>NW_024500349.1:21029303-21777575 GCF_017590055.1 Onychostruthus taczanowskii
ACGACTGAAGTTCTGGTTTTGAAAACCAGAAAACCAGAAGAAAACCAGAACTCGAGTTCTGGTTTTGCCATTTCTCCACCTGCAATAGTTCTCCTGCAAATCCTGGCCCCTTTGCTGCTTTCTGCTGAATATCTTCTGAACCAGGCCTTCTCCACATTCCTCCAGAGACCAGTGAGCAGAGAAAAAAACCTCCAGACCCTCAGGATGCACCTCTCCCCTCTGATTTTGGAGAGAAGATTGGCCCTGTCTCTCAGCAGCATGTCCCAAGGACCAGATCCTGGGGACAAGGGTGAAATTTTGGTTCTGTCCTGACCCAAAAGGTGAAGCTACAAGGGGGTTTGTCCTCTCTTCCAATGCTGCTGTGTTGCTGCACCCTGAGCCAGGCTTTGCTGCCTCCTGCTTGTCACCCTCCTCCTTTCCATCCACTCTGTTTACAGCTGAGCTTGTTGCAAGTTTGGGCTGTGTCCCACACCTCCCTCTGGCCCAGCTTAGGTGGAAAAAGAAGATATTGTGAGGTTCCCATTATCCCAGAGGATCCAGGTGGCCTCAGCATCAAGGCAAGGAGGTTTGGCACGTGAAGTCAAGAAATACTTGTTACCTCTTCTTCTATTCCCTTGACTGCAAAGGTGGCTTCTAATAAAAGCAGCCAGGCAAAGCCCTTAAAAATTGTGGAAAAATACGTTATGTGTGATTATGTAAATATAAGAATATAATATAGAAGCATATAGAAATAAAGCAGATTGTACAATTATACACAATGCAGTTACAGATAATTATAGGTCTGTAGATATTCAGTGTAATTTTTTTTGTGTGTGGCAGGTTGTGAGCCCAGGAAGAGCCTTTATCTTCTCACATATTTTAAGTCTCTAGTGCTCCTTAATCCTATCCAGATAATTTGGCTGAATATTTCCTTTCCTTCCTCCAGTCCAGGGGGACTCTGGGGGTCCTCTCTACTGCTACAGGGATGATCACTGGGAAGTCCAAGGGATGGTGAGTTTTGGGTTAGTTCCCTACTTTAACACCCACCAGAAGCCCACAGTTTCCACACATGTGTCAGCCTACATGGACTGGACCTACAGCATGAGTTTCTTCATGCCTGTGCATCCCCCTGAAAGCAAGGAGTTGGCCAGAGGAATTGTTCATTTTTCATTCAGAGTAGGTTTTTTTTTTGTTTATTAAACCATTAGGAGTGGAACAGGGAGATCTGGGGAGGTCTAAAATCAAGATATTTGATGCTACTTTTGGTGTCGTCAAACAATTTTAAGGAAGCAGCTGCTGCCTCAGAGCTGAAATGCTCTGCTGAGGGCCACAGACAAAATTCAAGCCAGGCAAGAACTGGGCTCTGTGTCCAAAAAATTATCATTCACCCAGACAAAACCTTGCTGCAGGAAGCCATGGGAGGAATTAGCTGGATGGCAAATGCAGCAAACATGAAGCATCTCTGAAAGTGCAAATCCTGCAGTGCTGAACTATCCACACTCAGCTTTACTTTTGGGAATGAACGACGAGTTCTTTTCTCTGTAAATAATGACTGGCACAAGGAGCAGCCTTTTCCCAGGCACAGGGGATGGTTTTGTGGAAAAGCCTCTGTAAATTGTGGGTTCTGCTGGAAAGAAAAGTGGGGAGAAGTATTTTAAATCACTGTGGGGTAGAGGGAGGCCACCGCTGCCCATAAACCTTTTTGGGTGGGAACAGGTTGTTAGAGCATTCCTCTGGCTCAGGTGGGAACAAACCCCTCTTCAGACCATTCCCTGGGATGGAGACATGCCTTATTGCGCCTCTCTGCTGAATTAATCTGCTTTTTTGATTTCCAGACTATGCAGAATAATGGAGGTTTCTAGAGAAGGATCACTTGGTGCATGACTATATGAAATAAAATTAAGTACCTGTGCTCTTTAACCCTCCTCTCATCCCTTCTGCACCTGTCTGGGTTATTAACAGCAAGATTTGGCGAATATTGGTGTAATAAAGTCTCAGTGAGTGCAGCCAGTGACCTGGTGGTGTGTTTGCTCTGCCTTAGGCACCGGGTCCAACGCTGTCAGCAGGGAAGGAGGCTCAGGGAATTCCCAGCCTGTGACAGTGCCCTAAACCTGGGGCTGGGCACGGCTGTAATTTTGGCACCTAACCTGCAGAAATCGTCATGATGGATTGTCCTCCTTGAGGATTGTCTTAGGTTGGAAATGGGTGTGTGTTCTCTTGCCATCTGTCACAGGTGGGGCAGTTCTCCTCTGTCCATGGGGCAGTTTTCTTTATCTCTCCCACAGCCAATCCTCCCTCCAGGAGATCTCTGCTGTCCATGGCCACTGAGTGTCCCTGCAGGGCTGATCAAATTCCAGCATCCCATGGGGAGATGCTCCGGCCAGGGCAGGAGCCAAGCATTCCTACCTGGATACAATCTGAGCCTGGAACAGCACAGCAGCCTTTGCCCACTGCATTCCCAGAGGAGCAGCTTTCTCCTGCCCTGCATTCCCAGAGGAAGAGCAGGCCCATCTCCAGCAGCCCTGGAGCTTCAGAGGAAAACTCCATCCTTGTGCAGGATGCCTGCTCCAGCAGAAGCACAGCTGGCACTGCAGGAGGGCTGAGCCCCCATGGGATGGGACTGTGCCACCACCCTGACACACAGGGCTCAGCTCCTGCTCTCACTCTGGCAGTGGTGTTCTGTATTACTGCATTATTTATTTATTTATTTGTTTGTTTTCTTCCCTAGTAAAGAACTGTTATTCCTCTTTCCATATCTTTGCCTGAGAGCCCCTTAATTTCAAAATTACAATAATTCAGAGGGAGGGGGTTTACATTTTCCATTTCAGGGGTGGCTCCTGCCTTCCTCAGCAGACACCTGGCTTTGCAAACCAAGACAGGGGTTCCTTAGGGATAACCCCACCAGAGGCAGGGGTGGTCAGTGCAGTGCTTCCAAGTCAGTGGGAGCAGAGCAGTGTGTGATGCTGCTGGCACCAGTAAAATGGTCCTGTCCTGACCTGTTCTCACAGCAGCCAGCAGAGGTTTTGCTTACAGAACTGGGTCCTCTTCATATTCCCAAACAGCTTCAGTCATTGAGATGCTCCTAAAGAGAGCATTTTCCTCAAGTGTATTGGCAAACTCAACCCCTAGAAAGCACAATCCATCCAGCTTGTTCTTAAATTCACTCTGTACAGGATGATTTTTTATGACTGAGAACATAGGAAAGGGCATTTCTGGTGCATGTTCTTCTAGGCAGGAAGCAATAAATTCTGTGTAAAACAATCCCCTGTGCTGCTAGGTGTGCAGAGGCCCTTATTCAGTCAGCTGGGCAAGCCTGTCTGCAGTGAATCGTATTTCCAAATATTAAACACACAGCAGAGCTGGTAAAGGGAGGGAAGGGGGAAGACGAAGGAAGATCTGTATGTGAACAATAAGGCAAGATTTGTCTTTTGATGATCTGCAAAACCATTCCTTCTCCATCCCTGCAAAAGTTCAAGGCCAGGTTGGCTGAGGCTTGGAGCAACCTGAGATAGTGGCATGGCAGGGGGTAGGAATGAGGTGACCTTTAAGGTGTCTTCCAACCCAAATGATTCTATAAGCTACAAAACCATCCTCTTGGAAAGCACAGGGAATCCCACAGCCTCCTCTCTCTCCCTTTTGCTGTGTGTGAGATGCACATTTATGTATGAAGGATTTTGATTTAGCTCTTTAATAATTTTAAACCACCTATGTCCTATCTCTCCTAAAACCTGCACACACCTGGGGCATATCATTATTTTAGCAAAATCCTCTTTCTTTGGGGAATGCACAGTTCTCCTCTCCAGAAGCCACTAGAGGGCATTGGCCACCCAAGGGAATGTCACACACGGTTATCACCGACTGCTAAAGGAGTTTTTTGGGCCAAGAGTGATAACGTGCCATGTCTCAGCCTTGCACTCTGCCCTCTGTGTTTGCTTGCAGACCCACAGATAAGCAATGACACACAGGAGCTGCTTTTCACCTCTGTTTCCCAGAGCTTTGCTCTGCAAACAGTTAAATCTTCCTTGTTACGGCAAATGAAAATGAAACCAGGGGTGTTTTCTGTAAGGCTTGTGAAGGAGCAAAGTCCTGGCTGTATTCTTGGCTCTCAACTTTATTACACTGCACTTGGCAGTGTCTCCTGGGTGCTCAGTAGTTTGGCAGTTCTCCTCTTCTGACAAATTAAAAACCCCTGAATCTCATTTTTCCCACCCCTTAATAGTGCTGAATGGCTCTTGCTCCTTTTAAGACAGCGTGTGTGATTTCTGCTGCTACACCATAGAACCCCAGAATGGTTTGGGTTGGAAAGGATCTTCAAGTTATCGTCTAATTCCAGCCCCCCTGCCATGGACAGGGACACTTCTGAAAGAGCCTGGGTGTGCTCTGTCCCAGGAATGTCTCTTGTAAGAACACTCAGCAGCCAAATGTCAGGAGCTCACTGGCACCTGAGACCTTGCCTGACTGTACTCAAGTTTCTCCTTCAAAAATAAGGAATTAAAAAGACACAAGGTCAAAGATTTTGAGAAATGACAGCTTACAAAGGGAGCCTCCCAAACTACTTCCAGAAATTACTCAGATGCTGAGAAGTGAGGTATTTCTCTGCCTGATGCCTGGGCTGGGGGTCTAACCCTGTGTGCTTGGCGTAAGGGGGGTTTGGGATGTCCCAGAGGGTCCCAATTTCTCATCAGCCTCTGTCCCTGGCCAGGGCTGAGCAGAGCTGGGAATCATTTGGGATGTTGCTGATGCTGGGACCAGGAATTTAGGGAGTGTGACGTGCCTTGCCACAACCCAAACCACCACAGCCATCCCCTCTTTGTCCCCTGAGGTGACAGCAGTGACAGACTGTCCCTGCTTCTGCCCACAGTTGTGCAACGACCCCTGTGGTGTCCACAGGGCATCAGCTGCTTGAAAGCTCTGGTCACAAGCTGTCCTGAAATCCAGGCTGGACATTGCTCCTTTAAATCCTTCCTCCACATAAACAAGTCCTGGACCTGTTCCTACAACTGCCAGGAGGAGAAACCTCAGGCTGTACCCACAGGAGCAGGAGAATCAGGTGCTGGAGACACACAGCTCTAATTCAGGGTCATTATCACGTCCCCAGTGCCAAGAGCAGAGTTTTCTTTCTGCATTTCGCTGACAGGAACAGCTTGTGCTGCTCAGCCATGATTTATTGTGTAGGATAAGCGGGAGGCAGGAGCTGGCAGCACATGGTCAGGGCATGTGTGCCTCTCCTGTGCCTCCTCTCCCTCTCACCATCCAAGTGCCTGGCTGGAGCTGCGTGTTCCTCGGCACTGCTGGGCAAAACTCTGATCCCAGGAGCCCACCTTGGCAAGCCTGTGGAAAATGCAGAGCTCCAGAGGATTTACTGTGTGGGGATGATAGGTTTAGCAGCAATATAATATCCAGTGGTACTGGGGAAACACACCTGGGGAGAGTGTTATAATGCTCATAGGGAATGTCCACATCTTTTCCCCCAAAATTGAGTGGTGAGGGTGCAGCTGAAGCAGGGAATTAACCAGATTTAGGAAAATTGGTGCTGCCCACGTGTTTATGGAGAGCTGAAAAAGGAGATAACTGTGGCAACAGAGGAATTAGCTCCTGGGGGGCTGGCTCTACCAGGTGAAGGGTGCTCTGATGAGGTGTAAGGCTGGCTGCAACATTTTTAAATATTTTGGGAGGGGAGGCTGCAGATGCTGTGAAACAGGGGATGCACAGATGAAATATATAGGGGTCAGTACCATTAGAAATGTCTGAGAATATTCTATCCCATTATATCCATCCCATCCTTCTGTGTCAAAGGGGCACAGCTCTCCTGAGGTCCCTTGTCATGTCACCACCCCCGTGGGGATGTCTCCATACCCTCGAGCACCTCAGCTGGCCCAAAATACAGCACAGCTGGGGAGCTTTCGAGTCACACAGAGCTAAGCTCAGCAACAGGGCCCTCAGCCACACCACAGCTGCAAAAAGTGTTCTGGTTACAGACATCTCCTCACCCAAATCCTACCCTGGCACTGCTGTCCTTTATCAGGATAACCCCAAAATCTCTGCAGCTGAAATTGTACCACTCCTTCACCAATCAGTTCTTGCTCACTCGCAGGCAAAAGTGATGGATATTTGGGAGTGTGGCTACAAGGAGCCCTGTTGCCTCCTGACAGCCATTCAGCCTTAATTACCAGAGAGTGCTTTGGGATGCTCTGACTATGAAAAGCACTTAGGTACCATTAAGTTTCCATCTCTATTTACTCCAAAGTAGTAGCCAAGTATTTATTTCCAGGGTAATGTAATAGATAATAGTTTCCTTTGCAGAGGATCTCAGGGGAGCAGGTTTGTTTTGGAGGGAGAACCTTGAATGTTATTAATTCTGTAATGTTTTAGCCCAGTGTGTGGCTCATGTGGTCCGCAGGAAATCTCAAGTTTTTCAGCCTGCGTGTTTGTGACAGAATATCTCAGCTCTGTGGTTGCAGATATTCTGGTTTAGGTCCACAGGAAATCTCAAGTTTTTCAGCCGGGCTGACTAAAAGCCTGCGTGTTTGTGACAGAATATCTCAGCTCTGTGGTTGCAGATATTCTGGTTTTGGTGGGTTTCATGCACCTACTGATGTAATGGAGTCAGGCATGTCCAGCACATTTTGTCCTCACTCAGCTTTCCTGGTCAAAATAGAGGTGCATCCATGGCGGGTGGGGGTGTTTGAGCATTTTCCTTCTGGAGATGGTTTCACTCAGCTGAGGATGTGTGTGCCAGGCAAGTCAAGCCCCAGGACACCCCCATCTCTCCTCCAAACCCCAGTGGGCCATTTAAACTGTATTTTGTTTTCTTTTACTATGATATCTTAGTGAGATATGTGGTGTGTCTGGTCCCACAGAGGAGGAGAAGCTTTGCCCAGGAGCAATTTGGCCAGCTGAGAGGTTGGGAGAAGGAGGCAGCTGCCCAGTAGATGGCAATGCTGCCATTTATTCAGCAGCAGGCTGGGAGGGGTAAAACAAGCTGATGGGAGTGTGTAGATTAAGCAGCCCTGAAAATTCCTAATGGTCCTAACTGTGGAGGAGAGTCATAGAGTCATCTCCTGGTTTGGGTTGAAAGAGACCTTAAATATCATCCAGTTCCCACCCTCTGCCATGAGCAAGGACACCTTCCACTAGACCAGGTTGCTCAGACCTTTGTCCATCCTGATCTTGGACAATTCCAGGGATGGGGAGTCCAGAACTGCTCTGGACAGCGTCTCACCACCCTCACAGGGAAGAATTTCCTTCCAATATCTAATCCAAACCTTCCCTCTTTCATTTGAAAGCCATTCTCCCTTTTCATTTTAAAGCCATTGACCCATCACTCCATGCTGTTGTCCCACATCCCTCTCCAGCTCTCCTGTAACATCTTTAGGCTCTGGAAGGGGCTTTAAGGTCACCCTGGAGCCTTCCCTTCTCCAGGTGAACACCTCCAGCTCTCAGAGCATCCTCATGGCCTGGAAGCAGCAGTTTATCACAGCTTCACTGCCAAGAGGAGTTTACCTTTCCCTTGAAGTGTGAGGCCAGAGGAGTTTCTGGGCTGGCTGGGGATGGTCCCTCTGCGAGGTGCTGCTGTTAAAGCCGTGCCCACTCCGCTTTCACAGAGCTGCACCTCGGGAGGGGTTAAACCAGCTGCAACACACAATTTTCCTTGGCAGGGCTGCAAGCAGCCGGCTGCCTGCTCACAGACCTGTCCCAGCCCGGTGACACCCAGCCGGCACTCCCGCCCCATTTGGCACCAAGCAGCGCTGCTCCTTCCCATGGCCGGCAATCGCTGATTCACTGACCCCAAATAAACCCGGCCGCGCGCTCCCCACCTTGCTGCGGGCTTCACCACCCTCTTTATTTCCATTTATTTCCCTTTCCTTTCCCTGCACAGCGTTACTCATCGCTGCTTTCGCTGGGTCCCGAGGTGCCAGCAGGGCTCGGGCTGTGCGTGCAGCCACCAGGCTCGGAAGCGTTCTGTCCCTTTGGGCTGGCGGAGCTGCCTCCGGAAAAGGGATGAGTCACTCGGCGACCCGGGGCCGCCGGGGACGGGAACAGGCTGTGACGCCAGCCTCGGTGACTCCAGGCTTGGCGCCGTGCGGGAATGAAGAGTTCCGAGCTTTTCTCATAAAATGACGGATAGGATGGACTTTAACTCCGTCAGAGGAAAATTGAAAAAAAACCAAAAAACATAACAAAACAAAACAAAACAAAGCAAACAAGCCAGGAGCTGCAAGGCAAGATGAGGGCAGGGGTGTTGGCTCTGCGACACTGAAGCCATCCATAGGGTCTTGTGCTTGTCTTGGAGGCAGGAGATTTGGGGAATTTTTTTTTTTTTTTGGTCGTTTGTCTGGATGATAGAAGGGAAAGGGCAGGTTTGTAAAATGTGTCTGAGCAGCGTGACACTGCAGTAGGTAAGGGAGCCTTAGATCTTCTGCAGAGGCAATAAAAGCATCCCAGGTGATGCATTCCTAGGGCTTCCAGACCCCTGTCATTGAAACAGGCACTTCCTCTGCCCATCCAAGAGCATTTTCCATGGAATTCAGCAGACATTTGCCAGAGCTGAGGCTTTAACTCAGACCTGGATGTCAGCTTGGCATTTCCAGGGAAGGGGCACTGCAGAATGGCCAATTATTGGCATGTTCCCATTCGAGTTTTAGTCTGTCACTGGGACGGGATGGGAAAAAAACCCCAAGGTCCTGCACCAGGGTCAGGGCAATCCCAAACACAAACACAGGTTTGGTGGAGAATGGCTGGAGAGCAGCCCTGGGGAGAAGGACTTGGGGGGATGGATGAAAGGCTGGACACAATCTGGCAGTGTGCACTGGCAGCCCACAAGCCCCAGTCACACTGTGGGCTGCATCCAAAGCAGCTTGCCTAAAGGAGCTGGAGAGGGACTTTGGACAAGGGTACGGAGTGATAGGACAGGGAAGCTGGCTTTAAAGTGACAGAGGGCAAGTTTACATTAGATATTAGGAGGAAATTAATTATTCTGAGGGTGGTGAGGTTCTGGCACAGGTTTCCCAGAGAACTGTGAATGCCCCATCCCTGGAAGGGCTCAAAACCACACTGGATGAGGCTTAGAGCAACGTGGTGAAGTGAAAGGCATCAGGAGGGGGTTGAACTAGGTGGTCTCTAATACAATCCCTTCCAACCCAAAGCATTCCAGGACTGTGATTCCATATGGGGATGCCCATGGCAGAGGCTGGGTGATGGGATGCAGCACCTTGGGGCTGTTTTAGCACTGTCCTTTGGGGGTGATGGGTCCCCTGGTGATGATGCCTTGTGCCAGGGCATGACACAAAGTCATCACAGTCAGTCAAAAACCCACCAGTGCTGCAGCTGGAGCTGTATGTTGGGAACTATTCTGCTCCCAGTCAGGAAATCAGTAATGTAAGAGGGAACTACAGAGATAAACCCCATAAAAGAAAAAAAAAAACCCACAACCAAACACATCCCTCTGGGTGGGTAAACAGGCTGAGCTTCACTGTGTGTTACAGAGTGAAGCTCACTCCATGGATGAGCCTCTTTTCAGTATTTCTGCTTTTACAGCTCAGCAAATAATTTGTAACAAATAGTTTATTCAATTAATTGAGCTTCTCTGCTCTGGGGGCAGATGGCAACCTTTAAAAATGGATTCCCAATGGAAAACTAGACAATGGCATTCTTTGGCCAATTTCCCTTGCTTTCAGGTCAATGGCAGTGGTTCTGATTTATGCCTGTGCTGACAGCCACAGACCCATGGGAGAGGTGTGCTTTCCCCCATCTAGATTCCTGGGATTTATTCATCTTTTTTTCCTTTGTACCATGGGCTGCTGCTTCACATGCTACTCTCTTCTTTCCCTGCTGTTGCCATGACCAAGAGTATTTTTTCTGTTTCTCCCCAGGGGCACAGGACCACAGTGATGCTTCTGTCCAGCTGCATCCTTCCAGGTCCCAGGGCAGCCATGGGGCAGTGAGAAATGTTTTGTAAATCAGGAGGGAACGTGGTTTCCAGGGTTTTCCAAGATTTCTCCTTGGTGATATGGATGCTGCCATGACTGTTGTCTATTCCATCATCCCTTAAGAGACAAGCAGCCACCATCCACAAGCCCAAGAAGTTTGGGAAAACCACATCCCATGCACTGCTTTTTTTACTTTATTTAGAGAAAAGAGAAAAGATTATTGTGTCACACAAAGGACATTAGTGAAGACACTGCCATATTCAAACAAAATTCTTTTATTGAAAGTGTAATGGAAATTTCTTCATATTGCTTTGATGAAATGAGAGACAGCAGCTGTAGACAAATATGCTTTTTTTTATAAACAAATGCAAATGGATAAGGTAAAAATAAAGCATTTTTTTAACTTGTACCTTTAAGCAACATAATCACAATATATACACAAAGAAAGCTAAAATAAAGCTATGTTGAAACCAAAGTGTTTCAACCAATACATTAGATAATTACAGATTGTGTCAATAAATACCCAGTTTTTAAACTGTTTAACAGGCAACTTTTTACACAGATACCGAGAAGAAAAAAAAATTATATATTTACAATTCAGTGCCCTGGGGGAAAAAAAAAGAGAAAAAAAAATATTTTTTTTCTTTTTTGGCACCAACACAAATAAAAAGAATAAATTACTGAAAAAAATCCACAAGGCAGGAGTCAATCCCAATAATTCATTAAAAAAAAAAGTATGTGTGTGTGTGTATATATATATATATATATATAAAATATAGGCATATATTTTATATATATAAATATATATTTGCAGAGAAACCTAGGAATGTTACAAAATACATTAGTGCCAATAAATACAGAACACTACCAGACTTTCAACTGTCAGTATTTTTGCTGCAGTCTGAAGGATAAGGAACTACCACCTAGGAGATAACTGAAAAGGGGATTTTTCAGTCTAAAGAAACAATGACGACAATGAAAAACAATAATAATAATAATAATAAAAATAATAATAATAATAATAATAACAATAATAATAATAATAGATATATCCAGGAAATCCTCCATCTGCCAGTAGTATTCCTACAGTCGCCCCGGGGGCGATGCCTTGCGGGAGGAAGCGGCGGCGAGCGCGGGCTCAGGACCCGCTCGCGGCCGTGGGGAGTCAGCTCCACCTCCAAGTTGACTGGCTCAATACCAGAGAAGATGTACAATTAAATAGCAATAATAATGATTTAAAAAACCCCAAGCAGCCCACGTTTCGTACGCCAGAAGTTCCCTAAATTGCCGGCAGGTTTGCAGTGAGGCACCTGTCGAAGGGCAGGTATCCAAGAGCACCATCCCTGTGGTCGGGGTTAGAAACAGTTCAGCCAAAGGAAAAATCCTCAAATCCATGTTTCGGGGTTGGTTCCCTTGTCTGTGTGTCTCTGCACCCCCAGAAGTTCCCTCCAGCTGCTCCCAGGGCAACAGGGCTGGGGACACCAGAACTGTCTCCTCCTTCTGTGCTGGTAATGCCAGGAATCATTCCCATCACCAAATTTTCCAAGGGGGAATTTAAAGCAGGTAGGTTTTAAATCCGTTTTGCTGTTTCCATACCACTGGTGTAGGCACTTAGTGTATCACTGATGCACAGATTTTTTTGTCCAGTTACATCTCATGGCCAAACAGTGTCATGCTCTCAGACTCACTTAAATAGCAAAAGGCCAAGGCAGCCTCCAGTATCCTTCCTAAACACAAAGATTTCTTTCATTTTAAAAACCAAAAGCCTTCAGTTTTTCAGCTTGGTCTTCAGGTCTCCAAAAACTGTATTCACAGGATAAATAACCCAAAAAAATTCATATCCATTTTGTTTTGCTTGAATTACTCAATTCACCTATATAAAAATATAGTACAATCAGTGTGACCCACTGGATTTTGGAGCTGTGACATCCTCGGTGCTGGGGAGTCCCAAGGAGCACTTGCTGAGGAGCTTGAGCACTGTTGCTGTTTTGGCTTTGCTCTCCCAAAGCCCCCCACGAGGGCTGCCAAGGTCCTTATGGTTCCACCTCCCCACTGCTGCTGACAGTTCCTCTGCATATTCAGGCACCATAACTGATAGGGAAAGATCTCATGGCCAAATCCCTAGGAAATTAAATAAATTATAAAATAATTTACAAAAAGGGGTTGGGTTTTGTTTCGTGCTAGTATTAAATGTTACTTCTTAAATAGTTGAAGGTTTTGCTTGCTTTGCTCTCCACAGTGACATTACGGAGACCAAACACCATTCTCATGTCTACAACAAGGCTGGGAGAAACCAAGGGATGTTGCACGAACTCCTCCCTCGTCCCTCCCCTCTCACACCACTTCTGTTCAGTGTTTTCAGAAATGTGAAGAGAAGACCAAACAGCCAACATCATTCAGACTCAGAAAAACCAGGGTCATCTTCCTCTTGAAGACCTTATTGCCCTTCCAGGTCATCGACAAACCACAGTGCTATTCACGTACTACAGGTAGAAAATAAATAAATACAGATATATTATGCAAAAAAATATGATTGTACACATAATACATCTGAGGTATTACCAATTTAAATAAGGTTTCATGCTAGTTCAAGCTTCAGTGGCTAGTTAAATTCTGGAATTTGCAATAAATAGATGAAGAATGATTATGTATATAGTGTATGGATCTCTTCTGTAAACTTTGTCAGATTTAAACGTAAGAGTGTGTTGGGCCGACTCTTACGCAAACCACAAATTTTCACAATAAATACAGCTTCAAAAAGTTGCCTTAAGAAGTTCCTGCAACACTGAAACGTTTCTAGAAGGGGCTGTATGGACGACTGGCAACGTTAGCGAGGAGATTTTCTCAACAAGTCTTTTCGTACAAAACACAAGGAAATTCTCATGTGAAAGTCTTTCTCCCTCCCTCCCTTCCCCACCCCGTCATGAAGGTTTAGAAATTTTTGCACAAACAGCGAGAGAACTGATTGTAGCTGCAGTATGTCAAAACGTCCATGTTGTATAAAGACCAAAAATAGTTAATTTGCTTAGAAAGTCTTCTGCTGTTGCTGTTTTTTCCTCCTTATATTTGAGTAGCACACCATCCCTTCAGTGAAAGTTTGCCGGTCCAACTGTTCCTCCGTTTTCCTTTTGGCATCAGTCCTTGCCTGAGCCACATCAGTGTTTCACACCTTCACTGTCTCCATCAGCGATGACTTGATGGCATCCTCCAAAAGTTGATTGTCTGTGAAAGGGGCCGGGGTTTCAGGAACAGATTCGGACAAACCAATGAGGGACTCCAAGAAACAGGAACCCTGATCTCCAGTTTGTGGGAAGCCAGGGAAATTAGGCAACTGAAACTGTAACGCTGAGAAGTTATCCAGGTTCTCATACTCCTTTAAGGAGTTGTAAAGAGGTCCCAAGTTATAGTCCGAGAAGGACTGGAAGAAATCCAAGGAATCAGAGGAAAGGCTGAGGTCGGCGTAGCTCTTGGAGCAGGGCTCAGAGGAGGAGGAGGCGCAGCAGGACAGCCCGTCGCACCTCCCGTGGGCTGCATCCTCCAGCAAACCCCCGCTGTCCTGGTTGGCATTCTCATCCAGGCACTCCGAGAGGTGGGACAAGTGGCCAGGGACAGGCTTGGCCTCGCTGCCGTGGTCCTCAATGAAGAAGTCAGTGGGATGGAAGCAGCCAAGGTCATCCTGGCCACGCCTGCTCTCTTCCTCCGCGTCCGAGTCGTTGAAGTGGAGGATGCGCGCCAAGCCGTCGTCGTCCACGTCCGACTGGGATTTGTCGGAGGGGAGGCTCTCGTAGGGCTCCTCCAGGTCCTCGCTGGGGTGGGAGGAGATGGAGGAGTCTGTCATGTCACTGCTGCAGCTGTTCTCCCCCAGGGCCTCCAGGTCGGGGCTGAACTGGAAGGCAGGCGCCAGCGGCACCGCACGCTCCTCCAGCGAGCCCTTCCCTGCCGCGCATCCCAGCGCAGGGAGCCGCTCCCGGAAAGGGGGCTCGGCCTCCGCCACCTTCTCGCTGCTCTGCTGCTGCTTCTCCAGCTCCAGCTTCATGATGGTGTGGATGAAATGCGTCTGCACGCGGGCCTGGTTGAACTCGATCCTGCCCTCGGTGTTGCCACAGCCATCCTTGGTGCAGCCACAGGGGAAGGAGGTGTGATCCATCTGGCAACAGGGAGAAGCAGAGGGGGAAGGTTAGGATTGAACCCAGTGGCGTAAAACCAAAACTGCCTGTGACTTCTCTGCCCTGAGAAACTAAGTAACAGCTGAGGGGTTTAAAAGCAGTAAGAAAGAAAAAAAAAAAGACACCCTGCTCTTTTGAAGAGGTGTCATAAAAAGCTGGATTTCAGTACAAGTGAAGAAAAAAATATTCTAAAAAAAAAGCAAGAGAAAATGTTTCAAAAGGAGAACTAAGGGAGCAAAAGTGAGTTTTTTCTTTATTGCTATTTAATGATTTCACTATCTGATCTGCAGCAGCCACTAGAGGGGGGCTGTGACACACACATGGAGCACCCGCGTGCACCCACCTCCGCCACCCCCAGCCTCCAAACACGGCACCGAGGGAGAAAGCAATGCCCAGAATAGGGAACGAGGCTCCCTAAATACAGCTGGGCAGGCACCCGCAAAAAATACCCTGAAAAATATAACTCACTAATTGAATAGAGGGGGATTATCCCGCTGTGCAGGTGGCCTGCACAGCTCCGCTGAGGGCTGACGCTCAGCTGACACTCCCACGTTCGCCTGAGCACACTGGGATTTGTGACACACACCAGAAGAAAAAGGAATTAAAAATAAAACCTGGGGGAGGGGGAGAAAGCACAGCCTCGTGTGAGGAGCAAGGAGCTCTTCCTTGCAGACATTCCCACGTGGCCCCCCCTCCAACACGAGATCGAGCAGGTGTGGATCTCGTGGGGATGTACAGCGGGGACATTCTCATTGCAGCGTGGGGATGGCTGAGTGTGTGATTTGGGAAGAGAACACTTTCAAGCAGTGCCTGCCTTGCAGCCTGAGGGATGCTCCAAGAGCTTTCCTCACCGCCAAGCGCAGGTGGGAGCAGATGGATTTGCAGGCTGCTCCAGCTCTGTCCAACCTGCTCACACCCCCCCGCTCCAACGCACAGCTGGAGCCGCAGCATTCCCCAAGCCCAGAGGTGAGGCTGTACCTGACATTTAATGCCTGCCAAGCTGCAGCTGCAGGTCTCGGGGTCGCAGACCTCGCGGCAGTCGCAGCCGCAGTCCTCCCGGGACAGGCGGATGTTGTGCAGCTCCCGCTTCTCCTCCTTGTCGATCTTCTTCACCCCCACGGCCTTCAGCAGCGCGCGCCTCTTCTTGGCGGGGTAGGGCTGCAGGAAGAAGCCGTCCTCCAGGTCCACGCTGCTGACGTCGATGTCGTCGTCGGAGATGTCCTCGATGGTGAGCTGGTTGGCCTCTTCGGACTCCTTGGTGCCGTTCATGGTTAGCTGAGGGCACAAAATGGACAAAGCTTAAGGGGCTTGGTTGGAACCATTGGAACCCCCAGATGAGGAGAAACAAGGAATGAACTCTCCCCCATGGTGGCCAACCTCAGAGCCCACAAAGACCTGACACCTGACTGGAGATGTGTCCTGGGATACCAAGTATCTAAATGAAATGAAGAGACTTTGGGAGACGCCAAGAAGAGTCTCAAGTGGATCCCAGGTCAGAGAGGTACTACCAAATAGGGGCTTGGTTGGGACTCGGAGCCACTGGAACCCCCAGATGAGGGGAAACAAGAAAGGAATGAACTCTCCGCCATGGTGGCCAACCTCAGAGCCCACAAAGACCTGACACCTGACTGGAGATGTGTCCTGGGATACCAAGTATCTAAATGAAATGAAGAGACTTTGGGAGACACCAAGAAGAGTCTCAAGTGGATCCCAGGTCAGAGAGGTACTACCAAAAGAGCAAAAATGTCTTCTGTGTCTTTTCACTTTTCAAAGGTGGAGAACTAAATGAAAATCCCCCACTGGAGCCTGTGTTTTTTGGAGACCCAAAGTGAGAGCTAAGGATTGGTGCCCCCAGGTCTCAGAGGCTCTTACTAAAAATTAACCAATTAATTGGCCAATTGGCCAATTAACCAACAGCATCCACCAGCTCCTCATCAACCCAGCCCCACTCTCCTCACTCACTTTCCATTTCAACGCTTCCAACTTCTCCTCTTTTAATTTCTCTTCGAGTTTGCCCCGACGGACGTTTTCCTGCTCCTTTGAAAACTCTGCCAGCGTGAACTGCCGGGAGGAGCTGTGTTTGCTCACCATCCCCAGGGTGCAGCCCCCACGGCTAGGCACGCTCGTGAAGCCCTGGCAGCGTGGGAAGTAAAACACAGTGACCCGGTCAAACTCCACATTGTTCTTCTTTAGTCGCTTGGATTTCTTCAGGATCGACGTGGCTAAAAAGGGGAGAATTGAAAAAAGGAAAAGCACTAAGTCGGTGCTGCCATGCTGCAGATGGAATAGAAATATTACAAACAGGCAGGACTTGTAATTACCCTCTCAACAGGGACACACTGGGACAAGGCTACAACATTGCTTGGTGGTGTTTTAGGAGCTAACACTTCAGAGATGAGATGAGGATGGAGAGGAAGCTAAGCCAAGCCCTGCTGCATCAGTCACTGATGAGATTCACCCTACGAGGTGGCTGCTGCTTCTCCTTCCCGCTTGACTTCCCCCAAGAACATCCATTTGCTTATTCTTCACATGTGGCAGAGCATAATTAACAAGCAACCAGCCATCCTACGCATCTGTCTCTAAATCCAGTCTGCCCCATGCTCAGGGGCCCCGGGTCTGCACCTGGTAGGCCAGGGCATTGGTATTCCTGGTGCTTCATGGCTCCAGCTTTTGTGGCAGGGCAGAAAACAGCCCAAATAGCTGTTTTTTCTGGTACTTCCTTTCACCATCCACTGGGAGGAACTCTGAATCTACGGTTTATTCTCAAGAGACTAATTTGAGAGCAGCTGCAAAGATGTTAATCTTTGTGCAGGTGATCCCCGGGTAAACATGGCAATACATGACTCTGGTTTATCTTAAACTGCTGAAACATGCTACACATCACTTAGAGCAGAGCCTCTCCAGAGATACCTGGCCCTGCACAGCTGCATGTGCAAACACAGTAGATGGAGGGGGACTAATTAGTCAGGGCAGGTTCAGAGTCAGTGAGTTTCCATGAGTGTAGCCTGCCAAGAAAGTAAAGCCAGGCACAGCCGTGTGAGTGTGGCAGGAACAAGAGGCAGCTACACCCAAATTTGTGGTGGGGAGGTATTTCTGGTCCCATTCTCTGCTAGTGCAGGGGTGCTTTGGTTGCCTCCATGGAAAAAAAAGAACCAGAAAGGATGGGTGACTGCTGCAGAGCTGGGATCAAGCCCTGCTCTTTGGGAGGCAGAGCCACAAGCAGCCCTGCAGTGGGATCCAAGGAAAAGACTGCAACAACCTGAGGGGCTTAGCTGGTTTGGTGGGCCCCAAAAGCTGTGAAAGTGCAAGACTGGACAGTTAACTGCACCCACATTTCACAGGCCTCACTTGCCAAAATATCATGTTTCGGTTTCATGTGAAAAAAAAAAAAAAGAGAAAAAAGAAGTGTTCACCCAGCTGTGTCAGCAGCTTCTGCTCAATAGCTGGAGGTTCACACTGGGCCCTGCAGTCACTCTGATCATATCTTTGCACTGTGTGTTGCATTTTCACAATAACCTTGACTCAATCTCCTAAAACACGAGCTCTTTATCAGAAGGCAAGTTAACCACCACGATCATCTATCGGCCGAGCTGCTGCACTTTGGCATTTGCTTCTCTCTCCCTGCACCCCTCCTCTGAAATTGTTTTCCCATTCCTGACCCTTTTCCATTTGAGCCAGAGAATACAAAAAGTTCATTGTTTTGTCACAAAACCTGGGAAGACAAGCAAGAATGAGACTCTTTATTATTACAAGACTTCTAAAGCCTTTTCAGACCACTGCGTGTTTGTGTATGTCTGCTAAGTGGACCTTAACTGCTATATACAGTGGGTGTTCAGTATAATTTACTAGGCTGGACTATTTCTCCTCCATGAAGATGTTCTTCTATTGTACTTTTTATTTTTCCCTTCACACGGCAGATAAAGGGCTTTACAACACTGCCTTCTGTGTGTTTTCCTAAAAGCTCTCAAAACTTACATTGCTGGGAAAACAAAATAGCTTTTATCTGTACTAGCAGCGCAGGCAATGTCAAACGTGTCATGTTCTTTGGCAAAGTACCCAATTTACGTAGGAAACAAGTTCTGAAATGGTAATTACGCTACTGGTTAATCATTTTTTAAAAACAGCATTACAGGCCTTCACTGTCTGATTAGATTTTGCCTGTGAAACAGCTTGACAGGGGATTGAGGGTTGGGTCCTGCAGCACAGGTTTGGAGGCACCCACATGCTTCTGCACACCCACCCTTGGGTTTCTCTTCCTGCAAACCTGGACTTTAGCAAAAATATTCCAAAGGAATAATAACTACTGGAAGGAATGGCTGAGGAAGACCACTGTGAGGAGGACGGGTGATTATAAACCAGTGTCCTGACAGGTAGCAGGTGCCACAACCACTTCTAGCCATAAAGGTGTTCCCCAAGGGGGTCTCTGTGTGGTGGTGACCCACCACCACCCTACAAAAATCCCATGCAGAGGCATGGCTGATCCTGGGAAAGCCAGAGGTACTCACGGGTAAAGCTGGACATTAAGGCAGAGCTGGGCTTGGGCTCTCCACGGGAATTCTCCTCATCAGTGTCCCAGCCTGAGGATGCTGAGGAGGAGAGGGGGGAGCAGGAGGAGGAGGAGCAGTAGGTGCTGTCATCCCCCAGCTCTTCATACTTCCTTTTCAATACTCCGCTCATGGTGACGCCGTTTTTGTCATATACCTGCAAAACAAAGGAAAAAAGCAACATGAGGCCAAGGAAGTCTTGGCAGTTTCTGGTGATGAGGACAGCTGTAACTCCCAGCAAGGCTTCCCCATCAGATCCACTTGGCCATGCAGATGTGATTCCCAAAAAGTGCTGCCCCTAAAACACCTCATCTTACTGCACTCGCTGTGCACACCTGTGAATTTCTCTCCCATTCCACAACGCTGCAGAAGGAACTGACTATCCCAGACAACAAACTGCCCAGAAACCAATCCAATCAACACAAATGTCATCAAACAGTAAGTATTACATTTTGCTTACTAATTCTTTTATGTTCACTCCTCACCCGGATCGCTTTCTATGCAGTTACAGCTTTAACGTCTTGCTAATTACAAAAATAAGCCAGTTTGCAGAAAACAATCTGTTGGCATGATTTACTTGCTACAGCCCCCCGGGGAAACAGACTTATTAAATGAAGCACTGAAATACAAATATATCAACTGTGTAGAACAGCCCTTCTCCTCACGGTGCCTTTCATAGTCAGTCCCCCATTCAATAAGCTATTCTTGTTTAGGCTGGGTTATGTATCAAGCATAGAAGCAATTAAAAACAACGCAGCTAATTAAAAACAAAGGAGCTCTGTACTTGCCTAGATTCCTAAATTTCCTGCATGCTTTGCCCCTGCTCATCTTAGAGGAAAAAAAATAAAAGAAAGCCAAAAATAACTGTGTTGCATCTTTTAAACTTTGCTTTTATAAAGTTTGTGCAAATTTGGGAGACAAAAAAAATAACAAGAACACAAAAGCTACAGCCTTTGCCTACAGTATGTTTGGGCAATGCTCTCAGGCACAGGGTGGGATTCCCAGGAGTTGGGACTTGAAGATCCTTGTAGGTCCCTTCAACTCAGGATATTCTGATTCTAATGGACATCAGCACCCGCTCAGCCTGGGGTGCTCCTGCACTGATGATGGATCATTCCACCTTTGAGACTCTGGCAACACCACCAAGGCCACTGGTCACTCAGCCAAAAAAGCCCAGAGGCCCATTCAGACACAATGAGGATATTTTAATTGCAGTAACTTTGCAAGGAACCTTAAACCCACAGCGGTGTCTTAAAAGCAGGCTCCAAAAATGTCCGCAGCAGCATGGAAAAAATAAATATCTATATCTGAGTTTGCCATTGCAAATCTCTGCAGCTCTCCCTGCTCCTGCAAAAGCCACTGGCAGCTTATTTGGGAGCCAGTGAGCCATCCCCAGAGCTGAGAGCCAGACTCTGCCTGAGGGGTGGCTTGCTCTGACCCCATCCCACCAGGCTGTAAGGCACAACCACGGTGGGAGGGATGCAGCCCCAGCCCAGGAACTCCTTCCAGCAAGGAGGGGAGAGCCCCAGCAATATGGGGCCACCCCATAATACACAAAAGCTAAAGCATCCCTAGAATTTGGATAGTCTGGGACAGCAGACAACCCTGGGATGGTGACAGTGCAGATACAGGGGTGCCAGACACCCAGTCCACATCCCCTCCCACCACACGAAACTTCTCCACCGGTCAAATTCATTCTTTGCAACCCAAACACTTTCTCACCCCACTTTGCATGTCTGAAGTTAATTTAAGTCCCTGAAAAAGAAAAAACAACACAAAAAAGCACTAAACCTGCCCTTCTGACAGGCGTGAGGAGGCAGCACAGACACCACACCGGCTGCAGAACCTCCCCACCATGGGATTTTCAGTGTCCCCACAGCACCAAGCAGTGTCACGTTGCAGGACAGGAGCACACAGTTCCTTCCAAGTCCTGCACCAACCCTCTCTAATTATGTTTACCACCGGCTTCCCAGGAGACAATAGCCACCTTAAAGGTCAAAAAAGTCCCTGGCTGAAGCACTTCCCTGGCCTGGAGGAGTTAATCATTCGCTGCAAGGCGTGCTTACAGGGCCAGTACATCCCCCTGAAGCTGGGGAGAAGTGATCCCTCCATCCCTCCTCCTCTTCCTCAACAGACCTGGAGCTGCAGGTGGTTTTGCCACAGAGGGGTTGTTGTTTTTTTGGCCTTAATCCAAAATAGATGCAGAGAAGGTGGATTTGGCCACCCTCCAGCCCCAGCAGCACATGTCCTACCAGACACCTGGATTAACCCCTTTCCTGCATGCTCCATGGCAAAGCTGAGCTAGCAGGTGGCCACAAAACAGCTAATAACAAACTTTTTATTTGCTTTATTTCTATGTATGTGTCTCCTGCCCTGTCTCATGTTTGCTTTAAGAAACAACCAGGAGCAAAGAAATTCTCTACATCCATGGCAGGGGTCCAAATCAACGCCTGGGCTGCTTTTTGTTTGCAGAGGTTTGCAGACCCTGCTGTCCACCTGGAACGGGCAAAAACTTTGCAAAAAAAAAAAAAAAAATTCTACATGTGGCTTGAAAGAGCAGCAGCTCCTGCTGCAGAGAGAATGCTCCACAGGACAGTTAGGGATGCCACTACAGCCAAGGCAGGGAGGAGGTAGCTCCTACAATGCCTGTAGGACACATTTCCAGCAGCAAACACCCTCAGAGATGTGACACTGACCGCATCCAAGTCCCGTGGGAGACACGGGAGGCTGCTGGAGCAGCCAAGGCCATGCTGCTGAGACAGGGGTAACTCCCAGGGCTGGACCAAAGATGCAGCAGCCCTGATGCTCAGGTCACCTGCCAACCCAAGAGCCCATCAAGGCTGCACCACATCTCCCCAGACCAAGCCCAGAGGGAAACCAGAGCGCTCTCCTGCAGCCAGCGAACCCAGCTAACACAAACACCAAGCTAGAGCCAAGGCAAGCTGTGCATAAGATGGTGCAATTCTATTTATTTATTTTTTAAATACTATCACCAGCCAGGAGGATGAAGGGAGGTTTGTGCAGCTCCCCATCTATGAGAATGAGCCAAATGGATAAGGGAAAAAAACCCCACTTTTGGCACGCTGTCTTCTTCAAGACACCTATTGTTTTATTAATGCAAAGGAGGCGTTGTGTAAACAGGATTCCCAGCTAATGGGGAAAACCTGGTGAACCTGCTGCCCATCAGCCAAAATTTTCTCCTGTTACACCTTTCCCCTCATTGCTGATTTATGGTTCTGATGTTTTCCAAGCCAATTTTTCAAATCCTTCTCAGGAGAGACATAGTGGAGCTTCACCCATCAGTGTCTGTTTCTACCCTACCCCAAAAAATCCTCCAGATGGGCATTTTACTGTCAAAGCCAGGATGATCCTCTGCTCCCCTCCTCACCCTGGCATGTGGAGACAGAATTCACACCAGCATTTTGGATGCTGCCTTTAAACCATGTCACCAAGGCCACTGGTCACTCAGCCAAAAAAGCCCAGAGGCCCATTCAGACACAATGAGAATATTTTAATTGCAGTAATTTTGCAAGGAACCTTAAACCCACAGCAGTGTCTTAAAAGCAAGTCCCAAAAACGTCCACAGCAGCATGGAGAAAATAAATATCTATATGGGAGTTTGCCATTGCAAATGTCTGCAGGCACCACTGAGTGCAGGATTTTACCACCTTCTCCTTCTCTTTTTTTTTTTTTACATAACCTGAAATAAAATAATCCTATCTTCCTTTCAGTTGCCAAAAAAGACATTCTGTTCTTGGCTAAGACTTCTTACTCATCTATTTTACTGAAAACAGCTTTTGGAACAAGTACATAATGCAATGGATCAAACCCGCAGGAATTCCTCTCTGGCACCAGAACTCCCACTATCCTGGGAATACTTTCTAACAAATATTTAGCCCAGATGTGCATTCCTTTCTTTCTCTCTCTCTCCCTCCTTTTTTTTTTTTTTTTTTTTTTAAGCATTCAAGTTTGGGTGGGGGGGGAATAGGAGGGGGCAGTCCAGTTGGGGGGAAGGGAATCCAATCTGCAAAGTCCCATTTCTGGCACCCAACAAGTTGCAGGGTAAAGCCCTAATACACTGGAATGCAAGGAATTAATGTTTTAACTATCCTCCTCTTGGACGACGTCTCAACAGTAAATATTTCGAGTAATTTAGATTTAAGAAGGTTTGGCATTTTGTTTAGCCAAGTGCAGAGGAAGGCAACTAAAAACCCCTAGCAGTGTCCGGTCTCCAGGAGACTGCACAAAGAGGCACCATGGCTTTGGGCAGAATTAGGAGGAGGAGATGTTTCAGTGCTGTATTTTGGGGCTGTAGATGTGCTTTGAAGCGCCAGGCGATCGCAGCAGCGCGAGCAAAGCAAAGGAAACTCCTCACAGCCACTCCAGCAGCTGCCTTTGCTTGTGCCACAATTCCCATGGCATTGCAGGAGAACACCCAGGAGCAAGAATATTTCAGATTCTGGGGGGTTGGTCGGTGGAGCATCCTAAAGAATGGAAGGATCCCGATCTGTGCATGAGTTATTGAAAGCAAAGTTTCTTTTGCCAAGCGATTTAGGGAACACCAAGGAAACAACAATCCCTCCGACCCCCCCCAAAACTCAGCACAGTGCGCTAAAAGTATTTGTTTTCCAGTGACTTTTTGAGCTGATTTTAAAGCTCAGCCATCTGTTTGCAGCCCAGGAAGACGAAGTGGACTCATTCCAGCACACCAAGGTGGACTCTTCCCAGCACACCGGGACGAGGGCTCCGCTGCTGGGAGCGAGTTCAGGACCGTGCTGAGCCGTGAGTCAGAGCGGCTCCCGCTCCCTCCCCCAGAGCCGCAGTGGCTGTGCAGGTCTGGCAGGAGTAAATATTAGTTTAAAAAACACCACCGCATATTTTAGCCAGGTACGGCTCCGAGGGCAGCTCGTGGAGCAGCGCCGGGGGAGTTGCTGGGGTTGGTGTTTGTTTGCACGCTGCCGTTTCTTGTGGGCAAAGAGATCTCGGTGTGAGAATCCCCAAAAAGTGTTGCGGAGCTGAGCTTCCCGCTCAGCAATCCCAGAAATCTGATGTCTAACAGCAGTGGTGATCCCAGCAACACCTCAGGGTTATTTAATAATCGCCACGCTATCAGCACTGATTCATTGCTCAATCATTTAACTATTTTAATTCTTTGCATATTTACTTAAGTGGTTTCCCCTGTGCCGCCGTGACAGCCTCCCGATGACAGCACTTCCCAATTTCGGGGCTGACTGGAGCCAAGGGGAGCGGGATCATCCCACCAGGAGCCTCCAGGGGACAGTCCCACGCGTGTTCCCAGCCACATAAAGCTGTGCTTTCCAGTTCAGACCAGATTATTTTCACCCAGCTGGGTCTAAGGTTTCATAACCTTGCTCCGGTTAAAAATAGCCTCTGCCTACTATGCAACAGCAAAACTCAAAGTACGTCGTGCTGCGGAGTGGGAGCATGAATCAGTCCGTAGCACCACGAGTTTATGCTCCTGTCAGAGACTGAACAGGCAAAACACCTTCCCCGGAAGGAGCAGCAGAAGTGTTTACTCCATCTCCTAATTTTTGGAAGGCCACAAAGGAAAAAAAAAAAGAAAAGAAAAAGAAAAAAAAAAAAAAAAAAAGGCTTGTCAGATTTTTCTACCAAGCCCTTACTTCTTGCTGACAGCTTAAAAGGTAAATAAGAAATTTCAGCAAATACATTAAAGGTTATCTGACACGGCCCAAAATGAAAGGAGGTTCGGATGTACTCGGCGCAGATTGTGCTGTAACAAACAGGAAAACAGCGAAGTGTGCTTTGTCTAGGAAAATCCTCTATTTGATCACACCTCATGAATAATTCACACCAGGTTTCCATATTTGTCCTCCTGTAGGTACACGCTGTGCGTTACCTTCCCTGCTATATATACGCACACATTTCCTGCGCTGAATTATTAAAGCCTTTGCCGGGAGCTGCGGAGTCTCTCCGGGAGGAGAACAAACCCAACCACCCTGAAAATAACCCCTCCTCCCACCCCACACACACCTTGACGGGCTACCTCTGCAAACTGCTCAGCAGAGCAAAACTAAAATAATTTTCATGAAGAAATAAAGTAATAAAATCAATTGATAATTGGTGATCAATTATTGACAACAAATTATAAGACTTAACCTGGCAGTGCTGGGTTAAGGGTTGGACTCGGGGATCTTAGAGGGCTTTTCCAACCTTAAGGATTCCCTCATTCTGTGACTTCGAGGTTTGTAAACGGCCGTGAGGGTTTTCCCTCCATCCATCCCACCCAGGCGTTGGCATTCCAGGCGTTAGTAAGGCTGAGCTGCTTTAGGAAAGGGCTGTCCCTGTGTGTCAGCCTCTTCCTACAGCGACATTATGTAACTCGGAGGTGACAGACACTTTTGAGGATGCCGGGGGTAGAGGAGGGAGTGGGGGGGAAAAAAATAATTATAAAAACCTGAGAAAACTCAGTAGTTGGGGGCGGGAGACGGGGTATCCTTTTTTATCTTTTTTTTTTTTTTCCCCTCCTTTTTTCCAGGTGGGCTGTAAAAGCCGCGATGTCTTATTTCGGGAGGCGGGGGGTGTGGGGGGTGCCCCGCTCCGTCTGTCCGCCCGTCGGTCCCTCCGTGCGCCCGTCGGTAGGTGTTGCTGTAGCGACGGGAAAGCATCCCCAGCCGGGCGGATTTGGGGAAGAGCGAGCCGGCAAGGCTCCCCCCGCCCCCCCCAACCTTTCTCTCAACATCAAAAAATTGGAACCGCGGCCGCGGGGATGGAGCGGAGCCTGCACTTAGCGGGGCAGGGGTGAGAAGGCAACTCCGCGCTACTCCTAATAAATATTATAAAGGCGTTCGGGTGTCTGTACGGCAAAAGTGCGGGGGGCCGGCTCGGGGGCGCAGCAAACCCCCACCCCTTCCCCCGAGAACGCCGTCCCTCTGCCCCGGCGGCTCCCGGAGCTTCCCGGCGGCTCAGCCGCAGCCGCAGCCCCGCCGGGCTCCGCTCGCCCGCGGGCAGGAGCAGCGCGGCCAGACGGCGCCGGGGCGGCCCGGCCGGCGGGACGGCTCCGAGCCGGCTGCCGGCGGCCGAACCCCGCGCTGGGCAGGCACCGAGCGGACCCCGCAGCCCGCGCTGGTGAAAGGCGAGCCTCCCCCTCGCCGCCCACGCCGTCTCCCCCATGCCCATCCCGGCGCCGGCTGCCCGCGGCGGTCCCTACCTGCGGCGGCGGTGTCGGCGCGGCGGCTCCGGCTGCAGCGGCGGTGCCTGGCGCGGCGCCTCCCGCTCCGCTGCCGGGGCCGGGCCGGGCTGCGCCGCCCCGCGCTGCCCTTTTCCGTCAGTGGAAAACTCCGGGCTCTGACGCAGGCGGTGACAGGAGCGGGGCCGGCCGGCCCGCCCGGCTTCCTGCCCCCGCCGGGCGGGGCGCTGAGTCAGGAGCGGCAGGAGGCACCGCCCCGCAAATCCCCGGACCGCCCCGCATCCCTCCGCACCGCCCCGCATCTCCCCGGACCGCCCCGCATCCCTCCGCACCGCCCCGCATCGCTGCGGGTCCCACGGGGGAGCTGTGTCCCATGAGGGGTTGGGGAGCCACAGGGACAGGCTGGACCCCAAAGTGGATCTGAGTAGCAGACCTACCCCCCAGGAGGGCTGGGGACCCCAAAATGGATTTGGATTTGGGAAGCTGTGTCCCAAAATGGATTTGGGTACCATGGGGAAGCTGTGTCCCACAAGGGGTTGGGGAGCCACAGGGACAGGTTGGACCCCAAAGTGGGTCTGAATAGCACGGAGGGCTGGGGACCCCAAAATGGATTTGGGTACCATGGGGAAGCTGTGTCCCACAAGGGGCTGGGGAGCCACAGGCACAGCGTGGACCCCAAAGTGGGTGTGAGTAACACAGAGGGCTGGGGACTCCAAGTGAGAATCCAAATGGATTTGGGTCCCAAAGAGGGGTGTCTATACTATAAGAGCTTGGGAAGTCAGAGGTACCACTTGGACTCATGGGGTGCTGGGACCTCCAAAATGGATCTGAGTCCCTTGGGGAAGTCCCACAAGGAGCTGGGGAACCACAGGCACATGGGCTCCAAAACATATTTGGGCACACAGGAGTCTGGAGACCCCAAAGCAAAGGGTGTTGGCTGCTTCAGAGCCCACAAAGGGTTGTGAATCCACAGGGAAAACTTGGACCCTAAAACAAATTTGGGCATCACAGGGGCTTTGGGTCTTACAAGGAGTTGAACACCTACATGGCAAAGGTTGGACCCCCCAAATGGATTCAAGCACCACAGGGGGCTGGGGACCCCCAAGCAGGCTTGGAACCTGAAAGGGGTTTGGATCCCTGCAGAAGGTTGGGATTTGAGACCCACAGGCACAACTTGGACTCCAGAATGCATTTAAATACCACAGGGGGCTTGGCAACCTGAAGCAGGTGTGACCCCAAAAAGGGTCTGGGTGCTTCAAGGGCTTTGGAGCCCATGAAAGATTGGGTACCCACAGGCAAAGTCTGGACCCTGACACACATTTGGGTCCCACTGGGGGTTTGAGCCATGCAAAGATTTGGTGACCCACACAAGGGCTGGACTCCAAACAGATTTGAGTCCTGCAGGGAGCTTGGGAGTCACAAGTAGGCTTGGGCTCTGAAAGGGATTTGGACCTCACAAATGGCTTGGATTTCTGCCTGGGATTTGGGACCCACAGGCACAGCTTGGACCCCAGAATGGATGTGACTGTTTCAAAGGGCCTGGGGCCCACAAGGGGCTGGGGACTCACAAGCAAAGCTCAGACCCCAAAAGAGATTTGGGCATCACAGAGGCTTTGAACTCCACAATGGTTTGGGACCCACAAGCAGACTTGGCCCCTGGAAAATGTCTGGACCCCACAGATGGATGGGGACCCACAGGCAAGGCTTGGATCCCAAAACAGACACCACAGGTAATTCAGGACCCCTGAGAAAGGCTTGGAGCCTGGAGCAAATTTGGGCCTTACAGGATGGTTGGTCCGACAGGGATTAGGGATCCACAAGCAGGATGTAGCCCCCACAAGGAATTTGAGCCCTATAATATGTTCAAGTTCCACAGGAGGAGCTTGGCCTCCACAATGACTTGTGGTCCAAAAGCAGGGCTTGGCCTGCAAGCAAAAATTTGGCCCAAAAAGGGGTTTGGCCCCTGGTGGTTGGAATCCAGACCTGGGAGTCAGGTTGGATTTGCCTTGCCTAAGAAGGTGGATGATGCTGGATTGGGGTATGTGGGATTATTTCCATGCTCTATTGTGGGCTCCTTAGCTCCAAGAGGCTGCCCTAACAGTGCTGCAAGCCAGAGTGCTGACACTTCTTTCCAGGAACATTATTTTACTCGTAAACATCTTGGGATGCCTCTCACGGGTTTCTTTTCTTTGTTCGTTTTGGGTTTTTTTTTTTTTTTTTTTTTTTTGGTTTTTTTTTTTTTTTTTTTTTTTTTTTGTTTGTTTGTTTGTTTTTTGTTTTTGTTGTTGTTGTTCTTGTTGTTTGGGTGTTTGTTTGGTTTGGTTTTTTTGGTGTTTTTGTTGTGTTTTGGGGTTTTTTTTTTTTCCTAATACAGGTGTCTCACGGGAAGTGGTGCCATCAGGATTTTCACTTCTGGTCTTGCCCTGGTGTGTGTCAGTGATTCCTATGGGCATGACATCCCTGCTGGTCACCCCAAAAGGATGAGGGTTTGCTGAGAACACTCTCAAGCTGATTTTCCTGCTGGTTGGTTCTTCTCCTCTCCAGGTGCTTCACCCCTCTACCTGGCTCACCCCATGGCTCTCTCCCGAGCCCATGAAACAGCAGCTGGGCACAGAGGCACGGGAGGGATGAGCTGAGATTTTTCTTCGAATGTCAGGGAGGCAATCCATAATTGGAGGTGGTGCCCTGATGACGGGTGCCTCCTGCCTTTGAGGCACAGGGGCCTTCCTGAAGTTCCCAGCACACAGCCCTGGATGGACAAAGGAGCGGTTTCCCTGAGGTTTCACTTACCATGTTTGGACATGGCCGTGATTAATATTTCCTAACAGGAAGATGTCACGCATGCAGGCTTTCCTCTTCGGGGTTTGGGTCGAGGGTGGCCAAGTTCAGGTTGTACACTGGCTCCTCACTTCCTCCACCTCACAGGCTACACCCTCCCCGCCAACCCCGCGGTCACCCTGGGCTCAGCCCAAAATGCCCCTGGCGCCAGGGAGGTGTCACCACACAGCCCCTGGGGACCCGGAGAGCTTCGGTGGGACTCGATCAGGGTACAATGTCACCTGTCTCTGCACAGTGTCTGTGGGATGGAGGGGGGTCACTTGCTGGCCTCCCCGGGCTGATTTTGGCATGAAACCCAGGGCATGGGGAGAAGGGGATATCCTGGAAAACAGCCGGAAAGGCTGCCAGCAACCCCCAGCTTGCCCGTTTTCTCTTTTGGTTCTAATAGTTTTAATGAAAGTAAAGCCACTCTGAGATAGGAATCCCACACAGGGCAGAAATTATTTAGCAATTCAGTCAGGCAATGAACAATTCTGCCTCCACACTGCCCGGAGTTTTGTGTGTGTGAAAGAGAAAGGGGTTGAAAAAAACCTTATTTTTCAAGTGGAAATTTTTAATTTACTTTTTTTGTAAATCAACCTAAAAGCACTACTATCAATAACTGCAAGCTTACACAGGAGGATAAATAGCCCTCAACCAATCTGAGATGTTTTCCTGTGTTGAAAGAAACAAGTTAAAAGAAATATCTCAGTTTGACTCAACATGTATTTCGTTGCTTCTTCTCAGAGCCTCATTCCTCCAACAAATTAATTCACGAGAAGGAGAGAGAGAGAGAGAGAAAAAAAAAAAAAAAATCAGTTTCTCTTTACCCTGCAGAAGTTGGCGAGGTTTTTAACGCTGTTTTTTTCACCTCTCAAGGAGCATCCTCCTTTCCCTGCGAAGCCAGAGCAGCTCGCAGCCCCTGCGCCCAGGAAAACCCTCTCTGCTTTGGCAAGGGCTGCTGGCAGCAGAGGCCTGGAGCTGCTTTCCCTGGCTGGGCGCCACTGGAGCTGCTCCGGCGGGAGGAAATTCCCTGCTGACCGGCCGCGGCAGGGATAAGTGTCCTGGCACGGAGCAGTGGCCGCAGAGCGAGCGCAGGGAGCGGGGAGCCAGCGGGAAAGGAGCAGGGGAGGATTCCTGGTACATGAGCAGTGTAAGAGATAAGAGGTGTGAGCTGGACAAGCTTGGGATGTCAAGCCTCTCGCTGCCTGTGTTGTGCTTGCCCTGCAGCAGGAGAAGCGCTTTTCCTGGGGTTAAAAGCCTCTTGGTGCTTAGGGATGAATAAATCTTGAGTATCTGGGCTTGAAGTTAGGAATTTTTTTCCTGGTTTTAGTTCTAAAAAAGCTTATCAGCTGTATCTGGCTGTGGTTGTGTTGCTGGGTACTGTAACAACCCATTCCAGAGTGACAACACCAGTACATGAGAAAAGAAATCCTGGCTAAACCAGCCCAGCTTGAGCAGTCAGGTGTCCAGCATCACCCCTGTGTCCCAAACTTGCCTCCTGATCCTGGTCATTGATTTTACACCAACACAGCTCCACCATCTTCTGCAAAGTTGCTCCTATTTTGGGCTAAGGCAGTCACATCTATAGGATTTAAAGCCCTGTATGCTGTGCTGTTATAGAACTACTGGGTAATTATTTATGTATTTACCAAAACGTGTTTTCTTGATGCTGACAGTCCTTGGCGGAGATCAGGTCAGGGTAATTCAGTGCTCTCCTACATCTACAAGGCACCCTGTAAGCTTGAGAGAGATGCAGAATGTGACCTGTTTGCTGGTGAGCACTGATACAATTGTTAGATTCCCAACAAACACACAAAAATCATCACCCTGAGTGAAGGAGTGTTAATTTAAAACGCAGGCATGAAATGGGAATGGCGAAAGCTCCGCGTCGCTTCAGCCGCTCGCCAGCGATGGTTAGCGGGCACGGAAAATGAGTATGACAAAGCCCCACGTTCTGCAGACAGCTGGATTCAAGTGGGGCACCTGTGTCCTCAATTAACCCAGCTCACAGTTAACTTGGGTGCCACCAGAAAGCCTCACACCAGGGTTTGGAGGTGGGAGGCACAGGAGGGCTGCGCTCTTCGCTCCTTGACATTTCGTGAGTCGTCTGTTTTAGCGTTGAAAACATCTCAAGTGGTGGGACCGCTGCAATTTCTCTTTCAAGGGTATCGCTCTCACACAATAATTAAATATCTGGCTTTCAAGCATAATTGCCAATGACAGTGCCTCCGAAATTGCTTCTTTATGCTCGACTGTTCTGTCTCCTGGCAGAAAGGGCTTCTGTAAAAATAAGCCGGAAGAGTTGTGAGTGGCAGCGAAGGCAAGAGGAAGCAACACAAACTCCATCCTTTTCCCCCCAAAGGACAACAACTGTCCCCAAACATTGAGGTGGCCCAAAACCTGCACAGGCCTGGGTGCCTAACAGGCCCAGGAGGAAATGGTAGCTCACAGCACAGCTCCATCATTACCAGGCCTGTTGGAAAAATGCAATTTCTCAGCACTAGGACCTGTCTCCTGCTCCGGGTTGGTAATTGGTGGTGTTGGCTGTGAGCCAGGCAGCACTCACAGCTCTGTCTTGAGAGGACAAAAACCTCCATTACTTTATGCTCTGTAATTCTCCCAAGGTGTGCTGCTGTCTATCAATGGAGTCACCATGAGGTAATAGAAATTACAAACCTCCCCAGACTTATTTGTCTGAAAGAGTTGCTTGTAAAAATACTTATATGAGTCTCCAGAACCGTGGCACATGAGAATGGCAGAGAAGAGAAAGTTTGCAAATTAAATTGCAACAAAAGGCTCTTTATCATAAACTAAAGGGGAGACTGGGCAGGAGGGTATTTCACTGCTGCTGGGCTGGCTGGGGACAGCATTTAGAGAGAAAAAGCAATTTTGGTTGTCTGTTTGTCACTTTGCAGTGAAGCTGCTCTAGACCCCAAGCTGTGTAGGGTGATGGGGTTGGCCAGGTGCCACTGGGGCTAATTTCCTACCCTTGCCAGTGTCTCCCTGTGAGCTTTGGTAAGCCCTGCCCTGTCACTTTGGTGGCTCACAGTGGCAACATCAAAACTCCAGTCTCCCTTGCTTTGTCTGGCTTTTGCCTGCCGGCCCCCACCAGCCCCTGCCCTCCCTGCAAGGATCACCCTAAACCTTCATCACAGCCCATTCTTAACCAGCAAAACCCATCCAGAGCAGTGATGTGATAGACAAGCTCTGGAGGAAATACCTGAGCTCCCTGAAAAAGTTACTACCCCCTGCCTCCAGCAAGGGCTGATGAGTTGAATCCGGGTCTCAGCGTGATCCTATTTTGATGCAAAGTCAGAGCAAATGGGCCGGGCTGTGAATGGGAACAGCCGGGGTGCTGCACACCTGCCCCATGAGTGCTGCTGAAGCCTCCAGCACAGGAGCAGTGGCTCCTTAAGAGTGAAGAGTTTCAGAGCACAGAAGTCAGGATCCAAATCCATTAAAAATAACAGTATGACTAAAGCTCAGTTTTCTCCTCTCCTCTCAGTTTTCTCCTTTTACAAGCCCACAGTACAGGGCAGTGGCACTGCTGTCCCTGAGCAGCTCTTATCATGCTTGAGCTAGACTGAAACAGCAGTAAAATCCACGTGAAAATTATATATGCAGGTATGTGTGTGTGCATCTCTTTATATTTTACTTGATGGACAGAACTCACAGCAAATCTCCCAGCTGAAAAATGTTTCTTCTGCCTGACCAAGAGCTGGAGCAGCATTTCATGGCCACAGCAGCTACAAGTGATGCTTCAGTGCTTTTTCCTCAGTTCCAGAGCTCTAGATGATGGTGCTTTTTAAAACTGGGACCTTCCAAAAGGGCACCAGGTCCACATTTGTGTGCTGGTTTTATCTGTGAGCTGTCATTGTCCTTCTGACACTTGCAGGATGCCCAGGGTGAGTGAGTTTTAGAGTCAGATCCTGGTGGCATGAAAAACTTGCTCTGAAAAGGTCAGCTGTGTGGAATTAAGTACAGAGAGCTAATTATTATTTGTCTTGGCATGTTCTGTATGGGTTTGGTGGCAGGTCATGCTCCCCAAGTCCTTGTGGTCAATGTTGGGACTTCTGAGCCAAATTCTCATCTGCTGTAAAGTTCTTTAACTCCCAGCAAGGCCACTGACAGAGCTGCCATGTGCAGGGGTCTTGGTGCTCCCAGTGTCACTGTGCCACCCTCACTGTTCCCTGGGGACAGGACCCTGGCTCTCACCTCACTTTTACCAGTGGGAAACTGAGGCAGAAGGGCGGGCACAGGCCAGAGGTTCTGAGGCTGAGCCTAAAGCAGCTATTGCCAAGCTGATATCTGATATCAGTGCAGGGGAAAAGCTCCAGAAACAGGGACTCTGGATGACCCCATGCAGGAGCTCAGGGGGTTCTGTAGGAGTCCTCAACCCTCACTGCAGGCACCTGCTGAGCACAGGTACTCAGGAAGGACGAGCACCACCCTGGGAGGTGGAAGCTGCAAGGGAAACCCCCCCTGCATATTTTCTGGCAAAATATTGAGTCTTTGGTAATTTCACTGCCAGACAAAAGAGATGACCTTCAAAACCTGGAGGCCAGACCTCAGGGGACCTGGGAGCATCCACCTCTCCTCCCATCTGCAGCCAGGAGCCACTTGCATCAGTTTTGCTTAAGGAACTTGTGGCTGATCTGGGCTTTTCCTCTCCAGCTTCCCTGCAAATGCTGCGCTTACCTCGAGCTGCTGTTCAGCTCTGGCTCCTCTCCATGGAGCAGTGGCTGCTGTGCTCTGAAAGGTTATACAGCCCTCAGCTGCTGCTGCTGAGTCTGCAGGAAGTGATTCCTGCTGCACAGCCAGCATGGAGTGGGGCTGTGCCCCCAGGATGGAATGGGGCTGTACCCCCAGGATGGAATGGGGCTGTACCCCCACTATGGAGTGGGGCTGTACCCCCACTATGGAGTGGGGCTGTACCCCCAGGATGGAATGGGGCTGTACCCCCACTATGGAGTGGGGCTGTGCCCCCAGGATGGAATGGGGCTGTACCCCCACTATGGAATGGGGCTGTGTCCCACCATCTCAGCACCCCCCGACCTCATGTGGGGTGCAAAGGGCAGAAACTGGGGCACAGGGAGAGCTCCTGCCTCGCTGGGGCTGCTCTGTCTGAGCCATTACACTCTTTGCTGTAAATTAAACCCACAAAAGGGGTGGCAAACATCACGGTGCTGGTGGCAGTGGGACTCAGGTCTCGTCTGGTGGGCAGTGATGGGCTGAGCTGGCCTCGTGCCCGCATGAAGGGACATCTCTCTTTTTGGGACACTCCATCAGGGGTATGAACATCTCCTAAATCTGCAGTGCTCAAGTCCTGGAGGTCAAAACTTTCTGGTTCACACTATGCCCCATTAGCCCTGCAAAGCTCTTAGGGAGCCAGACATCCCCACAACACAACCTGCCCCAAGTGCAGGAGGATGGATGATTTGGGGTTTGATGCATCTTACCCCACATGGAGGTTATTTTCTCCAATCATCCTGTAAAACTGAGGAGCTGCATTTATGCTTCGGCCCCTTAACTTTCCCCAGAGTTAAAAGGAAGATGTAAGTTGCAGTGCACACACTTACAGATACACTTATTAGCATAATGTGTACGTTGTGGTGACATCTGTGGTTGATAGAATCCTCTGTAGGACAACAGAATGAATGATTGGCACCTCACTTAACACGAGGCAGAGGGGGAAATGGAGATGAGCACTGTCCTGTTGAGGCTGAAACACCCAAAAACTCATAGGAAATAGGAGCAGCTTGGCCAGTCCAGCTTAAACCCAACTGTACTGCAATTCAGAGAGGATTAAGGAAGGGAAATAAACCTGATTCTGTTTGGTTGCCATTCTGGTTTTTGAGTTCCTAAATCTTTGCACATATAGGATTTTCTCCTAAACTGTGGCAGCTGCAAAAACGAGTTCTCTCCTCCAAGCAAAGCAAAGATTGCCATGTAATGAACATGACCCCAGGAGACAGACTGCTGAGAAAAGGACCAAAACTGTGGCAGTTTCCCTGCATGGCAATGTGCACATGTGTGTCCAGACATGGGATTTAGGGGAAGGCTTTGGTAAGCCATAAGCCAGCACATGCAGTCTGGAGTGCAGTGAAAAGGGCAGGCTTCTTCTTTCATAAAACACTATTAATTTTATTTTTGAAATTATTCTACTCAGGTCAACAGAAAGAAAAAGGTGGCAAGAATAATATAAAAACTGAGGTTGAGTTTAATTCAGAAAGTTAATGTTGCAGGAGGCCTGAAGTAGCTTTTCAGGGCTCAGCTTCTCCCCACAGGTGTGATTTTCTGTTCATCCATGGACCTAAGGAATCCCTGCCCTGCCTGGCTGAGGTTGTATCATGCACACTTGGAGAACACCACAGCTTCAACTCCACAGAGAAACACTGCAGGGGAGAAATAGTTCTTGAAGTCAAGCATTGTAATTTACTAACAGGTTTATTAAAATCTTATTAGAAGATTATTTTTTAAAGTCCGTTTTACACAGCTGTTGTCCTTCTGCTGCTGTCTAATCCTGGAAAATCTCAGTGAATGAGTCATTTGCACTTACTATCTATTACACCCTCTTATTATATGCCTGAGTGTGTTTGCATTTTCTTCAAATAATATCACTAGAGCCACAATGGTGCCATAAAATCTCCCTCATCTCTCCTTTTGGAGTCTCTTTTGCTGTTGGAAGAGAGATGTCACCTCACCCAAAGGTTTCATGGGGTTGTTCTGGCGTGCAGAAGGACTCAGGGAGCATTTTGTTTGGAATTAACCTATAACTTCCCTCCCCCAGTCCTGATCTTTTAGCAGCAGGCTTTTAATGTGTGCCTTTGGGGTTTGGTAGGTCAGAGACACATTGTGGAGGGTCAAGGATCTGCAAAGTGCATTCCTGCTTCCTAAAGGTGACCTCAAGCACCAAACATTTGTGCATCATGACAAGGAGGAGGTCTGGCAGTTGTGCATCAGGGATATCTGAGGGCCACGTTGGGTTGTTTTGCTTGTTTTTGGTATCTGAAGGCTGTTGGGTATTAAATGTGGCCTCCAGGACAGAACCCTGCATTGCTGCCTTGTTTGGCCCCAGGAACATGATGTTCCAGCTTCCATGACCATTGAAAAGAGGGTGAAGGAGAACCCAATACAAGAACACCAATTTCTGGAGCAGTGTTGGTTAGCAGAACGTGCAAACACTGCCACAATAATAAAACATAATATTGGTAGGAACAGAGCGTGCTTTGGTCACAGCTTTCATTCCCAGCTGTGTCCTCTCCCTTTACCAGTTGTGAGTCTCACCATCACTTTGTGACGCAGCCCCAAAAATGCCCAAACATTCCCTCAGCCCATCCTCTCCTCCTCTTACCCACCCAGGAGGACTGAGAGGGAACAGGGACATGGGTGGAAGCTGCCCTGTCACCAGATGGGCTCTCCCAGGTTGTGCAAACCATGTTCTCCTGACATCCCAGAGCAATCCTTTCCTCTGGGTCACTTGGCCAGAAGTCAAGGGAACAGTATTGCTCTGAATATAACTACAGGAGGGGGAAAAAAAATCATATTCAAGGTTTAAAATCACTTGCTGCAGGGGATGTTTCCATTGGCAAAGTCGCCAGAACCAGCACAAATGATTCAAAACATTTTGTTAAATGAAATTCTCAGATGATGTCAGAGCTGAGGCTGCCTTAGCAAAACCAAAAGAGAAGGAAGGTTGAGACCAAAAAGAAGGAAAAAAAATTATACCATTTGACAGGGAGGGATTAGGAGCTTAAAATTATTTTTACAGGCTATCCAAACATTTGAAATCTTGGAAGTTCATAGTTCCAGTGCTTTAGCTCAGCTCTAGAGTCCTGCCAGCCCCTTAGTGCAAGTCGCACAGTGCAGCCAGCTGGGCTGGACACACTAAACACACAAAGCCTATTTTCTGTTATCCAGCCCTGGCTCCCATTTCCTATAGGCTCACCAACAAATCCCAGCACCTTTCCTGCCTCAGTTTCCCCCTCTGTCAAATACAGAGATTTCTATTCTCTGCTATAAAGTGCTTTGAGATTTGGCACTGAGAAGAGCAGGGAAGCCTCTCCTCCAGTGTGGGTCCCTGTAAAAGAGCAGATTGATCACTCAAAGACAAACAGCAGCTCTTTGTGTGATTTTTTTCTTTACACCACCCATTTATGTGGGGCACAGAAAACCCAGGATGAGGCTGTGAAGTGCTGTTTTCTTTCATGCCTGACACCTGCCTGCTTCTCCAGGACCGTGCAAAATAATCACATCTTTGTCACAGCTCGGCTAACCCACTTCATCTTTATTGATTAATAGGTCATAATCCTATTTTAGTGAAAACATAACATGCCCGTGGCCAGAGGATTCAGGTATCACCAACAAGGAGATTACAACCTCTTAGTGTGAACACAGAGAGTGAGATGGACTGTCAGAACAAGAGCACTTGTCAAGAGGAAAATCAATAGTGAGCTATTTGGGGAGGGAGAAAAACAAATCCCCACCACCACAACTGCATTAAACATAGGCTACAGGGCTCCAGCTTTGTATAAGCCCAAATTAAATGTGACCATAATAAACTGTTTACTTTCTTTGGTTTACCCAGCAGAAGGGAGATTCCAGCTTGCTGTAATGCCTGTGTCAGTGCAAGTGTTGGGTGTAGATTGTGGGGATATGGTTAATGTAACTAAGTTTTGCGGGAAAATACTTCAATATTTTCCCCTCCTTCTTTTGGAATTGTAGCTAATTGTAAAGTGTTGGAGCTGTAGCCTTGATCAGTGACATCCTCACTGAGGAGTCAGTTGCTCGTGAAAGTTTGGAGATAGGGTGTCCTGCCCTTTCTCTCCCCTTCTTTTACCTTCCCTGTTTTCGCTTTGTTAAAATCCCAAGCTGAGAAGGGATTCACGCCAGTCTTCACACCTTTGATGCCCAAGCAGTGCTTTACCTTCTCATCCCCCACCATTTGCCAGCTTCCCAGGGACTGCTTGTTATTGCATGAACACCCAACCTGGAGCATCAGGGAGGGATCAAATTCCTGGGCTTTGCAGGGAGCCCATGATGCACAGAGTGCTGGTTTCACCCCTGCCTTTCAGGCAATGCTGCTGCTCTTGAGTTTCCTAGCAAGGGTGTGTTTAAGAACGGGTGACCCCACAGCTTTGCTCCCTCTCTGGAGCCAGAGAGACACAGATTTAACAGTGAATAATGAAAAAGAACTAGATTTCCTTTGTTACGCAGCTCATTGAATGAGGTTTCCCACATCTGTAGAAGTCACCACATCTTTTATGAGATTTGACTGTCAGCAAGATGTTATGAATCCCAGATGTTAAAATATGGATTTATTTATAACTCAGAGCCTATAATAGAGCACTCAAAAAGATTATATCCAGCCCCCCTCCTCAAAAGATCTTCCTGAAATAAAAACCTTAGCTTTTATTATTTTAAAATTATTATTGCCATATGATTTATCTTGGGTATTACCTCATTAAATGTCCTTTAATTACTGTGGCTTTAGGGCTGGTGTGCATTTGCTTTAGGGAGCATTGGGCAAGGAGAACTCAGCACCAGCTCTCCCATCCTGAGTGAGATTGTTGCTGCTCAGAGGCTGAAGGGCAGCATGGGCAGAGGAGTGGCACGGGGGAAATTCAGCCCCAGGAGCTCCTTGGAAAAGCCCAAGGAAGGCACAGCCAGCTCTGGGCACCTGCAAAACTTGGAGCTGGAGGTGTCTGGTATCCACTGCAGCCCCAAGGAAATGCTCTGGTCAATAAAAAAGCAGTTCCTCACAGCTGGTGACCATTACAGCGTAGGACATGCCACAGCTGCTATTCTGCCGGAAGATGGAAATGTTTTTGGAACCGCTTTTGGAGCATTTGTTCCATTAATGCTCTCTCCCTCCCTCCTCCTACCCCTTGCTTTTCAAATTGCTGCAAGAAAAACCTGCAGGTGGAAGAGGAGGGGCCCTCCATGGGCACAGGATACGTTGAGGGCTGGGGTGCAAATCTTGCTCTGAATTCATTCTCCAGCAGCAGCTCCAGGTCCTGAGAGGAGCTTGTGGTGCTGGGAGCTGTGCATTGCACACAGCAAGAGACACTCTGCCACATCTGTCCCACGCTGCAAGCAAACAGAACAGGTCTGGAGGGAAGTTAAAGAGCCTCATCCTGCACAAGAGGACAGAAAGTCAGTGATTTTCCCCCCTGTTCACACAGGATGCTGGTGGCAGCCTCAGGTATCATGAACCAAGTGCTTGAGGCAGTGGTGGCTGAGAGCAGCCCTCCTTCCCATCCCTCCTGCTCCCTGACACCTCTCCTGCAGTGGCACCCCTGCTCCCTTCTCATTCAAGGATCCAGATTTTGGAAACCTGGCCTTCCATTCCATTCCCTTTCTTTTTTGAAGCTAGGTCATCTCCTGAGGCCAGTTAGGAGAGTGGATCCAGGTCAGAGTGTCTGACCAGGTGTGACCATGCCATCAACCTCCTGGGTGCCCCACTGCAGCCTTTGAGCATCAAACCCTCTATCCACACTGCAGAGGTGTTCCAGCTCTTAGAACATTTCCAGCCCCTTCCAGCTTGCAGGTGATGGGCTGGAGCAAGGCTGGTGCCTGGAATCTCAAGGTCTCCAGGCTAAGGGCCAGCTGGGCAGGGAGCCCTGAGCCCTGCTGATCTCAGCTCTGCTCTCCTGCTCTCCAGGTCCGTGTTTCAATTTAGAGGTGTTGCTCTCTACAGTCTTCTCTGCTGGGCTGGGGCAGTTTGGTGTTTTAAAGACAAGGCAGGAAGGAGGATGCCTTGAAATCCTACTTGGAGGTGGGCCTGTTGCACTTTGGGATCTGCAGAGCTGGAAACCTGAACCTGATCTGCAGCACAGCAGCGATGAGCTGAGGGAAAGGCAGGAAATTGGCTGTCAGTGCTGACACTACACAAATCTCATGGCACTGTGAGGAGGAGCAGCAAGTGGGGAACTGGGAGGAACTACCTGGGCTTGGCACTGCCTGGCCCCTGGGATATGGTACAGAGAGGATCAGAGCTCTGGTGTAAATCAGCACAGCTCCTGAAGAGAAAAATCTTTGGTGGGAGCTTATGGGACACTCACTGGCTTGTAAATATTTTTCTGGCACATCAATTTGCATGTCCTGAGATTTAAAACCTTCATCACCCTCACGTTTCCCATCCTGCAGAGAGCTCTGATCTGAATATGATGTGCACCCCACAAGGTTTGCCAGGAGTGTGATGTTACAGAACTTGTGAAATGCCTCTCTTAACCACAATATTACGCATTTTCCAAGCCACATACCTATCTATTACAGGGTCTTTCAGATGGAGCTATAGACAGCCTGTGGGTCATGAGATCCTGACCTTGATGTGTTTTTACTCCCTTCTTCTCATGAATTAACTCCTGAACTATTGACTCTCTGCTGAATGGATAGCAGAGTTCAGCCACATTTTACATACAGGCTGCTTTTCCATCCTGGATCTCAACAACTGCAAACCCCAAGGACGAGTAAATACTTCAACCTCAGCCATAAAATTGATGTGTTGCAAACTGAACAAAATGGGTTTAGTAACTTACAAGGCAGATACCATCAAGTCCATAATGAGCCAGAACTGAGTTTTCAGTCCCTCAGCAGTGAGGCTGGGAGAGCTGAGATCAGCACCCCTTTGCAGGTACTCAATTTATGCCTTATACCTTCTTCACTGAAAGCAAAATCCACCTGTGGTCTGTCAGATCTCAGCCTCATGAGCCTCCCTAAAAGGAAAAGATTGACTTAAGAATCACAAGGTTTTCATGGAAAATCTTCAGCTTTGTAAGTTCTGCTTATGCCTTCTGGTTTTTTGAATCTGTAGACTATTCCCTGGTAGGTTAAGGAGCTTTCCTCCACTTTTAGAAAGGTCAAAAAATCATCAATAAAACATAAAGCTCCCAAGATCTTGTGAAACACAAAAAAAAGGCAGTAAGAGCACAGATATCCAAATTACCTCATTAATACATCAAAACCCACACTCTGCTGCTGCAGCAGGTTGCAAATGGGCAGGATAAATGGGGCTGCAGCTGCAGGTTGAACCCCTATTTTGTCATTAAATAAGGAAAGGGCCCTAAAACCTAACATATAACACTGGCATCTTTAGAAGCTTTGCAAGTTATTTCTACATTGCACATCCTACTATACAGAGCCCTTAAGAAATCAAAATTTAAGATCTAAAAATAGAGGGGTTCAGTTTTCTTAGATGTCTGATGGAAAACACAGTTTAAGGTCTGGTAAAGAAATTCTCCTTATTATCTGAAAGTTGCTTGACTAAGTATTGAAATAGCTTCATGTGTTCCCAAGGCTTCCTAGCCAGTCTGGCTCTGAAAAACACCCCTCTGTGCTCCTCTGGCATTAGAGATGAAAAGTTTGAAGCTTTTCATGCTGAGTCTTCATGTCTAACTGAAAATGAAAACACAACATCCATCTCCCCACTCCAGAATACAATAGAGGCAGTGGTGGCATATTAATAAATATTCTGACTAGAAAATATCACGAAGAAAGAGTGGGCTGAGCCTCAGGGCAGAATGTTTGCACTGTCTTGGCAGGGCAAAGGCACTGATATGCACCCCCAGATGAACCTGCAGAGGGGAGCAGAGCAGGACTGAGCCCAGCTGGGGAGGCAGGGAGCTGGAGAGAGGTGTAGGATGGGTTTGTCTGCCTTCCCAGGTGATCTCCATCAGGTACAACCAGGGCAATAACACTGCCCTGTCCCAGATTCAGCTTATCAGGAGAGGCTGAGGATAGAGGAGCTCAGCTCACAGCCGGGCTGCCTGCACTGGTTCTCACCTTCTCTGCAGAGATCAAAGGGGCTCCTGCTACTCCAGGCTGGTTCCTGCTTCCTTCTGGGTCTCATGGAGAGGGGCGATAGCAGCACTTGAATGAGGCTTGGTGCTAGGTGCCCTGAATGCTCTGGTAGCCCCCAGAGCCTGGGTAAGGGATCAAACACCCTCCAAAAAGCACCAAGATGCTTCTCATTGCCTGGCATCACTGCCTGGCTCCCATCTGGGCTCTGCAAGGGCCAGGGGTCTGACCTCACAGGCAATAGTGCTCTGTGGGGTGTTCTGGAGGGTCAGGGAGGAGGTAACTCTGTAGATATGAGCCATGTTCTTGTCTTTAGGGCCAGGTGGGTCTGGGTCAACCTGGCCCTGCTTGGTTTGGTGCTGTAGCCACACCAAACTCTCTGACTGGAGTTCAAGATGACCCCTAAAGGCTAAAAACCACATAGTAAAAGGAAAAGAGGCAGCTAAATTAGCATCACATTTAGGCAAAACATCAGATATGTCTCCTAGTGCCTAAAGCCTTGCTTGAGGTATGGCCAGTCACAATGAACCCCCTTCCCCCCCAACAATCTAAAAACTGATGTCTTGGTTCCTTATAAAACTTCAAAGTGAGGAAATAAAAAGGAGAGAGGAATGGGGGAGGTGAATATTTCCCCAGGTTTGCTCAGGCAGCCCGTGTGTCTCTGAGCAGAGATCAAGGCTCTGTGTTTGGGATGTCAGACACTTGCCTGGGATTTCAGCCTGCCCCAGCCACAGATGTTCTGTGTGCTCAGCCCATCCATACAGAGCATTTTCAGCAGCATGACAAGCCTGGGATATTCATGTGCTGCATAATTTTTTTCCCAGGAAATCCTATGAGAGTCCTACAAAGCGGGAATAATAAAATATACATGATACATCAGTGTTCACTGAACAAATTAGCCTTTACTGCACTTCATCTCACTTCTTGCTCTTCCTCTGTCCTGGCTGGAACAGCCTCTGTCATGCCCTCCTTAGGACATGGGGTGTGCTCCTGAGTCTGTAATGTCTCAAGGGTGCTCTGGAATTCCCAGTTTGGGGGTATTTTTTGGTTGTCACCTTGCCCCACTGAAGCTGGCCAGGGTCTCTGCAGAGGGATTGGAGATTTAATTTAAGTAAAATGGCAAAAATGTGGCCCCTGTGCTTCCAGGCTGGATTCTGCACTTCAATTTCCATAAGGGCAAAACGTGCTAGGAAAGAGGGAGAAGGAATATAAATGGGAGCACATCAGGGAGGATGTGCTACATGAGGAGCTTCTGGATTCATCTTGCAGGGTTGTTTTGGAGGTTAATTTTCATGTTTTAAGGAGCATTGACATTGAAAATGTCCTCTCAGAAGGACAATAGAAGGTTTTGAGACACATATACAAGGCAAGGCTCATTGAGATTGGAGAGCAAATTAGAGTCCTCCCCAGCAGCAGCAGTGGAAGAAATTAAAACTAAGAAAGAAGTTTAGATTAGCTTTCTGCAATAAATTCTTCTCTGTGAGGGTGCTGAGGCCCTGGCACAGGGTGACCAGAGCAGCTGTGGCTGCCCCTGGATCCCTGGCAGTGTCCAAGGCCAGGTTGGATTGGGCTTGGAGTAACCTGGGACAGTGGAAGGTGTCCCTGCCCATGGCAGGGGGTTGGAATTAGATGATCTTTAAGGTCCCTTCCAACCCAAACCAGGAGATGATTCTATGCTAAATCTCTCAAAAGATGTTTCCAGACTTTATTTTAACATTTTCGTGTAAGTTTGTTTGTATCATTTGCCCATAATGAGTCACTTATTTAATAAAATTAGTTTAACCAGTAAATACAAATATCTAATTTTTTCTACCATTCAGCTGAACTTCCCTCCAAAAACATCTGAGCTGATATCACAATAGGTTCCCCCTCATTTTTGGATGCTCTGTTGACGTGGAGAATTTCCCTTTTCTTGGGAGACAAAGCAGCTTTGTCGGAATCACTGCTGAGAATGAGAAAATAAGAAAATAAATTAAAAGCACAGCAGCTTGCATTCAGGTCTTGTTTGGGACTGACTGAAGAGGCTGGGAAGGCCACTCTCCATGCCCACTGTCAAGTATCCTCTGTCCTTGCTCCGAGCCCAGCTGGCAGGAAAACTCCAGGGCTCTGGAGGCAGCGCTGTCAAGCAGACATGTGCTGTGACAGAAAAATAGGTCAGAGTCACCATGCTGTGGTCTGATTCCCTGTGTGTAGCCAAAGGCATTCCTGTGACTGAGTCTTTAAATATGGAGAAAAAAAAAATGGGCATGAACCTTAGGGCTGCTGCAATAAGCAGTGTGACATTTTGGCAGCATTTGGTCACGGGGCCTCCTGGAAACAGCCAAACATCCCAGGAATGGCTGTGGGGAAGTGCCTGGAGCATTTTAGCCAAGATGAAGCTCTTGGGCATGAAGGAGAGATCTTCAAAGGCACAAAAGGAAATCTAACTCCTCTTGAATTTCATGCTTTGGAAAACCTACCTAGCCATAGTATTTTTTTTTGCTTGACAGGCAAACTTAGGCTCGGGTTTCTCCTTTTTAAAATAAGCTTGACAAACTAATTAATTTTAAAAATCCAGCTATCATGTTCTCCTCTTGCATGTGACACAGTAACCATTAAGGCATTAGGAGATAAATTTATCTGAGTTCAGAGGGAGGAAGTTCCAGGTTGGACCTGGTTTGCATTAAATAGTAGGTCAACCTGGTGAAGTATAAAGTTAAGCACACAAGTAAGTCTCACCAGGACTAGTGAAAGCATTAATGTGATTAAATATGTCATTAAGTGATGACTCAGAAGAGCCAGACTAGAGGACATGACAGAAATACTCCAGATTTATTTCCTCTATTCTCCTGTTTGGATGAACACATCCAGGGGTTCAGGCACACCACAGAATCCAGGTAAATCCTGCAGAACTTGAAAGGCAGAATGGCAAAACACATGGAGACAATGTCCATGGCCTGGCAGGTAAAGACTGACCTGCAGAAGAACTGATTTTGCTGTGAATTTTCCATCAGGTGATCACTTTGGTCCTGGCTTTCCATCCCAGGTCCAAGAGGCAGAGTAGGTTACTTCATGGTCCCTTAGGTATCTCCTGGAATATGGGCAAATATAAATCTAATAGATTTACATTTCATTAAGGTTTATTCATTGTACCCCCTGGAGGAAATAATTCTTGGGTTTATCACTTAAATGTACATAATTTAGGAAAAAAAGAAAAAACATGTCATTAAGAAAATAATTCTATAGATGCAAAATCATATAATAACCTTAGAAAATTTGGGGGGGGGGATTGACAGATCTTATTGTTGGAAAAATAAACAAATAAATAAATAAATATTGTTTCTAAAACAAATTTCTCCATCTCAGTTTTTTTGAAGTCCAATCTTATTATGCTCATGTCAGAATATTCTTCTGTCATCTTTTGATGCCCTACCAGAATCAAGCCACCCCTTAGCTGTTTCCTTGCTTTCCTATACATCTTGAGGGCCCTTTAAGCCTTTCAGTGCAAGCAGATATTTATTTAAATCCTTTCAACAGTCCTGTGACTCTCTCCAATTTATTAATATTCTTCAGTTTACCCTCTAAACCCCTGGAAGGTATTCTCCAAAATTTTTGCTTCCTGGGATGCTGTGCTGCACAGTAAATGTGAAGAGAAAATCTTCATTGCTCAGAAGATAGATGTACAGTATATATTAAATATTGATTGCCTGCAATGAGCACAGCAACCAATCCAGGGTGTCACTACCCCAATCTCTTCTTTCCTTGGCAGTTCCCAGATTTCCCCATCACTTGCAGACAGTAATAACATGTTTTTCTCCAGAATATCATTAGAAGAGGTTGAAGTATAAGACACAAACAACTCTGCAAAACACCACTAGAAGCACAGGAGCTCAATGAACTGTCTCCTGTTGCAATTAGAGTTTGAGATCTATCAAATGTCCAGTTCTTAACAGATTTTACGTATGCCAAGTGGATTTAATCAGCTTAAAATACCTTGTGCTACTGATACCTTTATAAAGTGCCAACTCTATTAGCACTGTTGTTCCTATCAACAGGGAAAAGGTAACTTTACTTTGACAGGATCTCCTTTCCATGGACCAGTGCTGATTGGTATTGACTACATTAGTGTCTTTATTAATCTGGTACATTTGAACTGATGTACTTATCCGCAGTTTATTATTGTGCTAGAATTGATACAGTCTCCAATTGTAACTCGCAGACACTCTGGAAATAATGAAATTCAATACTAATAGCCCTCAGGCAGCTTGGTGAAAATCCTGGGGTTCAAGTTATCCATTTAGCTTGAGTCACTTGCTGCTTAATGACCACAACAAGTATTGGTGGAGCGGAGGTATTTAATTTTCAACACACAATAAGACTCTGTCACTGGGCTGCTTCACCAATACAGCACAGAGGCAGTCACTGAACAATTCTTCCCTCTGTCCTTTTTCCTCCTTGATCAATATCCTACAACTTCTTACTCCTCCTTTTCACTTATTGTTAAAATAACCTTTTCTTTCCTCTGAATGTTTGGCTCTGTCAGTGGTCACCCAGACATTACCCTGTAGGTAGTGCATATTCATTTTGGGACAAAGGCAACACATGCTTCACTGAACTTGTAATTATCAGTCACATTTTTCCTTAAATTATTTATTTTAACTTTTTTGGCCTGTAACTGATACCAGCCCCAGGAATCTGCCATTTTTAGCAGCTCAATGTGCATGTAGTGTGCCCACACTTGTGTGTGTGTAGATGCATGTGGATTTTCTCCTCAATCAGCTGCTTTTTGTGTGCACAGTAGACAACCTGCATCCTCCCAGTTCAATCCCTGCTTCTGTTTAATTCAGGCAATAAAGGAGTAGCTGGAGATGTCCTAGGAAGATAAAGGAGCTGGGCTCAGGAGCTGTAAAAGCCAAACATCTGCTGGAAAGCAGGACACTCCCCCCATGGCAGGAGCTGGTGCTGGATACCTGCCAGCTTCTCCTGCTTTTCCACACCAGGATTTTTTCAGCTGTCCCTGCAGCAGCATCAGCAACAACTTTAACTTGGAGGAGATCAGAAGGACTCAGAGGTGTCTCAGAGGGGCATTCCCCCCATTCCCTTGTGCTGCTGGACCTTCTTAAACTCCTCAGAGCAACTTTTTTATTCCTCTTTTCCTTACCTGAAGAATAAAACACTTGTCCCGTGACTGGGAAAGCACCTTGCTTCCATGGAGGAGGAGCTTCAGAAGTAGACCAGGTCAATGACAGGTATGACCTAAAGGTTCAAGGTGCATTGGCATGGTTTCAAAAGTCAGTATAAAGGAACATCCTTCTTTTGGGAAAAGCAGTGCTGGGCTGGCCAGTGTTGAATAAAGACCACATCTGTGAACGTGCCTGAAGGTGGCCACTCACCTGGGGCCACTGGGATCCCTCTCCAGGCAGAACCTGTAGCTGACCTGCAGGTAGGGCAGCAATAAATTTAAATTAAATGGCTACATTTAGATTTTTTCTGTCTGTGAGCTGAATCTCATCCCACCATACATTGTTTCCAGCCACAGTTTACCCTGGAATTATCATGTCTCCACCCTGTTATTGTGAGTACAGCCTTTCAAAGGTCTCTGCTAACCAAAGGTGTCCCACCACCACCTTGGCGTCCTCTCCCTTCTCGTGCTTTCCATGGGTTCCCCATTCCTGTTTGGTTTAGAGAAATCCATATTTCTCAGGTGTCCCAGAGCAGCCCTGTGCTTTCAGCTGGGCTTGCATCCCAGCCCATCTCTACGGGACACCTAAGCTGGCACTGCTTGGGCTTGGCCTTAGAGGGCTCAAAGCATCAATATTTGGCACAATGAGAAGGGACAGCCCAGAGTTTTTGATGTCACTCAATGAGTGTCCCAAGAGCTTTCCTAAGCCATCGGGTGTCATCAGCAACGTCAACAAGAAAAAGGTCAGCACATTTTGTGGGCAGATCTCTGACCTCCTGGGCAGCTCATGATTTCCCAACGCTCCCGTGCTGTGACAACAGTGATACATTAACTTGATAAGCTTGTGCAGGTTTGGCCTGAGGAACCTCTCCAGATGTTTATCTCCTGCCATTCCTTTTCTTGTTAGGCCTGGGAAGAAACTGAGTTTTTTAGAAAATTCTGTTGTAGCTGCAGAACGTAATTTGCTCTGCTGCAGAGCAAGCCAAGCAGAGTGAGCTGTGACTCTTTTCCTTCCTTGCTGGCTGCCTGTCTGGCATCACTTTCCCTCATAAGCTGGGCTCTTAAGTGGAGACAGTGCATCCAAGGTAAGGATATTACCTCAAACCTCCTCTCTATAAATAGGCCTGGCTGCTGCCCCGAGGTTCCTTGTTCTGCTGTCAGAATATGGCTAAATGGCCACTTACAAATTCCAACGTGCTTGATGTGGAGATTACAGCTGCTGTCCAAAACAAAGGAGCTTTCTCTCTCACAACGTGCTGCTCCCTTTATGAGGCAGTTTGGAAAACTCCAGTCTCTTGAGAGGGTTTAATCCATGCCCTGGTGCTTCTTTTGTGTGAGAACAACGCAGCTTCCTCCAGACCTAAATGAAAACAGGACCCTTGAGTGTCTGTCAGAATATGTTTGGTGCCCTGAAAATCACAGGGGAGGAAAGGTCTGATCCCTGGAGGCTCACCTATGAAGCAAAATGAAAAGGTGCAGAGTTATTTCAGCACAGCACAGGATGGGGAGTGCAGGGATGCCAATGCAGGAATGGCAATGCCTGGAGTGTGGCACTGCCTCTGTACCCCCAGGAGCCAAAGGAAAGATGCTCAGGACTGTGCTAATGAACCAGGGGTGACAGTGAGGATGTCTGTGAGTTGTGATTAGGCTGAAGGTGGCTAATGAATATTGGTTGCTACAAAAAGGTGAGGTTTTGCAAAGAAAATAATTTGTTCAGTGTCCCTGCACAGCTGCGCTGTCTCTCAGGCGTTTCAGCAGAGCCAAAAAAGCTCTGTTTTTCTTGTACTTTGTCCTTACACTATTTTTTCCTGCTTGAGGCATTTTGCAAAGGAAGTGGGAATGGCTGTGTTCTCTTGATGGATGTGGGAACTGGGAGATCAGGTGAAGGAGTGTTTCTTCCTGTCCCCCAGCAAGTCCAGGCAGGGTTTGAAGCAGGCTGCCCCACCACACATCCACTGAGAGCAGAGAGCTTCCCTCACTCTGAGACACCATGGCAAAGCCTAAGCATGACACAGAAGCAGCTCCTAAACTTTTGGAAAGCCTTGTCCTCGCTGGTGTGGTGGGGCTGAAGCATGGCTAACGCAGAAACAACTTCCCTTTGAGTTCTGGCAATGGAATTTGGGTGTGATTTATTCACTTATGCTGGGTTGGCATCTCCAGCTGCCGTGACGACTCTACCAAAAAAATATAATTAACTTTCTCCATGGCAGCCCCAAGGCAGATGGCCATCACAAGCCTGGCAGCAGCAAGCCAGATGGCACAGGGAGGGCAGTGGCTGAGGGGTGGCCGTGCTTCCCCACCCACCAGCTTTGCCATGGGAGCTGGGTATATTCTGTGGGTGGCCAGCATTTATATTTGCTTGTAAATTACGGCCCTCAAAATGCTAAATGAGTCTGCTGCAGCCTCAGAGCACAGCCTGGCTCCTGTGACCACAGGTTTGAGCGGTGCAAGCAGAGCCATGCTCACCTCTCACTACAAAAGAGTCCTTTGTGCATTTTCTCCTGCTCCTCAGGCTGCTCCACTGCCCCACTGCCTGCAGCCGTGCCAGGGCTTGTGACTCAGCTGGACTCAGCCACCTAGAGCTCTTAGCTATCAATCATAACACCTACCTCTCGTCTCCTGCCATCTGCTCTCCTCCCTGCTGACATCTCCAGAGCTCTGCTCCTCACCCACGTGCCATTTGGTTCCACGGCTCGTGGAAAGCACCGCCCGGGCAATGCTTCCCTGCTCTCACCACCAGAGCTCCTGGCTCTGGTAGGAGGAAAACGTGGCTCTGGGTGGTGGGAATGCTGATGGTCTGCCTGCATTTCAGCCTCCACTGGCAAGTCAACGCCAGCAGCAGCCAACACCTCTCTGTACCTACAGCATCCTCGGGGAGGGTGCACAGCCTGAGTCACTAAACAAGGATTGCTGTCATCTTAGGGATGGAGGACTCATCGTTCAGGCTCTGCTGATCTTGCCTTCAGCACTCAGCCTGGTGTGCTCCCATGTCCTCAATTCCCCCACTGGTTCTTACTCTTCTTCTTCATTTCCCTCTCATGTCTTTTGGCTCTGTCAGTGCCCCAACCTCACCACAGGACGTGAGAGGGAAGCCTCAGCTCACGCCGGCACCGTGCGCTCGTGTCCCAGCCAGGGTGACAAGCAGCTTCGATTTACTGGCTCCCAGGGAGTTTTATTTGAATGTTTTATGCAGCCAGGGCAGGGCTGTGGTCCTGGGGGCCGTGGCATCTCCTCCACCCTGAACACATCCGTAGGTGTGGGAAGGCTGCACAGGGCACGTCCTTGGTGTGAATAAACATCCAAAGAGATGTACTTTGCCACTTGTCTCACACTAATGCAGCTCTTGTTAGCTGATGATTTTTGATGGAGATGTGTGTGCCCTAATGGGAGATTGCCAGGCTAGAAGTAATTAAAAAAAAAAGTTCCTTTCAGCATGTTATAATCATTCTGAATTATTAAACAGGACAGAATTTTTAAAGTCTAATTCACTTTTCCATTATTTATGCTGTCTGCTTCAGTTTTATTCTGTCTTTTGAGAGTTATGAATCCAGCAGAAAGTTTCACTTTCGGGTTGTGACGCTGTCAGTGTTGGAGGCTGCCAACACTCCAACACTGCTCATTTAAAAACCCCATATGAGGGATGCATCCTTTCCCATTTCCATGCACAGCACTTAAATTTCGGGCCCTTTTTAGCACTGCACCTACAACAGAGGAATTTTTCCAGCTGCAGCAAGAGGCCACTGAGGATCAGAGGAAAAAGCCAGCACATCAAAGGTGCAGGGCAGGGAGCAGCACATGGGCAGATCTGTCCTGCAGTAGGTATGTGATCAAACACATAAGCATCCATGCCTCCAACCAGCCCTGTCTTCCAGCCCCTGCTAATACATCTCAGCTCTAGCTGCAGCCTCAGCTTCTTACATGCTCTGAAACACAAGGGTTTTAAACCGTAATTTACTGTTCCTTTTTTTGACATATTTCTAAATCGGTTCAATATGGTCTCGAACCGCTGAACTGAAGGGTTTGACTTGCTTCCAAATCGAAGTGTTCATAAAAAAAAGAAAAAAATAGGGAAAGGGGAGGGTAGGGGGGAGAAAAAGAAATGCAAGGAAAAGAGAAGTGCTCTGGTAGTTTAAATCAGTCAGCCCTGCACAGTGATTTAAAACCAGTGGAGCACTTCAAGTTTTCACAAGCACTTAGCTTTGGAAGCAGTCCGAGCCCTGAGCACGTGCGTTTGCGGAATCATTTACCATTATTAGAGAGTTTGAATGGTGCTTGAGCTCTCCCTCTGCCCCGATAAGCACTCTGCCTGCCTGTCATTAGCAGGGTGGTTTCGAGCTTGTGCACAGTTGAGGGTGATTATTTTCAAGCGTGCCATCGCCTGTCCCTATCTCCAAAGATCTGAGATCTTCCAAATTCATTAATTCCTTCAGCTCATCTGAATGGAAATGACTAACTAGACGTGGTTCCCTCGGTGCAATTTTACACCGTGTGTCACAGAGAATAATCAATGTTTGCAGCCCGGGCAGATGGAGCAATAACGTGCATGCCACAGAGCACTCCTGTGCTGGGTCAGACCTGTTATTAAGATATTGTGGAGACTCTGTGCTCCAGCCACGGGCTGGGAAATTCTGGTTTTAGATGCCCCAGTGCTTCCTTTGAGCTGGAAAGGGCAGAAGGACAGTGCTGGATATTCCCTCATGTTTTTTAGCTTTGTGTTGTGCTGCACTGATGGACAATACTTGGCAAAGCCAGGCCCAGGGTTTTGCACCAGCACAGAGGAAGTCAAGGACGTTGTCAGATGAAGCTGTGCAAAGAGCTGATCTTTCAGGTTTGCTGGCTGACTCAAGCAAATAAAAAAAAAAAAAAATTGTATGAATTCAGGTTGACTAAAGATGGAAATGTTTTGCTTTTCTGAGCTGAGGAAAAATCTGAAAGAAACAACCCTGTTTCTTGTTTTTCACTTGTTAAGCTTTTTGGTTGTTAACTGCTTGCAAATTTTGCAACAAAATTCTGTTGCAATAAGAAAAATGGAATTGTTTCGACTTGAAATCATCTCAGCAATTTCCCTCAGGTCTTTTGGCGAGGTGGTAAAAAAACAACTAAAACAAAAAAAAATGCAAACTCGAATTCCTACTTTTCCATGGAAATTTCTGACTAGCAGAAAGACCACATGGTCCAGCGTAAAAAAAGTCATGAAACGTCCAAATTTGTGCATGAAGCAATCTGGGTCAGTGACGCTGCTGTGCAGCCCAGCTCCCTGTGAGGGCTGAGCCCAGAGCTCTGCTGCTGCAGACAGGGAAGGCGCCGGGAGTTTGAACTTTGGAGAGGGTCCCTAGATCCCTCCATGTGGAAAATCAGAACAATCTGCTGGCAGAGAGGTCAAACCCGAGCCATCAGAAAGATAATCCCACCCCTACCTCCTCCCAGACGTGCAGCCAATGGTCTCCAGTGCCCTGGCCCTCTCCAGAGCTCCCCTAGTCCATCTCAGGCCATCAGGAGGTGGCTGGGTTCTAAAAAGGAAAAAGAGAGGGAGTTTTCCGTGGCAGATCAAGGATGGGAGCGATGCCCTCCCTGCCGCTGGGACCACCAAACCCCCCATGCAAGGGGCTAATCTCTGAGCTATCCAAGCAGGGTGTGGGTGCTGAGAGGGTCAGGCTGGAGTCCCCAGCTTGCCCCAGCTCTTGTCCAGGTGTAATTTTGTGATGGTTCCACTCTTTGCTGATTGGTTTGCACAAGAAGGGTTGGGGGAGGACCAGGTGCTTGGACGTCCCTGCTCCATGGGAGGATGCAGTTCCAGCTGATCTCACTCCTCCAAGGATCAGCCCTGGGCTTGTCTGTCCAGCCCACCACTCTGTAGGAATATGTGCCTCCAGAGGATGGTCCTAGACCCCTGTTTGCAGGTGAAATCGCTGTCTCTGTTGCCTGTAAACAGCCAATTGCAATCATTCCTTCAAAATACTTGCATGGAAAACTTCTGGGGCTTTTCTTGTTTCTCTTGTTTTGGTTCGGTTTGGTTTCTGTTCTGGTTTGATTTTCAGGTATTTTTTAGCAAGAACAAATTCAGAAAATATTTTTGAGAGGAATGTCCAAGGAAAACCCCCAAACCATTGATTTCACACAAGATTTCAATGTCCTGAAGAAATGCATAGCAGAAGGTCCTCAATACCTTTGTGAGAAAATAAAAAATTTTAGGCCAGATGTAGCAAGCATTTATTGAAAGGAGAAAGTAATTTATTTACAAACTGCCCTGATATTCTATAAAGCAGTGAGAAACTGGAAGTGAATAGAATTAGTGCTTTTGGAAACACAAAAAAGAGTTTGAAAGATCAAGACAGAGCTGTGATAAAAGATGACAACCCTTGGGTAGCTGAGCTGATGTCTTTAATTACAGGAATGCAGCAGCAAGTGAGAGCTGAGGCTCCTGTGCTGACCACTGCTGTCTGGATAAGGCTGTTCCAGCTGTTTCATACCTCTGTGCCTCAGTTTCCCCTTAATGTCAGAAGTTGGGATTCAGTCTTGCCCTTCAGACAGCTGAGAGATGTGCTTGCACCTTGCTTAGTTCTAAGAAGTTTGTGGGATTGTGGGGTTTTTTCCCCTCCTAGATGACTGGGTCTCTTTTGTCTCATTTTACAATCCTAAAGAAAGGGGAAAACACACCTGAATTTGCCCTGTTTGGAAGGGGAAAATCATTCTCATTATTAAGCTGTTATTTTTATGAAGCTGTACCTTGCAGGCCCTCAATACTTGTGTTATAGTCATCAGAAGCCAGGATGAGATCCCATAAACCATTCTTTATGGTAACCAGATGGTCATCAAGGCTGCAAAGGCACCTGACAATGCCTGTTACAGGGGAACACCTGCACCAACCTTAACACCTCTGTGCCAGCCCTGCAGTGGGGTGACCTCTCCTGCAAAAGCTGGGTAGTTTTTTGGGGGGATATTGTTACAATCCCCACCCCAGACCCACTAACTGAAGCTGTCCTGTCCCAGGGATGTCCCTCCAGCCCTGACTCCTTCTCTTTTATTTTTAAACCCTTTCTTTGGGCATTATGTGAGTAGGTGGAATGGCTACCCCAGCCTTCCCGCACCTATTAGAAAACTTAGTTGACTTTTTCTTGTCTTTCTGCTGTGTTTCTGGGAAATGCCACTGGGAAGGCTCTTTGGCAGGACCGCAGCTCACCGTGGGCAGGGCTGTGGGCTCACATCACCTCTGAGACCCTCCCTGCTGGCAGAAGATGCCAGGTCCCACCAGCCTTCCCCATGGCACCAAGCACGTTCTCTCCTGCAGTTCACTTTTCTCTCAAATTTGGGCTGTTGGCTTACCAAAAAAGAGTTTGAGTGAGGGTTAGGACAGTGCTAACCCATGTCACCATACCCAGGAGCAGAAAGCAAGCAGCCCCTGGGTCAGGCTGGCTGGCTGATGGCAGCAGGATGCTCAGAGAGGGTGTTGAGCACAGGGCACCCCACAAAAAGCTGGTTTTGGCTTGATTAATACTGGAGTATTGTAAGTAAGGGTTGAAATTTTTAGTTTTTTAAAATATAATTTGTTGAGATGATAGTTGGAAAAATTGAAAGTTTAAGAATTTTATTATTTTTTTTAATAATTAAAAAGTCTTGTGTGGTTTATGTTTGTGTGTTTGGGGTTTTTTATTATTATTTTATTATTGATTTTAAATTATTGGATAAAAAAATTATCCAACGAAAAAGCATAACCCATCCAGGCATGTTAGGGCCACTGACAGTCTCTACATGACTAATAATTCCTAATAGCAGCAGGTTCACAGCACCTGGTGTGGCAGGGAGGTGCTGTTACTGGAAGGCTTGTTTCATCTCTCCTAAAAATCAGAGATGGACTGGTTTTGCCATCTAAACCAGTAATTAAGCAGAACTGGTAAGAAAAAAATAAATATTGAAGCCATTTAAGGAACTACACATCATTGGTTTTGCAAAGCTGGTTCAAACCTGTTTTGATCCATGTGTATCCCAGCCTCCTTATGACATCCTGCAGCAGCCAAACACTTGATTAAAATAATATTGTTCAAATCCACCTTTCAGGAGAGACAATAACTTCTGAGAAACAACAGTGTTTTATTTTGTAATTTCTTTTTGGTCAAAATGAGCTTTTATAACCTGTGAAAGCAACACCCCTCCCAAACCACAGCATTAAACTCTGTGGCTTCTGAGCAAGGGGGAAGCACTGTGGCTCTTGCAGTGCCCTTCTTTCCTGACAAACTGTTGTAACCTGTTCTGCATTGCCCAATTCCCCTTGAAAAATTTGGGGGGGGGGGGGAAAAAAAAGAGAGGGAAAAAAAAAAAAAAAACAAAGAGGGGGGAAAAAAAAGTGAGAGAAATAAAAAAAGCCCTTACTCATGGGTTCTTTCCTCAGAAAGCCACACCACGCTCCGTTTCCCAGAGAATGAGTCACGGCTGACATCCGGCATCCTGCCTCTCACCCGGCCCGGGCAGCTCGGAGGAAGGGAAGGGAACACTCCGGGTTTCTCCTGTGAGCTCCCCTCGGTGAGCTGGGCACGGCTGGGGTGCGGGGATGCTGAGCACCCTGGGGGGGAGTGCAGCCCATCCCTGCCCCTACACCTTCCCAACAGGATCACCCCTCTGCATAATAAACATGAGCAAGAAGGATTTTTGCCCCGAAGCAATAAGTGTGCTATAATTCTAAAAACAGGACACTAAATGGCTTGGGAGATTGCTGTATCAAGTAGATATTTCTCCTTTCTGCAGAGTTTTTAAATCCTGTAGGTGTCTGTTTTCATTATTTGGTTGCAGGCGTTCACTACAGATTTCTTTGGTGTAAATGCTCAAGAGTGACTTTCAGCCCAAATTTTTTGGTATGTGGCAGCTATTGATGCTGCCAGGGGTGGAGTCACCATCCCTGGAGAGATTTAAAGGACATGGAGATGTTGCACTCAGGGACAGGGTTTAGTGGTGACCTTGGCAGTGTTGGGTTAAGGGTGGGACTCATTAATCTCAGAGATCTCTTTTTCCTTAGTTGGAAAAATTCTATGATTCTGTCTTTCCTCTAAAAATCATGGGTTACATTTGAAAAGTGCAGTCAAAAGTGATTGGAGTTGTTCTGGTTATTCATCTTTGGGGATGTTTTTGAAGGTACTATGGTTGCCACAAGTTGAAATAGTTTCAAGTTGGCTTATCCATGCCCTGCCTTGTCCCTCTATCCTTTCCTTCTCCATCTTCTGCCTCCCCATCCTCAGCCCCACAAAAGAACTTCCTTTACCCACATCCTTTCCACCAGTGACAATTCCAGCCCTCCAATTGCCCCTCAGAAATGCTCTTTAATGTCTTTAATCCACCACAGAAGGACAACTTTGCATCTGTCCACCAGCATCTCCATTTCTATTTTAAACTGGGCTTCCAGGCACTTCCTGAAAATAGTTGATGTCTCGTGTCCCTTCCTGAGCAATTGAGTGCTGTGAGCTATCTGGTTTGGAAAGTGCAGATATCCAGAGACAAGGAACAGTGGAAAGTGTTGATTTCCAGGCTATTTCAGTGTGATATCAAAGCATAATGGAAAAATAGATGATTGGGTGTTGCCAGTGCTTTTTGAGCTTAGGGCTGATACCTATAAATAGAAACACCCAAAATTATTCTTAGAAATTGAGTCACTAGTTCTTAATATTTCTAGTAAGTCAGTGGGAGTTGTGTTTCTTAGGACAGAGGCAAAAAGTGTGTAAGCCCACACAAAAAAGCAGCTTCTAAAAGCAATTGCTGACCCCTTTGCTCTTGAGCAATGTTTCCCAAACAGGAAGATTTGTTTAACAGTGAGATAACTCACCCAAATCAGCTGTGCACAGCCCTTTTTAGCCATACAGGCACAAATTCAAGACCTTCCCCAGAAGTTCTGGCTGCTCCTTTTTGCAGTCACCGAGTTTCTCTGCAGGGTTTTTGTCCCCAGGGGCACCTCAGCCTTGGTGAAAGCCCTGGCCAGGGTGGGGTGAGGGGTGGAGGAGGAGGAAGTGGTCTGGGAAGCCTTGGGATTAGGAAGGTGGGTCCAGGTGTGTTGCAAAGGGAAGCGTGGTGGCATCTCATTGTGCAGCGTTTGAACCCATGCGTGGTACAAGTGTGGGTGTCCCAGCACTTTAACTGGGAAAGGTTCTTCACCCAGGGCAGTGGTCACAGCAGCAAGCCTGACAGAGCTCAAGAATTGTTTGAGGCCGTGCAGAAAAGAGGAGCAAAAAGATGCTCTCAGGCACACGGTGCCTAAACAGACTCGATGATCCTTGTGGGTCCCTTCCAGCTCAGGACATTCTATGAACAGCAGCATTTTCTGCTGTCCATTTTCTGTCTGTCAGCACAACTGCAGGGCCAAGAGGTGATTTTTACCTCTGGAGAAATATTTTTTTTTTTTTTTTTTTACTTGTTTTCTGCCTTTTCCTCCTTGGCTGCAGCCAAACACGTTCAGATTGTGTCTCCTTCATGCTGAGAGGGAAGAAGGGATTTCCCTGCCACTCTTGTGGTGCTGGCTGCATCTGGTCTGCAAAAGTCACTCCATTCACACAGGCAGGAAGAGGATGAGTAACAGAGCCCCAGAAGTTCTTCCTCTCCCAGATTTATGGTCCTTTCCCTGCATGAGGGCTAAGTTCTTTCCCTGAGCAAAATTCCTAAATCAATGGCTTGATTAATAGCTGAGAAACATTTTTCCCACCAAGTCTGGAAGGACTTTTCACACATAATTAGCTAAAAGAGCCAGAGAAGAGATACAGATTTTTAAATTGTATATTATTGTTTTAAATTATATAAAGCCATCAGTTTTAAGTCAGATGAATAAAACAACCTTCTTGGGTGTTCAGCCACACAAAGGAGGGCAAAATACAAAACAAAAGGTCTGAGATACTCTAAGTCAGGGCCCTTAATTCACTGCATGCCAAGATATGTGACTAATGACCATCTCAAATTGCATAAAGACCTGAACTAGTAGAGGTCACCTTAATTTCCTCCACCTTAACTAGTGCATCTCTGATAAGCAGTGTGTGTGCATTAGAAGATGGGAATAAGCTAAACCAGAACATTCCTTGTCTGAGTTACACACAGGATGGGGGGAAGGTGGGGGGGAACCTTGAACCTCTCAGAAATTAGTATGTCTGTAGTGTGTTTCCCAGAGTGACTCCTGTTCAGACAAGCATAACATTTGCAATTTCCCTCTAACATTTTTGAATGGGTTAGGGTTTCTTTTGCTTAAAAAGCAAAAAAAGCCCACCAAAAAATAAAATAAAATAATAATAAAAACCAAAACCACCAAAACCTAAAACAAAACAAAACAAAACAAAACAAACAAACAAACAAAAAACCCCAAAAAAACCTCAACCCAACCCAACAGCAAAATAACCTGTAACCTATTCAGAATACAAAGCTGGGCCAAAATTGGATTTTAGAAAGTCTGATGCTACATGAATTTCAGGTTCATTATTAGTGACACCACATTGTGTTACAGGATGCAGGACACAGGGATAAGACAGGCTGTCTCTGCCTTAGCAGGAGAAAATACATGCCATACCTGAGGTCTTTGTGCAGCTCAAACACAGATTATCACCACACAAGAAGAGCAGGAGGTGGAGATTGTGGTGGGTGCATTTTGGTGGATTTCAAAGCAGTGCATGGATGAAAACTGGATGTTTTGTTGGAAATGCCCAGATGTGGTCAGGCTATTGACAGCTCCCGGGGCCAGCTGGGAATAGTGATTTATCCTTCAGTTAAACCACACCTGCTCCTCCTTGCTACTCCTGACTACTCCAATAGGTTCACAGGACTGCCTTGGCCAAAAAGAGATGTTTTCCTGCTGGCAAGACAGGAGGTTACTCCCTTTGAAGCTTGTGAAGCAGAGGAATTAATCCTTTGGTAGAGATCCATCTGGCCTTAGTTCCATGTCCTCACCTTCCCCTCGGCCATGGCTGTCTGCTAGGAGAAGGAGATGGCCTCAAGTTGCAGCAGGGGAGTTTAGATTGGATATAAGGAAAAATTCTTCACTGAAAGTGTTGTCAGATATAAAGGGGCTGCCCAGGGAAATGGAGGTGTAATCGTCTCTGAAGGTGCATAAAAGATGTGTAGCTGTGATGGTGAGGGACAGGGTTTAGTGGTGGACTTGGCACTGCTGGACTTGACAATCTGAAAGGTCTTTTCAAGCCTAAACCATTGTATGGTTATGTGAGTCTGTATTTTATGAGGTCTGTCCTTCCCCCAGTGCCCAAGGTGTGCTGAGAGGACAATCTCTGATCCCCACTCAGCTGGACACCAGCACCAGGGAGGGGAATATCTTACCCCAAAGAAACCCAGCTGCCAACTCAAGGTTTGGCCAAGGACAGTGAGATTTTGGCCAAATCTTCCTTGCAGAGTCAAGGCTTTGCATGCAGCCCAAGCAAGCTGAGGGTGCAACCTCTTTAGTGATGGGAACCTGAAAAACCACCAGGTGTTCACGAATGCATTGCATCAAATGAGAAAGTTCACACTGAACACAGACCTGAGTGGGGTTAACCTGACACAGAACCAAGAGGTTTGTTCCTGCAGAGGCACAAGGCCTGGGTTTATCATTTCTGCTGTTAACATGCCCTGCAGCAGGCCAGAACTCTAGAATTTGCTCCAACATGAAACAAACCATTCACCTCATCACGCATTACAGCCCAGCACTTCTGCCAACCACTGATGCCTCAGGTTTTAGCTTTTCTGTTTTTCATATTCTGTGCTGCTTTAGTGTGTGGGTCTGGGCTTCATATTAGGGGATGGTGACCTCTCTGCACAGGACAGGGAGAAAAAACAATTCCTTCTCTAGCTGGGGACCAAGGACAAATGATCCAAATCTCAGGCCCAAGAGCATAAAAAAACAAAGAGAGAAAAACAAGCAGTATGTGACTTCATGGGCTGGAGCTGTAATTAGACAATTAACTCCAATATGCAAATAGACAAGAACTTATAAAAGTGAGACATCCCATGACCAGGCATCCATTCATTTGTGACCTTTTTGGGTTAATCTGGAGTGTAGTCCTGGCTGGGCTCTTGTGCTGCCCAAGGTGCATCCATTGAGGCCTCCTAATAAATCCCTGCTTTAATCTTTGGCTCTTCCAGTCTCTGTTCTAGGTCAGCCTTGGCAAGGCACCACCACAGGGACACTGCCATGGTCAGGCTTGAGAGCACAGGGCATCAAGCCAGGTTTAGGTGCCTGCTTGTGAAGGAGTCCCAGTCTCCCTTGATGAGATCTCCAGTGACTGCAAAGGGAGACTGGAGAGATTGCTCAGATGGGCAATTTGGGTGTCTCCTCTCGAAGAATGAGTCACACCCGAAATATTCAAAGGCATCCTACCTGCTGCAAACAAGCAGCCTTTCCCATGAAACCTCCTGTTTGCTAGTCTGACTCTGACACCACATCTGATTTTGCATGATAGAAATCAAGTCTGTGCTTACTTTGGTGAGATGAGTGTTGTTTATCAAATCAGTTCATTTCTTTATGCGCAGCAAATCTCAAGGTGTTTATGACAATTAAAGTTTTGTGTGGGAACGCCACAGAAGCCCCAGGAATAGCATCAAACTGAAAGAAATTTATCTTCTGCTACAGCCCACTGATGATTAGAGAAACACTCTAGGAGGAAAGATAAATACCCAGCAGTTGGAGATAACTGCACACAATCCCCCGGGTGGTATTCCAGCAATAGAAATTCAAGCCAGAATTTGGAATTTTTGTGCAGAAAACAATTTAATCAATTGTTTGTTTCATTTCCTGGTAGTTTATCCAGCTGAATCACTTTGTAATCCACTCTCACGTCTGCTGGTGGAGGGGAAAAGAATCCTGTTGAAAGGGTAGGCAAGCACAAGGGGGAAAAAAGACAGTGATCAGAAATTGTAACTCCACAGCACAGATTCAGAGCAAACATGACAAGCAGAGAGAATAGCATCCCTCCCATTAGACAGCCACTGTGGGGAAGGTGAGGAAGGGAAGATAAAGCTGGGTGGATCTCAGCCCTGCAGAGTCCCAGTGAATGCTATTGACCTTTGTAATCTCTCTCCTGGTCTCCCTGTCTTTTTGCTCCTCTTTTCTGCACGTCCTCAAAACTCTGCAGCATTGCTCAGGGTCCTACAAGAGCCAGCTGAGGAGAGCCAGTTGTGATGTTCCTCATGGTGGAACCACAATGTTTAGTTTGGCTGATAAGACATGGCAGCATGATTTACTGTGCTGAATGCCTCCTGAAATCTGATTAGCAAAGCATGACACTGGATCTGGGCAACACTTATTGAATCAAGTGATTTTAGATGGTTAAAAATGACCTTTCCCCTAAATTAAAGACTCAGCATCATCTTGTTTTGACTTTTTTTTTTTTTATTTTTCAGCAAATATACCCCAAAACAACAAGAGCAACAACAACAACAAAAATATGTTCAGTTTTCATTCACCCTCCCTCTCTCTCTCTCTCTCTTTTTTTTTTTTTTTTTTTGCAAACAGCAAGAAAGAAGTTTTCTGTGTGTGAAAAACCAAATGGATGGATGTTTGCACTGATACAGCTGAAAAATGTCACATTAACAAATAGCTTTTGTCTAAAAATTCTTGAATGAAAAGATTTACTATTCTGTTCATGAAAAGATCTCTATGTGGATAAATAATTCTATGTAACTGCTCCTAACTGCTGACTGCCTTTACAATACAACCGGCTCCCCACAGCAGGGAAGGGCACAACCTATGAATGGATCTTGTCCTGCCTTGGGCAACTTAGATGAGGGATAGCTTAGGATGTAAGAGATTTGCTCACAGGGAACTCCAGGCATGTCTTCTCTGGGTGGTCTCCTCTGAGTGTTTTGAAGCAGGCTTTGCTTTCAGGAAGGCTGCCATCATTTTACTTAAACTCCAAATGTCACTGCTGTGCTGTTCTGCAGGAGAGAGCTGGCATTCCATGTCCTGGGACTGTGGTTACCAAGCCCTGGGGCTACACAGACCTGAACTCCCTCCTGGTTTTCTCCAAGGGCCTGTCCAAGTGACGGTTTTTTGTATGTTTGTTTGTTTGTTTTCCCAAAAGAATAGCCCAAAAAAAATGAGGCAAGGAGCAAATGCCATGATGATATTTTAGCTCCTGTTAGACCAAAAGATTTGAGCCTGTTTGAAAGGGAAGGAGCCTGTGAAGGTTGTGGCACCTGCTGGGGAAATGCCATGGGAGTTTTTGCAGCAGAGTGACCTACACTCCTTTTGGCAGAAGGGAGTTGCATCCAGCAAACAAAAGTGGGAGCAGAAACATCCCCTTTTCCCAGCTCTCCTTCCCTCCCTGTCTGCAGGAAACTTCTCAGTTTGCAGGTTCAAGGGAAATCGGAGAAGTCAAAGGCAAAGGGGTTTAAAACACAGAAACCCCACATTGAGCTCAGGCAGCCCCTGAGTTGTGAAAGGTGAGGCTGGGGGAGAGCTTGGGGGAGCATTTTCATCCCTCCCACCATCCCCAGCCATCTCTGCTTGACTTTACTGGGTTCTGGGCAGGCTGGACCCTTTCTCTGGTCTGGTCCAGCCACTCTCATGCCCACCACAGGTCCTGCTTTGCAGGAGCTCCAAGAGCTGAGCTCCTGCAGGCTGGCTGGCAGGGATGAGAGTGGGTAGGGTTTGCCACAGGATCAAGAAAATCAGCTGCACACCTTCATTTGCAACAAATTCTTCAAAGACTGACCCTTGTGCACAGCACTTTGCACAGGATGGAGACCATAATTTTTGCTTTGGAGTGTGGATTGGAGACTTCTCTATATTTATACTTTTTTAATTAACTCATGTGGCCCCAGGATCAAGCCCCTACTCATGTAACTATGAATATATATATATATATATATATATGTATATGTATATATATATATGTGAATATAAATATAAATACATTTATATAAATATATATAAAATATATATATAAAAGTGTGCATGTGCTTCTGTGTTTGTGCGTGGTATATAATAGCTCAAAACTGATTTCTCTCAAGCTCATTTACTGAACACTTTTAAGCAGTAAATGTATTCGGGAAAAGCTGAGAGAACTGGTGAATAAGTTAAAAAATAATAACAGGGTTTTTTTTTTTCAGTGCAGCTCCAGAAGTGAAGCACAGTTAAAAGCAGAGAACAAAACCCACCATAAGACCAAAAGCAACAATGGAGTGTTTTCCCTCCTGAATGTTTGTTACAGTTCTTGCTGGCCATGCAAAAAAAAAAAAAAAAAAAAAAAAAAAAAAAAAAAAAAAAAAAGCCCAAATAAAATCTGGCACACAGGTCATTATGTTCTTTGGGAATCAGAAATAGACTGAGTGGGCTTGGTAGGCAAACACACATTTCACAAGCTCCTTCTTGTCACAAAGCCAATATTTGTTCAGGAGAGAATTCTTCCTTTGGGTAATTAATATTTTTTTGCTATTTATTGCTCGCTGGATGGATGTTTTGGAATGTGTAGGGAAGGGGGGGGAAACCTGGCAGTGTTTCCTTGCAGTTATTCCACGGCTGCTGAGGCCTTCCAACAAAAATCCCAGCACCCAGCGTACATTCCTTTCGTAAGCAAAATGGATCATCAGGCGATGGAATGGCTTCAAAGGAATGTCTGCATCATGCCTTTGACATTTTGCTACAGCTAGAACAGGAGCAGGGGGGGAAAAAGTGAGCTGTGGATGATCACTTTCCTTAGATTGTGCATTTTTTCTTGCTCATCCACTGCGAAGGAAGACTTCCAGTTGGCACCTGGGAGGCTGGAGCTATTCCTCTTCCAAGTCACACGCTCGAGAAAAGCCAGAGAGTTTACATTAGAGAGGAACAGGAGGTGAAGGAAATTGTAAACTCGAGAGAGATGTTATAGGGCAGGTTAGATGCTGGTGGGTAGACTCACAAAAGTGGAATGTTATTGCTAAAATCTGGCTCCTTCCAAAAAACGTTGTCAAAGCCTGGAGTTTTGTCTGCTAGTTTCAGACATTCCAACATATGCTTCTTATTTTGTTTTTAATACTTACAGTCCATCCAGAGACAATTCATGGCAACTGTGGCTATTGTAACACTATATAAAACACAGGGTTTGATGACAACTGATATGAAGTGTGATTGGAAAAAATAATGCCCCCTGGTAATGATAATATTTCCTGCTCAGATTGGTCTCACGATAATAGGGCTGCTCCAGTGGTGTTTTCAGAGTTATATACAGGACTCTGGTATTACATTACAGCTGCTGCCTGGTTATACATCCGTGTGAATAGGAGGGAATAAATGCACATGCAGAAACACCAGAACATCTGAAAATGAGGGCCAAAATATGGCAATTCCTACTTTGCCTTGGGACGGGGGTGGGAGTACTTTGTCTGCTTGGACACAGCTGACCAGGAAAGTGTCTTGAGAGCTGGAAGCAGATGATCTTTAAAGTCCCTTCCTACCCAAACCATTCTATGATTCTGTGATCTTGCCTTGTTTCAATGAGAAAAGTTGTTTCAATGACCCCCCAGCACCTCAGGTCCCTGCCCTGCCCCACCAGCCCCCCTTGGCTAGCTCATCCTTGGGCACTTGGCAGCCTGGCTCTGGAGATCAGAAATAGCCCAGAGCAGGAAGCTTGGCTTTCAAAGGGGAGGGTGGATGTGGATGAGAAGCAGAGCTGCTTCTCTGGAGGGAGGCAGGGAGAGGGGGGATGACAACCTGCCCACTGGATGGGGTTGCAGATGGTTCGCTTCATCCTCTTCCAAGAGGAAACACGTCTGAATCCTTTGTTGTAGCTCCACAAGCAGTCCAGCTCCACAGCTCAGGGAGGGTTACTCTCATGTGGGAGCAGAGCCACTGCTGGCTTGGGATACCAGCACTAATATGAGCCTGTTTACCTTGGGTTTCCCCATCTCATCCTTCTCACTCCATGAATCCAGCAGTGCCAGCAGAATTAGGGATGGGCTCTACTTTCTGCCCTCCTGCTGTTAGCATTTACATCCTTGCTTTTTCCAAAAAAGATTCCAGGTTTCAGAGGTCAGAGGGTGTAAGGAGACTGAGTTGAGGGACTGGTTTCCACAAATATCTGCATTGGTGAAAAACGTGCCTGAGAGGCTTACACTGCAAGACTGGGACACGATGAGGACTGTGGAACAATCCATTGGCTTCCTGTGACCTGCAGCACATTCCTTCCCAGATTAAAGGCCTAAATCAATGGATGTCAGATAAGGGCAACGCCCCTTAAACCTGGCTCTGTGTGGCTCATTGTGGCTGCAGGATGGACAACAAAACCCAACGTGCAGCTCGTGCCAGCCTTGGGCAGTGTGAAGAGCTCGAGGCTCATTCCTGCTGTTGAAGGTGACCACGGCAGCCCTCAGGAGACAACTGCAGCTGGAAAAGTTCTCCAGGAGCAAAGGAGTCATTCCTGAAGGAGGAATAAAAAGGTCAAAGGGATTTTCCTCATGACTCTGGGTGAGGTGTTTTTGGCTCTCTCATCCTCATTTCAGTCCCACACAGCAAAATTGGGAGCAAATGAGGGTTTTCATGGTTGGTAGGAGTCTTGGGACCTATGAAGCTGGGCTGTAGAACTTCACCTCCAGAAAGCAGGGATTCCTCAAAGACCCCTGTACCAGGGAAATGTGCTACCAACAAGAAGCAACAAAATTATGCTGGTGCACGCAGAGTCCATCATGAATTCAGAGCCCTTGAACTCAGTGGCCCAAGACCACATATCTGAGCAGGGGGATATAAGACAAAGCTGGCAAACAAGGTCTGATCTCACTGGGAGAGGGAGGGAACTGAGTCACCCAGAGATGCACTAACATCAAGGGGAAACTTCAAAGAGGCCAAGAAACTCAGGCTCAAGGACTCCAAGGAAATATCTTCAAAGGCTGAGCAATTTGACCCTGGGGCTGGGAACAGTGCTAGTGTCCACCCTCCTCAGGATGATGGTGGAAGGGGAAATTTTGCAACTCTCAAAAGCCTGCAAACATGAGCAAAGGCACATGGAAACTGGGAACCGTGCAAGACGCCTGGCGTCACGCCTTGGGAGAGAAACCAGCTGAGTCCCCAGCCCTCTCATGAGGGACACTGCAGGACTTTGTCTTACCAAATCCTGATGAGAGCCTTTGGCTCTGCATCATAAATATTGGTAGTGAAGTTTCCAACTGGGTTTTTATTCTTCCCAAACTCTTTCACAACTGCTTCCCTGCCCTGAGAATTGTGTTGAGCTGCTGCTGCTGGAGGACCCTTGGTCTCCTGTCTCAGCAAAGTCACACAGGGTCAGCGAGTACTGGGGGCACTGATGGGGGTCACTCATACATGGGATTGTTTCTCATTCCTCTCTAGAGCAGCACATTGTACAGCTGACTATGACGCTGTGTCCTCCTCTGCGTTTGTCCTCAGAGGTTTCCTTCAGCCTGAAGCAGAGGATGTCTAGCATGAGGGGATGCAAATTGCTCTCAGTTTGTTGGCTAATGGCATGGAAACTCATTTCCCTGTCAAGAATCCCAAGCCAGGTGAAAGCCATTGCACTTAGACAGGCTTTGGGGACAGCCCTACAGCTACCTGACCTGTCTGTGTATGCACTGTGCCAGCAAAATTATCAGGAAAAAGCCTCTGGAGTAGGTGGCCCTGGAGCCACTTGCCCAAATGGTGCCCGAGGGCAGATTTGCCTGGCACCAATGACAGTGAGGACATTTGCCACTAATAGGGTTGTCAGGTCCCAGGAGGAGAGGGAACAGCCTGCCACAAGGTGAAGCAGAGCCAGCTGTACACCTGGGTCTGAGCCTGACCCCTCCAGCTCAGAGAGGAGAAAGAGGGGCTTGGATCCCTCAGCCTCGGTGTAATTTGAGCATGGTCAGGGCTGAATGCTGATGGAAAACCCTCAGGGCAGGTTTTACCTGCACTAAAGCTCTGGCCTTGGCACTGTGAAGGTACAGCACTGGGTGAGAGGTAGTAGGAAAGACAGTTCAAGGGAGGAAGATGCTGGGACAAGGCACCCTCTGCACTGAAATACTGCAGAAATAGAGAATCATTAAAGTTGGTAAAGACCTCTGATATCATTGAGTCAAACCTTTGGCCAAACAAAACCATAGCACCAAGTGCCACAGACATTCATTTCTTGGACACTTGCAGGGATGTTGAATCCACCACTTCCTCGGGCAGCCTGTTCAAATTCTTTACAAGCCTTTCCATGAAGAAATTCTTCCTGATGTTCAACTTGACCCTCCCATGGTGCAGTTTGAGGCCATCACCTCTCTTTCTGAAGAGAAATGCCCACAGGGTCAGTAGAGTTTCACACGTTGGGCAAGGATCACACACCTCCCACCGTTCACCTCACTGAGGAGCCTGGATGCTGCAGCTCCATCCGCTGGGTCCTGAGGATGGGCTGGCACATCCAGCTGGCACAGGATTGAGCAGGGCTGGCTGGGAATTGTGTCAGCAGCCACCATGGGAGCTCTCTGGGGGCTGCTGCTTGCCAGGCCCTGCTGCAGCCCAGGCTCTCGTGCCCTGCTCCCCTCTGCAGACAGCACAGGTAGGCACCTGGCCCAGAGCAGCCCTTCCCTGCTCTTCCCAGGCTGGGCAGACACCAGCACCCAGCTGTGTGGGTTTGCTGTCTGCCTGTGATAAAAATCACAGAGAAGAGCTGGAGCTGGCTTTTTTTTTTTTTTTTTTTTTTTTTTTTTTTTTTTTTTTTTTTTTTTTTTTTATTTAACCACATGTTTTTTTTTTTTCTTGTAACAGCTCTAATTCTTTTTCTCTTTTATGTCTACAATCTCCTCCCGAGCACTGCTGTGAGGGGCAAAAACATCCCAATGACAGGCAGAGTGAGGAGAGCTCACCCAGCAGCAAGCAGAAAATATTTCCATGGCCCTGGAACCAAGCAGTGACTAGAGGCCAGATTATGATTTTAGCATTATTGGCAGGAGCTTGGAAGAAATCCACTAGAATAACTCGTGTTTGTAGTGTGCTAAGTGGGATCAGAGTCCCCTGCTCTGCTGCCTGCATGCCTTCTCTGATTTTGGGTGCAAGTTTGGCTCTCTGGATGGGAATGCAGCTGGTTATTGCCAGCCAGGCTCTTTTGGCATCAGCAGCAACAAGCTGCCAGCACTGCAACTCAGATTTAGCCAATATGTGATTTTTATTTTTATTTTTCTCAGTGGTAAAGAGAGCTCTGATTACTCAAAGTGCGTGATTTTGGGGTGTTCTAGACACAGACATCATTGTGCATTCGTTTCTATTTGGGGCAAAGCACAAGGAGCCCAAGTCAGCTTGGTCTCCCATTTTCCCTTGTCCAGCCCATCCAGGGAGGTGACATTCACAAAATAGGGCTCTGAAACAATCTCCTTGCCAGCAGGCATGGGCTGGCTTCTCCAAGCAGGCATTGATAGCTTGAAATGATCAAACAAGGCTCATCCCCAAGTGCTGGAGAAACACAGGGAACCTGACACCCACCTGGAGTCAAAGCCATGGCTCTGCCCCAGGACAGAAGATGTCATAAAATCAATTAAGAAAAGGGATGAAGTTGGTTGACAGAGACCATTTAGAGACCCTGCCAGCACTGTGGTGTCGAGGCTGAAAGGCCAGCCCAGCAGAAGGAGGAGGACCTGTCCATGTAATCAGATGGGTGCAAAGAGTGAGGGGACCTCACCCTGTGTCCCTGCTCCTCAGGTAGCTCCTGAGGAGATCACTTCAGCTCCCAGCACCTCAGCCAGAGACACCCGAAGAAAAAAGCTACAGGAAATTGTGCACAGTATGAGGTTATGGGGCTGAGGAATTTTACCTGGCAGTAGCTAAAACACCTTTGCAGAAAGGCCGTGACTGACTCTGAACCCCTTGGGTAGAGCCTTGACTCTCTCCAGGCCTCCTACAATTACCTTCCTTGCCCTGACAAAGGAGACTGAAGCTGCTTTTGGCTGTTCCTGCCTTTCCACCCTTGTGTCTGGAGGGTGCCAAGTAGAAGCCCTGGCTGGAAGGAGCCTCCACTTTGTGGGAACCTCGCAGCCATCCCGTCTCTCCTCACCACACAGCCAGACTTGCAGCCAGCACAACTGTCTCCATCCTAATCCCTTTCCTTTCAGGTGGGTTGGGAGCAGAAAGGAGGAAATCAGGCTTTGCCAAAAGGAGGAGAGCATTGGCTTTGGGAGGCTACAGAGGAAGCAAGAGACGAAGGTGATATAATTGTTTAGACGTGGTGATGCTTATTGCCTGCAGAAACCGTGGCAGAACCATGAAAATAATTATGCCCGTGCCATGAAGATTAATAAATCAGAAGATTGAGAGAGGGAATACAACCTGAAGCTTGTTTCATGCAAAAAAAATTATGCAAATGTTGAGGAAATAGCTAATTTGGTGCCTTTTCAACACACTAAGTGGATGCTTCTAGTTTGGGCAGGGTTTGCCTGTTTTCCATGAGTCACATCCAATCCATGCCACACTAAATCCAGCAAATATTGGCAGCACAAAGTAGGAACGTGCCCATTGACAGGGGATCTGAAACAGAGTAGTTTTTCCCAACTTGATATGGATTGTTCATCTCTGGAACTGTTATGCAATTCTGAGTATTTCGTGTCTGTATATGTGGCTTATTATTAATTTATCCTTTGGGATTACATCCTGCCAGGCTGAGCATTTTATGAAACAGTTATGTAGGTGTGTGGAGATGCTGTGTGCCAATGTCAAGTGAAATTGTGTTGCAGCAGTGATTTAAATGACAAGGCTGATGCTTTGGCCCAATGTCTTCATAGCAGAGACTGCAGCAGTCTCCTCCACAGATTTCCAGATGAAAGCCATAACTATTGGTAGAGGATTTCCATTCTTTCTTAGCAGCTCCTCTGGGCCAAGCACACTGTAAATTAAATTGCTTTATTTAAGGACTAGAACCAAAACCCTGGGCCAAACACCTTCCGTCTTCATTCACATTTGAATCTGTGGCTTAGGCCCATCTCCAGGTGTACTCTAAAGTGCCTTTTGCTTTTCTGTGTTAAGCTGTGGCCAGAGCCAGTGGTCAGGAGACAACATCCAAGGCTAGGTGTCCCACCCTGACATTAACAAGTCCTTCAAGGTCAGTGTGCCCATGTGCAGCAGTGGGTTGTTCAGAGGGGTAAGAGTGGGATGCAGCACGGATGCCCTGTGTTTTCCAAGGGAACATTGTACAATATTTATTTTGTGATCAGGCACGTTGTCTCACAGGAAGGAGAAGGAAACCAAATCACCCGAGCTGAAGGAGGGGGATTGTCCTGTGCTGTCCTAATCCCCATCAGGAAGTGAGAAATCTGTGTAGGACCCCACCACCTCTCTTGCCCATGCCCTGTGGCATTCGTGACTATCAAGGCAGCAGGAAGCCTGGAGAACAAAGAAGAGATCTGCCCAAAGGTATTAAACCCGCTCATCATCTGCCTTGCAAATTGAAGCTCAGCACTGAGTGGGTGTGAGGAGAGGGCAGGGGTCCCCCCTGCTTTAGATCCAGCCATTTTCCTTCCCCAAACCACACACCAGTGCTGGTGATTTGGATAAGAGGGGTTCCATCCATCTCAGGCCAGGGTTTCAAACATTTCATGCCATTTTCACCTTCTCCATGGGGTTCTCCAATGCAGCAGCTGTGAGTGGCCAGGTCAGCCTGTTCACACGTGGAAATAACCCCTGTCCAGGAAAAAGATGAGCAAATAAGGTAAGATGTGACCTAAAAGTACTGTGGGACAAAGCAGGGCATAGCTTGAAATCTGATTTGTGCTGCAAGGCAGGAACCAGATAACAAAGGAGTCTTATGCTTTTTTTTCTTGAAGGTGCCTGGGAAACAAAGGGCTGAGAGTCACACACTGCTGGTGGTTAGGAAATAATAAAATGCATAAATCCTGAGCCTGGGAGAGACCTCAGCCCAAGGGTACCAATGCTCTTGCAAATAATAAATCCTTCCTCCTTATCTTGTAGTATTTGTGACAAAAATTGGGTGCAAGGTAGGTAAAGATATAGGGTTCACAGAAAAGCCAACACCAGAGCTAGAAGCTCTGAGCTTAAAGATGGTAAGAAAGGTTTAGGTTGGGAAAGGGGGAAGGACAACACTAAAACACTGATTTCGACCATTGCCAGATGAGTGTTCCTACCCCAAAGATGGACTTTCCCTTTGTTCTACATGTGACTCTGGGGAAAAAAACTCCACAGCTTCCAAAAAGGATTCTTGCTGCTCTGTCTGTGTCCAGGAATGAAGCTGAGCAGCTGAACTCAGAGGATGGGATCCTTAGAGCTGTCCTGTGCAGGGCCAGGAGTTGGACTCGACGATCCTTGTGGGTTCCTTCCAGCTCAGGATTTCCTGTGGGTCTCTGATTCCATGGCTGGTGGCTGATGTTTAAACAAATAACAGCTATTTTTGTGCCCCTTTGTCTCATTCTTTCACAGGTTTCCATGTAGGCTGTTCTGAGCAAAGAGTCAGGCTGGTTTCACATGCCTTGCAGAGATGATGGAGAAAATGGAAATCATTATTCTTCAGTACATGTGTCCTCCCAGTAACAGATGAATCCCTCTGAAATGTGCTGGGATGCAGGAGCACAGATGTTTGGACTATCATACACCAGCTATATAGAAAAATTCCCTATTTCAGCTGCTCTGGCTTTTGAGGACACTGAACAGTGTTGTTTTTAGGGCACAGAGGGGTTTAGATCAAGCAGGAAGATTTAAGCTGGAGCAGGAATAATATTTGAATGTGTTAAATTGGTTTGTGAAGGGCACATCACCCTGTGTCTCTGCATCCTCCCATTATGCAGAAAATCCCAGAGGTCTGAAGAGAGAGGCTAGGCCTTAGAGGAAGAAAAGAGGGGAAAACAGCATTAGATGGGATATTACCCACTGACTGCTATTTCATTTCTCCAGAGAAATTTACAATGTGATCATTAAATTCTCAAGAGACAAACCTGAACAGTATATTCTTCCTTCTGGGCAAAAATCTTAGAACTCTTAAAAAGACATCATATTTCACAGCTCAGCAACCCAGAAGCATTTTAAAAACTGGAAGGAGAAGAGGAATTTTTAAACGAGTAGTCTTTTTTAAATTTTTTTTTCCCCTCCGTTCTTTTCTAAAACCTCTATGCTGTCAGAATTCTTTTCAGGAAAAAATAAATAAATTCTAACATCTGGTAATTAATAGCTTATGAGGCAGAGAACAGTTGTCTGCAGAGGCAGTTCACAGAGCAGAGTGTTTGCCTTGCCCCTTATCTCTGGAGATCGCTGCTCACTCACTACCACAAAAGCTCTCCAGATATGGCTCTTAACCACAATTCTGCTGCTGCACTTCAGGGAGACACAGAGGAGGATCAATACAGAAATTGTCACAATATTCAGGTTTTATGTCTCAGTTTTGACTCCAGCTTCATGGCTGCCTCAACCTCAGTCCCAGCAAGTGAACCTCAGCACCTGGACCATTCCCCATCTCAGTGGCCTCTAAACCTCTGACATCCTGACAGCATCTTCAGAAGCTGGTCCTGATGCAGGGAAAGCTTTTTTCCCCTTTGTTTTATTTGGGAGAACTTCTGCAGAGGGATAAAGTGACTTGCAGAAAGTCATAAAGGGGGAATCTACCAATGTACTCAGAACTGCAACCACAAAACTTTCCACTTTACCCTGGTCCCTCTGCTGCTGCTGAGGAATAGAACTAAAACACAAAACCCTGGCAACAGCACTTCAGTCCAGATGTCACCCACACCATTACATAATAAAAACATCCAGATAAAATTAAATTTAAGAGTTGCAAAGGCAAATCTTTGAATTTCTTAAATGTGCAGGGTCAATTTTATTTTGATTTCTAGGAACCACAGATGCCTAATACAGAAAGAAAGACATTTCTCTTTTTAATCTCAAAGCCCCACGCTACGCCTCAGAAGACTGGGCCTCCCTGGAGAAGGAGCTGTGAGAGAAGGACATAAAATGAGCAGGGCATCCAAAACTGATTCCTGCAGCACTCAGCTCCACGAAATTTGCCAGTCTTGCCACTGGTGAGGAAAAGTTTGCCTGAGAGCTGTCACACATCTTTAGATAACTGGGCTCCCTTACTTGAGCTTCTGTGGACTTCCTGCTTGATAGCCTGCAAATCTGTCTATCCCTGTTGCTTGAAGTTATTTAAGTGCTTAAATCCATTTGAAATCCACACCTCTGCATTGCTCAATGACAGCTCCAGAGGCAGCAGGATCCAGACATGAGGATGGCACAACCTCAGGTACTGTGCAAACAAAGTCCATGGTTTTCATCCTTCAGCCCCTCACAGTTCTGAAGCAGAAAAAAATCCTAAATCCTAACCAGTTTAAAGCTTACACTGAACTGCAAGGAACCACAGATCTTTGCTAAAATATTTGTGGCACCTGTACAGCCAAAAAGGTGCTTTTCTTCTGGCGTGGGTGAAGATTATACAAAAGGTGAACACCCTTCTCTCACAGCAGGGATGCTGTACGTAGGTGCCTGGACAAGATGTGGCTGGATGTGGCTGTTTAATTCTGACTTGCTGCCCATGCAAATGTCTTTCCTGCTGTTCCCTGAGCTGCTCTGGGATGGACCTGCTGCAAGCAGAGGGATGGGGCACCTCATGGCTCTGGGCTGCTCCTGCAAGACAATTTCTTTTTGGTGACAGTCATCAGATGTGGATTTCTCCCTGTTGTGTGGGAAGTGGGTTGACACCCCATGCTGTGGAGACAAAGTGAAATTTCCCTGATTTTCTAGGTCGAGGCCAAGTGTGGAGTGATACCTGCCCAGCTGGGTCCAAGCCAGCTCAGGCTGTCACCTCCCTTCCCTCTGAGCTGCTGGCCAGAGTGCAGTTCAGCTGGGAAAGAATTTATTCCAAGGAGGTGGGAGAGGCAAGTTGGAATTAGTGCTGAATCCACCCAGGGGCTGAGTGGCATGCAGAGAGCTTGCATTCCTCACAGCCCCATCCTCTGCAGTCAGGCTGGCCCCATGGAGCAGCCAGGATGCCACGTCTTGTCCTGTTCACCTCCAGAGGATTGAAGTTACACACCTCAGCACTTAAAGAGAATTGGAAGATAAACAGCAAATGTAAATGTGTTTTCTCAGCTTCTCAATGGGCACGTGCTGTGCCCTGGTGACATCCCCTAATTTTCAAGAAAAGACTTGTCTCAGTCCTCAAAAAGGCAGCCAGGGAACTAATGCAAATTTTTCTATGACCCTCCATGCTTTCAAGGACAGCTAACCTCGGGTCAGCCTCCTGGTTAACACAAAAGAGCAGAAAAGAGTGTTCTTCACCCAGACCTTGGCACTGTCAAGTATTTTGAGTGCCTTGTGTTGTTTTGGGAGGAAAACTCTATTATCTCACTCTCCACGTAGTGCTCCAGTGACAGAACACTAAATTTTGAGTAGCTGGAGTTCAAGGGAGACAGATTTAGGTGGCAGAGGGATCTGGGCACTCTGATCAACCAAAATAAATGGTCAAACTCCCATGGACTCAACGCTGGAGTCCTCAGGGAAATCAGTGGGAGTTTTCCCATAGGATTGCACTCCAGTAACTTAAATTAAGCAGGGGAAAGGTTTCTTACTCAGACACTGAAATAAAGAAGTCTCCTCTCGGCAATTAAAATATAGAATTCTACTTGAAAGTGATTAATATTTCTAGTGTCTACTTATGGCCAAGCCACATATCCCCAGCCCTACCAAATATGAATTTAAATACACAACACTCTCTGGAGTTACTTCTCAGTTAATAATTTATGTATTCTGGCAACAGATCAATGCAACTAGAAACTAGTTTAGTAACTTACCTTCAGGGTTGTCTATCTATAAACACTGCAGATTCCTAAGTTAAACAGAACCCAATTGTTTTCCCGTGTAATAGAGGCCAGAGCCTGATTTATATAGTTAATTTAAATGGTAATCTGAAAGAGTTGAGAAAAAAAGGAACCTGTGTCATTAAGGGTTATGAAAGAGGGAAAAACTGTTTACTGCTGGGTTCAGAAATGTGAGATATAAATGAAGATAAAATGCAAGTATCAAGACGAAAGTAATAAAATGATAACAGTGTGTGCTGTCAGTGCTTATATAAAGGCACATAAGTCCTGGCTGATTTTTCCTGAGTTGGCCCTACACTCACAGAACTGTCTGATGCTGGGATTTGTGTGCGAGTGTGAAACCCAAATTCCTGCTTTTTCCTGCCGGGCTGAGCCCAGTGTCAGAAAGCAAGCAGCTGCAGCCAGACTGGGAGTTTGAGGGACATGAGGGTGCCCAGGCTCATCCCTTCTCTTCACTCGAGCCTGGAGAAGAGAGGGGACAGCAGCTTTGTGGATGGCTGGTGCACCAAACACAGCTTGCATTTGAAAGTGCCTTGCAGTGACTAATTAACAGGCATCTGTTACAACTTGTTGAGCCTTATCTTCATTTTCATACGCGCTATTTTGGAATGAAGTTCTATTTAGGCTCCTAAGCGTTGCTCAAGAGTCACATTACAGGATTAGCCTTCCTGACAAAGGGGAGGGGATGCTTTGTGGTTAGCAGCACGGGGTAGGAGGCAGGAGGCTTGGCCCTGTCCTGGCTGCTGCCTTGTCACCTGCTCTGGAGTTGCTCTCTGGACTCTCACTAAACCTGCACAGAGAGGTTTCCTTAATGTCTATGGTGCACTCAAATCTTCTTTTAAAAGCTGTCACCTAAATATTGAATTAATAGTTCTCAGATGCTGCTGAATTATTCCTCTGCAAATATCTGATCCTGCAAACTGAGCTGCAGACATGCATCCTGAGGGGAGAAACCTTAAAAGAATGTGGAATTATGGAATAGTTTGGATTGGAAGGGACGTTAAATATCATCCAGTCCTGCTCCCTGCCATTGTCAGGGACACTTTCCACTATCCCAGGTTGCTCCAAACCCCATCCAGCCTGGCCTTGAATACTTCTAGGGGCAGCCACAACTTCTCTGGACAACCTGTGCCAAGGCCTCACCACCTTCACAGCAAAGGATTTCTTCCTAATATCTAATCAAAATCTACTCTCTTTTTATTTATAGCCATTCCCCCTTGTCCAATCACTCCATGCCCTGGTAAAAAAAACCAAAAAAACCTCAAAATCTTACCTCTGCCCCATCAGCCCCTGGCTAGAGTCAAGACAACCAGGGCAGAAATCTCTGGATGTACAAACCACAGCCCATTGAAGCTGAAAGCCTCGAGATGGGATAATAAAAGATACCCTCTTTGTGGGTCAGAGGGGAGGATTACAGATGCTCGCCCACACTGTGTAATCTTATCTCCGGGTGTTGCTCATGTGAATTGTGAATTCTTCGACTGTATGTGCACATGGACTGAGGGGAACTTCCAGATCCTGTCTCATCTGAACCCTTTTTTTTAATTGTCTTTATTAAAAGAACTGAAGTTCTTCAGAGGAAGCTTTTGGGGATACTGAACCCTCTGCAAAGCTTGTCTGCTTGGGAAGTTACACAGCAGCAAGGTGAGTGAACACAAAACCCCTGAATAGGACTGGTAAAGATTTTCATGTATTTTAGGACCAAATAATGGTCCTAAATAGGGCCATTGGCTAATGGTTCCAACAGGGCATGTTCAAGGCCAGCTTGGGCAGGGCTTTGAGCAACCTGCTCTAGTGGAAGGTATCACTGCCCACAACAGGGGGGTTGGATAAGATGGTCTTTAAGATCCTTTCCAACCCAAACTGATCTGTGATTCTGTGATTTTAAGGTGGGTCTGGGCAGAGAAGCATGGCTTGGGCTCTTCTGAGAGACATGTGGATCTGCACATCATCTCTTCCTGCATGGGCACTTTTGTTCTGAATCATCTGCTCAAACACACCCTTATGGCCAGTGGAGAGGAATGGGCACTTTGGGGTACAATTCCCCTGCCATATTTTAGTCATCTGTGTAGGAGGAGATGAATTCTGCTCGAGACCTCAGTGTCTCTAGTAGCTAGTCAGGTGGGGGTGACTAGTTTGGATGGTGCTGCCCAGATACAGCCATCTAAAGGAAGCATTTGGGCACCAGACTATTTCTCTGGAATCACAGTCCCTTCCTTACAGTTCATTTTCAAATGCTGCTAATGAGGAACCAACTCAAAAGGAAAAAAAAAAAAATACTCTCATTTCAGAGACACTGAAGTGAGTGGGAGTGTGAACATATGTATGTGTTCACATGGGAAACTACTCTGGAGTCTCTGCAGCTCTTTAAATACCCAGTGAAGGCGATGCCAGGTTCACCTTCCCTCCTGCACATGCTCTCCCACACGTGTAGGCTGGTTTTCCAGATTTAATGCCGGGGATTGGAGCAGACAAAGCTGCTGATGAGCTCCAGACCCCTGCCATGGGTAACACCAAGCGATCTCAGGCTCCTGCCATGGGTAACACCAAGCAATCTCATTTGTGTGTGCTCACTGATCATGTGGCAGTTGGCCTGACTGAGGAGCTGCTCCCATTTGACACCCACTAAACCATACATTGTTCTAATAAACATAAATAAATTCTTTTATAAACAGGATCCTTCGTCCTCTGTATTGGTATGAGAAGGTGAGAAAATAGCTCATCAGTGTCTAAACCCTCTGATTCTTATTTCATTGGAAGAGATGAAAGATCAGATCCTGCTTTTAACTACACTGACATTGATCTGGAGTGACTCTTGGTGAGGTACCATGGGTGAAAACTGGGCATGGCTGGAATACATTTTGGGCCCAAATTATTCCATGGTACGTCCTCATAGTGTGAATTGCGTGTGTACATTAATGGAAACACAAACACTTCAGATTTTGAGAATGAGATGAAAAATTCAGCTTTCCTGGGCTGGTTTTGAACTGCTCCTTGCAAAGGTGAAAAGAGGGTGTGGTGAAGCCACTTCCAACTTTTCCCACTGCCCCTGCTCCCTTCCAGCAGAGCTCAGCTCGTGTCACCACTGTGGTGGTTTTCACTTTGCCCATCATGACCTGCAGTGTGACAGGCATGACCATGACACCAACCCCTCCAACCTGTGCCAACGACAACTTCTCCTTCAGGCCTTTTAGGGGAAATTTTCTCACTTCTCTTCCCTCATCAACAAGTAAACCATTACATAAATATTATTAAGAAAGTCCCAGGTGAGGGAATGGTCCCGACAAGCCCAGTGCTATGATGGAGCCTCAGAAAAATGTTGTTAGTGGGCAACAAGTGAAGAAGGACAAATTCCTGATTCAAATTTGCAGAAATCCCCCCACATTAGTGTGAGTTTCAGTCCCTCGTGTACCACTGACTTATGACAGGAAGTGAAGCTGTTTGGGGCTCAGTCTGATAAAGGATCCTCCGTTTTTCAACATAAGCCATAGTGACACCTGATCTTAAGAGACTGAAACAACTGTAGAGATCCCAAAACTCCTGTTAAAATGAAGCTCTCCCACAAGGCCAGGGAGATCTGGTGAAAGGGGCAAAGAGCCACCACCTCTTTTCTCCTTTGCACCTAACTGCACTTGACTTGTTTAATATGCAACATCCCAGTTCCAAAAGGTGGGCGAGCAGTGTCCCCTCCTAGACCACCCTGCTGAGCTGCTGTTGAGGGACATTAGTGGGATGGACAGGGCTGAGGTTGTCCTCAGGCTGTGGAGCATATCAAACACCCCTTCCCACCTCCTGGGATTTCCAGCTTTATGCCACAGGAAGACTTAAGGGCTATCAGTGCCCCATTTTATGGGCAGGCTGGTCCAGTGCATGGAGCACTGAGTGGGTGGGATCCCACTGGGAATTAGTCAGAAGAATGGCTCATTTCTGGATGCTGAGGAGCTCATCATGATCTAAACCCTAGGCCATTTTGAGCTGACTGTGTCCAGGGGCAGCCCTGGGTCCCAGAAAATACTGGAAAATACTGCAAAACTAAATTTTTTTTGCTCACAGCACCTTCAGACTTGGGTTTCTGCTAAATGGGCTCTTCAGGCTATTTATGCTGAACTTAAATTGTTTTTTTTACATGGCCCTTAGTCCCTTTGATGTTTAGCTACCAGTAGCAAAATGAAGATGTTAATATTCAACCCTCTGCCTTCCTTTTTTTTTTTTTTTTTTTTTTTTTTTTAGACAGTATTCACTCCTGCTGTTTATGGAACTGCAATAATAAATGCAAAATAATTATACCCAAAATAGGCCTGCAAATTAATCTATCATGAGCAATACAGACTGCAGGATTTTTTAAAAAAAACTAATTATTGTTTTATGCAGTACATTTTCTAAATTATATGATCTAATAAACCTTTAGGGAAATACCAGGACAGAGCCCTTTCATGTCCTGCTTGTGATAGTGGGGAGCAGCCTGAGTCATTCCATTCCTGAACCAAATCCCTTTGCAGCTGCCAGCTCAGATGACTCTGTGCAGATCTGACCAGTACTGAGAAAAATCCAGTTAGAGACAATGTTTTGCAGACTCAAAAAATTAAAAAAGCATCACGCTGGTATTTGTCATTCTTTGGGGGAAAAATGATAGAAAGAAAAAATCCCCAGCTGTTCGAAATATAGTGGTTTTTAGTCTTTCCTACTCTTTCTAAAATTTTTTTCCCCTCTGGAATATCTGAACAAGAAGCAAAGATTGTAAGAAGTGGGTTAATCAAATTGTGTGCCTGGACATTGATGTTGCTTTGACTGAGCACTGTGTCTGTCCTAATTAAAGAAAACTTTTCCAGGGGGTAGAAATGCACTTGAGCTCTTGTATGTTTGTGTTGGTCACTTACTGAACATAGGAAGTTGTGGCTTTGCTTTTTCCTCCAGTGGGGATAAACATACACATATTGCACTTTTGGCACTGCATTTCTCCATCAGTGGATACGGCAGATTTTCAGCAGCAGCCGCTTCTCCTTCTTCTTTATTTTCCCTGTTTTCTTTCTCTTTGAAAAGAGCATTTGATACTGATTCAAGATGTCAGAATGAGACCTCTTTTTCACAGACCAGAGGATGAGAGGGTGCCTTGGGCACCTGCAGGGTGAGTTTCTGCCCATGTATTTGGCTCCAGCTTTGCCACAACCCCCAGGAATTTAGCAGCCTCTGGAGCCAGAATGAGCACCTTGGATTTGTGGTCCACGAGGGATTCTTGGAATCAACGGGACTTGTTAAGAAGAGGCGTTGTTACTGCTGGGTCACCTGCTGACTGAGCAAAGAGATCCCTGCTCACTAGGACATCTTGTGACACATTGGGTGTTGGTAGAGGTGGGCAGGGAAGGATCTGGTTTCATCTTCACTATCATGAAAAACACTTTATCTGGCTCCAGTGAAAAACACTTTATCCTGACAGAAAATGAGGCCACAGACTTCTGGTTTATCACGAGAATAAGTGGGAAGAAAGTATTTGCCTTCAGAATATGCCAAAAAAAAAAAAAAAAAGCTGTGAGTACCCACAAATCCTCAAACCTAAATCTGAGGGTCTTTTCTTCTTTCTGGCCTCTCCTGACTTTATTGCTCCCGAAGCTTTGGCATTCTTGTCACAGCAGTGACACCAGGCCTGAAGGAGATGGTGGCGAGGCCAACCACTGTGCTTTGCCGGGCCCTTTCTGTCAGAGGGGACATCTGCTAAAACCAGCTGTGCCAGTGGCTTGTGAGTGATGGAGAGCTGGACTCGGGCTGTGATTCAGCTCATTAAAAGCACCCTGGGGGCTGCTATGGTTATTTGCCCCCTGTAGTGCTGGCATTTTTGAGGCCGGGTCAGAACTCATCGCTCCAGGCCCTGCGCTGAGGGCCCTCTCTATATCCTTTGTCAAAGGACAGGCATTTAGCCTGTCCCTCATCTTTATCCACCATGGCAAAGGCAGAGACCTGTGTCCGAGCAGGCTCCCATCCCTGGGCTCCTCTCCCCCGAACAAATGTGGTCAGCGTGAAACAAAGCCCAGAGCAGCAGCACGTTCCCCTGTGAGCAGACGGAAAGTTTCAAAGGCACAAAGGGTATTTAGGCACCGACTTCAAAGCCAATAAGTTGGATGCTGAAAAAAAAAATCTCCCCCGTAGCCTTTATGTCATGCCACTTAATAAGTAATTAAAAGCTCAAAAATCATGAGTCTGCTGCTTTCATTACTTCCTAAAGCACACTCGATACATCATCACTCTGTGAAATGCTTCACATGTACCGCATCCTACTTTAAATGTGCCAAACAGTGAAGTGCTTAGCATTACAAAGGCAAAGACATCAAGGAAGCTTTGATAAAATCTGCTGAGCAGACAAACATCTCTTTGGTTGGCACTAGCCAGGCTAGGTTTTTATTCCACAATGATTAAAAACATTTCGAGTGAAGGCAGCTCGGCTTCTATTTTAGACACAAGACCATTAGGTGACAAAGAGTGAAACCTTTCATTACCGGGATGCTGGTTAAAGGGGATTAACCCATTCGGCATTCACAGGGTATTGCCAGTGGAAGGCAGAGGTTTTTCTGAGATGGCTCTGTTCTGGGAAAGGGACCTAAAAAAGGGATGGATGGCTTTGCTGTGCTGGTGGCAGAGAGGAGATTGGCAAGGTGATGGTCTGCTTGCCAGCCCCAAAATGGTGTGAGGTATCTGGGGTAAGTTTATGGGATAGGGCACAGCTCTTCTGAGACAGAGAGGCTGACATCTGTGCTGTTGCAAAAAGCAAATAGGCAGGGCTTTATTTTTCCCTCTCAGGCTGTTTGTGGTAGAGCACGTCTGGCTGTGAGCTCTGGATAGTACTCAACATGGTGAAGTCCCAACAGTGACAGGGTGTGTTCCCGTGATATAAATAGACATTTAAGATGAGCTAAATTTACTCAGTGAATCATTTATTTGCTAAAAATGTGGTTTCAGGGTGGCCACGGTTATTTGCCAAATATGATGCACATTCTCAAATGTTTTTTGGATTAAATGCAAAAAAATAAAAATTTGGAAATGTTGAAGCATTTCATTTCAGCATTTCCAGAAACATACACATACAGATAATTATCTATCTCAAACTCTGTTATTCTCATGAATTCTGAGGAACTATTCACAAAATGAAGGAGGAAACAAAAACATTTCTTTTCCCAGCTTCCCCCGGTGTTTTCAGCATCTGATTGGGAAATCTCATGTCCTAGGAGAGTGCTCCCTACTGTGATAATGATGGGGTACTCTGACCCGGGTGCCTCTTGTTTTCTTCAAGTTGGAATTACTTCACTTTGTAAGAATAATTAAATACCCACTGGACGAGAGCAAGGATGAGGATAATTTTGTGGTTGGAGCACTCCCCTGGGATGTGGGAAGTCTCCCAACAGCTGCATCAATGAGTGGTGTTTATACAGAGTGGAACAGCTCCAGGAGGAAAGGAGATGAGGGACACTGCAGATCATCCTGCAGCCTGGCTGGGGGAGATAATGACACTGTAGGGGATGAAGCTGGTCTGGAACGGGGCAGGTGATTGTTGTGCAAAGTGGGATGCAGTTGTGTGAGCCCTTTCATGTAGGTTACAAAAATGTGGCAATTTGGTTCTTCCACCTCATCCCAGAAAGAGCACACTTTTTTTTTTTAATTTTTTTTTTTTTTTAAAAAAACCTCAGAAAGTCTTTTAAGAAGTAGGGAAATCCTTCCCACCTGCTGGGAGGGCCCTCATTCAGTTCCCCTCTACCCCTGAGGAGGGTTCGACCTGGGATTTTTATTCTGTGGTTGTGATAAGCTCCTTTATCAAACCCCAACTTCACCAGCTCTTCCCAGGAAGCTGTGGGAAGGCTCAGCATACACAGGTCACTCTGCTGGGAAGCAAGGACTGCATGACTGCCACAGCAAACAGAAAAGAATAATTCAGGCCTCATTTTCTAGATTTACAGCAGAAAAACGTAAAGAAATCACAAGTACATTATTATTCCTTGCAGTGTTGGTTGTTGGGGTATATTAAGGGTAGGTTAAAGCTGAGAGGGTCAGCAATTGCTCGCCTCCAAGAGGCAGAGATGTGAGCAAACTATCAAGTAACATGGAACATGCATATTTTCTAGCACCTGAAAAGCTGAGGTTTCTGCAGAGCAAGCCACCACATACTTGTGGGATTAGGCATGTTAAGGAAAATGTACTCTGCCAGCCAGGCTGTGCATACAGACTGACAAGGGCTTGTTCCTCTGCCTTGGCTGCTTGATTGCAGGCTCCACTCCACGGGAGAGAAGGGAGGTTCCTTTTTGCTCCTCGTTTGTCCTTGTGCAAGACTGATAAAGCCAGAGAGAAACCAATGTTATCACCTTGCAGAATAAATAGCAAGGCAGCTAAAAAAATGATATGTGAAACTTTTATGCCTATGGACTGTTGCTTATGAACAATTAACTCAAGCTGAGTGCAAACAGAGTCTTTGGGAGCGGGTGTGTATTGGCAGAAATATTTACCAGGCCATTGAAACCTGATTGGAAATAAAACTGTGCAAGAGCAGCCAGGTAGGAGAAAAAGCCCTGGATGAAAAAAATCGATTCAGTGCAGGAGGAAGGCTCACACCTATCAAGGCATTTTTTGCCTCTCTCTCCTCTGGGCAGTGGGATAAGGAGGCCTGGTGCTCCTTAGGGGGTTATGTTTTTATCACTCTGCTCAGCCATGTCCAGCTTAATGACATCATTCACTCATCCTCCTCTTGATGTGTGATTCTCAGAGCAAGCACAAATGCAGATTTTGGAAAGGAGGACCCACCTGCACTACAGGAGGGTCTAATTCAGGTTCACTTGCAGGGAGCATTTGTATCCAGAGCCACCCTTGTGCAGGATTTCTTACCTCAAACAGGGCTCTGAACTGATTCTCTGAAGTGCTTCTGTGTCAGCCAGTGTGTGTGGAGCAGGTCTTAAGTAACAGCCACATGCAAGTTTGGGCTGATGCTCCACCTTCCCTGCCCACTGCTGTCTGGGGAGCTGCTGTGCTGGGCACGTGAGGTTTTCTGCACTTTTTAGTGAATGGAAGCAGAGGAACCATGAAACCCCTTTGGACTGTGCTGGCAAGTCAGCCCTGGAAAGAACTCCAAATCTGCAGGGAGCTCTGTTTCTCCTCCTGCAGGAAATGGATGTGTTTTTGAGCGTTCTCTGCGTAATTGTGACCAAATACCACAAGGACCTTCTCTTCAGAATGCATTTCATCATCCCAAATGTGATGTAACACAACGCTTCCTAACCAAACATCCAGAGGCTTGTCTGTTATGAAGTGAAGTTATTCCAGAAGAGCTACTTAAATTCCTGCCCCATCCTAATCCAGATTAATTTTTGTGTACAGACAAACCCTCGGGGCCCGACTCAGGGAGAGCTGCAGTAAATGAGAATCTTTCTGCTGAATGCTGGATTAAGCCCGAGGTGCTTCTGGCTGCCTCTGCTTTGGCATTTTGGTTCAGAGCAGTAATGCTGTTTTATAGCAGCTTCTGGCTTGGCCTCCCCCACTCCAGAGTGATCCAGTTTGCAAACAGCTCTGATGCACACAATTTAATATTTTTTATATTTTTTTCCCCCCTCCTCCTCAGCAGAAGCTCTGTCACAACCACTCCTAGGAATGTAAGGTAATAAATGAGTAGCTAGTCCTTCAGCCAGCCTCAAACAGTGTGCAGGGTGGGGATTTTCAGTGTAGGTGACTGGAATTAATCTGACCTGGAGTAACCACTGTGGACTGCACCTGGGGTAGATCTTGAGCCCACAGCACCAGCCTGTTTGTTCTCCTTGTACTCTCCTATTGCTGCCTTGCTAATCTAGTTGTAGCAATTACCTGTTAATCTAGATATGGCCTGTATGATGCATATCATTGTTGTATCTGACTCCTCACAGCCCTACACTCAAGGCAAGATGACAACCTCTACTTTGCAAATGGAGATGTGAGGCAGTCTGACAAGACAGGAAAGCTGTGATCTCCTGGGTGTTGGCCTGAGGATGGACTTTCTCCCCCAGCTGGCCCCACATGCCCAGACTACGCTGACAATCTTTCTTCAGGACCTCTGTGAGGTCACCCCATGTCTCTGTTCCTCATTTGCCCCTGGTACCAAGGGCTGGGACAGTAGCCTTGCTCATCTGTGGGGTCTCCTGGTGTTGGGCCCTGGCAGCAGCTCCAGCAGCACAGCCCCCAGCCCTCCTGCCCCATTTTAGCCAGCAGTGTCCCAAACAGCTCCCCAGGACAGCTTGCAGATTAGCACAGGCCAGGATCCACTCCCAAGACAAGATTTTAATGTGTCTGCCATATTTCAGAGCCTAAAGGGGTTTAATGGACACAGGACCTTTTGTGTTTGTGGTTTGAGGGCCCACATCCAAGTCTCAAGCACTTTTGACTTACTAGCACAGATGTAGCGTTATCCAGTAGTCCTTGGGCACCAGGATCTTTCCTGCTTTGTTACTTGCAGACAAAATGGAATAATGCCTAGGCTTAACTGCGGACTACCTTAATTTAACAACAACAACAAAAAAAATCAATCTTTTAAACTTGCCCTGAGTAATTTCTCAATCCCCACATCTCGGCTTGGCTTGGCCTGCGTCTGCAAACCTCAGCCTTTTCTTCTTCCCATCCCAAGGAGCAGTAAAAATAGGTAATCTTTAATGAAAGGCCAGCTATTTGGGTTAAAAGCCATGCTGGGATCCCGGGGGGAGGGAGCTGGTGGCTTCCCAGGGGCCAGGGCAGCCCAGCCCCTGATGATGCTGTCCCCAGGCAGGAGGGGAGGAAAGCACAGCGAGACATTCTGTGCTGATTACTGCATTTATCAGGCTCCCAAAACCCCGGGAGCAGCCAGCCCCGGTACCCTGTGTGCTCTTGCAGCTCTTTTCTCTGTGAAACTGGAAACAGGACAAAGTCAATTACGTTATTTTCCAGCAGCAAGCCCCTGTGGGACAGTAACTCAGATCCTGCTGCAGTTCAGAGAACGGCTGGAGTTCCACTTGAAATTTCCTTAGCTGTGGTGACTTGGTCACAGCAATGCTTTATTCTGCTGTATTAAACACCATAAGGATTTTTATTCTTTAAAACCATGTCCAAAAAAGAAAAAAATCACTGTGTTGTCTCTGCTGCAGGCTGCTGAAACTGAAAAAAAAAAATTAATCTCCATAAGTTCTTTGGGAGACCTACCTGGTTTTTGTTGTGTTTGGATATTACCTCCTCTGGGGGGGCACAAACAGAGGGAGGAAAAGTGTTTCAGTATTGGCACCATACCAAGAGTGTGGAGGGCAGGGGTGGATCAGATAAGCAGAAATCTAAGACCATAAATACCTCAGTGTCACTGCAATGTGAACAGCAGCAAATCCCCCTGGAAAAGCAACATGGATGTGTCACTAAAAGCAAGTTGGGCAAAACTGCCCTGCTTTGGGAATTCAAGCTTTGAGAAATGAATGGTGCTCAGGAGTCCCCCAACCATGCCTGTTAATTACCAAAGATATTTCTTTTTAACCTAAATCTGGCTCCCTCCATCATAATACTTCATATGAGACCGACATGGCGCAATTGGCCAAAAACCAAAACCACTTGAATGAAGCTTTGCCTGCCCTGCAGGGATGTCCCTGGCTCACCCCTCATGCCATGAGGCTGCTGTGTCCGAGCTGGTAAAAATCTGAGCATCTTCTTTGTTGGTGACACAGAAGCCTCAGGGTTTGTGAGCTCAGAGCTGAAGCCAGGGAGAGAAGGGATTAGGTTAATGTGGGTGAGCTCCTGGATCTGTGTGGGGACAAGGATGGCCCTGCCACTTTGTGTGGTTCCTCCCATGGGTGGCCAAGGTGATATGTGGTGTCACCAGTGGGACACTGATCATGTCACTATGCTGGACAAAACCAGTCACACTTTAGGTCCAGGCCTGTCCCATCTCACATCACAGAGCAACACAAACCTCTCTGCTCTCCATTTCCTTTCCACACTTCTCTGGTTGGCTGCCAGCTCCATCTTGGAAGGGTGGACAAGAGCCCAGCAGAAAGACTCACCCATTCCTCAGCTTTAGTCCTGCAACCCATCCTTCTTTCAGGGTGGCATCCTATGTGATGGAGAGGAAGGAGGACAAGAGTTTTGTCCTGCAGGGCACATCCGAGATACTACTGAAAACAGAGGGAGGAGAGGGAAGGCAAATCAGACCTCTAGTGAACACCTCCTGCAGCAAAATAAACAATGGCATCTCAGCTGAGAACAGCAATTATTTTATCTACAACACATGTATTTGACATTTGGTTTGACGGCATTTTCCTCCCTGAAAACTTCAGTCCCTTCTCCAGGAGCAGGGAGAAAAAATTATTGCTGGCCTTACTGTGGCAGGCAGGGGGTGTAACATTTAAATACACCTCTCCTGTTTTGTCTTGGAGTTCTGGAGAGCGCAGAAAAGTAAAACATCTGTCTTTGTGTCTGATGGTCAGGGAACATGGATGGACATACTGGAACCTCTCAGAGAATCACACTGGGTTGGAAGGAATCATAAAGATCATGTAGTTCTAGCTCCTTCCACTAGACCAGGTAGCTCAAGAGGCCAATCCAGCCTGGCCTTGGACACTTCCAGCAAAGGGACATCCACAACATCTCTAGGCAACATCCAGTGCCTCTCCACCCATCCTGGACATGAGCTGAAGGCAGTTTTCCCCCCACTGACCCAGCTGCACAAAAGATCTGAATCATTCTTAGCCAGAACATCATGGGCAGCTTTGTCCTTGGCAGAGACGTTCCTCATGGTGTGTTCCCTTTCTCCTTCCTAACTTCCCATCCTTGTGGAATATGAGGATTTTGCGCATTTGGACAAAATTCCTAGGCACCTCCAAATCCCAGACAAGTAGCCATGGGGTGTGGTCACCCTGCAGACCTCAGGCACATATTTGGGCACATCAAACCCCAGCTCCTATTTTTATGCCGTGGCCACGCCATAAGCACACAAACCCAATGGGACCCTTGGCTTTGGCAAACTATGACTGACACCCCACCTGTCTCAGTGCTGCCCCAAATAAAAGCACTGCAACATACAAAGAAGCCACAAAAGCCAAATAAACGCCTTGAGCTGCACAAAAGACCTGGGAAAAACCATTCTTTTCTGATGGTATCTAGAAGGCATGCAAAAACACAAAGAAGCCACAAAAGCCAAATAAATGCCTTGAGCTGCGGGAAAAACCATTCTTTTCTGATGGTATCTGGAAGGCATGCAAAAAACGTGGCCATGAGCAGGTCTCCTGAAAAGAGAGAGAGGGAGGGGAAAAGGCACAGCTTTTCTTTCCTTATAGTTCTTGAAAGCAGAGAAATAATCAGTGGAGCTAAGCCCTGCCATGTGTGCACTCTTCTAGAAAAAAAAAAAGGGAGAAGGGCTGAGGTGGCTCTTGAGTGTTCCTGCCTGGCACTGGGGGCAATCAGACACCCAGCCAGTTTCCAGGGCTCACACTCGTTAATCAGGCCCATGAGTCATCAACCCACAGGCCCCAGCAGCTCAGACCCTGCCTTTTCCATGTAGGCATGGGCTCTCTGCCCCTGTTTTCCCTTCTCCAAACCTTGGGCCAGCAAGAAGGCCATGCAATTACCCCCACAACAATTACCTGTCACACCAACTCATGTGTCTTCCAGGTGAGACTCCAAAGAAAACATCAGATGGCAGTTTGGTAAATTCAGAAGCTGATCTGAAACGTAGTTTGGTTTGATTTGTGATGTGCTGTCTGTCCTGAACATGAGGTGTTGCATGTCCCATGAATCAAAATACTCAGTGTTTAAGGATCACTTGGGAAACTTTTATTTTTTTTCTGTGGTATCAGTCATCCTTAGGAACTGGGAAACTGCCCCGGTCATGAGAGCAGGAATTTCAAGCTAACCCCCTTAGAACACAATCTTTTTCCCAAATCAGGCAAATGGGCCAAGCAAAACAGCACTCAGGGAGGACAGAGCAAGTTCTTCCAGGCACTTCAGTCCCTGACTAGTTAAGCAGGTTATAATGGGTTTTAATTGTTACTCCCACAAGCAGCAACTTTATTTACTGTGGTTGATCATCCCTCACAAAAGATCTGAATCGTCCCCTTGTGTTCAAAAAGCAGACAGATCTCACCTTCATCTGTGATAATGTCATCCATAAAGTCATCCAGGAGAAACACAGCTCCATGGTCAGGCAGGACCAACACAGCCATCAGATGAGAACTGCTGTGCCCAGGGGAACTGAAAACCATCTGAAAAAAAGTTCACAGCCATTGCACACTCCAGGGATATTGTGTCTTCTCAGACACACACAGCAAAAGAAATTGGGCCAGGATGTGAAATAATAAAGCAAATTCATCAGTTGAACAAGAGTTGTCTGCTCTGACCTGGCACTGACCATGAGCAGGAATCAAGTCCCTCACAAAGGTCTATTGGGAAACTGAGGCACCCTGGTCAGGTTGTTCATTTGGATACCCGTCACAGGAATCTGCAGTGAGGCTTGGAGGAACTCCTGGACAGGGAAGTGTGTTGGTGCTGCCCCCTCACAAAGGTCATGAGCACTGTTGGGAAACTGAGGCACCCTGGTCAGGTTGTTCATTTGGATACCCGTCACAGGAATCTGCAGTGAGGCTTGGAGGAACTCCTGGACAGGGAAGTGTGTTGGTGCTGCCTGCAGACAGTAGGCCCTTTGGATACCCCTCACAGGAATCTGCAGTGATGCTGGAGGAACTCCTGGACAGGGAAGTGTGTTGGTGCTGCCTGCAGACAGTAGGAAATGTGCTTTTCTGGGATACCCACAGCTCCTTCCCAAAATCTCAAATTTGGCAAAGACATCTCTGTTCCTGTAGCAGATTTGTCCCTACAGCAGTGGCCTCTCTCCTGGCTGAGTTCTCTGAGCATGTTCCTGGTTTTCCCCACTACACCTTAAAACTCCTCTGAAGCTGAGCATTCCAAGTTTGTTCAGTATGTTGGCTTCCCTACAGCACATCAGGTTTCTCATACCACAAATCTCAGGCTCTTTTATCTATGCTTAGGATAATAGAGTCAGGGTTAGAGTTGCAAGGTCTCCAAGACCAAGATGTGAAATGCACTGATAATTCAGGCCCTGGAGCAAGACACTCTCCTGTGACTTAGCCAAAGACCATATGAAGTACAGCAGTGTGAGAAGCAGAGACACAGGTTCCAGGGAATGACGGCACTTGCCAGGGTAATTTTTCTCCATTCCTGTTCCCTGGATGTATTCAGTATCCCTTTTTCACTCCATAATAATGCAGCAGTGATGCTCCCTGCCTTGGATGTCTACAGCATTTTACCCCCTTTCAAGCTCTGATGGCCCAAAACCCCAGAGAAACCTCCAAGGCTTTAACTACCCTATGTCCTACTCATCAGCCAGTAACCATTTTACACTGAGCTTACCAAGCCCACAGCCTCAGGCACATTCTCATCTTCTGATAGGGCTTGCACAACCTTTCTGGTACCTTATCAGCACCAGGAGCAGGAACAAGGTGCTTTGCTCAGACCTGACCTCTTCCCTGTCACTCTGCAGCCAAGAGGGACAGGCATCCTGTCCCCATCTGCCACCAGAGTAGGGCCAAAGCTTTGCAGCTCCACCACTAAATGGCATTGGAAGAATAAAAACTTTTCTCCACCACACAGAGCAATTTGGCTCAGGAAGTAAGAGGGTCCCTTAGCAAATGTGGCTAAATCAGAACATGCACACAAAGTGGATGAATAGTTAAATGGGATTGTAATGCTGCCTCCAGGCATACACCAGCCTCACCAGTACGGGGAGAACCAGCTTCCTGCACCAGCAGGTTTGCACCACACAGGGGTTTTGTGCATCTTCAGCCAAAGCATCTCAGTCTTGGATCAACTCCTGCTGAGCCCAGGACATGCATCCCTCCAAGCACTGCTGCCAGCCCTCCTGGGACACCCCCTGTGCCAGCACAGCCCTGGCACTGTGCTGTTAGCCCGAGGTGTGCTGTGGTTGTTCATAACTCAACGTTTCACACTGCAAATGTTTTAATATTCACACAGTGCTCCCCCCTCTTGCCGCCTGCTTCTTTCCCCATGTGGAGATGAGTTTCCACTTGTCGCACCACATTCTTGGAAGAACAGGCAGAATGGAATTAAAGGTTTCAAACTAGCTCAGGGGAGGTGAAAAATGTTGCCTAAAGACAGAAGGAAAAGATTGTCAGCTGAGATTTAGAGATGCCCTGGGCAGGTGAGGGATGACTGCATCCGATTCTGATGGTGCATCTGATTCTGTCTCTGCCTGGGATGGTTTTTCTCTCACAAAACTTGTTTTTGTCCCATCTCCAGTCTATCTGCAGAACTATTCAGGTAGAAAAATGCCCTCTCTATTTTCAGAGTCCCCTGAGTCTTTAATAGCCCCTGCCACTAACTATGGAGTGAGGCAATGCACACTTGAAATGGCTCCCAATTTCCTCAAGCCAGACAGATTGTTTGTGATTTCCTTACAGGCTTCTCTTGTATGACTCAGCCCTATATGAATGGCTAGAAATGAACATCAGGCTAAAACTAACAAAGTGGGTGCCAAGCAATTTTTTTCCCTGGGATACCATTTTTCTCAGAGTCTCACAGATGTAATTAGAAGGTGTCAGCTTTTTGAAGGAATACCCTTGACAGTAATATGCTATAATTCAATCTGAACAATGCATTCAGTTTGCTCCCTGGACCACAATGCAGTGCTATATTCACTAAAGACTATCTTCAGGAAAGAATGCCCTGAGTTAACTGAAATAGGACAAAAATCTTCTTATGGTCATTGACAGCTCTGATTAAATTTATTAGACAAATTCTGAAAAGGTGGCTATATAAAAGTGTAATACTGGGCTTCAGAACACCCTGTTGAGCCCCAAGATCAAGACCTCATTGGTGTTTAGCAGTGCCCTCCCTGTCTGAAAAATAAGAGACTTTTTTATTCCATGCTGCAGCTACTTAGGTGACAGTGGCTTTGGCACAGGATTGTCCATTATTCTGCTGAGCTGGAGACCTGATCATCTTTTACTTTCTTGACTGGGACACAAGTGGAAGGGAGATCTTTTCCCATCAGGCACCCAGTGAGCAATGCCTGGAAAAATCTCTGATTGAGTGAGATACAGAGAATCAAACTCAGTATCTTTTAGGTCTGCCCTTCACTCATCTTGATGGAGACCTGTGAAACTAAATCTGAGCTTGAAGGTTTCCTTGGGGTATTGGAGCTGAAGCACCTAAGCTAAAAGTTGCAGTGGAGCTGGGCTTCTAATAACCAGAAGAAATCATGAAATAAATATTGATAACCAGGCAATGTGCAGATTAAGGTGGGTTTGCGATTTGTTCTTTTCAACAGCTCAATAAAAATACCAAGGCTAAGACTCCTGTGCCTTTCAGGTGACCAAATTTGCTTTTTTTCTCTAGATTCATCCCTGAGGGGTCTCACAAGGGGTGATGATTTGCCTCACCATGTTTCATGGAAAAATGGATCCTTGGGCTTCTCATCTGAAGATAAAGCTCCAGTAAAGGCTGTGATGTTTGAACCTGGAGATTATCAGTTTAGCCACTTTGTGGCATCAGGGCCAAACTCCCCAGCAAGAGCCTGGACAACCAGCCAAGCCCAAGCTACCTCCACCTTCGCAGCTGGCCAGATGGATTGTTTTAATTTACAATGAGAATTCTATTGAGCAACAGTGACTGGGGGAGACCAGATCTAACCAGAGGGTCTGTTCCAGCCCCAGCTTTCTCACTCCAGTCCTGTGTTTTCAGGCAGCTGCTTTCACCGGGGCAGAGCACAGCACATCTCAGCTCCAAGCATCATCGAGGTCGAGCTCGGGGTCTGAGGAATGCATTTCTGCCGCGGAGCACAAGTTGCTAGGAAACCAAACAAGCAACAAGTTTATCTTCAAAGCCCGGGACCTTGGAAACTGGAATTATCTGGGAGGAATACCCTTCAATGGGAACTGTCGCATTTCATCATTCCTGGCAGAAAACATTCCAGGTTGTGACGAGGCGCTGACATGTGCCCAGGGAGTCTGCAGTGACCAGGTTCCCAATAGAACCACAGTGAAAAAAGTGCTGAGCATAATTACTTTTCAAATGTATGAAGGAAAGCAGGAAAAAAAAATTGAGCTAAAAAGGCTTATTATAATCTCAGAGAGGTTTTAAGCAGCAGTGAAACATGGAAAGGTGGGCAACCACACCAGTTATCCATCAGCTCAGAGGCATCAGGCCCACGTCCCACCAGGGAACTGAAGTCAGATCACTCCCTCTGAGCCTGTATGTGGCTCTCAGCTCAGTTTTCAAGTCAAAAAGCAGTTGAAAAGATCACTAACTGTCTAAGCCACCAAAGGTTTAATTAAAACAACACTGTTACCATCAAAAGCAAGCAGCATTGACAGTGGCAGCCCATCTTGTAGCTCTCAGCCTTTGCCACATTAGTGGTGGTTTCAATCAACCTCATCCCTCTGGTGTGACATGTCCCCGTGTCTTGGTAGCTCCAGTACCAGGACAGTTTGTAAGCTGAGATATCTCAGGTCCCAGAGGCAAGGCCATCTTGGGGTTCAGTCTTGTGAGAGCCAAGGACAGCCAAACACATCTCAGTTTTATTACTGGTGCTCAGGCTGGTGTTTCTGGTGTTTTCCTCTGTCACCCCAACAGCACTGGCCTCAGGCTTGGAGTGTTTGGAAAGATTGTCCCATGTGAATGAGGTCCAGCTTTAGCCAGACACCTACACTATGGGTTTGTACCAATGTCACTCCATCAATGACAGAAAACTCAATGTACAACCCATCAGAATTTGGAGTTAACCGAAGCTGAAGGCACCCAGATAATTGCAATACTCGGAAAAATTAAAATTAATTCCTTTAGAGAGTGTACCAATGTCCTAAAATAAAACTGTGACTCCAGGCCTAAAATACCTCCAGAAAAAATGGAGAGGTGGCAAAGTCTAGTAGAGCACAGACTTTGGAATTAAGGAAGAGACACACACATCAGCTGAACTACTCAGAAACCTAATTCCTGGATGATTTCCTCACATCTATGTGCCAAGCTGTCTTTCAAGATCCAAGGCCCAGTCTTTAAAAATCAGCCACGCTATAACACACAGGCAGATGTTTGTGAGTGTTGCTGCTGTACATTGGAAAGAGACAGCCCTGAAAATATGTGTTATATGCCGTGTTCTGGCAGCCACCAGTGACAATTCTTCTGCTGCAGTGTCAGATGGCTTTTAGGATGGGTGGTTCCGAGTTCTGTTCCTGCAGGCGACGTCAAGCAGCGAGCAGTCATGTTGTGCAATGTAATGATGGACCAGATGTTCCTGGATGGCCATGGATTGGTACAAAATCCTGAAGAAAGGGAAGGAGATAGCAAGGTCTGTGTATTGAATGGCTGTTCTTATGCTTCTTCTTAAAAAGTTATGTTGTCAAGGTGTATCTGATCATCCTTGTCACTTTGAGGGTTTTGATAAAGTCTTGGATGAGTAGGTCTGCACCAATTGTACCCTTTGGAGTTCTTTCCAGGGAAAAGGCAGGGATAATCATTAACTGGTGAAGAAGTGCAACCATATTGTTATATCTTAAAAATTAGCAGTGGTGTAGGTCTCTTGGGTATCTCCCAGACAGGCAACCCCACTTCACCTTCCTCCTTGCAACCACCCAGCAAGTAGAAGCACTTGCAAATGTGCAATTAAGAGATAACGTCAGCGAGATAGAACATAATTGCTGGGTAGTGGTGTCTTGCCTCTCTACAACCACCATGCCAAAGCAGCGACATTTATTTCCCAAGTGGAAGGTGCAGCTTTGCCCCTGTGATAACACAATCTGACAGCTCCCTCCACGGCGGGCTGGGTCAGTGCCTGACGTGCCCCAGAGTGTCTCCTTTTGGCTGTGGGCTGCTGGAGCAGTTGTTCATCGCTGAGCAGTTTGCATTCCTCTTGGCTTAGAGCACACGGATGTGCCCAAGCAGCTGAAACACGATTCAGCCCCTGGCTTTGTCACCAGCCTCCCATTTCCCCTTGTGCAGGGGAATAGCCAGGAATGGCTATGGCATGAGCAGATCTGAGGCTCATGGGCGGGGAAAGCTGCACTTTTTACTCATCCAACAGGTCAAGAAGGTTTGTTATCCATCTGACTTTGGTCAATTCTGCTCTGCGTGGTACAGGGAGGACAATGTACATATATTAGAGACACAGAGAATCACCATTCTTGCTGTGACCCCTTTGGGCAGTGTCAGAAGGAAAAGAAAGAATGGATTGGCCAGTGGGAGAAAACCATCTGTTTGTTCCTAAGCCTGAATAGATGTTCCCTGAGCGAGCAGCTGTGCCAGTGCAAGACAATTGCCTTCCTCCCTTCCCTGGTGTTACCAGTCCCTCCCCAAGGTCACGGAGTAGATGGGTCTGCTGAGCACTCACGTGCTTTGTGCGAGACCTCCCAGCCGTGGCAAAGGCTCTGGCTCTGTCTGAAGTTGCTCAAGGAGGTCACAGGACCCCATCAGCAGCTAGAGGGGTGGGGTGGAGAATTCCAGGTGGCAGTCAATGGAACTGGGGAAATCACAGCCAAACCCAGGAAATACCTGTCTGCCAATCCCTGGAGATTGGAAGGAATGTACCTGCCTGGGGTGGATAGGCAGTTTGGAAGAAGGTTCTTGTTGTTCAGGTAGACGCTTGGCCAAAATCCAAGGGTGTCAGTAGGCGACTTTCACAAGAACAAGACACGCAGCAAAAATCCCCCTGTGGTTTTCTGTGCTAGCTATTATCCCCTGCTGGAATGGGATAGATCTTATCTTTTAAGGAAACTGTCAAAAATTTTCATCCTGAGAACATCTCCCCCCCACAATATTGCCTAATTGCTGCACAAGGCTAAAAATAAATGCTCTGCTTCCCACTGAAATCCTTGCTCACAGGAGACAGGAGCAGGAGCTCTCTGGGAAGCTCCACCACATTGAAGGAAAGCAGAATGTGCAGACAAGACCTGTTGACTGGCAAAGCAAACCCTCTCCTTGCTGTTTTCTGTATCCACAGCATGACTTTTTCATGCTTACTTCACTCTGCTCTCCTTTGTATGATGTGCCAGAGCTCCCTTCCCTACCCTGCTGCGGCTGCTTCTGTGCTTCTCCCTCAAGAAGATTGGAGAGCCAACTGCTCATCTTCACCTCTGCCTGCAAGCAGAGATTGGGATCCGTGTGCTTCATCCAGCCCTGATGGGATTTCCTCCCTGGGGATCCCACCAATGCTTTCACTGCCTTCTACAAAACACCTGGATTCCCCGAGTGACCAGGGGGCAAAGCCTGGCCAGAATTAATGTGGTGCTCCTGTTGCTTTGCAGTTTTAGGGCTAAAGTAGGTGAGAAGAACACCAAATGCTGTTAAAAGTGCTCATCCCAGCTCTAGGTCTGTGCCTGCTTCTGCCAGAGAAAACACCTGCAGCCTTGTAGCAGTGACAGCCTGGGGAAGGATGCTGTCAGGAGCACTGCAGGTCAGAAGGTGGAAGACAGAGGGGTGAACATGTGGAAGATTGTTCTCTGTGCCAAAATGCCTCACCCTGAGGCCCATGAGTTTCATTGCTCCTATTTGCAGTGGCCCCTCTGCTCAGTCCTTCAGCACTGGTCCAATCAGAATGACAGGGAGGAGTTTGGCTTCCAACACAACAATTTACGTGGACCTGGCTTTCCAAACTGCTCCCCGCTCTTTGTCCAAACCCCTGCAGGTTGACAGGTGTGGACTTGGTGGGTTTTTAGTGTTCAAAAGGCCACAGGAACTGCAAGGAGGGTCCAAAGTGTGCAGACCTAAAGCAGGCTGTGGACTTCTAGCTCTTCAGTCCCCAGGAGATGTTTGGTTTAAGAGTATCCTGCTCAGTCAGTGGAACAGTACTGGAGGGACACAGGGAGAGGAAATAATTCCCTTTTTCCCTTGCAGGTTAAAGAAACTGTTGTCTGAGTAGTTCAATAGTAAGTTTGAAAATTTCTTTTAAGAAGAATGCAAAAGGGAGATAGTTCCCTTGCTTCTTGCACAGAACTATGGTTTTACAGGATCACCAGGTACTCAAGGCCTATCAGGAAATGCCCAGTCAAACTGCATTTTAGTTGCTTAAATGACCCACCATTTGCTGAAGCTGAAAAAAAAAAAAGGGTTATTTAGGCTCTGGAGTTTGATTACCAAATGGTGGGGATTTCTAGAAGAATTTCCTGCAGTTCCTGTGTTGTACCTGCCAGCCCTGTGCACACATTTGAGATGCCCTCAGGCATCTCAGACAGGACCAGATGTCTGCCTTTAAGCAGCAGAATTACACCCTGGATCTCCCATGGAAGCTCAGACTTGCAGCTTGTAGGTAGGCAGCCACGTGCATTTGGATATTTTTGTTCCTGTTCTACTACACAGGAAATAACTTGTTCTCATTTTATGGGCTGTGTCGAAATGTGAGGCAAAGGAAGGAAAAGGAAATCCCTGGCAACCTGAAGGCCTTCCTGAACTCAGACAAGTCATGGACAGCTATCTGGTTTTATCCTGAATGAGAAACTAATTCCAGTGAAGTTAGCAGGAACTTTGTGTGAGAGTTAAAAGGAAGGATTTCAGCTTCCCAAGAAAACCCACTCACTAAAACTCCCTAGAAATTCAAATACCAGATTGATAAGGTCAGGAAAAAGCAACCTTGGCTGCTTATTCAAAAGCTAATCACTGATCTTTTGTGCTGGTTGTGTGTAGTATCTGCATCTTGATAAAAAATAATCCTGTCATCGGCTTCTGCTGAGAGAGGGTGAAGGGAGGAGTTAGCAAGAAATCTGGTGCCCTTCTCCCAGCAAGGGATTCTGGCGTGTCTTACGAGCATCGTCGATTTTCATTGACTTCAACATGCTTCAGATCAAGGGGAAAATCCAGAGGAAGGAGAACGCATCGGGCTGAAAGATGATGAGAGTCCCAGGAATTGTGACAGTGAAAAGTGTGGCCTCGTTTTCACTGGAAAGATAACAGAGGAAAACAAGGTGCCACGCCAAACTCTGCAGTGTTTTATGCTGCTCAAGTTTTAAAAATAAAAGGCAGAATTTCCCTGTTTGGATGTGCTGCCTGTCGTTATTTTCTAGAACACAGGGTTAAGGTGCATGTTTTCCTTCTAGCTCAGCCCTGACCAGCACTTTAAGTCCAGGGATTTTCTGGGAAATGCAGAGTCTGACTCAGACTGTGAAGTGTCAGGTCCAAAGCCCTTTGACACAGCTTCCACTGACTCCAGAAAAGTTTGTATAGGCTGGCTGCGACTCACAGAAACAAATGCTGGACAAGTGAAAATAAGTTGCTTGAATTTGAGTTAGTCCCCCCTGGGTTCCCTTTACAGCCTGTGGAGAGGAGTCAGATGCTGCTGGAGAGCAGTTCCTCTGACCTATTTTAGTACAAGATGAGTCACTCCCTGAAAGAACCTGTTTTTCCCTGTGGACCAAACGGGGAGTCCAGGATGGCTAGCTCAGACTTGTGCCTGACTTTGAGACAATTCCTCCTCCACCTGTCTGTTTCTGTGGGGCTGTGCTTCCCTGCTTCTCGCTGCGTGGATCACATCATTGCAAGAGCAGATTCATCCTCACTGCCACCAGACTCACGTACCAGGGTTTGACTGATAACTATTCTGATCACAGTGCGAGCGGCTGCCAGGGTCAGGCTCGTCTTCCAATACAGCTAAAACTGTCACATTTTGTGTGAACAGAGTTATAAATGGGATCTCAAAAGCATTTCTGTTCCAGAGGAAATCAGGGGAGATGTGGTGTCGTGGGGTGATCTCCCCATGTTGGAAGGACTTGCGGCTAAAAGTTGTTTTTAGGAAGCTAAAAACAAGTAACAAGCAAACTCCTTATCTGCATGTACACAGCAAATGGTGTGAAAAGAGCTGGTCTGCCTCGGCTCTCCTGTGTGCTGGTTGATATCTGCTGTGGCTACAGGCAATCTCATTTATTCTAGTGCAAGTGAAAGCTGTATCTGGTCAGGGAATGGTAAAGAGAAGGTATGAGAGGGTCAGGGGACTCCCACAGCAGGGATGTGCAGGCCACTTCTTTTAGTACTCTTGTATCTAGTGTTAATTCTAGGAAATAAAAACCATTTGACACATCTGCTCTTAGTTACTTGCACAGGCCCAAATTTGCCAAATCAGTTGTCGAAAGCTAGACACTGAGGCTGTCAACATGCATCTCCTTCTGGATTCAGTTGTGATGATGGAGATGTTCCCAACCTGCTCTTTCTGCCCTCATCACCTTCCATGAGACCCTCTCACCTCAAATCTGCTGCTGGTTTGCTGGGGGGTGCAGACTCCAGCCTGTTCAGCTCAGAAGAGCTCCCTGAGCTGAGATCAGCATGCTATTTCTCTGGAAAAGGGCCTTGCCATGGCTCTGGCAGCTGGGGACGTGCTGGATGACGCACTGTGTTCCCTCAGGCTCTGTCACTTCAGCTGGTCTCCAGCTTTTCCCCCAACATGAGGCACTGCACATCAGACAGTGTGCATGACCAGAGAATTCCCTTGTGCTGGAGCTGCTGGACCCTGGATTAGCTGCTAAAGAGAAACACCTTCTCCAGTGCTGGTGATGCTGTGGCTCCTGGGATGAGTTTTATTTAGATGTCAAGCAGTCAGAGCTGCTACAGCCCAGCAATTCCAGCTCTGGATATGTGGCCGCTGCAGGGAGTTATGGCACAGGGATGCAGGAGAGCAAGCCTTTACAAAAGAGAAGGTTCCCCAACATGCTCCCATCTTAGAGACCCCCATGGGGTGCTGTTGGGGCTACAGCAGGGCAAAACAGTTCTTTCTTGGTTATGTGTGAGGTGTAGGAAAGAATGAGGCAGCTCAGCTGCAGGTAAAGCTCCAGCTCACACATGGGATATACAATTTATTCACTTCAACTGACCACTGGCTGGGTGAAAACAGCTGGGTGAAAAACTTCCTTCCCATCACCCAAAGGTCCATCTCAGCCTCTTTCTGTCACTGCTGCATTCACCTGCCTTTTTCTTCCTCTTTTCACCACTGTAAATAGCCATAAGAGGTAAAACAATGGACAGCCCAGTCCTGAGAGAGCCACCAGCCACTGGGGCCAGCAGGAGCCCAGAGCTGTGAAGGGAGCACAACATAAAGCAGTTTCTGTCACCTTCCAACTCCTAAGGTCAGGTAGCAGCTGGAGATGCAGCCAGAGCCCTTACGGGCTCAGTTCACTCATGGCAGGGCTGAGTGATGCACACACCTGAACTTGAGCCTGACAAATTTTTGGAGCTCTCTAAAAAAGCCCAAAGTCCATGTAGAACAGCCTTTACCAGTTTTTAGATAAGCCTCAACTTGCCTCCCTGGATCACTCCACACCTCTAAAATATAAGTCTTTCCAATTGCTAATTAACACAATCCTTGGCAACTCCACTACGCAGAAGCCACCAGCCCTCCCACACACTTGTATTTCTGTGACATTGGCATAAGGAGCAACTTATTTGACACCCATAAATTTACCTCATGGTAAAATCGTGTGAGAGCACGGAGAAGCAATTGCCTGGCTCTTCAGGTACATTTTCCCCCATGAAAATTAAAAAGTGAAAGCAATAAAAAAAAAATACTAACACACCAACAACCTAGCTATTAGGGAATAAAAAGTATGGTGATAGGGATAGGGTTGCTCTTTCATGAGGGGCTAATTGGTTTGTATAAGCTCCAGCATCACTGAAGGAAATCCATGCATTTCTTGTTTGTCTCCTCCCTTCCAATTCCTATTCATGGTTTGACTGCAAATTGCAGCCATTTCCACAAACCTGCCACCTCTTCCTCAGAGTGTGTTAGCAAAAGAGGAAAATCAAATGCTCTGCACTTTCCCTCAGCATCTCTTAGCACATATTTTGGCTTTAATTTGGAACAAAATGCTTTCTAAGTAGCGTCTGATTTCGCTGTTTATCTGCTCCCTGCTCGGGTTATGGCCCAGAGCATTTGGAATCGGGATCACGTTGGATGCTGACATGAAGGTGACTTGCTTGAGACAGGGATTGAAACGTGGATTAAGCACTGCTTCAGGGAGCAAAAGTTTTGCTGGTGTTGCTTTTTCCACGCATTAATGATGCTGCCAGTTAATTGCAACAGGGCAGCATGGGAAGGCGAGTATGGAGAAGGGTTTGGGGGATAAAAAGGCTAAAACTGGAGAAGACAAAGGGTTGCATTGGTGTAAAACAGGGAATTAGGCTTCCATGTCCTGTTGCTCCCCAGAGCAAATGAGATGAAGATGGTTGAGGACAGGATGAGATGAAGGAGGTTGAAGGAGAGGCATCTCATGCATCCAGGCTCCCAGAAAGGCCCTGCTGCAAGGACTGGAAACCACCTGCAATTCCTCAGCTGGGGATTCCCACGGGAAGGGGCTGCCATAGGCAGGGGCTGTGCCAACACAGCAGGGTGACAAGCCTTGTCTTCTCTTGGCCAGCTGCAGGGAGGGGAAGGGAGCAGGTCTGGGATGCAGAGCAGCAAATTAAAGCAATGACAGATGAGCTTTGGCAGGAAGAGCAGTGGCAGCTTCCATCTCTGCTCTCAGGAAAGCTACTGCCCCCACAGCTCACTCCTTGGGTTGGACCCAACCCACCTCCAGTTTGAGCACCAGTGCCAGGACCAGGTGCACCCAGGGCTGAGGGACAGAGGGGCAAGGCAAAACATCTGCAGGCAGAACGGGCAGAGCTGATGTGCCAAAACCTTTTCTTTTAAGCTGACAGCTCTCCACATTGCTGCTGTGATAACTTCACCCTGGTCATCTTCAAGCCAAGGTGAACCAAAGGTTGGAGTCAACAACTCCTATACATCTTTTGGACCCCTTCTGCAGGCAAACTGGTATTTAAGTGAGTTTACTCCCTATTTACGTCTAAGTTACGTTACTTTTGCAGTGTCAAGTGGCTGTGGGAAAATGCCAGGTGCAGTAAAATTACTCTTTTTGAAGTAAAGGGGGTAAATTTGGTCCAGCCTAATGCAACTCTCTTCCCAAAGGGAGGGTAAATAGGCGTCTCTGTGTGCTGCCAGCAGTCCACACACCTGTCAAATGCATGTTGGTGCAGTGTTTCTCTCCTGCATAATTTCCTTCTAACTTTGCCACCCTGGCACCATCCACCCTTTTCCAATAGACTGCAACAGTTCTGCCTTTTTTTTTGTCTGGGTAGAAGAATCAGCCCCTTCAGTGCATTGGTGTTCCTGTCCCTGCTGTGATTAAACAGCGATAATAACAACCAAATTAATTTGTTAAACAGATTTCACACACACTAATGCATCAGGGACAGAGTGTTTATATATCCCTGTGACTTCTAGGTGCTTTCAGTCTCCAGCTGCTGTCCCTGCCTCAGCCTGGGCAGAGCAGCAAAGTCCAAGCTCGCGTTCCTGTTTATTTACAAAGTGATCTCGCAGCCAAACCACCACCCCCCATTCCATTTTTACAGGCTTTTTCCTTATTAAGGTATAAGTAGCTTATTCTCGCCTGTCCTATGCAAAGTCCAGATGGCAGCTAGAAAGGGCAGCCCCATCAGACACCCACCAGCTGTCGCCTGTAACCTCCATGCCAGCCATCCCCAAAACAGCCTTTTATTGCTTGCAACTCTTTAGTTTACACTAACACAATGTTGGGGTTTTTTGTTGGTTTTTTTTTTTTTTTTTCCAGGAAGAACTATGAAGTCTTGATCTGAGTTTCAGGATTGCCACTGGTTTAAAGATGTTGGGCAGCCAGTGACTGTGGCTATTAGTAATTAGGGGATTATAACTATTGCTTTTACCCTTCTCTATTTGTGTGGGATAGCACAGTACTTTTTTGCTACCTTGTTTCCCCAGCACTCACTAGTGAGTTACTCCTGTTAATCATTCAAGAAATTGGAAAGAAAATTTTACAATAAAGAAGCTGTGACTGCAAGAGCACAAGGACTATCGAGGGGAGTCATGGACTGATGCAGATTTTTTCACATTTTTACATGTACTTACTTGTGCTTGTCTTCTTCTAAATTTTCTCTCTCTATCTCAAGTTTTCTATAATCACTCCAAAGAGAATGGTCACGGGTTCTGCTATCAGGCTAATAAAGTGCAGCGGAGTCAACAGACCTGTCTCTGTTGACTTTAAGCTTTGGGAAGTGCAACAGAGAGTAAAAACAAGTCCCTTATGACAATAACAAAGTTGCTGGGGTTAATGGGTGCTTTTGATGCCAGAGATCTTTTAGGATTCATGTAATTCAGAGGAACAAAACACTTCTTAAACTCCCAGCCGTGCGCTCTTTGATTCACTGTGATCCCCATAAATTTAAGGCAAAGCCAGATGAGCTTTTTAAACCAGAATGAATGTGGCCCATCTGAATCCTCACTGCAGCCTCGGCTGCGTGCAGGCAGGAGGGGGCTGCAAATGCATGAGGGGGTTTAGAGCTGCCTCTGCTTTCTAAAATGTTATATCTTGTTATATCTCTCCTGTGTCAGTGCTCATATCCCTCCACTCGGGGGGCAAAAGGAGCTGTTTCTTGTCCCTGCTTTTCCCTGGGCACCCACACAGGAGGCTGCCAGGCTGGGAGCTGGTTTTAGACACCTGCCCCTCCTCATGCTCTCTAAAGCTGTGGTATTTAGCTCAAGGCAGAGGGTTTTTTGGCGACAGCAAGATAAGAATCACAGAGAGGGGCGAGACAGCACCAAGCCCCACACAGCTCCAGCCCAAGGCATCTGCTCCTCTCCTTCCAGGAGACTCCACTGGAGCCAGGGGCAGGTCTGAGGGAGCCAGGCACCAGCCCTCATCACTCTTGCAGAGCAGCTTTATCAGGAGGGCTGTGTGATAAGAGAATTTATTAACTAGCTGCCATGTTAAGTGGTCGGGAGTGAGTGGATGCACAAGACCTGAGTGGTCCTGGCAAAGAGAGATCAGTGTTATCCCAAAGAAGCACAAACCTGGGAGCCCTGGGGGATATTAATAGAAACTGTGTGAAATCTGCAGCCCTAGAAACCCTGCTGCTCTCTCGGAGTAATTAGCTAAATGTGAAGTGCTGTTTGCCTGAAAGCTGGAAATAGCAGTGCTGAGAGAAAGTAGAGACATCAGAGCATCCATCGAAGCCAGCGCTGCTAACCGGTGTTCAGCAATTAAAACACTTTCTCGGGAAATGCCCGTGAGTTTTAACCACCCCACTGCTGAGAGATGCCCTCAATATCGCTGCCAAAAGTCTGCCTCTGGTCTGTTGGGACCTGCCTTCTCCATCCAGGTGCTTCATTCACTCAGGTGGTGGCAATAAAGCAGCCAAACTGGTTTTAAAGCCCTGCTTAATTCTGAAGGCTGTCACGTTGACTTTGTTTGGACAATAATCAGATAAAAATAGCATCCAGTTTTTCTTCCTGACACCTCCAAAAGCTGCACAGAGGTCCTTTTAATTGATCTGATGTGACTGGGAATGACCAGTGGAGCTTGTGGGATGGTGACCCTAATCGATAGATTCCCCTCTCCCTGTGAGAATAAGATTCTAATTTGTCCCATGGTGGCACTGACAGTGTTGCAATATTGTTATCACAGAGAAAACCATGGTTTTTGTTGGTATCACAGAGAAAACCAATGGTTCTGAGGCCATTTTCTTTATCTGATTCCTGTCTCCTGGACCTCCCAAAGAAGGTTAGGGTCACCCTCACACTGGGCATAAGGATCACAAAGAGGGTTTGTTAAATTTAGGGGAGCTCTATTCAACTGCAGAACATGGAAAGAGCTATTGCAAGGGTCAAGCTGCCATCTCAGGTCAGAGAGAGAGCACCAAGACAATCCCTAGGGCTGAGTCTCCTGCCAGCTGTATTTATGGCTGTGTGATAGGTTTGGATGTAGACCTGCTTTATGGCCCATTGCCTGGGGATTCCTAAACCAGCTGGGAAGCCTGGACAGAGAAGTGTGATAAAGAAACCAAGAACAGTGATAAAAGTTTGGCCACAGTGAGGTGGCACAGGACACGGATGTGTGGGAAGCAGCAGTCGCTGACTCACACTCATGCTCTGGGCAAGTGTCACACATCAACCCCACTCGAGATGTCCTCAGCAGGAGCACCACAAAAATGGCTTTTGGCTCTACCCAGGGGACAGCCTGAGTGCCTCATTACCTGGAAACTGAGCACCTGAAGGCCACAGGCAGCTGAAATTGTAGGTGGAGGAGTCAGCCTCCACAGCCATTCCTGCCAGCAGAATGATCTGTCACAGCATTTCTTACCAGGCACAGGTAAACAAGGTATATAAATGCAGACAGATTATCTCTTTTTTTCTTCTTTCTTCTTTTTTTTTTTTAAATTTTTTATTTTATTCTCCAGACATACTTGGGGAGGTTTTGTTAAACCACAGCCCCAGGCTGCTGCTGGTCTGCTGAAGACAACATTTCCCTGCCATCAAGCCAGCCCAAACCTTTTGCTGAAACAGGACCTGGTTTTTTTATTTTCTTCTCAATTCTCACCAATGAAAAATCAAAATGTGGAAATAATACCTCTTTTTAAGGTCCGATGTCCAAGAATTTAATGTGTTGTGTTGTAGCTTTCCTGCCTCACTTCTGGTTAATTTTCCTTTCACTCTGCCTCAGTCTTCAAGCCACTGAGCTGAGTTAAAGCTTGGGTGCCCCTTTGGGTCCTGGTGTTCCCAAGTGCCTCAGCCAGCCTGTGCTTTCTGCAGCCACAAAGCACCTGGTGACAGCTCAGCTGCTGGAGATCCACCTCAGCCTGAGCCCTTTTTGCATGCTCTACCACTCCTCTGGGACTGTGGTGAGAAGTGAGTCCATTGAGGAGGCCACTGAGAGCTGTGAGCTTCACTTTAGGGGCTGATGAGGTCCAGAGGGGCTGGAGATGGAAAAGTCTTAGAAAATCTTCAGAGAAGTCACCTGCCCAGATGAAATTCATATTAATACCATGTGCCAGCCCAGAACTCACCTTTTCTGAACAAATAATTTATCTTCATAGCACAGCTATCAATCTCCACCCCCCCCTCCCTGATTCCTGGGCTAGAGGTTCAATTGGAGAAATCTGCTGTACCTGCAGAGGTCAACCCTGAAGCAACAGGGAAATCATGATTAAATTGTGATTTAATTATCAGAGCAGACATACCAGAGGCACCAGCTAGCTGAAAAGGCAGGAAGTGTTTCATTAAAGTGATTTTTTTGCACATTTGTGGAGCTCCAGGAGAGGGTTGATTGAGTTTATTCCAGGGTAGATAAACAATGAGTTGAAAAGCTCCTTCTCTCTGGCCATGGACTCATAATTTAAACTCTTCAGCTCCTAGCAGGTTCAGAAATAGGGCACAAATGCAGCAGCTGAGAGCTGGGCTGGAGGCAAAGTGTGTAAAGATGAATCATAGGATTATTAAGGTTGGAAAAGGCCTGTAAGATCATTGAGTCTGACTGTTGACCTAGCACCACCATGTTCACCACTAAACTGTGTCCACAAGTGCCACATCCATGTCTTTTGAACACCTCCGGGGACAATGACTCCACCACTGCCCTGGGCAGCCTTTTCCAATGCCTGACACCTCTTTCAGTAAATAAATTTTCCCTAATATCCAATCTAAACCACACCTGGCACAACTTGAGGCCATTTCCTCTGGTCTTGTCACTTGTTACCTGGGAGGAAGGACTGACTCCCACCTCGACCACAACCTCCTTTTAGTTGTATTGAGCAATAATGTCTTTCCTGAGTCTCCTTTTCTCCAGGCTAAATAATCTCAGCTCTTTCAACTACCTCTCACAAGATATAGCTGGGAGCTCTTAACTCCAAACAAGCCAAGAACTTTCTCAATCCCAGTTCAACAGTTTGTTGCTGTCTCTCTCCACATCCTGCTCAAGCCCCAAACAACTCCCAGGTGGTGTGTGCTCACCCATCCTCCCTGTCTTTCCTTGCACCTTGTCTGAATTATTGGTGCATTTTTCCTGCAGAATTTTAGGCAGGTATCAAGCAGCAAACTCTGCTTTTGGTATGGAGCTCTTTGCACTCTTCTCTTCTTGCCTACAGATTTTTGAGCCAAAAACCACAAGAGAAAAAAAAAAAAGAAAACCTAAAAATGCTTCCACCTGGTATAAGGCTCACAAAAGAGCCTCATTAAACTTTGATGATTGCACATTCAAATGGAGCTCAGTTGGACAAAGAGGGAGCTGCTGCTGAGGACAAGCCAGTTTTTCAAGACTCAGCTCAAAGGGGCTGTTGGCTAAATGTGGGAAAGCTTGGCAAGGGATTTAGCTCCACCAAGGAGCCTGATCAGAGAGCCAACCTGACAAAGGGTTCTGGCACTTAGAGAAATCGAGGTCTCTCCAGCCACTTAAAAGGAAACTTCTGTAGAAGGAAGAACAAAGAGGCAGGATTTTTTTGTGTAATACAGGCATTCTTTGAATTGAGGAACCTGCATAGTGAAAAGAAAGTTTCCTTAGAGGAGGTGGGAGAGTGAGGGGTTTAGAAGAGAAATCCATGTAGGAGTAGAAAGATACAGGACATTTTTGGGGGTATATTAATAAAGTCAGCAGAGTGTAAGGAAAAACCCAACTCAGGCAGGGAAGTGCTGCTGATCCTGTGTTGTTTTGCCTCTCCAGCTGTTTGTTCCTTGTGCCACAGTGAAGAGTGACTGTGCTTTGAGCTCCTGCAAAGTACATGCACTTGGAAAATCCTGCAGCAGGATGACCTCAGGAGAGAGGAACAACAAACCCACTGTCCACAAGGGCTGACCAGCACATCTGCACCACAGAGCCACATTTCTGGAGCACAGCAGCAGGAAATCCATTCAGGCAGGATCTGGGGAGCTCCAGAAAACCAGGAGAAATGCAGCCTACTTAAATGAAGAGGTCAGGCCAGGATACACCTGAGTCACCTGTTGATGGGTGGTTCAGTGGAGACTCTCACTGGAGCTGTGCCAGGTGATGATTTAGAGGGAGATAGAGCAGCAAAACTTCCCCACCATAAGGAAAAGCTCTAGCACAGATGGATTTATTAAAAAAAAAAAAAAAAAAAAAAAAGTTCTTTTCCTGTCCCGTTTATTCACTTTTGATAACTAGGACCAGCAAAGCCTCTGGTCCCCCTTGTCCCATTTATTCAATTTTGATAACTAGGACCAGCAAAGCCTCTGGTCCCCCTGCAAGTGTTTGTTGGCACCCCATCCCTGTGAACAGTGAATATTTCTCTGAGGGTGGTTTATCAATGCTGATCAGCAGCACTGACTGTAGCTTTCCTTTTAAAAGCAATTTCTTTTCAAGATTGGGTTTTCATTACGGGAATTTTAAATTCATTCTTTTTCTGCCAATAAACTCACTGTAATTTGGAAACACTTGTTGCTGGAGAAAAGACTGACTCCAATCAAACCATATCCATGGATTTGTATACAAATATGGATGTGCATACACACACAGAAAAGTGTTTACATTTTGTATAATACTTTGTGTATATGTACACGGTTCTATTTCCCCATAACAAATGGGCATGTAGCTTTTCTCTGAAAAGGGGGAATTTTTCAATGGAAAATTTAGACAAAACCGAAACACTTCTCAGTGGCCACCATTTCCCTCAGGCCACCTGTTGGTTCCTCTCTGGTGTCACAGTGTTTAACCAGAGCTCTCCTGTCCGGGAGGGTGGTGGCACACATGACCCTGCCACCTCCCCACCCTGGAGACGTCCCGTGCCTCGGGGAACCCCAAGACCACAAAATCCCCCGCACCAAAAAAACCCCATATGCTGCTGCTTGTCTGCAGGGCTGGTGTTCCCAGTTTAGGGCAATCCCACTGGGAAGGTCCAAGACAGTGGGTTAAAGCCGCTGAGGTTCTGCCTGTGCCTCCAGGAGGGTGAGGAGCTGTGCTCACTGAGCAGCCAAGTGGATGGGGATATTTTTGGGTTTAACAGGAATTTGGATTGGGAGACACCACAGTAAAAACAACCATACTTTTGAAGATTTAACCCTGTCCAAACATGCTTTCTGCGGAGAGAGGGTTCTCCTGAGGAAGAGAAGAGAAGAGAGAAAAGATTTCATTTGAAAGGGACCCTGAATGATCATCTGGTCTAGCTGCCTGACCAGTTTGGGATTGATCAAATTTAAAGCATTGTCCAAATGCCTCTCAATTACTGATAGGCCTGGGGCATGGACCACCTCTTCAGGAAGCCTGTTCCAGTGTTTGGCCACCCTTCCAGTAAAGAAATGCTTCCTAACATCCTGTCCAAACCTCCCAGGCATAACTTTGAACCATTCCCATGTGTCCTGCCACTGGATCCCAGGGAGAAGAGCTCGCATGTCCCACTGCTTTGCTGTTTTACGGCAAGGAGGGAGGCAGCAAGCTGTGAACAAAAGAGTTGTGGAGGGGGGAAGGGAATATTTCCCTTTCTTGTGTCCTGCTGGCTTGCAGAGCTGCCCTCGGAGGAGCCCTGGCTTTCATTAGCGATCCCTGCTCGCCGTACGTGATCAGATACCGACCGTGTGAGCGCCACAGCTCCGTCCCAGCCTGGGCTGGCTCCCAGCCACCTTCAGATGTTTGCTGTGAGGAGCAGCTGGGAAGCCTGCAAAGGCTTTATTCCATCTCACCAGGGTGAAGAGCAACCTGGAGGGCAGAGTCCCTGCGCCCCATTCACAGCACCTAAAGCTGGGCAAGGTTAATGAGTGTCATGAAGGGACCTCATTAATTTAAATCCCCATCCTTGGGGTTTAACGCTGAACAATGCTGACTTCACACCTCCAGTCGAAGGATGTGGGATTCAGAGTTTCAGTTCAGGCTGTCAGAGTATAGGGAATATTGCCACAGGGCTCTTTTCCCAGCCCTGTGCAGCTTGGGTTTGGATTTATTCCTATTTCCCTGCTCTTATTCCTGTAACACCCAGCAGACCCCTCCCTGGGGCTGCTCCACAATCTATGGCTATGGGAAAGAACACGGGAAAAGGTGGGTTTGGGGAGTAGGAGATAAATGGATATCAGGAGGTCAGCTGGAGGAAGGAGAGGTCAGGACTGAGAGAGCACGGATCAGATAACCGGTTAAGGAGGGTGAAAAAAAAAAATGACAGGAAATTCACATTTGTTACGGGAGAAAGGGAGGAAGCAAGTAAAGGGGATGAAATGGGTGAGGATACAGTTAAGTTAACAGCCAGGGAATATGCAAGGTGGAAGAAAGCAATTTTTTCTCTTCGAAAATATGCAGATGGGTTTGACTGCAATGTTTCATCGACTGAAAGCAATTTCAGGAAATTGTTCCCGAGTGAAAAAAAATAAAATACGTTATTTTTTTTTTTTTAGCACAAATATTTCACTTCTCTTTGAAGCTTCTCTCACATTAACAAATTATCTGAGCAATTTATAAAAATGCTTAAGAGATCACTGTGGTCAGACAAAGTGCTTGCTTGGCCCAAAACACAGTTATTTCATTAAAATGCCGTTTCTGGTTACCCCACAGAAAATACGTTGATTTTTTCCAGCCTGGCCACCCCTCACCCCTATCAGTTATTTGTGCAGTTCTGCTTTTCAGCAAATTTACACAGCTGACAGCCGAGGATACGAGCCCAGCAGATGAGCACGAGAAGGAAGTCCTGCGAAGCAAGGAAGGTGATCATTAGTATCTGACCAAATCTATTGCCTGCAAACATTAGCAGAGCTCAGCTCCTCTCTGTTCCATGGGCATGGAGAGGGAGGCTGCTCCGCTCTCTCTCTTGGTATCATTTTAATCCAAGGCACAGTCAGCTGGGTTGGAAAGAAAACAGCTTTCCAAGCTCTTTTCCAAGTCTCGGGTGTGTGAATAAACACTCCAGCTCGCAGAGGAAGCTGGTGACAGATGGAGCAAGAGCTCTCAGCTCTTCTGCTGTGCTGGCCTGGGCTCCAACCACGAAACCACTGTGACTTTTCCCATCAGCTAACCTGACTCACCCGTGCACCCTGCGCAGCCCCGGCCCACCGGAGCTGAGCCAGCAGCTGGGTCTCACCGAGGTTTTGCAGCCCCATCACTACAGCTCAGTGCACACATCCCTCAGATGACTCCTCACAGCTCATGGGATCTGAAGCAGGTCAAGGAACTGTGGGAGAAGGAGGAAAAGTTGCTGGTGCTGAGCTGCTGTGGGTGCTCCTGGGCTGGATTACCTGCTGTGGCCATTGTGCATAGTCAGTGCTCTGAAGACAAAAGACACATAACTTGTTGCAACAACTTGAATTGGAAGGGTGATGCTCACATAGCTCTCATCAGCACACATCCACAGTAATTTCTGCATGGGCTGATAGAGGACAAGGGGAGATTCAGATTAAGTGTTAAGAGGAATTTTTTTCTGTGAGGGGGGCGAGGCACTGGAACAGATTGCCCTGAGAAGCTGTGGCTGCCACATCCCCAGAAATGTTCAAGGTGAGGCTGGACAGGGCTCTGAGCAACCTGGGATAGTGGAAGGTGTTCCTGTCCATGGCAGGAGAGTGGAAGGAGATGATCTTTAAGGTCCCTTCCAGCCCAAGCCATTTTACGATTCTATGATTCTAATGTTGCCTATGGATATTTGCACCAGTTGTTCTTGGGTTCTTGTTTTCAGGCTGTCTGTAGAGCAGCCCATGATCACTCAAGCAGCACTTTATTTTTGAGCATAGCATCACCTTTTGCTTTTACATGAAGAGCCTGACTCCCAGCTGAACCAGGAAAAATAAACAGCACACAGCAAAATCATCGCTGCGCAAAACTCAGAGCTGCCATGCGGGGATTGGCCAGGCTGACTGTGATTTGCATCTCTGGTTGCAAGCATACAAATTTCTCAGGCTGGCAAAACCTCTTGATTTGGTCTAACTGGGTGGGAAGAGGGTTTTAATGATGTTTTACCTGCTGCTGCTCTGAAAAGTAATGGGGAGCACAGTCCCAGCAGCACAGGCTGAGCAATTCTGAGCAGTGTGTTTAGATAAGGATTTACTTAGGAGTGCACTTCTTTCCAACCACGTTTCTCCTCCCTTATTTATTACGTGTCTGCATTATCCTCAGCTCACAGAACCAGTTCACATCTGATTCCTGAAGTTTTTATAGGAGATCATGTGATTTCACTTAGCTCCCTGGCTCTTGGGGCCAACTCAGGTGTTTACAGGCTGCACCCGGTGCAGGAGCAGTTTTGTTTCTGCAGAAATGATGCCCAGATTTTTTCCAGCCCCTTGGACAATCCTGTCCTTTGCCAATGTTTTTTTCTTAAAACCAAACCTCTTCAAAGTCCGCAGCTTTACAGGACTTTATTAACTGGAATTTATTTTCAGTGTATCTGAAGCCTTTTTGATTAAGGGTAACCATTAGAAAAGCAAATGAGACCACAGTAGAAGACTTTATTTCCCACCTCAGGAATTTGGGGGCTTGCCTCCTGATTTTGAACTAATTGGGGTTGCATGTGCTGGCAGCTGTGCTTGAGGTGTGATTTTTGCAGGGTACAGAGGTTGGCTGTGGCCAGATGGTTGGAGCAGAGGGGTCAGGAGGAGCATGATCCCCAGAAACTGTGCTGCCACGGGGTGCCCAGATCCCCTCACCCCTCTGGCTCTGATGCTTTTAGGTGCTGAAAGAGAAGGTTATATGAAATGGTTTGCCCTGGGATTATCTGTCCAGCCATTTGTTTGTGCATACAGGTGTGTGTCTACATCACACACACAGACAGAGCATCCTGCCATTATCCCCATGGGTCCTTGGCTGCACAAACAAATATAGGGAAGCTCCAAGGGGATGTAAATCTCAAGCACCTGAGGCCTTAGGGCTGCTCCTGCTGCATGCCAGGCAGCCTGTGCCTCAGCCTTGTTTTACTACACTGAAAAGTGTGGATGAAAACACCCTTAATCCCTTAGCCAGCATAATTTTTCCTGCAAATAACCCCTGGCACATGGACGTTTGCAATTCTCATTTGCACCTTAGAGGGAAAGCAGCTGCAAGGGGATACAGTGGAGTGGTAAAGGTATTTTTGCTTGCTTTTTGTTATGTTCTCTGGGTTACATTCAGGCTAGTCATGCTGTGAGCAGGGTGGGCAGCATTACAGGCCCTTAGTCCCCCTGTTAAATGTATAACTGTGGTTAATCAGGAGAGGAAACCTTTGTGCCAGGATAATTTATTTTTTTCTAGGAACTGCTCCAGACTATCTATGCCAAAGCTCTCCTCTGATGGCAAATTCTGTGTCTTCCCTGGGGGACAGGTGTTTTTCTGCTTCTCCCACCTGAACCCTTTCAAGTACTCACCCTGAGGTGAGTTTGTTATCCCGACACAAAACACCAGCAGAGTCCCTCTGGGCTGCTCAGTAAACATCTCCTCCTGCAAACGTGGCCTCCAGGCACCAGTTTGTGATCCCAGCTGGTTTTAGCTGCTCTGATTGCAGATTCCCAGGGAATGGTAAAGGGTGCTGAAATGGGTAAGGTGTGCCAGGGTGGGAATTGAGGATTAAAGAGCAGACATTCTGCCTCCCCAGCCAACTCATTCTGCTCAGGGGAGAGCCACTTCTGGCAGGCAGGTGGGGCAAGCATCTCCTCCAGTGTGGGGCTGGCAGCTTCTCTGCTGCACCCAGAACAACACCTGATGTCTGAAGAAGACACAGGCTGGAGGTGTTTCATTCCAGGCCAGGGTTCACCCCTTTTCCATCACTTCTGGTTTGCACGTGCCAGAGATGTTTGGAGAGAAAGGCAGGGAGATACCCTTGGAGGGATGTCCAACCCATGCTGCAGCTCCAGCTCCATCTCTCAGCTGGACACAGTAGTGGTGCTGCTGGTACTGTGGCTGTGCCCCAGGGTGTGCCTGCAGCAGCCAAGCGTGGGAAACACCTGCAGTTTTGGGGGTTGAGCAGCTCCAGCTCCCTTTCTCAGATATGGGGAAAAGATAACAGAGCAGCTTTCCCCTGCTGCCAACAGGAACCCGGGAGCTCGATTCCAAGAGCACTCCAGCCCTTTCCTGCTCTCCAAAGCCAGGCAACTTCATAGGTGCTCAGCAGCACTAGACCAAAATTATATGGCTTCACCATTCCCCCATGTTCCACACCCCACAAATCTGCAAAAGCAAAGTTTCCCTTTTCCTATTTAAGAAAAGAGACAAGAGAGAGGGAGAGGCGCTTTCCAGCCTTTCTGATTGCAAACCAAGGTAAATTCTCTCTTTTGTGTCCACAGCCAGGCAGACTGCAACAATAACACCCTCAGAAAAGGGTGTGCTCCATTCATCTCAATGGGTGTTAACTTGGAAGGGTAATTATGACCCCCTGATGCCAAGAGTTCTAACCATTTCACTGCTGAGCATCCCAGCCCATAAATAAAGCCTCTGGCCGTCTGTGCAGAAACCCGGGCGGGAGGGAAGCCGTGCAGCAATGAGGCACTGACTTTTGGCCATGCCAGGAGTGTGAAATGCTTTGGTTCCTGCTGAGGCTCCCAGCTTTTCCACCAGCCTGTGTCCATCAAGACCACGCAGGGATGCCCTGGAGGAGCGGCCTCAGGAAAGGAGCCATGAGACCTGGTGAATTTATCGTGATTTAGGCAAAAACCGCCTGGCAGCAAATTCGGCTCAGCTGCACAAAGGGATCATCTGGCAAATGCCTTGTGCTGGGTTTCCCTGGGAAACTCAGCTGGTGTTAAGATAAACAAGGTCCCAGGGAGCCGAGGGGGGAACAGGGTGGAGGTGGCTGTGGGGAACTCGTCCCTTCCTTTGAGTGAGCATTTGTGTGTGGAGCCACTGGTGAGGTCAGGTCCCCACCGTTCCCTGGGCTGCACAAAAGGCACGTGTTTTAATAATCTAATTAGCCGAGACAGCCAAATAGGAGGAAGAAAGGAAATATGTAAAGAAAGGGAGTGGTTCAGACAGAGTCACGCAGGCTTTGCTGCCTCCATCCCCCTGCTCTGAGGGAAAGGAACCCACTCCCCAATATACAAAAATGGAAACAGGCACAGAGCCTTCTTCTGAGCAGAGGTGTGCAGCAAGGGCGACGATCTTCTCCAATTCATTAACTCTGGAATCTAAAGCTCCAACCAAGTGTCTCTTACTCTTATTGTATTTCTGCAATACAAGTATGATTAAAGAAAATAATCTGGCATATCACTGGCATCTCGTGTCCCATCATGTGAGAGTGGCTCATCCCTCCTTCTGACACCCTACAGATGGGCCAGAGAAGAACTGGGGAACTGGCACTGTCACAGTGTCCTTCAAAGGGAAAAAAATGGCACCAGGCCCTGGTGTTAGCACCAGAAATCATCCATGTCCCTTCAGCTGCTTTTGTCTGTTGGTCCTGAGGTTTCTTCTGGTATATATATCTCAGTGGGGCACAGTTGAGTCTAATGTAAATAACTCTGTGCTCCTCTACTGAAAGTAAAAGGAAGGAAATTAATGACAACAATAAAATAAAGCCCAAGCCTCCCACTTACAGTCAGTGCTGGCTCTGCCCAGTTAACCCTTGTTTGGTTTTGGTTTCCTGATAGCCAGGGAAGGTGGTTTCCTCTTAGTTTGTGCTGTGCTATTTTAGTTTTTCTCTCTGAAATTGCCTCTCTGCTCACAGCAACAGGGATGTAAAACCCAGTCTGCTTTTAACTCCACACTTACCATGAATAATTTAGCTTTTGCCATGGGGGTGGCAGACACCCCAATAAGGCCCTGCTGTTGTTGGGGTTCTAGAGGTCTAAAAAATATTGTATGTGGTGTGTTGAGATTCAGGGCTAATGGACCAGTGTGAGGATTTTAATAATGTGTAAATCTCCCACATAGTAAATATGAGGGTGAGAAGCATGTATTAAACAGCCCTGATTAATTTTTTCCTTAGATAATGAAAATAAGGCAGTTTGGGTGGGTGGCTGTTTCTTTCCATGGCCTATTAATATAGTTTAAATTACAAACCTCTGTGCCTACAGCCATCCAAAGTGATGGAGAGCTTCATGTTCCCTCCAAAGTTATTGATCCCCTTCCCACTGATGCCCACTGAGTAAATCCCAGGACTGCAGCACGTGTGGACTTGATGCACCTGCTCCATGCTATTTAAACTGAAAAATGCATAAATAGCATCCCACTCACTTTATAGAAGAGGAAATGGAAGCCCCAAATTTAGCTGTTTTCTCTAAGTCACGAAGTAAATGCTCTGGAGACGTTTCTGTATGTAAATTCTGCACAAAAATAAAGACATTTGGGTTTTGGGCTGTTTGTCTCATCAGTGCAAGTGTTGCACATTGTGTGAAAAAACCAAGTTTCATCCTGCTATTGAAAGTCAATCTTTGATGAAATTCAGTCATTTTTATTTCAAAATGAGTGTCCCTACATAGATTGGTGCTTTAAGAGGTAGGTTTGTTTGGAGTAAAGTTGAACACAGCTTATCCTTCATAAAGGGGAGACAAATTCTTCATGGGTTGTCCACATACATTCCCCTACCAATAATTAAGGTGCTAAAGTAAATGTTAATGTCCCTTAGGCTGTTTGTAAAATCTGGGGGGGAATTGGGGGATGAAAGGTAAAAAGAGCACACAAACACCTGCTGAACACTGGGACATGGGATGGGCTTGGATGTAATTTGTAATAAATTTCTCTTTTTTTTCCTTGGCCAGACTGGCTGCTGTGGAAACTTTGCCCAAAGAGCTATCCCCATCCCAGGTCCTTTAGGATTGATTTCACTGTTGTCTACCTCTGATCTGGAGTAATAAGGGAGGAAGAAACCTGCTCTTTGTTTTGTTTTACATCATGATGCTGTGGCTCTGGTCAACCCAAAGGTGCTGTTGGCTGTGACCTTTTGCTCTTCATACTCAGCACTTGGGCTTGGGTTGAAAAGAGGCAAAAAACCTGATTCAACGTGCTGCTGTCTGATGCAACCACAGCTCTTGCTAGTCTGTTCCTTTGTGTGACTTCTTTGTTTCTTTTAACCGGTGGGACCCAGCTGCCAAGAGGTTCAGGCCCAAGGCAGAGAGCAGCAGCGTGTCCAGCCGTGTTCCTACTCTAATTTCTCCATGAAAACCATGTGCACTTTTGCCTGGGGGAAGCAAAACCTCTGTTGAGTTGTTGATGCAGCTCAAGCCTTTTCCAGTGCCCAACAAGTGGAAGGGAAGGAGCCTGGTGATCATCAAGCTGCTGGGAAATACTGTTTATTGGCTTTTCTGCCTTTGATGTGACCCAGAGCAGCAACTCCAATGCCCTTCTGTAGCAGCTATGAAGAGGAGAAATCTCAGAAATGGAGCAGACATTACTGCAAGCAGCAGAAAACACCTCACATTTGAGAGCTGTTTGCTGAATTGGAGGGGCAGGAAGGTGGGTAGATGCCCAGATCACTTAGAAAGACAAGGAACACAAGGTGTCAAACAGTTTTTCATGACAGATTCAAAATCAGCCCCTTCTGATGCTTTTCTTCCCTTGTTGAGTCACAGGAGAGAAGCCACATGCTGCCCCTCTCGGCCTGCACACCCCTTTGGTGATAAAGAGCTGGGCTGGTGCCGAGCAGCTGCAACTTTATTTGAGCTTTTATCTTTTGTTTTCTTATTTAACAAGCCCAAGAAGTTACAGCGGGGGGCGGGGTGGAAAAAGTGTGCAAAGAATTGCACAGTCTTCGAAAACAAGCCAGAAGATATAGAAGAGGTTTGTGGTTTTTCTCCCAGACTTGGCCACGGTTTGACCATTTTACAGCAAGGTGGGCTGCTAGAAAGAGGAGTGCAAATAGCCCATCACACTTCTTGTCTCAATAAAGTGATTTACAAACCCGTTCTGGATGTGGAGGGAGGAGGGAGTAGACAGTCAGGTCTGCAGAGTTCCTGAGGGTTTCTCCAGGCAAGAAGATGTTTCAGAACACGTGCATGTGAAGGAAAATAAAACAAAGGCACTGCAAAAACATAGCAGCGAGGTCTTTGAGGTGAACTGAAATGCACAACTGAAACCCCCATGTTGTCTGTCTTTGACAGCTCTTCCTCTTTTCACCATCTCCACAGAAGCAGCTGCTCAGACCAGATAGGATGGGAAAACATCTGCTGTGGTCCTGGCTGTTCCTCCTCGTCCTGACTGCTCACCCTCTGCTCCCCAGCCAGCTACATGAAGGATGGGACATCCTCTTGCTCATCACCTTGTTGCCAGCAGGAATCCCCAGGTGGGGATTTGTCCTGGCTGTCAGTGGGATGAGTCTTCATGAGTTGTGCCCCATGCTGTCCTAACGCCCTGGGAGACTTCATGCTGTCAGTACAGATCTACAAACTGGATGCATTGTCAGACTGGGAAAAGTAGAAGGGAAAAAGCAATCTGGTTTTGCCGTGAGGTGGTTTTAAGGATTTCAGTGGTGCTGTGTTTGATCACTCAGAAAGAAAATGTTTCCACGATGCAGGAAACTCAAAGGACAGCTATTGAAATACGTGCATGATACTGGGTGGTAATGAGGTCTGAACTACATCAAAGTTCCTTTGCACTCATCCCTGAACTCACACAAGGAAAGAGATGCTCCTGATCTACTTGGGTACACCAATCTGAGACAAGAAGCTTTAGCATAATTCTCATTTTGCAGCTGACAAATAGGATGGACTGGTAGATTGAGGGATTTTTGTGTAGGGAGGTGTCTGGGGAGTTAAATTTTGGTAGGAATTTAAAACTCAATGCCACTTTTAGGGCTTCAAATCATGTCCAGACCCAAAGATGGAAGTGGTGATTTGCTTTAAGCCCTCATTGCTGTCTGGGGTGCAGTCTGCAGCCTCTCTTTGCCCCACAGAGGCTGCTACCCTGCAGACACAGAGGCACCAGTGTCACCAAAACCTTTGTGCATGGATGTGAGCTGTTCTGAGGCTGGGCCAAAATTCACTGCACCAGGCACTAGCAGGGGGATTAATCACAGGAATGCTGGACATCTTCAGCTGGGTGCTCACCTTGGGCTTCTCTTGAAGTGAGCGTGGAGGAAGATTCATCTGAACACAACTGACATTTCACACAGGGTGAAACCTCGAGTTTAGGGTGAGTGATATAGGTTGGAGAACTACTGCAGAGAAGAATTCATCCTTCATATGGAGTGATGTGCTCTGATGTGATCATGGATACCTGTTACAGACACTTTTTTCATGTAATCAAGCCCTAATGACATGTCCAGGGTGTTGGTGAAGCTGGGAGACAGACCAGCTCTCCCAAGTTGCTGATTTAATGCCCAGAAAATGCAATTTCATTTCAAACACACAGACAGACTTGGCTGGATATTAGAATTTTTGTCCTTCATGAAACACACAAATTTGCTTCCAATTTATCATTGCAAATCTGAACAAAACCCATAAAATTTAAAAATGTTTGATGGAGGAATAATGTAAAAGCCATTTGTTCTGATACAACTGAAACAGTTCACTTTGATAATGTCAAAACTAAACATAACAAAGTGAGGTACAGCATAAATCCCAGCACAATAAAATATAACACACATTGAAAATATTTCAATTAATATTGCAATGCAATGCAAACTGATTCAAAACAAGTTGAAACAATATCTCTCTATATCACCAAAATATTTTAACATTGCTGTAGTGAAACTGAGAAAATGGAATCTGCTGAAATGTTTCACTGAAAGCTTTTCAGGAACATTTTTTCCTCATGTGCATGCATTTTAAGATAGTGATTTTGTCAAAAACAATGTTAAGCATCTCTTTGATGTGAGGTCTTTATTTTTCTACAAAAATCACATCGCTTCAAATAATTGGCAAGATCTAGAAGAAATCAGGTATTTACGCCTACTCAGAGCTGGTAGAAACAGTCCCTCAGACCCTTTTAAATGCACATCACAACTCTTCTGTTATTACAGGCAGACACTTTTTGGTTGCTGGATAAATTTCATAGTGAGCTGTTTTGGTAACACTGCTGACAACATCGACATTGGGCAACATCATCCTCAGACCTGGAAAATCCATATATTCACTGTGACGTTACACAATTTTTCCTCCTCATCAGAGCTGAGTCATCTAACAGATCTCTCCTTCCTCATACCATTCAACAAACGAGGTAACTAATTATTTACCTCTGGCTGGGCCCGAGTCATCCTCTTGTTATTTACCATTGGTGACTAATTAGTCATGCTCCAAACAACTGTTTGCAAGGCCACACGTACTGGATGGGTTCCCACCTGGACAAGAGTTGTCTCCTTCCCTCCACACTGCTGACTAGGAGGATAGCCTATGCTGCTTTCAGGATATTTTAAACCTGAAAGAAAGGAAGAAGAGAAAGAACCTGAAGGAAAGAAAGAAGAGACAGAACCTGAAAGTCAGAATAGAAGAGCAGAAAGAAAAGCATGTTCATGACTGTGTTCCAACATCAAAGGTCCCAGCAACAGCAGGGAAAATAGGGATGTCTCTGTGTCTTTTGTGCTCAGCTGGGACCTTGTTCACCATTCAGCCTCTCACCTGCCTCACTTCCCACATGCCCAGAGCTTGCAAAATGCTGTATTTTTTGTTTCCTCAGAGAACTCTTATTTCTGTGTCTGGTGAAGAAAATGCTCTGTGGGCCACCACTGATGAGATTTGAAGGGGAAGAATGTTCCAACACACTCCTGGACCAGGCTTTCAGAGGGTAAATGCTTCATCACTTCTATCACCTGCAACAGGGTAAACTGATTTGCATGAGAAAAGGCAAAATTACCCCTCAGCAAGTGTATCGGGAGGATCTTCAAATGCTTGTGGCTAAGTGTGTGTGAGTCTACAAAATCTTATCAGATAGATAAGATTTTGATAAGAGTCTACAAAACCTTATCAGATAGAGACTGTGGTGAGTTGCCAGGTGGCTGGTGCTGACCTGGAGCACTGGGCATGATCACATCCTCCCTGAACAGAGCAACTGGACTCACACAAGAACTACCAAAAGCCAGAGACAGTGGGCACAGGGGCTGGGAGCAGGAGGATTCACACAGCTGGAGGGGGCCTGGCTCTCTTGTGACATTTGTCCCACCATCCTAGGGGTTTGCCTGTGTTCACAAAATCAGTCCTGTGGTATGTAAGCCCTAACCTGAACTACCTCCAAGTTCATGGTTTATAAACGCAGGTCCACAGCGCAGCCTGACATCGGTAAGGAGAGGAGTGAAGGCACCACAGGCCTCAGCACTGGGGGCTCTGAGGGGAGGAAAATCTGTGAGAGAAGGAGCATGAGGGAAGACAGTGTCCACAGAAAAGACCACAGCACTCTGTTTTTCATACACCTTCTCAGCAGGTTCCCCTTTGTCACAAGTTCCAGCCTCGTTTGTCCATGCTGAGGGTCAGGAGCAGATGGATTTTACCTGGAGTGCCTCTCCTTGCCTCTGGAAGCACCCTCTCCTTCCTGTCTGCCTCTCCAGGCCAGCAGCACAGCAGCACACAGCAGCACCCTCCCTCACCCTGCCACCATCTCCCCTCCTGCCCTTCCCCCCCTCTCGCTGTGGCTTGACACAGAGGAACCTGAAAGTTCGCTGTGATGTTTGAATCCCAGCCAAAACTGAAAGCGAGACCTCGCGACTGGTCCGAAAGCCTAAAAAACATATGGCATTAATTCTGCTTTCCCACAGTTCCTAAAACTGCAATTAAAAGCAGCCCCCACCAAACAGAGCCCCATAACCCAGCTCCATGATTTATTGGAATAACGAAGCTTTAGGGGAAAGTTGGCTAGGACCAGGAATTCCACGTCCGGGAGCTGGGCTCCGCGCACATGGCGCGCGCACAGCCGGGTTTATTTTATAGCACACCACCAGTGGAAGAGCACGATCTGAGAGGGACAGGCCTTTGAGAAAGCTTATCTATGGCACCCATTTGGCTTCCAGCAAAAAAACATCTCCTGCAGATGCCTGGCAGGAGCAATCAAGTGGAAGCTGGCTGGGGATCATCTCTTTCCCTCATCCAGCCGATGCTTTTTCCCATCAGTAACAAATGAACGTGGCCCACAAGGTGACAAAGATTGCAAATCTCCTCTTGCCCAAGGAGGTGCTTTTTCATATTCACTTTCTCTAAACCAAGGTCTTTCAGCTCCTTTGTTGTGAGCAAACATGAAAGTCAAGCTGCAAAACTCAGATTAGTTGTTTTGTTTTTATTTTTTGAATGTAGCAGAGTAGTCTGGGAGGGGAAGTGGGAAGGGAAAAGTCATTCTACCTAAGGAGGCAGATTTCTGCCTGCCTGTCATTTTGCTAATGCCTGTTATGATGATCCTTACTAATGGTTAAATGCAGTAGGGAAGTAGTGGTGGGATAAACTAATTTCTAGGACACATTTTATAATCTGTCTTAGATGATACTATAACTCATCTGATAAAAGCAAACTTCACTTAAATGGAGTTTCAGAGTAATGCCAGAAAGGAATACAGTGAGAAGCACTTTCTCACTTAGAAGAGAGCGTAGTAGGAAGACCAAACACATGAAACCTCCATCTCCTTCACAAATGACAGTCTCTGCCTGCTGTCCATCTCCAGTTTCCAGCTCCATACTTGCTGATATAGCAGATTGCAGGAGCACAGGTTTATCTGGTGTTTGCTATCACTCTACTTGTGATGGTTTTGCTCACCCACACCACTGAAAAGGCAGCACAAAGTGCCCTCTGCCCAGCTCATTTGGTGAGCAGAAATATTTTGTACTGCACCCAGTTTGTGTAGTTGCCTGATAACATTCTTAAATCACATTTATAGGTGCAGGAGAAGATTACATTCACCCCATGAAGAGCCTTAGGCTGCAAAGCCTGGTGTCAGTGTGTCCTATGGCTCTTGTGCTGGCAATTAGCAGAGTGGGGTACTCCCCCTACAAAGAGGCCATTTGCTGAACACCTGCCTTGATAGAGATCTCCAAACATCACTGCTGATGGGGAATCGTCACTATGCAACTTTATACCGGAGCAGGTGCAGCGGAAAGCTGGCTGCAGTCTCTGGTGACAGGAGACTAAAGTTGTTTGGTTTGCTCTGCCTAGCAAAACAAAAATGAGACATCAAAAATGGAAATCAGAATCCTTTTCCTAATTGTCTCAGGAATGAAGTTTTGGCTGGCGCTCAGAGCTCTTCAAGCAGAGGAGTGGAGGAAAAAGGTCTTCAGGGTCTGAGGATGGAGTTTCTTGCAGGGACCAGCTGATGTGACAGGCATGAACCCGAGGTTAGAGGAGTCAGTGAGGATGATATTTGTCCCATCTAAGTCCAGACATGTTCTCAGCTATTTTAGTCCCTCAAGGTTCCCATGGTCGGTGGGCAGAAGCAGAGGTGTAGGGCATGATCCATCTTCTTCAGGCCACAATGAATCACTCCCTATAGCACACTGACTATTGATCAGTTTGGTGTCCAGTAACAGCAACTTGAGCAGAGGTTACTGAGGTTTCAGCCACTGCTGCCTAAATGAGTGCCCAATGATGCTTTTCAACCTGTCTCTTCACTCAGCTCTTCTCCCCTACTGTGACAGTCAAGCTGTGGTCCCAGTCCACAAGTCCAGATTAAATTCTCCATCTTCAGATCTACTCCAGAGCTTTACCTAAAAAAATTGAACCACCAAAGGCAGGAGTGATCAGAAGTGCAGGTGGTTGCAATGATTTTGCAGTGTTACAGGTGCCTGGTCAGCATGCCTTGCTCACCGCCTGTGGAGAAGTGAAGGCCCTGGGAAGGCCTTACTGAGGCCTTGCATGACTCAAAGGGGCATAGAAGAAACATGGGGAAAAACTTTTTTAGTAGGGCTTGGAGTGATAGAACTAAGGGTAATGGTCTTAAAATGAAGGAGAGTAAATTCAAACAAGAGACAAGGAAGAAGATTTTTACAGTTAAGGTGATAAAACACTGGCAGCAGAGAGCTGGTGGAGGCCCCAACCTTGGGAACATTCAAGGTCAGTTTGGTCAGTGCTCTGAGCTACCTGGCCTAGCTGAGATGTCCCTGTTCACCAGAGAGGGAAGTTGGGAAAAGACAATCATAAAAGTTCATTCCAACCCAAATTATTACTATGATTTAAAAAAAATAAATCATTAAATGTGGGAACAGGAAAGGGAACCAGATTGGCAGAGACTGTTGAGCTTCTAAGCCTCCTTCATGAAGTCCACCCCAAGATCTTCAAGGAATTTCCTTTAATTTCCCTCTTGATAGTGGAAAATATAGTGAGGATATAGTGAAAACCTCAGTAATAATCACTGACCCACCAGGCATCCCAATGCTGTAGGCTGCAAACCACCTCATCAGAGCAGGTCTCAGCACAGAGCTCTGCTATTGAACAGACAAAGCCAAAATGAAATCCAGAGGTCTGGAGAGAAAGAGATCCAAGTGGAAAGCATGATGCAAACAGATGGTGGTGATGAACACAAGGAGGGCCCTGTTCCTCGACACCTTCAAAATAGGTTTCAATATTTTCTGAGATATTGTTGAAGCCAGAAGCTTGTGGAGATCTCTGGGAAAATACATCCTTTTACAGACCCTTCTGAAATCGCCTTTACACCCACCATTACTCACAAACCACAAATGGAAAACCACTGGTTTGGCAAGAAACAGCTGGAGCACAAAGAAGACTGTGACGCTCTCCTCTGACTTCAAGTCTGTAGCATAATGGAATGGTTCTTGCTTTGCTCAACATAAAAATACACAAATAATCAGAAAAACATGGCAACAGGATGACAAAACCATGGTATAATATTTCCCAGAATGACCTCAAAGCCATAAATCAGCCCTCTGAATTGTCAGCAGCAATCCAGCTGAACAGCCAAATTGCCCCAACATCTAGCCTATTTTATTTAGGGTTATTGCCGTGCATTATTTATTTACAGAGTGCTGTACATGTAGATACTGCTTTACAGGTACATAAAAGACCACCCTGAGGAGTTCAGTTGCACTCCAAGCACACAAATATGACATTCATGGCAGCAGCACCACGGGTTAACGATGGCAGTGCTGCTTCAGGTTTCTTGTTTCCCTCTTGATGTTATTGCACTGAAGTCAAACACATTTTAAACTCTGGACTTTGAGTCAACCTGTTTGTCTGAGGCAGTACATGGCCATATTATCTGATGGGTTTATCTGTCCCACATAGGATAGCTAAACTCAGGTTTGGGAACTGGCACTTGAACTGGCTGGAAACTTTCCACCAAACTATATTTTCCTTTGATTTCCAGTGGGAGATGATGTTTTTAGCAAAGCAGGGGGTTTTTTTGCATACAAACTGAGCACCTGACTTGGGTAAAAGGCTGGCTTTGCACTTGTGTGTGTGTAAAATCCCTCTTCCCTTCTCCCTATTCTGGAAAACAGGGACAAGGGCATTAAAATGGATTTCTGCAGGAGTTGCATTATAATAAATAGAAGCAGAGTATTTTCCATCCTCAATTTCATGTTTCATGGGAGTTTAGCATCTCTGCTCAAACTCATCCAAGGGCACAAGTTCATGTGCTGATGAGACAAAGCAAAGGAGCTGAGCAATTAGAACAATTGCGTTATTTACTGGGAATAATAACAGGATATTTCCCCCCGCTGCACATCCTAATGCAGTTGCTGAGTGGCTTTTCTCTCCCACTTCATGGTTTCTTGCAGTCCCAGTGACTGGTGGGAGTACAGACATCCAAAGTGGCTGTCTCAGACAGCAGTGGTTTCTCATCCAGCCAGAGCAAGCCAAGAACATTTCCCACCATCAGCATCAAAGCTGCCTTCTCCAGATGTTGGGAGGAAACAGCATCTGTCTGTCTAACAGAAGTCTCCCCATCTTTCAGGGATGTAGGAGGGATTGCCTCTGATTTTTTTAATTTTTCTTCAAGCATTATTACTCTAGATTTAAATACGAGAGGAACCTTTACCCACCCAAACATTGAAAAGTGCTTTACATGCCGGTGGACATACATGTGAGCTATTAATTAAGGACTTAATTGTTAATTATTCCAACACTGAAAAATATGCTAGACCCTCCCAGTCTGCCGAGATACACAGCCCTGCCCTGGGGAGCTATTGGCTCCTTTCTGACAGCAAAGTTGTAATGAAGTGGTGAAAGGCTGAAGGAGAGAGAAGTTGGAGCATCTGCTCAGGCATACCAAGCACCACTGTCCAGCCAGGATTGGCAGAGATGGAAAACTAGCACCTGGAATGAGGAAGAAGCTTTGCTTGTTTATCTCTCAGGCAACCTAGCTAAACACATCTTGAAAATGAATGTAAAAGTGAGATGAGGCCTAATTTCCTGAGATATGAGAAGTGAAAGAAGCAATAAAAGAATGTTTGTGCACTTAAGACATAAACTTGCAGATCTTCCCAAGCTGGGATTAAATTCTTCCTTGGCCAAAATGTTCAGCATGTAAATCACACATTCCTCAGAACCTGGGCTGCCCAGGTGGGAATGCCAACATACCCAAGGGAACAGTGCCAAGACAAGCAGGAGTCATGCTGGGAAGTGCTGGTAGCCGTGGCAGCCAGGGCTGGCAGGAGCTGTGGCAGGGAGTGATCCACGCACGAGCCGTGCCGTGACTCGCACCACTGCCTTTTCCTCACACCCAGAAACTCAGCCATCTCCAGTCTCGCCCAGGGCGACAGAAGCTGCCAAAAATGCAACCCCAGCCACCCCTGGGAGAGCTGGGGAAATGCAGGCAGAGCTGGGAGCAGCCTGGAGCCATCACCAAATAAGTCATCCCAGGCTTTTCTCCTCCAGTGCTCTTCTTTACGTGGAATGACTTTTAATGGTGGTGATTAACATGGTGCTGCTGCTGCCACCCCTGTGCCTGGTCCTTAAATGAAGTTGTGGTGGAGTCCAGCCCTGCACACAAGACTTTTGGTAATAACTCCTCCCCATTGACCCCTAGTTTACCCCCGTGTATCAGGAGTTAATTATGTGTAATAAAAGCTGCCCTGACTCTGCCACAGCAGTACAAGCACAAGAAGCAACAGGTCTTCCCAAAGGTAACAACTCCTCCCTGTCAGGAGCTGTGATTTAATATGAGTGTCTCTTGTACAAAGCCAAGGAGAGCTGGACAAAGAGTCAGATCTCATGATGTCCAAACCCCTTTGCAGCAGGGAACATCCTCCTGGCTTACATCCTAAAAAGCAACATCATTGCAACAAGCAAATGGGTCGTAGCCCCAGAAGCCTTGATTCTGTGTAATTCTTCACTTCCCTAGTGGGAGCAGCCTTTGAGGAATCCCACAGGTTTACAGAGTTAAACTCACATCTGAATGTTTGAGCAGGGAGGTGAGTGCTGGCAGTGTCACTGCTCAGAGCACAGGCATGCTTGTGAGTTCAGCTTTTCCAGGGCCACAGCAGGAAAAAGCTGATGTCAGGCCAGATGCAAGTGATACACATCACTTGCAAGGCAGGAAAAGAATCCCTGTGTTCCTGCTAACCTTAGAAAGCAAGTGCTTGGATTGCCACACTGAGGATTTGCAGCAACAAGGAGAATGTAATTAAATAACAGGGGTGATCTCATTATTGTAATGATGAGGTGTCATTTAATACGGAGAATCCAGCACTGGGAGCTGAGAACTGGAGTTCTAATCCTGGCCCTGGCTTCCAGCTCGGGTAGGTCATATAAGGCTGACTTTCTTCAATGAGTTTTAACAAAACATAAACGTTTGCAGTGCAAGAAAGAGACACATATTAAACATAAAAATTGTCTTGTTCCTTTACTTTTTTTATAAAAACTGGGGTAGTACAACTTCCATTTATATGAGGGACAGTGAGGATCTCTTCCAGATGATGTTTGTGCAGGGCCCAGAACCATGAGGTCACTTAAGGAAGATCCAAGGCTGCTCCAGTCCTCATGATCTTCCAGATGCACACCTAAATGGCTGATTATCAGGGCCTGATTATCATGGCACTTCTGGGGTAATGCAACTTCAGAGAATTTTTTTTCCCCAAATATAATTGGCTTTAAGTATATATCTATATGAGTATATATGTGTGTTTTTGTGTGTGTGTGTGTGTATAATGAGAAGGATCAGGGTGTTTTCAAAGCCATATGACAAATTTGAATTTAACTGGGGACCTGGCCATATATTATGTGTATCAAAACCCAAATCGGTTCAAAGGCTGGATCTCCTGAATCCATCCATCCATCCATCCATCCATCCATCCATCCATCCATCCATCCCAAACTCCTTCTTCCTTGGTACTGATGCTAAGTTTGGTAGGCTGTAAGACATGCCCCTCCCTTCCCCCATTATTTTCTGCTCTCATTGTGCTGCACATTTTGGGTTTTTAGGCTGGGAGCCCTGAGGGGTGATGTAGGCCAGAAAAAGGGGCAGAGGGCTCTGCAGTGCTTTGAGCAGAGCTGCACACACCTCTGAATCCTCCTTCGGGGTTTCTTATTCCCTATTACTCAGCATGTTCTGCAAGTGTTATTTGTCTGTTGCTGAGGCTGAGATGCCAAACAGGGCCCCTCAGAGCCCACAGTTTTCATCCCAGATGCAAGCAGTTCCCATCAGTTGTGCTTGTGCTTCTGGGCCACTTTTGAGACCTCAGTGCCACCACACATTCCACCAGCTCTGTGTCCAGGTGCTCACCCTGCTTGTGCCACTGTCCCTATCCCACTTCTGTGCTGAGGGACTCATTGGAGGGGAGTGGTTCCTCCTACATGTCAGAACAGAGAAATCCCTCCCTGTCCTGAGTGTAGGCTGTTGCTGTCTTTTTCCTTAGCATAAGAAAAGTGGAAGGTATTTTTCCCCACAGCCTGACCTGCAAACACATAGTGAAGTCACCAGCTTTGCTCTCTGATCCCTTCCAGAATTACAAAAAGTTAAGAACAGAGCAACATGTGTAGCAGATTTCAGCTCAGTCCCACAGCCTTATCCCAAAACGAGTCTTTGCATTTTAATTTTACCATTTGCTTCTGAGCCTTACATGATGCTGCTGGTTTTCACAAGCCAAACACAGCAGGTAAAAACACAGAGCTGCCTCTCCAAAATGCACCACACACACACAGAGCTCTGGGACACATCCATGAGAAACTCTCCTCCCTTCAACAAACATTCTGCAAGGCAAAATAAACCACTGGAGCCTCCTGCAATCAAGATTGCAGTATGGGAATCCAGAGTTTTGATCTTTGCCATGGCAGGATTCAAGGCTCCCAGGCTGTCATCTCTTGTGGTTTTTTTTGTATTTTTGGTGTTTTTTTTTTGTTGTTGTTGTTGTTGTTGTTGGGTTTTTTTTGGTTTTTTTTTTTTTTTTTTTTTTTTTTTTTCCATTGCCCAGATCCTGGAATTCTTTCTTTTAATATTTTAGTAGAAGTTGTTGAGGCCTCCCATTTGGGCAAAAAAATCTTAAAAGCCTGAACATACAAGTTTTCTAAACTTGAAGCAACCTTGTAGTCTGGGAAATGACCAATAACTAATTTTTTAATTTCCAATGTTAAAATATCCATAATGTTGTTAATCACTCATATTAATATCACCATCCAACAGCAAGTTTAACGAGGATGCTAATGAGCTGCTAACTGCAATCCAAAAATCACAACATTAATGTGTCTTTTCTTCAGCCTTATGATTACAGAAATACAGAATCACCAAGGTTGGGAAAGACCTCTAAGATCATCCAGTCCAACCTTTAACCCAGCCAAGTCCACCAAAGGATGATGCCATAAAATGTCCTAAGAAAATCTGTGAGCAGCTCTCATGTGCACCACTTAAAGCAAGGAGATATCAGAATAAATTGTGACTTTTCGGTCTCCTGGTTTCTGGGTTTTTTTGACACAAGATTTGGATCAGTCATAACACCAAAAACAGGTATTGAGAACACGACCTTGTTACCACTAAGCCCTAATAATGATTTTTGATGGTCCCAGAGCCCAGTAGCTCCAGCAGCACTCATTCCCACCCCTGGAACTCACATCCTGGGGACCTGGAACAGAAGACCAGACTATAAACCACCAGGTTTCTCTGCATAGCAGCCTAGGCTGGATTTTCCTCTCCTTTCCATGGGCGTCTGCAATGCTTCAGGAAGGTTAGATATGAGCTAAACAATGTCTGAGTGGTTTGAAATATTTCAAATTACTGCTTTCCACCATCTCCCCCTGCTCCCTGGCATTGTAAAAGCAAACCTTAAACCACTACATTTCTTTGCAAAACTTGTCGTGAAAAATTCTTCCTGTTTTCTGGCTGCCTCTAAAACCACTGGGAAAAAATTGTTGTCTGATTGTTACTGCTGTACAAAGCACTGCCTCTTCCACTGGAGGTGAATGTCTATTTTTCTTTACTCAGGAGACAGACCCAGGACACCCAGTTTCTGGGATTTTCTGGTTACCTTTGCAAGATGGAACCCAAAGAATTTCCCTGTAGACTTATTTTGGTTTTTCCTAAGTGGGAAGTGAACAAGTCCCACATTCTCTATTAATCGTTTGAGGAACCACAAGAGAAAGAAAAGAAAAAGTCAACATGAGTTCCTCTTCCCTCACAAGCTGGATGAAGGTTGTTGTGGTTGGAGAGAGGGGAGTGAGAAAGGAGAAAAAACTGACAGAGCAAGGTGGTTTAATGGAAATACCAAACCGAGAGCTAAGAAAAGTTGAGAGCAGCTCTCATGTGCACCACTTAAAGCAAGGAGATATCAGGAGAAATTGTGACTGTTTGGTCTCCTGGTTTGTGTGTTTTGACACAAGATTTGACAAAAAGTGATACAGCAGGGTGGTTTAATAGAAATACCAAACCGAGGGCTCATTCCTGACATCTGCCCTGGCAGTGGGGGTTCGTGCACAAGCAGAGCTTCACCCAACAGTGAAACCACAGCATGGAAGGTTTTCAGCACTGCTCTCTTGCTGGAGGTTAAAAATTGTGTGAAGATGGAGATCTCCTGCTCCTTGTGGGGCAGTGGGACATCATTCCTCTGTGTGAGTGGATGGAGGGATGGAGGGATGGTGGGATGTAGGAGCCCAGAGCTGCAGGGATGGAGGTTTGGAGGGGTGGAGACCTGAAGGACTGAGGGCAGCTACACACCCTTGTTCTCAAAGAACATCCTAGCAGGGACATCCCATCCCGTCCCATCACCTTCCCTTCTCACCACTCTAACCCTAAAATTCACATCTCTCAGCCCTACTGGCCTAAAACCTTTCCCACCCCACATCTTCCCCAGGTCCGTCCCACCCAAGCACACTCACCTCAGCTGTTGTAGCTCCCCTTTGTTCTCAGCTCATTCCCCATTTTTCCCACAAGCAGAGCAAATGTAAAATGGGCTTGGGCAAGAGGGGAGGGGAAGATGAGGAGCTGGCCTAAAAACAGACACACGACCTTAAGATTGCACTTTGAAAAATGCCAATTTCCATGCCCCAGACATCAACAGGAATGTCATTAGTGCTGGACACTAATGAAGGTGATCTCTTGGCTGGGATGAGAGCAGGCCAGGGAGGCAGAGGAGTAACCCAGAAGGTGCTCAGGGTGCTCAGCTGGGACACAATTATGTGAAGTGTTTGTGCCTGGGTGACCTACATACAGAGCAAATGTGACACCGTGCTGCCCAATCAATACCTGTCAGGTCACATTACCTGTTATTGATGAGCATGGCTGTTAATCCCAACATATTGTATTTGCAGAACTTCCTGGCCTCCCCAGGGCTGTCTGGGGTGAAGTTTTGCCTGGCTGAAACTTCTCAAAGGGAGAGAAGCTTGATGGAGGAAGGGTCTTTGTGCATGGAGGAAATGTGCAATTTGTTGCTGCTGGCCTGCTCGTGAGGTGTCCTCATGCTCTTAAAGGCAAGATTTAGGAGATGACTTAAAATCTGCATTATAAGCCACAGATCCTGATTTAGCTATCTAATATGAGCACTTAACTGAGGGAAACAACTGTAAGCACAGTCCCCAAGTGCAAGGCAAAGGGACATCTCTGCAGGAGGCTGCTCTCAAGGATATGAATCACTGTCTACAGGACCTGTCTCTTTCCAAAGCCATCATTGTTGATCTGGATGCTGCATTCCTTACAGAGATGCTCACAGGAGGGATGGATCCAGGCAGAGAGGAGCTGTGGCACTGGCATGCATGGGGACTGGGGGTGAGGGCAGGGGACAGTGATCAAGGTCACACAGTGAGTGTGAGGTGCTGCTGTGGGCTGTGGCTCCTCCAGTACAAGGGACTTTTCTTCTGCTGTCACATCCCACATGAGGTCTGCTTGTCACTCTTCAGGTAGGATTCAAGCACACAAGACCACACTGCAAACTTTGGTATTCCAAAGCCCCACATCGACATCTGGACATCATAACCCAGGACCTGGCTCTGTAGCTAAGCAAGGTTTGCTGCCAGGCTAATACAAACCCCAGTGAGAGTGATTTGATGTTGGGTTGAGGTCCTGACTAGGACAGTGTGTTTGTGTGCATGGGGTGCACTTTCTGCTGTAGTTTTTATGCTCCATGAAGTCCTGGCAAACCCAGGATTCCCACACCCAGGGTTTTCCCTTCAGTCCTCAGCCACGCAGAGTTCCCTTTGATACTATAGAATCATAGGATGGTTTGGGTTGTAAGAAATGTTAAAGTTCATCTGACAAGGACACCTTCTACTAGGCCACTGGGAGCTTTGCAGGGCAGGTCTTTATTTCACCTGTATTTTCTATCAGACATGGGTTTTCTTCAGCTGCTGCTGAGGGAAAGGAAAGACTCTGCAGATGGAAGACTGTCCCAGCAGTTAAGGCCCTGGCCAGGTTCTCCTCAGAGCTGACTTGAAAGAGCCCCCAGTCACCATCTGTTCTCAGGAGCAAACTTGTGGTTTCAAAACAAGTGCACTGACAATGAAAAGGCACCCAGAGGGAAATCCCACACAAACAATTTCTTAAACAGAAGTGGCAGCCACAGTGTTGTTTAAGATCTGCCACACTCAAGCTGATTAATGTTGTTGGGTCTAATTGGATGTCACTTCTTTAACCCAACGGTGTTTTGTATTGAGCAGCAGCTCTTCAAGTAAAGTTTGTTCATAGCAAGACTCACAGGACTCCTGTTGGGAATGCTGAAGTCAAGGGAAGGGAGCAGTGGGAATCAGTGGGAATCAGAGGGTAGGAAGATTTTGGTGACTTGTAGCCAGTGTGTTTGTGTGTGCAAAACCCAGACACAAGCTGGCTGGGCTCCAGGTGGCTCATCCATGTGCCACAAGCCTGCAGTGTGTCTGCTGAAGGAACTCAGGTTTCATGTGGATAATAAAGGGCCGGATTTAATCTCCCTGGCTGCTGTAAATCTGCCCACACATGTGGCGGGGGTGCCTCAGGTGACCCAGATCCACTTTCTGCAGAGAGGAAGCCAAAGGGAAGCTCTCTCTGAAATGTTCCTGTTGGAATGCCTCCCTTTCCTTGCTGAGCTTTGTGCTTGGGATTGTGGCCCAAAGCAGCTGAGCACTTCCAACTGCTACAGGGCATTGGGATTTTGCTTGTTTGTCCTGGAATCTCTTGGCTGGGCTCTGTATTCCACCTGTGTCCACAGAGAATGAGGCTGCTGCTCTGGATGTGAACCACTGCCAGGTCAGAGGAGAAGAGCCCAAAGCATTGGCCCCATGTGGTGAAAGTAAAGCCAGGCTGAGACAGTGCAAGGACCAAATGAGTCACCAATATGTGATAGGTCTGGCTCCAGAGAGGATAATTAAAGCATTTCCTTTACCGGGCTTTTCTGATTGGATTAATTATCAATTCAGAGTGCAATTAAGCAGGTTGTGTGTGAGACACACATTGCACACTTGCCCTCCAGAATTTCGCTTCTCATATTTAAAATGGAGGAAGCTTCAGTGTTTAAGGTCTGAACAAACCCTAGAGCATGATGCTGATGTGATATCTGAGTTAGGGGAGGGCCAAGACAACTCCTACATCTGTCCTCCAGGTCCCTTCTCTGTCCTCCAGGCCATGGAATGGGGCTGTCTGCTCCCTCTGAAAGCAGAGGCAGCTCGGAGTTGGCAGTGCCAGATGGTGACATCACATCAGGACACCATGGTCACCAGCCAGGTCTGACTGGGGAATCAGGAGCTTTCTCTGCATCTGTGATGGGAAGATTTTGTGGGAAATCATCATATGGTTCCAGCTCTGTGTTCAAACCAGTCAGGCTCCTCGTTAAAAATCCTGCCAAGAGTACGATACTGACAGAGTGGTGACCAGCCAGGTCTGACTGGAGGATCAGGAGCTGGGGAAGATTTTGTGGGAAATCATCATATGGTTCCAGCTCTGTGTTCAAACCAGTCAGGCTCCTCGTTAAAAATCCTGCCAAGAGTACGATACTGACAGATGAAGAGGTAAAAATCACAACATCCAGCTCCTCTTGACCTCTGCACAAATTCCTGTTCTGTGTTCCTGCTACAGGCCAGGTTTTGTCTTTCCCAGCAGAACTTTCTGTTTCAGATGGGGCTCATCCAAGTACTCACAGCTGTGGGTCACTCCAGGTCCACAGCTGCACTTTGCCTCCCAAGACTATCTCTATCTGGATTAATCCATAATGTGGGATCTGGGGAGCCCCAAACCAGTGAAGGGGACAAGGAGAGAGGAGTTTCTTATGGGTTGTTTAATCTTGTGGAAGATCTGAAACTCAGTGGAGGAGAAGCAGCTCAGCAGCTTGAGCCTAGAGAGCTTGGCAAGGCTAAACTGACTGAGGATTTGTTGTGTCCTACTGCTCTAGAAACCCTCATCATGCCCTGCTAACCCCTGGGTATCCCATAGGAATCCTGTCTGGTGTCTCAGGGATGGGCTGTTAGGCAGGGGCAAGGCAGTGCTCGTCTCCTGCTGGGTTTGAGCAGCACTTTGCACACTGCCATGACACATCTGGACATGTGCCTGGTCCCTCATCACCTCTAACAGCAGCCAGGAGAGCTGCAGGAGCCCATGTCTGCCTGAAACCATTTACACAGTGCTTGAATATGTTTTTTTAGTTTGCTTTTAGCCAGGTGATGGGGCCAGGTAACATCCCTGTGGGCTGGGGGATGGAGACAGGGACTCCTTTCCTGCAAGGTGAACAAAGGAGTTACCCAAACCCACATATGTTCCAAATCCCAAATCCCATCCTTCCTTTCCTTGCATTTTATCCATCTCTTGGTGACCCACTGCTCCCACAGATGCTCCCTCTGATGGGAGCATGGAGGGGATGCTGGATGCTCTGACACTGAGGCAGAAGTGACAGCAGCAGGTTAGAGCCCTGCTTTGCCTGACCCCAGAGACTCTGACACCCTCCAGCTTTCAGCTGAGGCCAGGCTGGGATGTCACCTGAGCCAGGGCTCTGCATGAGCAGCCTGGGCTGGGCCTGTGAGAGCACACACGGCTGTCTCCATGCTCCAGCTGCAATCTGAGCCCTGGCAGCAGGGCAGGCTCTGGGCAGTGGTAGGAAGGTATCCCCAGCAGGGAAAGCAGACCCATCAGCTGGATCCAGGGGAATGCCAACACAATGCCCTCAGGAGCAAAAAATCCTCTCCAAATTTCATTTGGTTATTCCTGATGGACAAGTCACTTTAACTCCAGGGCTCAAAGGCATTTTGGGATGATGGTAGCCATGAAATGACTCATTGGCAGACCTTGAAACCAAAGCTTATTATTCCTGGAATCCAACAGCCAGCCTCAGTGTGATTTTAATTTGTGGCTGGCTCCAGCATTCATTTTTAAAGGATTTTTGGAAGGGAAGATTTCATTTGGTGCTGTTTGTCCCCAAGTCTCCTGCTGACTGCAGCCCAGATAATATCCCAGTCAGTTTATTCCTGTGTCAGAAGGTGGATAAACCACCAGCCCAAGGAGTCTCTCCATCCCTCTGTGATTCAAGGGAAGCTGAGATCCACGTGCTGGTCACTGGCCATGTCATCTCCATCCCTGGGCTTTGGTGCTTGTCAGTTTGAATGTGACCACCACAGCTCAGGTGTGGTTATAATCTATGTATAGACACACTTTATATATATACATATATATAAAGAATATTTATCAATATTCTGTTAACTGTACCAACATTGGTAGCAAGAGCCTGCATGCCACACAGTTGCACAGTCTGAATTTCAACACACATATATATATGTATTTACTTAGGATGAATTCACTGGGGGAGAGAGGGGAACCTTTGGTCCAGAGATGGACAAAGTCCAGTCAAAACCTGAGAATACCGAGGAAAAGCAGAGGTCCAAACCTTCCTGTTCCATTGCACCCCTCACTAAAGTTTCATGTTAAATCTTGCCTTTGTGCCCAGCGAAAATGTTAAAGACATGTTTCTGTGAGTTAGGACAAAGGCTCAAAATTCCCTCTGATGGTTACAGGAGCAGGCAGAGGAGACAGAGCCTCTCAGAGCAGCCAGGGCTGGAGGAATCTGGGCTGGGAGGGAGAGTGGCCGTGCTCTGCAGATGCTGGGTGAGGCTGCGGATGCGCGGCTCGGGTCGGCTGAGGTCACTTCAGCTTCCATCAGCGCCTCCTCTGCAGCTGAGCTTCCAAAGCCAAAGGCACAAGTGCCACTCTCCTGGCACTGCTCTGGAGAGATGGCTTGGCTGGGGCTGGACCCAGGGAGCAAAACTCCACGGGAGCATTTTCCTCATGGCTCTGAAATGAAAGGAGAGAGCAAAACACCCCAAGGTGGAGGATGCCACAAGAACCTTGCCTTGGGACTAAAAGAGGCCAAACAGGGTGACAGAGAATATGGGAAACCAAAAATTGCTCTGTTTTGCCTTCCAGGACAATCTTTTTCTGCAGTGAATGGTCACCAAGGCTTGGTGAGGGCTGTGTGAGGGTTTCTCTGCCACAGACCACCTGTGAGAATGCAGTGGAGGCATTTATTTAGGTTTTCTACACTTCAGTCTTCCTGTCTATACATCAGAAAAGAAATCACTGATCCCTTTGCTGTCAGGTTGTTGTGAAGATAAAAGGGTGAAAAGACAAGTTGTCTTAAAAAAGGCTTAATAAATGTTGTGGAAAAGTGCAAAGAGAATTAATTCCTGTTGCAGGACCTCATCAAAGACTCAGCTGTCCAGCTGGGGTGTCTCAGGCTGAACTTTTCTTTCTTAGGGCTCCAATTCACAGCAGTGAGACAAACCCACACTTTGCCACTGTGAATTTCAGGGCCAAAGCTGGGTATTTCTGTGTCCTGCTGTAAACCAAATAAATATCAGGTTATATAAGCCTAAAAGATAAAAGTTCATCAACCCCAACCTTTGTGGGGTGAAAAAAGGCACCTTCAGGCAATGTTAAGTTCCTGCAGTTCCCTCTTTTTTAGATAACTCACAAGGATGGTCTGGATTTTGGATTCTGTAAACTCCTGAGATTCTCAGCAAGGGGTTTCAAGTGAGAGCTGTTGGCATAAAAGTGGGAGTTTTGGGTCTGATTCCTCAAGCTGGGACCTGCTTTCTAGAATATCTGAATGCCCTCAGCTCCCATCAGGGTGCTCCATCTCTCTGGGGGTTGAGTCCTCCAAGCTCCTTGCAGCTTTGTGCAGGAATTTCGGGTGGGGAAGGGGGAGCCTGTATTGGAAAGGAGCATCAGTGCAGTTCTAAGAGCCAGGAGGTTGTGACCCATGCTGGGAAGCAGCCAAGAGACCAGGACTAGCATATGGAAAAGGCTCTTTGAATGCAATGTACACTGCTGATTCTTAGAAGCAATCAGCAACACCTCTTTACATGCTGTATTTTTTAGCACAAATTGAGGATAAAACAACCTCTCTGCTGAGACAGCAGAATCCACGTTTCCTTTCCTTCACAGACAGCTTCCTCCCCCCACTGTGTTACAGGTATATTGTATGAACTCATCCCACTTCCTTTGCTTGGGATAAATGCCACAATCCCTTTTTCATCAGCAGGGAAACTGGGGAGCAGGCAGTTCAACTACCTTGCCCTTGGCCATAGCCCTTGTCAGTGGCAGAGCTGAGATGCAGGCTCGGGAGCTGCATCTACTGCTGCAGCTTTATTCCTGTGCTGTGTCAGAAAACATTATGTCTCACTTTGATGCATCCAGATTTTCTTGACATAAATTGCTGAAATCGCTGAGAGAGGCATTTATTTCAAAGTTCAGCACATTATACGTAGGGAGAGAGAAGTTGAGTAACTGGAAAAATCAACTTGGGGTTGCATCACCGGGAGCCAGAATGTTTGTTTAGTCCTTTGTGAGATGAAGCAAGCTTCAGTTTGGCCTCATCCAGGCATGATTAGTCAGGAGATAAGGAAGGGTTTCTGGACGGGTCCCTGATACTGAGCAATTTCAGGCATGGCTATATCTTGTAAAGGAGGGGGCAGGGGGAGAGTAACAGCCTCTGTTCCCTGTCTGCCCCAGCAGACAGTCCTACAGGCTCTCAGACAAAGATTTCCAAATGACCTGTCCCTCCCACGAGCTGTGTTGGTCCTTTTCCCCCATTTCCCATCCTCATCCAACCAAAAACTGCAGTAAATCATAAAAGGAGGGACTTTGCAATAATAACTCAGTCCAGTCAGATCAAAGGCAACTTTTATCTCCCATTTTCTCTGGGGTCCAAAATTCACAAGAGCACAGCTGCTGGCCTGAGGTTGCAGCTGTATTGCTCCCAGATGATAAAATAGCTGTGGCTTCAAGGTCCTCTGTGTTTGCTTAAGCTAAGACACTCACCTCCTTCCAACTCAAGCAAAACTCTTCACTAAATTGTTCACACACCATTCCTGTCTGCTGTCCCAGTGTGGGATGATGCAGGAGAGAAAAACATGAGGAAATTCTTCAAGATTTCCGATTTTTACCTGCTGTCCCACAGTGACAGCTGACCTTGCTGGTATTTCTGATTTCAATTAATTTCACATCTCACGTTGTGCCATCTGACACATTTTGCACCAGCCAGGGCAAATCTTGGTTGGCCTTTAAATCACTTTTGTCCTTTAAAGACCTGCAGTGTAAATGGCAGAGTGGAAATCTTGCTGTGTGGTCTGAGAGTTTAGGGACTTCTCTACAAAAGCTGAGATTTTGTAGATCATAGAACCATAGAATGGTTTGGGTTGGAAGGGACCTTCAGAATCATCCAGCTCCTGCCATGGGCAGAGACACCTTTCACTAGAGCAGGTTGCTGAAAGCCCCATCCAACCTGGTGTTGTCTGTCTAAGAATTTAGCTTCTCACCCACCCCTTATCTAGTCTGACCTTTGCTCTGATTTGCCAAAGAAATGTCATCTTGATGTATTTAGAGGTGATCAGTTGTAAAAATCTACAGGGTTTGGATTTAAACTCAACTCAGAAAAAGAAAAGAGTTACCACCTGTCATCTCTTTGGGGATAAAAACCAGAAGGCACAATGTTCTGGCTTACAGGAGCAATTTTAAGTGAGAAGTGCTGCTTGGGATTATTTACCCCTTTTCAGCCTTGGCTGGGCAGATCAGTGGACTTGGCAAGGCTGCTAAAGCCACACCCAGGAGAAAGAGTCCAAGGAGAAAAGCAATTAAATCCCAAATGGTCCCGTGCAGGGATGCTGGAGGCTGCTCTCCTCTGCCTCTGTGCATCGTGGCTGAGCTGCAACACCAGGGCCCTCCCTCCTGCCCTTGCTCCCTTCCCAATCCTCATCATCCTCATTGCCCCAGACACTGTCTGCCCCTTGGAGAGCTCCATGCTCTAAACAAACCAAGTTAAAAACATTTCAAGCCCCAGTGAAAACCTGACCTTTACGAAAAAAGAAAGTCCCAAGCAAATTGGGCACAACTCACAATTCCTACAATTTATTTCAGCCATTTCTACCTTTGCACTTTCCTGCCCTGAACTCTGATTTTAGAGCCATGCATTTTAATTCTTGTCTCAAATCTGGACATCAGTTTTCATGCTTCAGGGTGTCTGTATGATGAAACTGCTAGCAGATATCCAACCACTGTCCAAGTGGTCATTCCTTGGAAACAGGCCCTGTTGCTGGACATCTTTCCAGAGATGCACCCTCTGCTTGGGAGCTGATGGGCAGTGAAGGTTTGGAAGATGCCAAAGCAAAAATCTTTGAGTTGTTGGGTCTGATGACAGAACAACCAGATCATTTCACACTGCCCAGCTTCCTAGCACTTGTTTAAGTATAGACATTTCAGGGAAATGTCTCACCTTCCCAGGAAAAGTGTTGCACTGACTTCCTCATTCTTCCTTTCAGCACTTACATTTCTTAGAAGTCTCCTCCTATGACAGGACAGAGATGCTGGCAGCTCTGGCCACTTTGCTCTGAGCAAAAAGCAGATTTTTGTGGACTGATGAGAGCTGATGTGGTTTTGAGGTTGTTCTTTTAGCAACACCTTGTGCAGCACTTTGCGGGGCAATGCTCCGTGAAGGGAGCTAATCTTCATCAACCTCACACAAATAAAAAATAAATGTGAATTCAAAGGGCAATGCACATCACAGTGAGCTTGTTCTGGGTTTCCTGAAGCAGCTGGCTCAGCCTGAGCTGTGCCATCACTTGCTGCCTAAGGGGAGGCTGCAGGGATGGAGGCTGAAATCACAGCTCCTTGCTGGGAGGAGGCGCAGTACCCACTCACCCCTGCTCCCAGCTCTCTGCTGCTTATCTCCATCTCAGCTCCCAGGGCACGTGAAGGACCTCCAGGCTCTTCTTGCTCCTAAAATTCACCTTCCAAGTGAAAGGATGTGCTTCAGACAGTTCCAAAAATGGCCTTGTTTTTAAATGTATTAATTAATAAATTGATGAATTAAACACAAATATTCCTCCATGCACTGAAGGGGACCAATGTCATGTGAATGGCGAGTTTTCAATTAGAGATTCTTTATGAAAAGGAAGCTGTAAATGTGATTTGCTTCTCCTCTTGACCTTGGGAGACCTTTACCTACATTTATTTCACAAACCTGAATTATCACTATAATAACACAGGGCTGGAAAATTATACTTAAACCTCCTAGCTATTTCTGGGTTACAGAGGCTCTTTCTTTTTTTCAGTCTAACCTAGTTTTCCAGTGGAACATTCCCAGCCTCTACAAAGAGACATCCCAGTTTTCCTCCCTATATAATTACATAAAGTCTGGCCTATATTCGTGCCCTTTCGCTCAGTTGTCTTTAATGTCAGCAGGGGCTCCTGCTCCCTTTGGACAGGTTAAGAGCAGGAGGAAAGATTGACACCTCACCCCTGATTCTGCCCTGAAAATAGGCCAGATAAAAGTCATCACCACAGCCTGTGACGCCTCTTATTAATGTGTGTTTGGCTGCAATTCTCCTGCCAAAGTCAAATTGTGTCCCACTGCCATGAGGGTCCTGTGGCTGTAAGTGGGAAAGAATCACAGGATCACAGATTCACAGAATGGTTTGGGTGGAAAATGACCTTAAAGATCATCTCATTCCACCCCCCTGACATGGGCAAGGACACCTTCCACTAGACCAGGTTGTTCCAAGCCCTGCTCAACCTGGCTGAAGAACCATCTCTGCCCATGGGATGGGGTGGAAATCTGAGAAAGGTCCTTCCAAGAGAGAGTGGGATCATGGCACAGGAGAGGCTTTTTTATCCACTTCACAGACAGGGATGGCATTGATGAGTAAAGTTCAAAATCTCAGCAAGGTAATGGTAATTTGTTCCATACCTTTACATACTGATTTTCTTAATAAAGGAAAAAAAATCAAAAATAAGTGGATCTCTGCATTGGTCTATCTTGCAGGGCAAAGAGTGAACCCCAGAAGCTAAAGGCTGCAGCCCTCCAAGAAATGTTGAAAATTGCAGATCTTGAAACCCAGTTGAATTACTTTTTTAATCTTGTAAATGTCACCAAATAAATATTTAGAGGGGGATTTTTTTTCTTGGTTTCCTTGTTTGTTTTTAGTTGTTAGATTGGTTAGATTGGTTTTTTCCTCAACATTTCCAAAGGGAATGAAGAGAAATTCAGACTAGAGGATACTCATCCACCATGACAATATACTATCACTTCCCAAGGAGATTTTAATTTTCTGGGCACACACAGACTCCTCCAGGGGAGGAATCCCAGGGAGGGTTTGGGCATCTGCAGACCTCAGCACCAGTCACTGCCAGCTTGGGTCTCGTTTCCTCCGTATCATCAGTATCAGTAGAAAAGTGGATCCAAACCAGTGGTTTTTCCATCCTCAGTCAGATCTTTCTGCTTCTTTCAAGGGGCTCTGAGTCAGGCCAGGCTTTGCCACATCAGCAATATTGAAGTGTGACAGAATTGACAACTAAAGGAATCAGAAAGTGTCTGCACAGTGACGGCTCTGAAGCTCTGCTTGGCCCCTTTCCTTTTTGGGCACAGGCAATACAGCCCAAGCTCTGTGCTGGGCAGAGATGGGCACATTTGCATGGGCAGGGTGGATTTTTGTTTTCCCAGGCTTTTACTGAGTGGTCTTGAGCTGTCCAACAAGGAGTTCCACAGTGCTTGCTGGAGGGGAGTGGGAGTGGGCTCACTTTGCCACAGGGCAAGGAGAGCTTGTGTTGCTCCACAGTGTCCCAAGAAATTTTATTTCAGTGTCATGAGTGACAATAAAACAGGACCTAACCTCAGCTCTAGTGCTGAGCCTGCTGCTCTCTCCAGAATCACTGGGCTCTGCTCACCCTTGGCTGGGGGCCTGGAAAGTCTGGACACTTCTGTCCTGGGTTGAAACAGCCCTTTCCTAACTTGTTACTGGCAGCCCCCAAAAACTGAGACACCATGAGTCACAGCAATGGACAAATTCCACCAGCTGGCTGTTTCTAATTTAAAAAAAAAAAAAAAAAATGGTTTGCATCTTGTGGCTGCTGCCCACAGCTGGTGTGTGGACACCTTGTCTTGCCTGGGAAACCCAGCCCAGTGCCAGCCCACCTGAGATCAAACAGTGTGAGTGGAAAATGTGAAATCTACTTAAGGATGGAGGGGATGGGTGAGGAACACCCTTTCCTGGAAAGGGACACACCAGACCATTTTGGACTCTTTTGCTATATTGCACAGTTCCCTCTACAGGTCACAGCAAGAAACACTGGGCACCCTGGGGATGACTGATGTGGGAAAGAAATGCAAATTAAGGTCATAAAAGTTAGTGGCCAGCTGAGGAAGGGGCTTTGATTCTGGCTGGGAGGAGGTTTTCTCAGCTGTTTTTTGTGTTGGCTTTGAGAAATCCCTACCAAAGTTTTAGTTTTGGTTTTAAGGTGGTTAATACCCCTTTTTTATAGATCAGATTGGATGCTGGTGATCTTACACCTCAGGTATAACCTTAATATGGAAAATCATTGCTATGGCTAATAATTTTAATAATAATAATAATAAAAAATAATAATAATAATAGGAACCAGGAATCTCCTCTGAGGTTTTTGGCCATCATCATAGGACAAATAATAGGTGGCTACCAGTTAAATCCCTTTTTCACATATTTCCCTCCTGCAGGCAGACTCACACTTTCCGAGGAATTTGAAGGCTGCACCAGCAAAAGACCTGAGAAAACACAACACCATCACAGAGGTGTGAATCTTTCACCCTGGTGCTTGGCAGGGTGCTTCTGTTGCCACCTCAAGCTTCAGCAAAGGCTGTAAACTTGACTGATGACAGCAGCTGGCAAAATTCAGCCCACCCAAGGGAAAGAAGCACCTTTGGCAAGCGGAGAGGTCAGTATGATGCAGGCATCTGGTTCTCCATGGCATCTCACTCTCCTGAAAATGCCAGCCTTGGTGGGCTGCAAACAGCCAGGGCTGCTCATGGCACTGCCTTCCACCAAACTTTATCCTGGATGAGCAGAGATGTGTTCTCTGTCAGGTAAACAGGTGCTTTATCTGACACCAAAGCATGTCTTGGACTTTTAGTTTGGGCAAGTTCCTTAAAGGACTTAGAATACACAGCTGTATGTTTGCATGTGTTTTACTGCCAACCATGCCACAAGACAAGGCACACCCCTCCTTCAACTCAGCATCCCCCAGAAGAGCTCCCCTCAGACAGCACGGATTTCTCAGGGTGACAATTCCCCTGATACAGCTTTAAAAGCCTTCAGCATAATCAGAAATGTATTCTTTCCCCTCCCTCAATGGAAAATTAGATTTAATCATGCTTTGTCTGAAAGCAGATGAAAACTGAAAAACACTTCTCCCAAAAAGCATCCCAAGCATCAGCAAACAGGAATTAGTTGTACTGCAGCATGAAGTATCTGGTTTCCCAGCTGTTTTGGCAAGTGAACAGACACTTAGTCAAAGAAGTACTCACCCCTTGAAAAAGAGGCTCAGTGGAAATTTTTGGAGTGCTGTTTTCCACCTCTCTGTCCCCTGGGTTTATGGCCTGGGCTGCTCCCTGGTGTACACAGTGGTGGGCTCACAGGGAGGTCTGTCCCCTTTGCCACTGTCCCCCCAGTGTGGCTGCTGGTAACCACACAGCAGAGCACTGGCTGCCTGCTCTCCCTTCAGACACACACCTAGGGCTAGACACTTATTTTTTGTAGATAAATGACTGGTAGGGGCTACTTAGGGAAAGGTAAAACACATAAAAGTGTCTCATCCATGGAGTTAACAATCAAAAATGCCACTTTAAAGAAGTTCTACACCAGCTCTGTGTCCAGGCCAGTGTGTTCACAAGCCACCGCAGCGCTCTTATCACCCACAAACTTTATCTACACATAGGTCCAGCTGCACCGTGTAACCTCCACCACAGCTGGCACTGGGTTGCACAGGTCAGTTATTTTTCTTGTGTGCAAAAACCCAGCCTGGTCCTTATCTGCACTTTGCTAAACCTCCTCCTAATCATAAAACCCCAGCAGCAGCCGACTGAGCACCGGCGGCAGCGCCCGGAGCCAGAGCTGCTGCTACAAAGGGCTAGTCTTTCTGCAAGAATGACCACAGCCTGTTTGGAGGAGCTGTGAATCCACACCACAAATAACCACAGCCATGGTGTGACTTTGAAAAGAAATCCATGAAGTACGTTTCACGATGACATTTCTTTGATTGTTCTTAATTGCGTTTGACTCACCAGCGCGGACTCCAAATTAATGAGCTCTGCTGGTACCACGGAGCCTGGATTATAAACTCAGGCAGCAGCCAGAGCAGGCATGATAATGAGCCACACGACAGTGACACTTCTCCCCCTCGGCTCTCCCTTCTCTTCCCACCTCCCTCCTGACTTGCAGCAAGAGCAAGGCTGTCTGCTTGCCTTGCTGTGATGGATTTCAATTCCCCAGACCATCCACAGTATTTGTTTTTTGGAAGACTAATGTTTTGGAGGAATTATTAAAGGAGGAAAACAGGCTGGCTCCTTCTTGCCTTGCACTTTGGTTTCTTAGCAGGGATTGTCCCCTGTGAGTGTTTGCATTACTCCTGGCATGCTGCAGCCCCTGCCCAGGATGGGACACAAGCAATTAAATGCAGTCAATAATGCCTATCCTGAACTTTAAAGCATACTTTATTCTTGCAGAGCAGGACAGTGTGATACACACTGATAATCCCTCACAGCTGTTGCACAGTCTTTCCTCTCTCTCTCTTTTTTTTTTTTTTTCCTGTTAAAATCTCATGCTGGACAACATCCTGTGCTTGCCAAGAGCAGAGCTGAGCCCTGGGTGCTGCTGGAAGCCGAGGAGTAGCCCTGATGTCCCAAGCCCTGCACTTCCCATCACTGCTTGAAGCACCAGCTGATGGTGATGTAGAAAGCTGGGGTTTTTTTGCAAATCCCTTTTCTTTTCTCCTGGAGCTCAGCAACAAAGGGAATTCGGGGCCACCTCACAGAGGAGACCTCAGCTGAAGCCCAGGAGAGGGAGATGAAGCTGATGTGAACTTCTGGGCTAGGGTTTTGATTTGTGCTCTGCACCAGGGAGCCTCTTCTTTTCTCAGGACTGTACAGCCCTTGGGACAGGCCTGGTTTGCAGCCAGCAGTCTGGCATGCAGCAGGAATAAAAGAGCAATTCCTGGAGCTCTCTTTCCAATTGCTTTCCCTTGAAGTTAGCCCTGCTGCCAGGACATTTCTTATTTTGGATGAGCCCTGTCTTTCAGATGAGCTTGTCATCCTTGTCCTTGAAGTTCCTAATCCCTGCCTAGTTTGAAGGGAGGCTGGAGCAGCATTGCATGCAAAGGAAACACCGTGGGTTTTGTTTTCCTTATTGTCTGAACCTTGTAAACAGGTTCCAGACACAAATAATGGTTTGTAAGTCACGTTCCTCTATCTCAGAGGAACCATTTCTATTCTGCAACCTTTTGCTGATGCAGCAAAATAAGAAAAACAGCCTGGAGGGGAGAAGCAAATGTCCCAAGCTTCTCTTCCTAAACCCAGAGAAAGCTCAGAACGAGAACAGCTGCTCAGCAGAAGTCTCTCCAAACAAGAGTGGTTTAAATTAGTAGGATTCAGGCTAATTAAAAGACTATAAAGACATAATTAAAAGAACTGAGAATAAGCTATATTAAATTAGTCCACCAGCCACCTTCCAAGCCATTGCAGAAGGATGCAGCTGCTCTTCACCAGTCCAGAGTAGTGTGTGCCCTGAATGTGCTGGACAGAGCAGGAGCTGGTGGCAGGGTAGACCTGCTGGGGAGATTCCCAGACTGGTAGAAAGGGGATTTGCCCTGGGACAAGGCCAGTTAACCAGGAAGGTGACAGCGAGGTGGTTCCACCCCCAGGGTAATTTCCTCCTTCTCACGTCAGAGCTCTCCCTGTGCGCCCGCAAGGATGGAGTGCTGCTGGTGGGAAATCCTCCATGAAAGCATCCTGCTGCTCACAAATGAGCTTTGAGGCACCGCTGGCCCAGGGCTCTGCCCACAGCTCCAGGATGCCTCGGGATGGCTGCAAAGACAGTGGCATCCCGGTGGGAGTGTGGGGAATGCAGCCAGAGGGGGCTGGGGGTGAGAAAAAGGGGGCAAGGAACAGAAATTAAATCAGAGTGGGAAAGAGAGAGAAAAGGAGGAGAGAGTGGCACACAAAGAAAGAGGAAAATGAGAGAAAGATAAAAAAAAGAAAAAGACAAGAAAGAAAGATAAAAAGAGAAAAAGGAAGAGAAAGAGATTTAAAAAAGAGAAAAACAAAAATAGAGAGAAAGTTAAAAGGAGAAGAAAAGAAAGAAAGAAAGAAAGAAAGAAAGAAAGAAAGAAAGAAAGAAAGAAAGAAAGAAAGAAAGAGAAAGAAAACTCAAAAAATAAAAAGAAAAAAGGAAAATAAATAGAAAGATAACAGGAAAGAAAAAGAAACAGAAAGAGAAAAGTAAAGGAAAACAGAAAGGGAAAGAAATACAAAATGAGAAAGAAATTAAAAGAGAACAAGCAAAAGAGAAAATAAAATTAAAAGCAAAACCAAAAGAAGAAAAGCAAGAGAGAAAGGGAAAGAAAGGGAGAAAAGGGAAGCAAATTAATTGAAAGAGGGAGGGAAGGAGACAGCAAAGGGCCGTGGGTGCTTCCAGCTGTTCAGACACAGCAGTGCCGCCCCTCCACAGCTGTGCTTTCCATCTCTGTCCCGCTGGGCTGCAGCCCTTCATGGCACACGGAGGGCCCCAGGTGCACGGGGACCATCTGCCATGAACAGCCCCTTTGGCCCCAGGGATATTTCTGGGGTCACCAGCATCCCCTTGCCCCCGGAGGAGGAGGCTCAGGTGAGATCGGGCACCTGCGAGGGGCCTGGCCTGGCCACAGGAGCTGCTGCGCCAGATCAGGACAAACTGCAGGACACAAGGATATTCAAACTTCCTTTAGGCAGCAAAACTCACAAGTGTGGTGGGGCACATGTGGCCAGAGCTGACTTGGAGCCCCTGCTCACAGCTGCTGAAGAGGCTCTCCATAGCTGCAGCTGCTCACACACCCGGCTCTGCCGGCCGGCAGCAAAAACCTCCAAATGCCTCTTTTCTTTGTGCTGTATAAGACAAAAGTTGGGAGATTTTCCATGAATCGAGAATTTAAAAAATGCTGTTCAGAGACAAAAGAGGCGCTCTTGATTTTTAGCACTGCTTGGAGAAAATCCCATTGAGAAATCAGGAAGAAAAATATATTGTGAAGCGTAAGGCTGCGCCACGCTGAAGAATTAAAAATGTTTCTTTGAAAGCAGTAAGGATCAGGGTGGTTAGAGTTTCTGGGATTCTTCTTACAAGGGAAAGAAAAGAATTCCATAGTTGTTTTACTATTTTAGTAAGTAACAAAAAAAAAAAAATTCAAAAAGGAAAGGAAGAAAAGGAAGAAAAAAATTAGAAAATCAAAAGAAAAGGTGTAGGGCAAAACATGCACAGAATCCAGAATGGTTAAGAAAAAACATTTTTGCTTCACGTTTCTGTCTCCCTGCTGAAGGCTGAAAGAAAACCCACTGTGATATGGAATGTACATAACTTTGTAAAAAAAATTAATAAAAAAACTTTGTAGACGTTGTGGAAGCCCCATCCTTGGAAATCTTAAAGGCTAGGTTGGATCTGGCCCTGATCAGCCTGGTCTAGTGGAAGGTGTCCTTTCCTGTAACAGGGGGTTGAAACTGGATGATTTTTAGGGTCCCTTCCAAACCAAACCATTGTGTGATTCTGTGATTTGTGCCCCAGGCAACAAGACTGGGATGACACTGGTGTGACTTTGCCCCACACCAGGAGGGATGTGTGGGCTCCAATCCCTCCAGTTCCCCATAGTGTAGCTATTAAGAAAAGTCTTTGAGCCCCATCTGACCCCCATCTGTCCTAAGAATAAAAACCTGGATAAAAGTGACAATATTGAGCTCATCTCTTACCAGCAGGTAGAGAATCCAGCACCACCCACCAGGAGAAGCTGCTTTTGGAGTTTACCCTCCATTGGACACCAGCAAATTCACCCTGCAAGACCAAGAGGCAGAAAAGTAGTATTCAGTGTCAGTTCTTCTCAGGGCCCTATGAACTTATGAAAAAAACAAAAAGTGAAATGAGGACTGGGGTTCTGGGACCACTGAGAAGGGATGTGGTTGAATTTTCAAGGTATGCCCATGTGCTCTGATGGTAACTAGTATCCATTTGCTAATTTCAGTGGTTATTAGCTTGTTTTGTAATGAAATAATGGCTTCACTGGTAGAAATATGTAACAGTAACCAAAAGATTTCAACAGAGAGGTTAAAAAATGAACTGTGTGTGAAAACCATGCTGAGGCCATGCCATCCTCTTCAGCTGAGGTCACCTGGAAGGTCAGCTTGGTGTCACCCCATGAGTTTCACAGCTGGCTGTATCACACCTCTGGGGTACAGCTGTACCCACACCCCATGGTGAGGCAGCAGGAGGATGTAGCTTCTGAATCTGACAGCTTCTTGTTTTGTCCATTGCTCCTAATTCTCCTATTATACAAGACAATGAGCCTTCAGTCATCCCTCAGGAATTCCCTGGACTTTTCTTGTATCTCTGTTTGACCATTTGTTTTCCAAACTGGAGCATCTCTCCTCCCAGGCCTTCAGTCACTCATGTTGCTTTGCATGAATCTTTACTAATCTTATTTCTTCTGAGTGCTGTGGGACCAAAATGTCACAAACTACGGACAACAACATCCTAAGATCCCTTAGAACCTGAATCATCCACTGAGTCAATGTGGATGCGCCAGAGACATTTGTAGCAGCACAATGACATTTTCTGCTCTGTTCTCCACTTTTTCACAATTCCCAGAGTCTGATTTGATTCACAGTGACAGAGATTGTGGCTTGATGCAAACGTCCTGAAAGGTGCCCCATAGTGTGGCCTGAGAAGGCTCAGGGCATGGATCTGTGCCCTTTTCTAGCACCAGCTGGGCCAGCTGAGATGACTTTACCCAGCCCCCTGTCACTGGCTGCTTTCATCCCTCTGGTAGCTCTGCTGCTCAAGCAATGGACCCCTGGTTCATATTCTGAAGCAGCTGGGGTTTGGCTTAAATTCTTTTAAAGCATCAGGTCTTTGCTAACCCATATTTTTAAGCAGGAACAGAAAGAAGTTGCCAGCAGCAGCAGCAGAGGGTGATCCACACATTGTATCACTGCTGTCCAAGCTGGGAGTTCAGCAGACAGAGCAGTGAGGAAGCTGCTTGGAGGCTGGAAGAAAAGTCTGGTGTCTGTAAGGAGCTTGTGAACCAGGACAAGCAGCAGGACTATGGCAGTGTCTCCAAGACCTGCTGCCTTCCCAAAGTGTCACCTTCACCATCGGGGTGAGGGTGAGTCCCATTCCCAGTTTGGTCAAGATGCAGAAGTCCCCAACTACAGATGGGCCAGGAGCACAGGCTGAACTTCCCCAAAACAATAATCAACCAGTGACTTGAAAGGAAGGCCCACCTGTCATTCCCTCCCTGGCTCTGTCTGAGAGCAGAGGCACCAGGGCTCTCTCGAAGAAGCTGCACTTGTGGTATTTTTGACCCAGCTGGAAGAAGGATGAACCATAAATCTCACTTGACAGTTTAATCTCATTATATTTCCCAGCTCGATTTCCAGGCCAGAGGGGTTTGGCTTAGCTTCAGAGAAGCGTCTGAACCCTCAGAAGCTGCTCCAAACCCAAGCCCTAAATCTTTCAATGGTCACCCATCCATGGGACTGGTGTCCCCTTGTCACTAGCTGTGCATTGCTGTGGTGGACTAAGACACAGCACGTGTCATCACAGAGATGCTCATCAATACCAACCCTCCATAAAGGTATTTCAAGGCATGAACTGAAGGGGAGGTACTGAGGGTCATAAAAAAGCATGAACTCACTGTTGCTAAAAGGCCAAGAAGCAAATAATCTCTTTGAGACTGCTGGGGATGAGCAGATGAATAGACCACCAGCCATCATCAGAGACACCCCTCAAATGCCAGCTGGAAAGGACATGTCCTTGATGGATATCTGCTGGGGTTCCAAGCAGATCACAGAAGGCCTGTGCAGTGAAAGCAAGTGGCAGCAGGAAATTATAATTGCTTATAAATTTCTGAGTCTGTGCTGAAGGGAGATGGAGACCACCGCTGCAGAGCCAGGGCAGGGCTGGCTTTGCATGTGTCTCTGTCCTGGTGGTCTGAAGAACAAAGAAGGAGCCAGGAGGGCGAGCAGACCTTGGGAACAGAGGGAGGCTGCAGCTGTAAAGATGAGCCAAGCTGTCTCTCTCAGCCTGGGAACTGGGGAAAAGAGCTGGGTGGGCAGTGCTGGTTTCACTTCTCAGCGCTTTGTGCAGACGCTGCCTTGGTGTTACGGTTCACGTGGGATTGCAGCAACCCCCTCTCAGCAAGGAGCAGGCTCCAAAACTTCCTGCAAAATCTTGGGCCGTGTTCTGCCATAATTTTTGCCAGAGATTTGCCTTTCATCTCTTTGGGATGCAGCAGCAGGAACAGGGCAGGAAGCTCCCACCACCTCTGGAGAAATTGACCCTTGATCCCAAACAACGTGCAGGTCAGGGAGGGATTCATCCTCTTTGGTTTGCATTTCTCTGCCTTTAGGAGCTGTGCTTCAGCACACAGTGGTGATCCCAGAGCCAGCTGGCTGAATTCAGTGTATCCAGACTGCATAGACCAGCAGAGCCTGGGCAGGGACCAGGCTTCAGCCACGCACCACTTGCCCGACAGAAGGGCCAGCTGGCTCATCCCAGCCCAGCCAGGCAGCCCCTACACAGCCCATGTGATGGACCAGCTAATGCAGCACTGCTGCCACAGCTCTGTCCCCTTGGAAGCATCATCCTGGACCCGGCATCCTCTCTGTGTCCAACCAGATCCCCAGCCAAACCCCAAACAGCTGCAGCTCTGGAGCTGATCACCGTGACGCTGCCAGTCCCAGACACCCAACAGAGGATTTCATGCTGAAGGAAGGTTTTGGTGGTTTTTCCTGAGTAAGGAGAACAGCTCTGAGCTCAACAAACTTGTTTTGTGAGTCATGCAAGAGAGCTGAGCTGTCTTAAGGACACAACTGATTTTTCATCTAATAGAGAATGGTTTGGGGTGGAAGGAACCCTAAAGCTCATCTATTTCCACCCCCCTGCCATGGGCAAGGACACATTCCACTAGATCAGGATGCTCATTGCCCTGTCCAGCCTGGCCTTGAACACTGACAGGGACAGGTCCTGTACATGCATTCATCTTCTCTGGTCCCACCAGCATCTGGACGGCTCCTTTGTGCTCCAAGAAGAAAAATCTCAGCTCTCAAACTTATAAATCAAATGTAAACATTACTGCCAAACACTTCCCATATATCATCCTCTGGGGTTTTGTGGCAGGGTTTCCTTATTTCCTCTTCATATTCCAGTTATTATTGACTTTTTTGGGCACTTTTGAGCTCCTTTTCAGGGCTTTTGTTTTCTGGGTTGATTCATGTAACAGTTTGGTTTCCCAGGGCAGCTGCTTTGTAACAGGGGTCTTTGGGGGCTGTGGGGAACATGATGAGAGTCTTATATATATTTTGCACCAGTGTGCCTCCCTTGAGTACACTTTGTACCACATAAACCCAGCTCTCAAATTATGAACTCTACAAAGCTAAGCTCATTGAAGTACCCAGAAATGAGTGGTGAGCTTTATCCACCAACAACATTAAACATGCTGCATTTAGTCATTTCACTCACTGGAAATATCTCATCAGTCTGTAACGCAGTTCCACTTAAATCAACCCTTGAACTGAAGTTCAGGAGAGCAACATCTAGGAAAACAAAGGGAAGTAATTCCCACTTGTAACATGAGCAGCTGCTACGGGCTTCCAAGATAAATGAGCACTCCATAATACAAGAGGCATGATGGGTCTCTGATGTCAAAATGTTGTCAGGGGATAGCAACGTATGAAAGGATTTCTTTCCTTTTGTTAAAACAGCCATCAAGTAGCTTTATTAGGATAAAAATTCAAGGTCACCAGAGCATGAGTTTTTGCCCTTTGCCTATTTTGTCTGATTCTTAGAGGCCATGGCTGCAGTTTTCACGCTGCAGCGGTGCACAGGTGTGTTTTGTGAGCTGTGGGCAGCAGAGATTTGCATTTCATTTCCATGTCTGCCAGTGCATGGATGTTTTCCTGAATGAAGATGAAGCACGGCAGGAGGTCCCTTGGCTTATGGCACAAATCCAAGCAGGCATGGGGATCTCCATCCTAACAGAGACCCCGCTGCACCCAGGGCAGTGCTGCACAGGGACCACAGGGATGGTGGCAGAAGATATAATTCTCCTTTTATTTATGTTTAATGTCTCCCTCAGCCTGTGTGCCTCAGCCCTGGGGTGAGCCAAGGGCTTCTCCTGAAACCCACTTGGGGTTTCGGGAGCTGCAGCTGGGTCTCTGAGCAGCTCAGGAGATGGGAGTGGGAGCAGTGGGGACAGTGGGAGAAGTGGGGACAGTGGGAGAAGTGGGGGCAGTGGGAGAAGTGGGGACAGTGGGAACATTTGGAACAGTGGGAGCAGAGTGCCGGCTGCTCTGCTGGGGTCAGAGGGGACATGTCAGAGCTGCAGCTTTACAAACACGGAGCTGCCAAGTGTGACACTCCAGCCACGGGGTGCCGGGCACGGCGGGGTCTCCCCTGAGCGGCTGAGCCTCACACAGCCGGGGGTGCCAGCCAGGAGCTCACTGCTGCCTTGGGAATGCGCCCCCAGCCCAGCTCCCAGCGCAGACACAGCTCTTCACCTGCTGTGGGACACAGGGACAAACCCCGGGATGGGTGACAGGGGAGTGGTACTAAGGGTGGGACTCGCCTGACACTCTGGGGATGTGTGTCTGCTCCCCAGCGGGTCACCTCCAGTGATGAGCTCATCAATCTCTTAAAATAAATAGCAATAATAAACAAAAGCAAACCCATTAAATTTTTGTTTACCTGTTTTTCTTCCATCAGCAGATGCGTTCCCAGCCATGAAAGGCTCTGCTCAGCTTTGCCCCTAAACCAGCCAGCGAGGGAAGAACTGCTCTTGACACTGGCTGTGTTGTAATTGGCCTTTAGGGCTGACCCCTTTAATTAGATTAACAGGGGCTGGTTCCTTCACTCTGGGGGCAGAGTTGGGCAGGGATCCCTCCAGGGCCCACTCCTTCTGTGTCAGGGTTTCCTATGAGCTTCTCCCTGCAATCCCACACCTCCTGCTGCCTCTGTTCCCAGGGTCCTCTCCTATGCGCCCTCAGAGATGCAGGGACAAGGTGGGGAGTGGTGTGAGATGTGGGCTTGTGTTTCTCCCCCCACCATTTACCATTCCCAGGCTAAAGTAAGATGAGGAGGTTAAAAGCAGTTCAGAAACAGCACAGGAAGAGAATAGAGATGGTGAAGAAGGGGAAGGAGGAGGAGAAGCCCTCCCTGCTCTCCCTCTGCCAGAGGAAATAATTTAGTGTTAAGTGTCACCTCAAAGAGTTAAATCAACCAGAGTACATTGCAAAAAGGCATTTTAGCCATTTCCATAGATAATGGTTATGTCATGTCAAGATGCTGGCTTTCACGATGCTATCAAGCCATCCATAATTTAATGTTTAAAGTGCAACCTTAGCAATACAATTAATACTGTTTTATTAGCCCACAGAGGCTTCATGTAACTACTTAGAGCCATATAACACCAGCCCATCTCACAGCCCCATATAAATTCCTCTGGTAAGATAAACTTTTAGGTCTGCAGTTGCAGGCACTGAAAATCTGCAGAGGCAGCAGAAAGTAAATGGCTTTCCTGTTTGATAGAGTATCACTTTGGAGGAATGCACCTCTGCCTTCTCTGCAGAGAAAAGAGCTGGTGCCAAGACCTTGGGGAGGAGGCAAGTACAGGACATACCTTGGGAACAGTCCTAAATCATCTCTTTCTCTTTCTCACTGTCCCCCTCCCTCTCCCTGGGTATCTCTGTCTCCTTCACACCCACTTGGAAGTGCACAAGGACAGCCATTCTCACATGGAACAGGACTATTTGTGCATCTTGCACTGTTTTCAAACAAAACCCGTCCTGCCTGCCTGCTGATGGGCTTCTGACACTGAGGCATCCCAAACCAGCTGTTCTGCACCCCCAGCCTGGCCATCCTGGACCCCAGCATGTTTCCTGTCATGTGAGTCAATTCCTGCCTGCCTGCTGATGGGCTTGTGACACTGAGGCATCCCAAACCAACTATTCTGCACCCCAGCCTGGCCATCCTGGACCCCAGCAGGTTTCCTGTCATGTGAGTCAAGTTTAGGCTCCTGCAGCTTGGATGTCTCCACCTGAGCCAGCCATTCCTGCTCCCCTGAAAGGCAGTGCAAGGTGGGAAGCATTTAGAGTTTGTTATCCGTTTGCCTCACTGCAGACACCTCCTTTGGGATGAGTTGAACCACTGGCCAAGTGCCTACTGAGGAACAAAGACAGCAGACTGAGATGCAAACATTTTCCTAAATGCAGCTGAATCTCACTCTCAAAACTGAACCACTGGCCAAGTGCCTATTGAGGAACAAGGACAATGAGATGCAAACATTTTCCTAAATGCAGCTGAATCTCACTCTCAAAATCCATTTCTGTTATTTGAGATACCTGTGGAGCTCATGCATGCAGCGACGTTTGATGTCCTCAGCAAGGGCCACCCAGCCAGAGGGGTGGCACACATTGCACTGGGTCACACGGGGCATGAAACTTGCTTTTTCTGACTTGTGCCACACCACCCTTTCCTGGTTCCTGCATGTGCCTCTTCTCCAGGGTGAGATCGCTCTCTCTGGGACCTGGTGCAAGATCCTGCACAGGGAGAGGGGAACCAGCAGTGCTGGCCTGGTGCAAAACCCCTCCAGAGAGCATGGCAGATGTGCAAAACCCCTCCAGTGTGTCACTCTAGGACACTAAATAGAACAATGCAGACACTGGAATTTCCAAGGTGAAAAAGAGGGAAGTTTAATTCTGACTCCAACATTTATAGATTTCCAAAAGTGACAGTGGATTGGAGGATGAAAGTGCCACCTCTCCAATGACACTGGACAAACCAACAGTTCATTAAATTTCTCCTGCTCCAGAAAATAATGCAAAACAATTAATTATTTACATAAAGTCTGTGAGAAAGTTCATTACAAGAATGTAAACATCAGAAGGCTTAGAAGAACTCAAAAGAACAGGGCAACACCAGGGAGCAGGGCAGATGGAGGCAGCAGGAGCTGCTGAGGTCCTGGCCAGTACAGTCCTTTTCATGGTTGGTCTTCAGTCAGTTGTGACCCTAAACAGTCTCTGGGATTGCCCTGGCTTGGTGTCTCAGTGTAACTCAGACCAAGGCTTGCCCATCGAAGTGCAAAGGCTTGGAGGGGACCTGGTTCTCCTGCTGAACTCGTGCCCACAGAGCTGCTCACCTGTGGACACCAGCACAGAGCCAATTAGGCACATTAACATGGAGCCAGGCCAGACTAATTGTGCTCTGCTTTCCCTGGGCCCACTGAGCCTCCCTTTGGCTCGTGCAGGCTGTGGCCATTCCACTTCCACGGGCAAGAAGAGACCTCAGTGGCATCTGCTCAAGCCAGGTTTTCCCACAGCCAGCACCATTCAATGCTCACGTGGGGCTGAGGAGCAGCAGGTGCCCTGTGCCCCAAAAGCCACCCCTGCCCCAAGGCTCTTCAAAACCAATACATAAAGAAGAAAAAAAGGAGAAGCATTGTCAGACTGGTATGAGCAATATAGACAGGAGGTGGCTGATCCAGACTTAGAGGTGCTGTGGCAAAGGTGAGGTTTTGTGGCTCTCAGACCTGTGCCCACTGAAGCCACACTATTCTTGTGCTCATCCATTGCAGGATGTATCTCAGGGATTGCTTGTCGATTCCATCAGCAGAATAAAAAGCCACTCCTGGCACTGTCATCTCCTTGTGTTTAATATTTTGCATATTTTTCTCCCTTAAAACCCTGTCTTCTCTAAATAGGTTCATCTCTGCTTTTATGTTGGAAATAATTTTTGTGTTTTTCTGGTTGTGAAAAGGAGTCAGTCTGGGAACTTTAAAGAGGTCCAAATTCATAAGGTAAATAGGGATTCTTCCTTTCTCCATCATATCTGCATTAAGGTTTTATTAAATGTCAAGGTCCTACAGTGACCTCAGGGCTTGCAGGGACACAATTCTGAGTTCAGGGTCTCATCCGCTTTATCTTCCACACAACCTGACATCCAAAGATACGGGAATAAAGAGAAGAATTCACTGAAATTTTTTTGCAATTAATATAGAGGCACAATTAAAAAGTAATCGGGCACCCTGTCCCCAAATTTCCTCAGGTTAGGGCCAGCCTTTCTGATTATTCCAGCCTACGCTTTCCGTGCATTTTAATTATTTTACCCACACTAATGCAAACACACAGAGTGAAGATAGACCAGGCATCCCAAATCAGTTTAATGAATGTCCTCATCTGAGAGGATTCTCTTTCATAATGACTGAGAGGGATGAGAAATATAACTCTCTAGCCTAACTCCCCAAGAAGCAGCGGGGCCCCAAAGATATGAAAAAAAAAGGCAAAAAAAACCACCAAAAAACTGAGCAATTCATCAGAAGCAGCAGGAGAGAAAAGCTAATTAGAGCTGGAGACATAAAGAATGAAAAGCTGAGCATGGAGGGCACTTTAGGGAGAAAAAGGAGGGGAGCTCGAAGAGCCACAAGCTTTAATCTGTTGTGTGATCTGTAGGACTCACTAAACACCTGTGAGAAGCAGAGAGCTTGTGCTTCCCACATGCTGGCAGAAAATAATGGCTCTGGGGGAAACACACCTTTCACACTTACAGGTTTTGTTCCTGGAAGAAACCTTCTGTCTCTGCCCTTGCTTCTTCTTCCCTTTCTTTCTCCTGCTTACAAGCAGGCACTGTCCCTGGCTGCCCCTATTTGCAGGGATGCTGGTGTGAGTGCTTTCCCTCCATCTCCTCGTCTTCCCCACTGGCTCTGCCCCCTCTCAGCACCACCATCACCTTCCTCGCTGCAGCAGGGAGGTGAGGTGGGTCAGGCTGGCCCCACACTGGGCACGATGCTGGGCATCCCCTGCACCCTCCAAAGACAGGGCAAGCCACCAGGACCTGCTGTGCTGGCTGCAGGATCTGCCCATCACCCAGGGCAATGGTAAGAAAACATCCCTGCGCTCGCTACGGGGTTGATCCTTGTTCAGTGTTGAAATCAGGGCATGGAGGGACAAAGGAAAACATAAACCAGCCCGTGCTAACCCAGCAGTCACGGGCTGCCCCTGCAAGGAGCAGCAAAGCTCCAGCGCCCTTTGAGCTGCTGTACAAACAACCAAGCAGGTCCTGCCCCGGAGCACTCCCAGCCTGAAAAGCCGAAGGAGGGAGGGTGATAATCCTTTTCTCCTTGTGTCTCCAAACACAGGCTTTAGGCAGTTCTGTTGCACAGAAATCTGAGGGCTCGTGTAGAGGGGGTCAGCATCCACCCCTCTACCCATGGGCAGCACGGATGTGGTTTGTTGGGCTGGTTACAATCACCCTGTGCTGTAGTTTATCAAATTATTATTTTTCCATGTCTGCTTTAAGCCTGTGGAGCCCTTGAACACCAGAGCAGTAAATAATGGAGAGCAGTGGACAGTGCAAGCATATTTCCAGGTTTTTAAAGCAGTTAATGCAGAGGTGGGTTCAGACCTTCATGAGCTAAAGGCGCCTGGATGTGGCTGGTGTCTGTAGGTCTCGCTCCTCACCAGGCAGCAGAACACCCTCCTTTGGGGCAGGTGCAGACTCACAAGGGTGAACCTGCTGCTCACAAAAAACCCATCACTCTTTCTTCCTCACCTATCAGGGGGTAGCAATGTTTCCCCAGAGACATGTGCTCCAATATCAAAACAATTCCCAAAAATCAAGAGTGAGGGCCAGATTTCCATGACCAGCCAGGACTGCCAACTCCTGCACATTCCTCTGCTCTTGGTGCTCTTGTCATTTACTTGGCTCTCTGCAATGTCAGATCGGTGGGACAGGAGCAAGACAGCTGAGCTGGGTGCCTGTCTTCTTCCTTGTCCCTCTTTAACCTGCAGAGGTGTCAGGTGAAATCTCCTCTTAGAGAAAGTTGTCCTGAAATGCTCCTGCATGTGAGGAGCAGAGGAACGTGCACTTGGTGTAAAGCAGGGGCCCAGCTTTGCAGGGCCAGGGCTGGGATATTAGAAGGGCTTAGAAACAGGACTCCTGCAGCAGAAATCCTCTCTGTATTTTCCTCATCAGCAGAGTGTTCCAGATTCAGGTGTTGGCTGCATGAATCCTGGGCTAGCAGAGAGCAATGGATTACTAGCAAACAAGGGAAAAGCAAGAAGAAACCTTTGGCAGTGGCCAGCTGGTCGTTTAGCATGAACCAGTTTTCATTTATCAATATAAATCAGTGCACAGGTTATTTCTTGCTAGTGAGAAAAGAGAGTTTTTTTAGGATATATTTAAGGGAAGCCAGACTTTGCCTCTCCCACTGCTGTGAGACTATCTACATTTTTAGTGCCAGTTGCCTGTGTCCCACTGTTCAGTGAGAGGAGGATTTCAGGCAGAGAGTTTGATTCTCTTGTACTTCAACTCAGATAAAATCAATTGCATGGGAAATATCCATGCAAGAGAAAAGTGTTCCTCAGTGCAGGCTTTAAATCCTGTGTTGGTTTCTTTGCCTCACTTTGCTCTGAACCCACAGCTGTGGATTTTCAGATTTTTCACTGTGAATCCACTTCAAAGTGGTGTCCAGCCCTTTCTAGGAGGGCCTTCATTTCTCAGTGTCCAATCTCTTTTAACACATGTTTTAACATTAATAGAAGCACATTAAGTGGCATTAGGAAGTGGAGCAGGGGAACTGCCCTACCAGATCATATAACTAATTGCTTTGCTGCTGGTTCTGCGCTTCCTATTCCTGTGACATTCCTTTGAAGTCAGAGTGGGATGCTCTGACATATCTGGTACATCAGGGAGCACTGAAAGGTTACTGCTTCCTAACTAAATAAGAACAGAGGAATGGTTAATTCCCTTTGTCTGGCATCCATCACACAGCAAGGTCAGTGTCACATGTTTGGTAGGATGCTAAAGTGGACACATGTTGGGAATTGCTAGCTACAGGATGCTGTACATCCTCTCAAAACCCCTGGAGTAGAAATGGTGATGGAAAAAAAATTAAAAAAAACAATAAAGCCTAAGTGGACTTGCTGTCATTCTAGGGACATGGTTGAGAATGCTTGATGGGACAAGTACATATGGACTTACAGGTGCAGATTGGCCGTGCTTTGCATAGGATCCTGCCGAGTGCTTGCTGGATAGTTTGTTTGATGCAAGTAGATTTTTCACTTTGCACCAGCCATCTGTCTCCACGGCTGTACTGAAGCATCCCACAGACAGCGTGCCACAGAGCTGCAGCGCAGTCTTGTCACAGTCATGCTGCTGAAAAACCTCTCCTAACATCTCCTTTGATAGATTTTCACTTCCCTCTCCACCTCGTGCACGAGAACACAGCACAAACAGAACGAAAAATGCTTTACACAGGGGAACAGTAGCTGAAACAAAGTATTGGGCTAATTTATCTTGGGTTTAGGCAGGTTTTGCAATCCATAGGATACATCCTGATGTCATGGAAAAGCAGGTATCAGGACAAACTGAAATTTTTTCAGCTATACCCACCCTCTGTTCCAGAGTAGGTGCTCCCTACACACCTAAAACTCATGTCCCCAAGCATATTATCACATAGACTGTCTATTTAAAATGCCACCCCTGAGCAGGACAACTTTTGGAGGAATTCCAAAAGGTTCAGGCACTTGGTTCAAGTCTGAGTGTGTATTGTGTGGTCTGGCTGTGCACTTGCAGTCAGGCTGGGCTCTTACACGTCCTGCTTTTAGCTGGCTTGGAAATGCCCCAGAAATGACAGAGACACTCAGCTCTGCTGACTGAAGCCCACAGCTCCCCACCACAACGTAGATGTAGCCACGGGGAAGCACATGATGGGAGCCAGATGAAGCCAAATCAGCACCAAAAGGACCTAATCACTGATTAGAAAGAGGCGTGGTCCTTTCTTCATCACCTAGTCATTAAATTAGGATCAGTTGTCCTGCCAGGCGCAGGGGTCCATTCAGCTGCCAGCTATTGGCACTGAGGCAGCCTCTGGCCTCCTGTGTGTAAGAGATCAAACACGACTGCTGCAACTGTCCTTTTGGATCCACTTCCCTGCTGTGCAGCTGGCACTGAATTGTTTGGGAATCAGCCTCAGTCAGATTTTTGTGACAGTTGCTCTTTTTTTTCGCCCTGTTCTCTAGAAAAGGTTCTTGCTGCATGTTTATCCTCCTGGCTCCTACTGGGAGCAGCTGGGGTGACATGGGGAAGGTTGGAGGAGTTCCTCTCAAAGCACAAAACCTCTTTTCCAGGATCCTTAAGGTCTCTGTGGTTGAAAACAAAACTCTTGAGTTCGAAGAGAGTGCTTCCCACAAAACAGCAAGTTCTCAATAGAAATTAGTAATTTTCCTCCCCAGTCAAAAAAAAAAAAAAAAAAAAAAGCCAAAAGCAAAAAAAGCACCATGAGATCCCACCTCTGCAGCTTGGTGGGAACATCTCACCATTTTTTATCGTGGCTGGTGGAGCAGCAAAGTTCCAGTGTGGGGAAAAGACCCTGAAACCCAGCCATGTGCTGTGGGAATGTAGAAGACACAGAGAGGAAGGTGAGCACAGAGCCAGCAGGCAGCAGAAAATGAAACTGCCTGGCTGCACAGCGTAGCTGGAGTGGGGCCAGCCCAGCCATCCATGCATGGCAGGCACTCCCCTTCCCATTCCCGTGGCAAGGTGAGGGATGTGCCAGGCTGGGATCCATTACGTCCCTTCCCAAAGGGCACCAAAGCACGTCAGTGCCACCATTGGGGTCCCTGCCACCACCCAGGGAGGGTGCTGATGGAGGATGCCCAGCATCATACAGCAGCTTTGCAGGACAGCTGCATAGGCTTCAGGAAGTGTGAAGTGATAGTTGCTCCAGGACAGCAATTCCACATGTCCAGGGTGTCTTAGAGCAAAGCTTTAGCTGGGATCCTCTCCTGGCTGCAATGAGGAGAAGGGATGGGGTAAGTCAGGGAGTTCAGAAGTCTTTGGTTTAAGTGTGCAGAGCTCCACTGAATTCAATTAGTTTTGGATTATGGCTGTTCCCAGAAGAGTCTGTGTCTGTGACAGGACTGAACCCTTCCCAAAAATGAGGCTTTAGCAGCTCTAGTGACAGGTGAGGCAAGACTTGTGCATTGTTTAAGCATGCACACACACACAGACGTACACTCATACACAACATTTATGCTAGGATTCACCAACCTCCTTTTGGAATGGGGATCAAAGTACTACAGTTTCATTGAAATTACTCTAAAATTGTATATGCAGTTTATTAGAGTTTGATATCCCTTCTGTGGGATTTGAAGCACCTTGTGAGCTTTGGGAGATTCATGTCCGGAATATGGCATTCAGTAACTTGGTTTGAAAATTCTATAGTAAGGTTGCTAATCCCAAATAAATCTGGTATGTCTTTTCCTTAACCACATAGAAGGAATCATTGATGGAGTCCCCAATGAATCACATGCAACCTGAATTTTTTAATACTCCTGTCGATGTGCACATCGATCCCTTCCCTTCCAGGCAGTGAAGCTGGTATTGCCTTGCATACCACCACATTTCTCAGGCTGGCTTTCACACCACAGAAATACTGCTTCTCATTTCCCACTAGACACTTTGGAGTCCAAAACCTCTCCCGCAGCCTGATCCTGCCGAGGGCTGCAGGGGGGCTGGGGCAGCCCGGCATCCTGCAGGATTTGATGAGGAGATGCCGTGTGAGAGCCGAGTGCCAGGGCAGGGGAGATGTGCTGACCTGATTCTCCACCCTGATTTGCATGTGCAGTGTTAAGGGAAAACGCTGTATCCTATTAAATTAACAAACTAGCACATTCCATCAGCTGGTTCTCATGCCCTCCAGGCATCCTCTGGAGGTTTCCTCGACATGCCAATGAAACATTCAAAGTACAAGACAGCCCAGTCACTTCCCATCCATTTTTTATGGTACCATGGAAACAAAGAGCGCCTGGCAATTCCGTCTTTAAGCTTTCAATAAATCACTCCACAACTGTAAGAGGTACGTGCCTTCAATGCCCCTGTGTTTCACTTGGCTCCCCTGGGCTAAGCAGCCTTCTGCCCCCTTTGCCATCTATTCTCTACCCCCTGTCACCCTGTGGCCTCTGCTCCCCAAATAGCCCAAAGGGGTTGGGAGCAGACTGGCTCCTTTCAGGGTTTGTGTTTGCAGACATTGGAAGGAGTCCTGTGCATGTGCTGGGATGATGTGAAGCCAGAGCCTTAGAGGCAAAGACAGTTTTGCAACAGCTTTTCCAGCCAGAGAGGAGACTGAGGGCCATGGGACAGACTCAGAGACTCCACTGCTGCAAGAGTCACCTTTTGTCCTGCCACTGGGAACGCTCCCCCAGCCATTTCTGGGCTTTGATGTGTCCATCAGAGCAGATTTTCCCTTTTTTAATCTTACAGCCACTCTCACTCTCAGTCAACGTCTGCCTGCATGCCTGTGTGCAACCTTTTCTCTGCTCTTCAAACATCACCCTCCTGCAGAGGTCAGGGATGTGAGGAGTCCCCTGAGGTTGTATTTGTTGTAGGTACTGGTGTGTGAGCAGTCATGGCATCTGTCCTGGAGGAGAACGAGTTCCTCAGCTTTCCATTCCACACACCACAGCAGGGAGCAGTTGAACAATTCCTCCTCGGGTCCCAGGAGTCAACGCTTGTGTGCTCAGCCCAGCTAAAGTCTGATCCCTCTTCCTTTCAGGGATTCGTTACCTGGGTTGTCCCTGAGATACTCGCAAGAAAAGTTTCCAATGGAAGACTCAAAAAAAGGAAAAAGAGAATAAAAAGGAAAGCCAGAGCTATGCTTTTTCTGTCCCTCCTGTCATTGCAGGAGAGCTGAAACCAACAGCTCCTGGCACCCAGTGGGGCAGGAAACCTCCCCAAGCCATATTTGAGATCACTGCCTGATGGATAAGTCAGTAGTTGTGTGGCTGGGTCCCAACTGCAACTGCAGCATCTGAAAGTCAGAGTTGGCCCAGTTTTTTTCCATGGGAGAAAGGTGGAAGTGGTTTCACCAGTACATGATGCAGCTGAGCAGCACATATTGGTGAAACTTTAGCACTGGTGTCTGCTGCAGATGTCTGTGTGTGCACATTCATGCTGTGGAGTTTATCCTGGTGTATATTAATTCCCCAATTTTTAGTGGTGTTAAGGGTGAGGGCCTCAGCTTGAGCCATCAGTAAGGGATGAACGGGACCTTCCATCGGAAGCCAAGTCTGTCAGACAGCATTGCTAAAGTGTGTCTGCATGCAGAGATGCTCAGCTTGACTGCCAGGCTACTGCCCAGTGCTGGTCAGCTCCCACCTGATGGAAATTGCTGAGAATCTGGAGCAGTCAAAGGCAGAAAAAACCCCTCAAAACCGAAACAGCCCAAATCAACCCAAACTTCCCTTTGATTTCAGAAGGATTTAGATCAGGGCCTTCATTGATCTTTCACTCCTGAGTCTCCTGAGAGTGAAAGGGCATCCCAAAAAACCAAAGCAGGCAAGGGAAGGGAGTGAATGTTGTGCCAGGCTGTGCTGGCTCTGCTTGCATTAGGGGCAGCAACATTGCCAGAGAGCAAGGGGTCAAAATGAACATTAAATTAAGAAGCTGCTGAAGCAGTGAACAGGGAACCATTTGCTGCAGCTCTGGCTGTGGTGATCCCACCAAATAAAACATCTCCATCTGTGGGTCTCATGTCCCCATGCTGCAATCTCACCAGCTCCAATGGATGAATCCTGTAGCGCCAAGGCTGGAATGTCGGGTGGCTCTGCATTAACCCTTTTGCTTCTGAAAGTCATCTTCTAATTTCCATCCTGAAGGCTTAAATTAACGTCCCATTAAGTTGCTTTCATCTATAAATTGTCGGAATCTGCCTGGACTCCCTTGGCAAGGTAGGATTTGTGCCTTTGCCAGACACGGCTGGCACATGCAACAGCCGTGAGCTGCTCACGGGCACTGAATTAATTAAATATTAATGGACTCAACTCCTCTCCAACAGCTAATAATAAAAGGGACCATTTAAGTTTATTCTGACTCAAGTGAAGAGGTTTAGACTCATTGGGAAGCTGTTCAGTGGTGTTTCTTAAATGCTTAAGTCCTTTCTTCCAGCAAGAATCTGCACCACTTGTAAAGTTAAAACACTGCAAGGCAGGTGGTGTGGTGGGCGCTTAAGTCCTTTCTTCCAGCAAGAAGAAAAACACTGCAAGTTAAAACACTGCAAGGCAGGTGGTGTGGTGGGGCTGCTCCCAACTCTCCCTTGGCCAGCACAGCCAGCCCTGACCAGGCTCCTTCTCCAAACAGATGACACAGGACCTGGGGACAGCCTGTCCCATCACAGCCAGCTTACTCTGCTCCCACACATGGCCACTGGCAAGTCTGTAGCTATTTCTAATTGCCTCTCTCCTCACCTTGAGCAAATTGGACTTTTACAATGAAAAATATGCACATACAACAAAAAATTGATTTTCATTAATTTGGAGAATGGCTTGCAATATTGAGTTGGGTTGCTTGAAATTTTAGTTTGCTGCTGTTGGAGGAGAAGGTAAACTTTCCATTCATGATACCTCAGGAAAAAAACTCCAAAAATCAGTTGTTAAACATCTCTGGATTGGAGACCCCAAAGAGTTTGAGCAAGGGGCTGTGAAGCAGCAAAGCCAGGCTCCATCACACCACAAACCCACCCTGAGTGCTGCTCACCAGCCCGCTCCACTCACCCTGTGCTGGCAGCTTATCCGCTGCCAGAAAGGTCTGCTTGCTTTGGCACACATTCTATAAATGTTCTCCTAATTCCAAGAGCTGGGCAGGAATGGACCATTCCAGGGCATTAAATTGCCTGCTGCACCCCCACAGCCCCCTGTGAGCCTCCTTGCAGCCGAGCCGGGAGCAGGATGTGACCCCGTGCACTTGCTCGCGGTCCTTTGCTACCGGAGGGCTTATTTCAAGGCTCCCCTTCACCGGCTTCAGATTCCTCTTCCCCTTTTGTACTTTCAAAAGAAAACATCTGTGAAGGGCTCGTCACAACAAACCCCTGCCAGTGTCTGATCTCTTACGATAACATGCTCTAATGAGGTTATAGCTCTCCTGTCTCGCAAGTGTTTCGGGGCTGCTCGGGCTGAATGAGGCGGGAGGTAATTAGAGTGACATGCTTTCGTGCTCAGAGAGAATAAAGTAACACGAATTTCCTGAATGGGCAAGAGCAGTTTGGCCTCAGCTGAGGGAAATAAGCAGGCAGTGATCTAATTCACTTTACTGTTAATAGATTGTTATCTGCGGAGCCCTCGTGCAAACATGATAAGCTGTAAAGAAATACAGATGAAAGCCAGAGCTCCAAGGGTTGCAGAGATGAACATTCAGCCCAACGCTGGGCTCCTTGGCCTCAGCCCAGCTCCATTTTCTGCTCATCCTGGAGCTGGCTGGGGTGATAACACTCGAGTAGGGCTGTGCAATCAAATCTCTTCACAAACTGCAGGATCATTTGGCTCCAGCACCAGTTTGGGAATTCCTTGTGGAGTCTAAGGCACAGTGGAAAGAGGTGGAGGCAAAAACTCTCCGTGGGTTCAGGCTTTGACTCTGGCTGCTGTGCCCCATGTGTAGGGGGTGTGAGGTGTCAGCAAGCGATGCTGTGGTCCCCCAGTGAGGTCCCCCAGCTGATGAGCATGTCTGCCTCTGTGCAGCTGCAGTCACAGCCATCTTCTGGCACAGTATCCCTTCCACATCGTGACTGCAGGCAGAGAGCCCCCACGCTGGCTTTGTCTTCCACACCCCTGACTCCCTGTCATGGCCCTGAGATACACAGGGGGCTGCTCCCACATGCTTTGGAAGGACAACACTCCCACACTTTGTACCAGGGACGAGTTGCAGTTAGAGAACCAGGGTGAAAGTGGGTTTATGAGTGTCCTCTAGCTCCATGAACAAGGAACTGATGTGCACCAATTTGGCCAAAGCACTTTGTCTGGATTCTGTAAGCATGCCAACCTGTTGCCAATCACATCCATGATGCTATTCCCTCTCTTCTCCCTGAGTTTATCACCCTTGTGTCCAGCCAAGGCTGCTGCCAGCACAGACACACCACACCCTGCTCACACGTCAACTCTGATTGCAGCTCTTCTTTGTCATGGTGTGAAACCTCCTACCCTTCCAGCTGCGGGAGGCTCAGGACCTGGAAATTAGCTTCCAGTGCCCACAGTGAGGATGAATTTCTGCATGACCAAGGAGATGCAGGAAGGGGATCCATTGGGGTCTGCCCAAGCATGAAATGATGCAGAGTGCAGTGGACAGGCTGAGCAGGAGCAGGATCCTTCCTCATGGCTGTGGGGTGAAGCATCACCCCCACACAGCCTTTCTTCCTGTAACCTCCATACTGCCCTGGCCTTACATGTAATACACCATGTTTTTTATTCATTTTTTCTTTCCTCGGGCAAAAATGCTGTCAGCTTCCCAGGCAGGTTTGAATGTGTCAAAAAATGTAATCTCTTCAGCCAGATTTAGCCTACTTTTGGGAAGCAAGTGTACTCTGATTGCTGCTTCCCTGACAGCTTCACTAGAGCTGAGAGAACCCCAGTCCTGCCTGCCCCATCTCTCTTCAGCCAGCATCCAGCTATTAGAAAAACAACAGCACAGCTCCTTATGGTCACTCTCCTCAGCATTTCCAGGAGCTGTTGGGTCTCTCCAGGCCTCATTTCCTAACTTGTACTACAGGAAACCTACAATCTTTTCTCTCCAGTTCTACCCAGGTTGATGGCAAAGCCCTGATGGGACTGGGAAGATCCCTGCTGCAGTTTTACATCTCCCTGACATCCCACTGGAGCCTCTAAACGTGCTGCACAGCAAGCATGAGCATGTGCTAACCCTCCACATGCTGCTTTGCCACTCCTGTTCAGCAACAGGGAGCCAAGGCCACAAACATGATAGCCAGTGTGGGGCTACCCAAATGTCACCAAAATTGGGCAGCTGAGGCATATCCCCAACAGGTCCAGTGGTCAGCCAGGCCATTAGAAGCACAGCTCAGGCCAAGCTCTGGCCATTGAACTCCTGCCACAAACCCAGATTCAGACTGAAGTTTGATCCAGGAACACGTCCTTGACGGGTGGTTTGGATGCAGCCACTCTGTCCTGAAGAGGAGGAGAGTTATGTAAGGGCATGTAAGCTCTGCCAGCTGCTGCCTGTGCCCATGAGCCAGTTATTTTATTTATTTTGTTTTATTTTATTTTATTTTATTTATTTCATTTCATTTAATTTCATTTTTATTTTATTTTATTTTATTTTATTTTATTTTATTTTACCTAACTCATTTTATTTAACAATACAGACTTAACCCTGGCCACTCTTCAACCCATCCTCAGAATCCTGCTTTTGCAGTAATGCCATGCCAGGTGCATGGGGAGCAGCCTGACTTCCACTGTGAGTGCCAAGAGGGAGTGGAGGAGGCACAAACCAGCTCTCAGTCAGCTGGAGAGTTTACTGAAGGCTGCAATCTTCCAATTGCTTGAAGAGCTGTCATTAGGCAGTTTAAGATGGCAGATTGCTAAATTGTTTTGAGGCTGGAGCCAAACAGCACCCAGTAGGGCTCTCTTTGCTGTGTGGATATGTGTGCACCGCAGTCCTTTGGTGTGAGAGGAGAATCCTTGTCGTGCCTCAAGCCTCCTGCAGGGCTGGGAAGCGGCACAACTTTCACCGTGGAGAAAAGGGGAATGAGATACAGGGATGGGAAGGAGAGCATGCAAGAACAGAGTCTCAACATCTCTCTGTTACCCAGTGTCTGCCCCATGGTCTTTTGCATGTTTTTTTCTGTCCTCACCGCCGACACTTTCCTCCTGTGACAGAAGGAGATGATATTTTCTGTATCTTTTCCAGAGCTGGTGAGACTGACCTGGAGGAAACATCTCTGTGACCTCATCAGGGGTCATGCAAGGAGCTGGGGCAAGGGACAGAGGCTGGGAGGGACAGGAAAGGATGACTTTGCTCATTATCTGGTTCAGGAGTTTCAGGATCCACCAAGAACCCAAAGGGGTTTGGTTCTGCAGTTACATGTTACTGGCAGGGATCAGATCATCAGCCTCTCCTTAAAGCAGCCAACATGGACAGTTCCAGTCCCTGTCCTGAAAAACTGAGTGGTGCACTTTCTCCTTTCTGGGGCTGCAGATTTCTCAAGAGAGTGGGAAAACAGCAGCCAGCACAGCAAAAACCTGCTGACAGGACTCATAAAGCAAAGGGGACAGCAGCAGGCTTTGGTAGCAGCCTCTTCTCCACTGGAGGAATACAGAAACTGGGTTTTTCCCTATTGAATGCATCCCTTCTTCCACTACACTCACCAAGAGCCTGTCTCTAGAGCCTCAGCTCCACTTGGACTCTCTATTTCCAGGCCTTGAAGAAGTGTTGGCTGGTCCCACCTCCAGTCCCAACATCTTGCAGAAGAGATACCAGATCTGCCTAGCAGTGAGGTCTGAAGCTTACTTTTCACTGGGATTATCTACCATGGTTCTCACTGTGGGCACCAACTCCACAGAGCAGCCCCTTCAGGAGTGGGTTTTGCAGTGAAATGCTGCTCTTTTTTGGGTTTGAGGCCTTTTCTGATGGGTGTAAAGGGTGCAACTTTTCTCTGCTCATTGGGAGCAACTTGTCCCTCTGCCCACTGGGAACCCCCCAGTGCTGATGGAGTTGGTCTCAGCTTTTCCAAAACATCCTGTCAGTCATCCAAAGGCTTTGTATCCACATAGCACTTGGTAACCCCAGCCAGTGACAAAACATCTGGAATGTCTCCTCAAGGCACCTGTGACACATAATTTTGGTAGAACAGGACAATTTGCCCTTGGGCTTGTGTATGCACTTCCAACCTGTTTGATGCTTTAGGGAGAGACCTTTGGATCCACTGATTCTGAGAGAGAAAAACCACTCAGCGAAGGTGCATCTGGGTCTATTTTGTCTCCCCCTAGGAATTTCCCCTTCTCCTCTAAGTTCCTCCATTTCCTCCAAGTCTCCAGACTCCCAGGTGCCTGCCAAGCACACATTCCACGGGCCCTCTGTGCACACTTCCACCCCTGCAAAATTAAAACACGTGACCTCTATAAATCCCCATCAAAGGCCTTTATTCTTGTGCTATTCTCTTGCTGTTGTTCGCTCTGAACATGCATGTGACAGCCAGATAAAAGGCATCATTCTCCAACGAGCTAATTCAAGTTAACCACTGCAGGGAGAGGGACTGAGCAAAGCCAAAGCACTCTGGCATTTTGATGTGCAACAGGGGTTTGAGCTCCCAGCTCATTTTTAGCTTCTGAAATCCCAACTGTTAGCCAGACACTCCCTGAATGTTTGGCAGGAAGCAGAAATTGAGGAAACCTGGCTTCCTTTGCATCTGTGTCCCAGGATTTTGCTGTAGGAGAGGGAGGTTAGCTTGAAAGATGGGTATTTGAAAAGGTGAGCCTTGTTCCCACTTTGGGGTACTTATTAGGAGTTTAACCCTCATAGGTCCTTTAGTTTTCCTTTCCTTTTCCTCAGAAAATTTAGGATACTCTGGGACACATCTCATCCTGCTAAACTTGGTTGAAATCAGCAAGCCCAAATATTTTTAGATACATAACAAAGGACATTAAGAATATATATTTTTTAAGTTTTGAAAACTAACTTTTTTCACTAAAAAATTAGAAGGAATTATTAGTTGAAAAGCCATGTCAAAGTGGTTTGACACTTTTCCTCTGTTCTCCTTTGAGCTTGGGTGCTTCTGGGTTATACACTAGAAGTGAATCTCCAGCGCCTTGAACAAGAAGATGCTCTTAATGCAAAAAAAAAAAAGTTATGGAATTATATAACATCTGCTTTTGTCCTATTCTAAACCTTAAAACACAGATGCTGGTACTGACTGCACTGCCTGACTCTTGTTAGACTGTTCACTGTGAAGGTCTGGAGTGACCACAGCAATCCCGACAGGCAGGGACTGAGGAGAAGTCCAGCCTCTCTGTGCAGTGCCCTGATTTAACTCCCTTTGAATTCCACCTGAAATGGTGTGCAGGATCCTAAGTCCTGCTGGAAGATGGTATTTATGATTTGAATTATAGCAATGCTTTTGAAATATTTTTCCCATCAGGACTAGAGGTGCTGTGAAAAGCCGTGTGAGACAAACTCCAGGCTTAGGAGACAAAACAGAGTGCTCTTGCTGTAGCCACCACAGGATGATGGATGGCACAGCAGACTGAGCAGGAAGAGGGTCACATTAGCAACAGTTTCAAGAAACACTCAACATCACCCCAAGAAACACTCGTCCCCACCTTGCAGCCTGCACGGGGCAGGTGGCAGTGGAGCCCCCAAGCTCACGTTTCATTCTCCATGGGGAGACTGGGAGTGACAACAGCCTTGTGATTGTAATTGAGCAGGCTCTTTAGATGTTGTCCTGTTGGTAGGACCCCAGGGATCTCATTTTGTACTCCAGCCTGGCGCCTGGAGCAGCAAGATGAGAACTCCTTCCGAATAAAAATGCTACTCCAGTACTTCTCAGTAGTTTCTCACCGGGCTTGACATTCTCATCTACTCACCGCCCCTGGCAAACTTCTCTCGTGGTAGCTCTTCATCTCCCAGCTCCACACAGGGAAATTAAAAATCCCTATTATATTTTTCTTTAATCTAGTCCAAGCTTCAGCTGCACTGGGGGCTGTCACCTGGCAAAGTCTACGTGCAGGAGGGGTGCTCAGCTCACCTCCGCTGGTGAAACTCCCTCTCCAGCTAAACTCCTTGAAGCACGCAAATAAAGAGGGAGCAGAGGAAAAAAAACAAAGGAACAAAGGATAAAGGTCTCAGCAGGGAAATGCTCTGATTGCCATTGCTAAAGGGCAGAACAGGGGGAAAGCTTGGATGTTTGCAAAGGGCAAACGCATCCGTCCTGTGGAACGCTGCGGATTTGGAAGCAAGATGAAAAGGAACTGGGGTAAGCTGGGACACCTTGGTGCTGCCACTCTCTTGCCACAGTCACACAGTGTCTCAGCTCCTTGCCTGCTTCCCATATGGGTGCCAAGCACCCAAAATGCAAATATTTTTAAAGTCCAAGCCTCAATTGAGTCCACGTTTGTGCACCATAAGAAGGTTTTTCCTGGCAGGTCTGCAGCAGCAGTATCTGATGTGGTTTAATCATATCTATAAAAGGATTTCCACATGGTTTTCCTTGGATGATGCCCGTGTCACAGTTGTCCACAGGATAAGACAATTTAATGGTTTTGTGTGATTCAAACAATAACAAATCCACCAAAAAGGAACATATTTTACCCATAAAAGGTTTTTCTTCCACAGATTCTTTTTCCAAAATATTCTATCAGGAAGCATCTTATTACTATAGACTGCTTAACATTTTCCCAACCCAAACTGTTGTTCACACATCCTGAGTGAAAATCAGTGCACGGTTTGCAAGCTTGGCAGAGGCTGAAAACCCCAGCACAGGCTAATCCATGAATATAGACTGAATGATAAGTTACTTCAGGGAAGAGTGGCTATATTTGGGTACTTTTCTCCCCCTCTATTACTGCCAGCCAGCTCTAGGTTCAGAGATGCTTCTGCCCTGCCTGATAAATTGAAGGACTTCACGGACATATTAACACAGCCAGACCGTAGTCAGTGAGCAGACAATTGATTATATGTCAGAAAGTCACACACTGGGCAATTTTGCTCCTAGGCTTTGCCTCCATTTCTCAAAATATACATTACAAAGTGAAGAAATCAAAAGTGAGAGATAAGAGCTGCTTGGAACAGGTTTTGTCTGTCTCCCTGGTTTTGTGCAGCACTGTGTGTCTGGTTGGGATTCTGGAAGGAACAGAGTCACTCAGTTATGTCTCACAATTAAGAGGTTTTTCTTCATGAAATATTGGATTCTGTCAAAGCACAACTTTTGACTCAAAACCAAGGCTTTCAATGATATTCTCCTATTTTTCACTGAGTCTAAGCAAACAGCTTGTTCCTTTTTTTCCCCCTCTTCCCTTTCAAATCACCACTTGTAAATGTTGAGGGTTTAGCTGAAATTGTTATCATTTATGTCAGAAATGTTGAAATCTTTCCCCAAGACCCTGTCACCATATGTCAGACTTCATTATTCATAGGAGACACTCAGGTAAATCCTGTTCCCAAGTCATATTTCTCACTCTGTGTCACAGTGAAGCCAATGTCGCAACTTTTTGGGGGACAGAATTTTCATTCCCAGGGAAGCAAAAAATTTGAGTGTTGAATGTCAAGGCCTTTCTTGTGAAAACTGCTTGAAGTGAATCCTTGCTATCTGCATTTCAGTGAGGGCTGTAGGTCATGGTGGGTTTTGGTGTCTCACATGAACACACAGGAGGCAACAGAGCAGCAGAGAGCTCACGGGCTGGTCTGACAAGACAAAGCACTGAGGGGAAAGGGAAGCAGGGAGAGCTGGAGTGACTCAACCTAAATCACACCAGGGCCAGGTCAGAGGCAGGAGGAAAACTGGCACGTCCAGATTCCCAGTCTGGGGCAGGCAGGGTCACTCTGATGGCTGCATCAAGGGAGGAGTGAAAAAGGGAGGATGTTTTCCTCAGGTGACCACTTTGTCTCCTGACACCGGGATGACCAACCTGGCCTCTAACAGAGTTCCACTCCTCTCCTCCCTGCCCTGAGGGGTGTTTTGGGCAGCCTCCTGTCTCATCCTCCCGCATCCTCTCAGCATCTGTGTCCTCATGCCTTTCTCTTCCTGCAGCTGCCCTCGGCAGGAACCTTCCAGAGAGTGGTTCTGGTGGAGCAGATTTGCCAGCAGGGCACAGCAGATCATGGCAGATCTTCCCCATTGCTACCTGGGGAGTGGCTTGGCTACCAAAATCAAGTGGCACATGCCCCATGGGGCTGTGCACTCCCACCAGAGCCCTGGGTAATGCTGTCTTGGTAAATCCAATAAGATTTGAACAGAAAATCTGCATTTTGGACTGTTCAGGGTGGGACCATCCCTTACTCCCCACCACAGACCAGCCTTCCCTGTGCCACACAGAGCACACAAAAAAAGCTCTGGCCCATCTGCTCCAGAGGCCAGAGAGCACAACCTGCCTCCTGCACCTTCCCAGGAGGAACAAAAGGCTTTTTTCCCCCAGCCTGCAGCTGTTGAACACATCAAAGAGAGGGATCAATACCTATCGACCATCGCTGTTTCCTTCAAGTGTCCCCAGCCCCTGTGATTATGTATCTGCTCTCCTTTCCCTGTCTGCTTTACACATCAGGAATTCACCTCATTCCCCACAAAGAGAACTCCAGAATTGGATTTCTCAGAGCCAGTACTAATTCACAACCCAAAACAATGGTAATAGGGACAATGTTTGTCTCTGTCACAGTTACTGTGGAAATCCTGACTGGGTAGAAAATTATTGAGGTATTACATTAAAAAATGCTCCTCTGGTGCTGTTCAGCATGGAAACAAAATTCTCAGTAGCAGCATGCAAAAGATCTCATTGCATTCCCACTTGGGGTAGGGGAGTTGGGGAAGGAAGAGCTCTCTCCAGATGTGGGATATTTCCTGAATCTTTAACTCAGCAGAAATCACTGGGAATCCCAGCTCACCCCAGTCCTGCCTGGGCCTCCCATCCCCTCCCTGCAGGCACCTGCCCTCCCTCTGCAGGCAGCTGGTTCAGAGGGTTCAGGCAGCAAAAACCATCCCAAATAAGCAAATAGTTTCCCACTGGCTCATTTCCCTGAACCCACTCACCCCAGGCTGAGCTGTGCACTGGTTCCTGTAAGGCAAGGGCTCAGAACACACAGCTGGGGGCGTGGGGACAAGAAGGATTTTGGAGGCTGAGCTGATTTGCATTGGTTTCACCAAGACAAAATGACTCTGTAGCCTTGCTGAGAGCTCAGTCCCCATGGCAAAGGGCCACAGAGGGCACATGCACATCGTTGCAGCCAGCAGCCCAAACCTGATGCCTGTTTGCTCTGGGTACCTGCCTGAAAATATTGTTTACCTACAAAAAAACCCCTTCCTCCAGCTCCATACCAGCTGCTGAAAAACAAACAGGCAGCTGCTGGCAAAGGATGGAAGGAAACCCCTTCCCCCAGCTCCACGATACCAGCTGCTGAAAAACAAACAGGCAGCTGCTGGCAAAGGATGGAAGGAAAAAGAAATGGAAAGAGCAATACTCCAAATTTGACACAGGCAGGGTCTCTTGGCCAGAGCACAGCAGAAGCAGCAGTTCATGTCTCTGCCCTCCCTTTATTTGGGATAAAACAGCTTTAGCAAGCAGCTGAGGAGATGCTGGGACCAGGTACCCAGTAACCCCCACAGCCCATTCAGTGCGAGCCCAGCGCAGGCACTCGGAACTTGTTGTTCACCCCTGGGAGGCAGTGCCTACCCAAAACCCTCTGGAATTTACCTTTTTCAGGCCTTTCTGTGGTGGGAAAGCACTTGGGCACCACACAGGCCTGCAGGGAGTGAACACCACATTGGGATGCTTGTGCAGTGCAGGCATCTGTGACCAGGGCACATCTTGACTGCATCTTTTGAGATGAAAGCCTGGATCCCCTCCTTACCCTCATCCTCCTCCCCACCCCCAGTGTTTACTGCTCTCAAACTCTGATTTAGGTGGTTTACTGTGGCTTTCATCTAAGAGCATCAGGATTTTTAAATTAGTCACAGGTGACTCACAGGGTTACAAGAATAATGTTAAATTGCCAGACATACACAGCCCATATACTTTATTACCTCATTTTTGTATCTTCTTTATGGCCTGTGATAGCAATGACCTTATAGTCTGTGGCTGAAAAGCCAGTTAAACTTGTTCTCTGTCAAAACAGTAATTAAAAAATTCCTATAGGCTAGAAAGCAACTCTCCAGTATATTTCTCCTTCCAACGAGGCTCATGAATGAAGCTCTGTGAGCAACAGAAGACAACGTGCAGAAATGTCCCTCCTGAATACCTTATCAGCCAGGCAGCACTCATTCATCTACATTAATATTTTAAATAAATATGTATTAGGCTTAAAACATACAGAGCATGTCAGAGCCAGACACATACAGCAGTTTCCCTTTGGCCACTGAGAAAAATCTGGTCTGATTGAGAAGGAAGGGGGGAAAAAAGGATAAAATACGTTAAATATATTTAGCAAACAGTTGGCATTTTTCTCGCTTTTAAATGAAGATTGCAGTTTGATATCTCCTTTTTTTTCAAAATCCCTTTCTTTTTCTAATTTTGCAGTTCAGTTGGAGGAAAAGAGAATAAAAAGGAAGGGAAAATACAGAATCTGAGGAAATTTTTGCAGTCAAGGTCATGAAAGAGATAGGAATGAAATAAGAAAATTTGATTATTTGTTAAAGGAGAGTTATCAATTTTGGGACACTACCTCCAAAAAGCAGTGGATACAACTCTGATAATATTTCAACCCATTATTCTCCCTGCTCTGATATAGACATGATCCTTCCCCCTCTATCCCCCTCCAAAAAAACCTCAAACCCACAACTTTTCCCTTGGGAAGGTGGGTCACATCCAATTTTCCAGCCTCACTGGGTGTCAGGTGCTTTTATTACTGGTTAAAAGCAAATTCCCATAAGCCACAGAAATGCTGGATGAATCTCTTCTTTTTCTCTTCCCTCCCCATTCAAATTCCTTTTACTGGTGTCATTTACAGGTTACTAACCAAGCTGAAACATCCAAGCTGAAAGTCCAGCCGTTAAAAAGCAGCTAGGCATTCCAAGCCTGCTTCCCCTGCAATTTCTAAAGTGCTGCACTAAGGAAATGTTCAGGAGAGTGAAGCTTTGCCTTTTATACATCCCAGCAGACTTACACTTTCTAATAGACCCATCTAAATCAACAAAGTATTCCCCAGCCAGGGCCAAGAGCCAGCGAAAATGGCTCGGAGACAACTAGTGCAGCCACAACTTTCCACTGGAAGTTAATGAACTTTAAAAAACATTTTGGAAAGTGATGTATGCACAGGGCTCCTCGGTGTATCACAGTTAATATAATGTGTTCCTGTCCCTGGGGGAGACCCTGGCTGAGCTGTCAGCTGTGAGGCTGTTCTTCTGCAGCTTTTTCTTTATACATACAACCCTCTCTCTCTGTCTCTGTATCTCTCTCTCTCCTTTTTTTTTGTGGGGGAGGCAAAAGGCAGCCAGCTCCCTCTTGGATTTCAAGGAATTTGAAGGGCAAATGAATAGGGGGAAGGAGGAAAAAGCCCTGGCTGAGTGAACAGAGAATCAGGGTGCTGCCCTGGATGTCACCAGTGGTGATGAGCACCCCAGGGATGTGGCTGCACACCCACCTGCACGTGAGTGCTACAGCCCTGTGCCCACACATGGAGCATCCCTGTGCCCACACATGGAGCACCCCTGTGCCCACACATGGAGCATCCCTGTGCCCACACATGGAAAATCCCTGTGTCCACACATCTAACATCCCTGTGCCCACACATGGAACCTCCCTGTGTCCACACATGGAATATCCCTGTGCCCACACATGGAACAGCCCTGTGCCCACACATGGAACCTCCCTGTGCCCAGATATGGAACAGGAATCTCTGGCGCTGAGGGAGCATTGCCCCATCCAAGTGACCTCCTGCATCACAGCCCAGTGAGTCATGAGCTGGGGCAGGGTGGCTGGGAAGCTGGAGGAAAAGGACCTGGGGCTGGTGAACAGCCAGCTGAGGATGAGCCAGCTGTGCCCAGGTGGCCAAGAAGGCATCCTGGCACGTGTCAGAAATAATGTGGCCAGCAGGGAAGTGATTCTTCCCCTCTGCTTGGCACTGGTGAGGGCACACCTCAAGTGCTGTGCTCAGTTTTGGGCCTCTCACTACCAGGAGGACATTGAGGGGCTGGAGAGAGTCCAGAGAGGGACAACAGAGCTGGGGAAGTCTCTGGAGCACCTGAAGTAGCTGAGGGAGCTGGGCTCAACTTGGAGAAAAGGATGTTCCAGGGGGACCTTCTCACTCACTAAAACAGCCTGACAGGAGGGTGCAGCCAGGTGGGGATTTGGCTCTCCCCCAGGGCAACAAGTGACAGGAGCAGAAGAAATGGCCTTGAGTGGCACCAGGGGAGGTTTAGATTGGATATCAGGAACGATTTCTACATGGAAAGAGTGGTCAGGCATTGGAACAAGCTGCCCAGGGAAGTGGTGGCATCACTGTCCCTGACAGTGCTCAAAAGGCACACGGATGTGACACTTGGGGACAGGGTTTAGTGGAGAACATGGCAGCACTGAGGCAACAACTAAAGTCAATGATCTTAGAGGTTTTCCAGCCTTTATTATTCTGTGATTCTGTGGTTTGTCCTTCAGAAACCCAAAGGTCCCCATATAGGAGCTTCCTGGGACACTTCAGGATGGCCTGAAGCTCATCAGGTTTGTCTTGCTTTGTTTCATGTCTGGCAGTGGTTTATGGACCACAGTGAGGAAAATGGGGGGTCACAGCCAGAGCCTCACTGGTCCATGAAGCCAGCACTGCTCCAGCTCCATCCTTAAAAAAGGTCTCCTCAAAGCTGAGCTACAGCATAAGCTCAAAAGCTCATCTGCAGAGGTCACTCCAACATTCTCTCAAGGCCTGTGCCCTGTTGTCTCCAGCTTTAGGGAGTTGAGGTCAAGTTTGAGGGTGAATTTATTTTATTTGAACTTTTCTTCCCATTTGATTTCCCAGCATGTCTGGACTCAGCACAGCTCTCTCCCAGGACTGTATTTTCCCTGTCCCAGCTGTTATTACCTACCTTTTTAGCTGCTCTGGAGATTATCCTCTTTTTTTTTTTCCTTTCCCCCGTGGAATTACCATAGTGAGAGCTCATCTTGAGAGGTTATCATGATGACCCTGAAGTTGTTCCTCAAGACACTGCTTTCAAACACAGAGCTGGGTCTTCTGTAAGCACAGCCTTGCCTTCTTCACTCCCAGAGGGATTCCCTTCAATTTAGCTGGACTAAAAGCATCCTGCTGAACCATGACCAGTTAAGTACACAATCCATATCTCTGAGTAACCCATATCTTCCTCATTCTCTAGCCTGCAAATTTCTGTGTCATCTGTAATGCCATAAAGTGTTCCTTACCCCTATATGTTCTGTATCACTGGAAAATGACCTCTACAAAGCTTTAAATAGGTGGAGCAAGACCAATCTCTGGGGAAACCACCTCAAAATAGCTCTGCTCTTTGGAGCCATGGCATTAATGGCTTTCAAAATGCAGCAGAGAACTGGTCCACCTAACTGTTGACCCCTTGATACTGCAAAATGTATGCTTTCAAAATCAAAATATCATCCACTGTCATAGGTGATATTCACTGAAGGATTTTTATCAGCCATATCTCTGCTATGGTTTAACCCTGGCTAGCAGCTCAGCTCCATAGAGCCATTCCCTGCCTCCCAGTGGGATGGGGAGAGAGTCAGAAGAATAACAGTGGCAACGCTCATGGGTTGAGACAAAGACACCATAATCTGTAAAGCAAAAGCAAAATAAGGAGTAAATTCACTACTTCCCCCTGGCAAGCAGGCAGCCAAGCCCAGGAATCAAGGTTTCATCATGGGACTTTGTAAGACAAATGCCATAACCCTGCACGTCCTCCTCTCCTCCTCCTTCCCCAGGTTTCTGTGCTGAACATGGCACTGCACGCTCTGGAATGGCACTTGGGTCTGTGCTGTCCATGTCCCCTCCCAACACCTTGTGCACCCCCAGTGGGGCAGCCAAGGAGCAGAAAAGGCCTGGAGGCTGTGGGAGCCCTGCTCAAAATCACAAAAACATTGGTGTTTTATCAACACCATTTTCATCACAAAGCCAAAACATGTGACTGCAAAAAAAAAAAAAAAAATAACTCTCTCCCAGCCCAAACCAGCACACTTCCTCCACCCCAGCCAAGGATCATGACACACCAGCAGTTTGTTTCCAGCCTGCCCTGACCCACCCTGCCTGAGAGGCATTCCAAAGTTCCCCCCAGTTCCAAAGGAAGATTTGCCACTATCTGGCAGGCAAACAGCAAAGTGAAACCAATAGGGGGAATTGAAGAAGATTACGGCTACAGGTCATTTGTTTACACAGCTTTGCTGCTGACCTGATCAGGGAAAGTTAATGTAAGCTTGCAGTTTGGGAAATCAGAAAATGTTCCCATGTTCAAGGAGTGCAGGAGTCAGAGCCTGTGAAAATGGACACATTGCAGGAATGTCCAGGAGAGGGATATTTTAGCTTTCCAGTCTTAACTATTTTATGCTGGGTCAGAATATAATCCCTGAGCAAGGCTTCAGCAACAAACCAGACCCTGATCAGGGTATTCTTCTTCAAGGGAGTTCTCAATAAGGAAAAAATTCCTTTTTTTTTTTCTCTTAGCAAGCCTGTGCAAACATGAGACATTATTTAGACATAAGCATTTTAATTAAAACCTCTATCCATCCTCCTACTGCACTCACTGTTACCACTGCACTCACAACATTCTCCACCTCTCCAGAATGATCACATCCTACTGTGTTTTCCAGAAGTTCACAAGAAATCTGCTGTCACAAATATTTTTCTGAATATGAAACATCTGGAATAGACAAATTAAGCGGAGTTATGGAACGTTCCTTGTACAACACACTGTGTGATGATCCAATAATCTAGGACTTGTCTGTCTCTGAAAGTCGCTGGGGAAAATGCAGGGATGTGATGTCTGAAAGCTCATCAGTGACTCAAAGAAGATAAACAAGGACCAGGTGTCCGTGGTCTCCACCAGTACAGGAATTAGAGACCAACAAGCAAAACTAACAGGCAGATGTCTTAAACAAACACGAGGCTGTGGCTCATTAACCCACGCACAGTTGGGCTGGGGAGCTCCTTGCTGCAGGATGCTGTGGATGCTGGAGAGGCACAAGGGAAAAAGGAATTCCTCAAAAATAAATTAGGCAAGTTCTCCCAAACAATTAATCAGTTCCTGGAGCTGAAGACACTGCCTCAAAAAGACTCCATACAACATACTGCTAAAGCCTTCAAGTGTCCAATGGAGATATTATAATTTTCTTTTCTTATTTTTCAAGGGTTTTTTCCCTGTTTTGTTTCCAGCTCTTTTCATCTAGATGGGCTAATCCAGCATTTTTGGCTTATTTTACTGTTTAAATTTAATTTCCCAGCAGGATTTTGATACTCTTAGTGAAAAAAATTTTGCCATCACCAAGAGATTAGAAGAAAAATCTACCTAGCAGTCTAAGAAATCTCCATGGAGAGAGAGAAGGAATGATATTCCTATTGTTTTCATGAACTCATATGCCAGGGGGCACGAGCTGCTGCATAAGGCTGGAGAGATTTTACAAACTAGACACATTCCTCAAAGTCTGTCAAGAGACCTGAAACACAAAGCTGCAGATACAACTCTGTGGATAAGGAAGGTACTAAACCACCTCTCACCAGACATCAGGGAGGTGAAAGAGACACTTCAGAATTCCTTTGTTTCTCCTCTCTTCCTCTATGAAAGCTGAGAGGATGCACTGGTGGAGCCCAGGTCAGACATTTCAGCCTGCCCTGCTCCTCAGCCTGGAAGAAGATGCCCCCCAAAGGGTTAAGAGCTGTTACAGAGCAGCGATGCTGTTTTGGTGCCATATGGTCCTCATCATCTCCCTGTTACCAAGGCAGCTGCAGCAGAGGCACCTGCACACTCAGCCCCCCCTGCTGCAAGTGCCCAGGGACAAACCTGAGCCCACCTGCCTGCAGGAAACACAGCACCAGGCATGCAGCAGGGCAAATGTTCAGCCAGCACCCCACTGCCACGCCAGGGGAATCATTGCTGTCACCAGAAATTGGTTGCAACTCTTCTCAGTGCTAATAAAAGTTTGTTACCCTCCTCTTGAGCTGTTCTTCTAGTCCCCAGGACCACTGAATGTTGGATAATGTTTCCCTTTGTCCTTTTAAGTGAAGCTTGTGAGCAACCAGATTCTCAAAGGCGAGGAACCTTGACATTTTGGGTTGCACCACTGTCTCTGTGCTGCTCTCTGAAGGATCATCACAGAGGTTCCTCTCACTGGCTTCACTTCATGTCTTCCAAGGAAGAGGCAAGTCACCATGTTCAAAATGCTTCATTATCTCCACAGCGAGCTATGTTAATATCAAACCCAGCTGTCTTCTCTGGAGACCCATGAACATCTTTGCAAGACCCTTCTAGTTGTTTGTTCACTTGATGTAAAATGCTAAAGTTTTGAAGCCAGGCTCACGAGGTGCCTCATCATCTGTAAATGGCTCATTTTAGTCCCACTTCAGCCCAAGTGGAGAAAAACTGCATGTCACAGCTTATTCTCTCTCCAGCAAAAGAGCTGCCTGGCCTGGGTTGAAGATGATCCCTGGACTGGGATGGCTTGCAAAAGTTAATGGCAGAAAAAAAGACCAAAAAAAACCAAACCAAACCAAAACAAAACAAAACAAAACAAAAAACAAAAAAAAAAAAGAAACCAACAAAACAAAAAAAACAAACAAAAAAAAAAAAAAAAAACAAACAAAAAAAACCAACCAAAAAACACCAGCACCACAGTTGCTGAGGAAATCTAGAAGTCTCAACTTGTCCACAGGAAATCCGCAAGTCAGGGGGGAAACAGAGGGGCAAATTCCCTGGGAAATTGCTGAGATTTCTTTATTAAGAGAACATGGTGTTGTGTGTCTGGCTTTAGTCCCAGCACAGTGAGCTCTTTCAGAGGGCTTGGTTTTGATGGGAACTTCATCAAAACCATTTTGTTGGTGCTGGAGGGACTGAGGAGAAAGGCTCAAGTGCCTGTGTTAGACAGCTCAGCTGGGAGGCTCTAGGCACTGGTTCTGCACACAGAAACATGCTCTTGCTGATAGTGATTCCCAGCAGGAACTTGAACCAGGCTCTGGAAAAGCTCCATCCTTACTGCTGAGCTGCCTGGACTACCCCCTGACACCCTGAGAGTTAGGAGAAGGAGCCCACCGTGCTACCACTGAAAATTCATAGAATGGCTTAGGTTGGAAAGGACCTTGATGATGGCTCTGTTCCAGCCCCCTGCCATGAGCAGGGGCACCTTCCACTGCCCCAGGGTGCTCAAAGCCTCGTCCAACCTCGCCTTGAACACTCCCAGAGATCAGGCACCCACAACTTCCATGAGCAGCCTCATGGAAGGTCTCATCACCTTGCGAGTAAAGGATTTATTCGTAATATCTCATATAAATCTTCTCTTTTCCAGTTTGAAGCCATTTCCCCATGTCCTATCACTCCAGAAACTTGTCTGGCTCTCTTGGAGCCTCTTTAGAGGGTTTGAAGGAGCTATAAAGGTTTCCACAGAGTCATCTCTTCTCCAGGCTGAACAGCCCCAGCTCTCTCAGCCTGGCTCCAGATCAGAGGTGCCCCAGCCCTGTGAGATTCTTTGTGGCTTCCTCTGGAACTTTTTGACTGGGTCCATGTCATCCCTGTATTGGGAACCCCAGAGCTGGATGCAGTATTTTGGAGGAGGTCTAACAAAAGCAGACTGGGGAGGGCAAATAAAAAACAGGGACCTCTTAGGGGCTCCTAGAGCATGACATTTTATGAAGACTTCGACTAACACAAACCATAATTGTTTAATTAAATTATGAGGGCGCAGTTGACAGAGGCAGAGTGATACCTTCAAGGTGAGAGCTGACATTGGGTCCTTCCCTGCTTCACACCACGCTCAGGGTGAGAATGGGTCACACAATCACTGGAGCAACAACTGCAAGGAACAGCAGTTGACTCCTGCATCCAGCCCAGGTTGTGGTGCCAGAGCCCAGGGATGGATTAAACTGCCTTCAGAGTTTGTTGTTAAAGCTGTGTCAGTCTGATTTTTGCTTCAGGCTGGACACAGTTTGCCCAGGGGTGACACAACCAAATGTCTCCCAGATGGCCAGGTTGAACTTCTGCCTGAGACAGACTCCAGGCTTCTGGAGCTGCACGTCCCACTGTTCAGCTGCAGCTGTTGACAGCCTCACTGATAACAAACCAGTGAACATCAGGGCTGGGAGCTGCACACAGAGTGGAGACTGCTTCAAAGCTGTGTGGAGACCAGCTCCCTGCCTCCCCTCCCAGCACTGCACCCAGCCAGGCGTGCTGGGAGGCATCAACCCAGCAAGGAGTAACACGGATCATTCAGGATCTACCCTTGGTGCGGAAGCATGAACATAATGGGATCTTCCAGGCTAGCTGATTTTCCCCCAGTTCATCATGCTGTGATCTTGGATCACAAAGATCTCCTTTTTATGTATGGTGTCCCCTAAAGAGCAGGGACAAACCCTCCAATCTTCACTGCTGAAAAGCAGCAAGGGCCAGTGTCCAAAGCCAGAACAGCTCTGCATCACACAATCATAGAATCACAGCATGGTTTGTGTTGGCAAGGACTTTAAAGTTCATCTGGTTCCAACCCTCTGCCATGGGCAGGGACACCTTCCACTAGACCAGATTGCTCAAAGCCCCATCCAACCTGGCCTTGGGCACTGCCAGGAATGGGGCATCCACAACTTCTCTGGGCAGCCTGGATGTCCCAGCACTACCAGACTACTTATATTTGGGTACCATTGCAAACCCAGCCACACTCTCATCCCCCTTAACTGGCCAGCCTTAAACAAAGAACTTGCTAGAGCTGTCCTGTCCTCCTTGAAGACCCTTTCCTGTGGCAGTGTTGCAAAACCACCCTTGCTCATGGTGCAGCACGAGCTCACCCAGCACTGTGTTTTGCTCAGCACACACATTTCTCCCTCACTGTGTTCTCATCATGTTGGGATCATCAGCTCTGTGTGTGTTTGTATGTGTATGTGTGTGTGTATTTGCACACCATGGTGGAGAAAACTTTTTCCTCTGTGAATACAGGCACTGCTGCTGCTGCTGCAGCGGCTGAGGCAGGGATTTGCTATCACTCACCACTTCCAGCACACCACCAGCAAACAAGCCTGGCAAGCCAGGGGCTAACAAACCACTCCAGACCCTGCAGGGAGCTGGGTTACCTTCACAGTGCCCTGCCTCACTGCTGGCTCTGGTAAATACTGCCCTGAGCTCTTCAGAAATGAGGATTTTTGATGGAATCAGGCGCAGGAAACCACATCTTGGAGGGGTGAAACAGCCAGGCTCAGCCTGACCTTTCAATCCTGGGTGGCTGCAGCTGTGACTCTGGAGCAGGATGAAGCCAAATTAGTGATTTTCAGAAATGTTTTGCTGATAACAGCAATCGGTCTAAGTTGCTGAATGAATGCAGATACTGGTGCCCTGCTTCTCAGATAAAAAGTGATTAAAGTCTCTTTAAGAGCTTCTAAATCTGCTCTTCAGAAATTCCATTAAGCAATCTAATTAGCTAATTCTATTAACTGATTAGGTGATATTAATTAGTTAATTTAGGGGGAAAATTTATAAAGCTATCGAAGGAAATACAGAAAAAGGAGGGGGACTTTCGGCCAAGAGCTTCCTTTCTTCACCCCCACCGTGCCTTAATTGGAAATTTTAATTAGCCATATGCTGGGGGTAGGGAGCCACTAATGGACCTCTGCTCTCCCCATCCTCTCTCCTGCTAGTCATGTGTCTGCTGGTAATTCATGGTGTCCAAAGCAATGGTGGAGGTTGGAGGTTTGCCTTTTGGGTGTGTTTTCCTCCCTTTAGTCCAGGCTGCACTGCCTTGTCCAGGTGCACCAGACTACTGATTTAGGGGATTGAAAAACACCCAAACCAAACCTGGAGCTTAGGACAGCACCACGGAGACACTCTGAACATGGACCCCTGGTAGCCTCCAGAATAATTTTTTAATTTACAGCAAAGGCCCTGGGAAACTGGCAAGACTTCTCACCAGCTTTATAGGGGAAAAGCCCTAGGCTGGGGGTCCCCAGGCTTCAGTTCACACCACAGCACAGAATCTCCTGCCAGAGCACGTGGGTGGCCTGTGGATGGTCTGAAACAGAGGTGAGCCAATTTCCAGGCACATTCCCAGAGGCCCAGGGTGAGGACTCAGTCCTGGCAGCTTTCTGCAGCATCAGCCAGACTGGAAACTTGGCCACCACTGCCACTGTACCATGATTTCAGCTCCTGACTAATACTGGCAGTGGCGCAACTGAGCCTGCAAATCCTCGTGACCTGTGAGGATGTAGAGGACCTCCAAACATGCCGGAATGACTCTCACTGTACCCAGGTACATGTGAACCCAGCATACCAGCCTGTCACCAGCTCCACACAGACCGAGCAGGGGGAGATAAGAAATCTCACACAGTTGCAGAGATTTCTCCTGAGGCATCCATGGAGGAGAGGCTCAGCGTGCTGCAGGCACCTCTCCAATGTCTGCTCACAGTGTCCTTTCTCCAAACACAGCGATTCATGAAGGGATGGGAGCGGGCACCAGCACCACAGGGCCTGCAAACTCACAGTGAGGTGCTGAGCTAATTGCACCCCAGCCACTTAAATACGACTCACATTCATTAGCCTTGGTAACCCAGATGGGCAAGGGCAGAGGCTGGGGAGGTGCAACATGAGGAGCAGGGTCAGGGTGAGGTGATTCTGTGGAGAAGGTCCTGCAAGCCAGAGCCCTTGTGCTTGGATCAGGAGCTTCCTGGGACAGAGTTGTGTCATACATCACGTCTGCAGCACTGAGAGAGACTCTGCTCTGGGATGAGTTCTGCCACAGAGCAAATGCAAATGAAGTCCTGGACCGTGGTGGCTCAGTTAAAGCTTCCTGGGACAGAGTTGTGTCATGCATCACATCTGCAGCACTGAGAGACTCTGCTCTGGGATGAGTTCTGCCACAGAGCAAATGCAAATGAAGTCCTGGACCGTGGTGGCTCAGTTAATATTAATGCTGGCAGCGTTCCTGCTGAAAGCATCGGTGCCGCTGCCTGCCTCCTCCCGCGCCCACCCGTAGCAGCTTTCTGAATCCAAGAACTGACAGCTTTTAGTGTAAATTTTGAGGCTTTAAGCTTTCCAATTATGCCTGCACCACGCTTTCAAGTCTTCCCCAGCAACCATCAGGTTCACAAGTTTTCAAAGGGGAAGGTGAGGATTGGTGAAATCCCAGGAACTGGGGCAAAGCCCAGGGGGAGGTGTGACTCAGCCAGGAGCACTGGGCAGGTTACACTGCACTGCCTTGCATCCTGGGGGCAAAGATGGGTGTCCTGGCAGGGGAAGGAGCTGCCCCACAGCCTCCGGGTTTCCAAACTGCTCTCCTCTGCAAGACTCATCTCCTTGCATGACTTCGTGGCCTCAGCCACAAATTCCTCCTGTGAAGTGGAAGCTGCACCTCTCACCTGGGGTGAGAGCAAAGTGACTTCCAAGCCATAGTCCTGCTCCATCCCAAGCCATCCTGAGACATACATCAGCATGGAGCCTGGTCTGGACTTCATTTGAAAGGTGAAAAGCCACCCCAAGTAATAAATATTCCAGAGGCTGTCTGAGGAAACCAATTCCTACCAACCATGGTTTGGTCCAATCCAAAACCACAGGGGTTTTAAAAAGTATATGGTAAAGTGACTGTTTACTGCCTCTCCTGAGGGGATTCAGATTGTCCTGCTTAGACGAAGTCCACAACTACTGTTTGTAAAATTTCATAGGAGAAGGAGTGTACACTTCCCCTGTCACTCATTGCTTTTTTGAAGGTACCAGCCACACCAAAACAAGGAATTCCATGCCCAGAATGATCCAATAAGGTAATTTTCACACTCAAAATGCACATGTGCCATGGCCTTGAGAGCTCTACCACTTTGAGATCCTTCTTTCCACTGGGCTGGGAGGGAATTAAGAAAGTCCAAAGAGTTTCCCAGCTTCTTAAGCAATAAGATTCCTTTCCTTCCAAGATCCCTGCTTTCCCAAGACCAAAAAAAACCAATAATGAGCTGATTTTAAAGTTGGCCTCAAACACACCCCTATCAATGAGTACTGTTAGGTAAATCTCTGCTGCCAACCCACCTGTATCCCAAGATACATTCCTGGAGCTTGCAGAGCTGAGGAATGATGCTACCTTCCCAGCACTTCCTTCACCCTCCTGTCAGTGTAAGGCCAACACTCTGGGGACAATAAGGACACGGACAGAAGACCTCTTGCCCTGAAAAGCAAAAAGTCAACAGTGGAGAGCTCTGGGGCTGACCCCACTGGGAGCTACCTGCACAAAAAGCACTGAGCTGGAAAATGGCAAATTTCGAGCTCAAACTGTCAAAACTGGGCACCACAACTGAGCTCAGCTTCATGCAGAAAGAATCAAGATGTTTACGACTATTTCAACCCAAACTTGTTGGTTTTTTGCCCTGCATCTTTATTCTGTGCCACAACCAGTCTACACACCCATCTAGGTCTGCTGAGTCTTATCTATTTGTCCTTATTGCAGGACAAATTATTTTCTTCCTCACAGTTTGTGGGCACAAGGAGACTCCAGATGTGTTTTGTCCAGTCTGTCTCATCCTTCTTATCAAGTCTCACACAGAAATAAGTGCATTTTTTCCAGTGGTGTGTAATTCCATCATCATCCCCAGCAGAAGATGTGAAATGCCATAGGTTGGAAATGTTTCTCATATCTTTATGTCCCACTAAGAGCTGGACCATACCTGCAAAACCTCTGCTGAGAAGAGCCTTAAATTTTGCTTTCTGTAGAAGTAATGGAGGAGGACAGCAAGGATGTGCAGCATTAAGTTTAGGTTATGGAAGGCTCCCATGTGGGAATAGACTGAATGACTTTGAATTCTTCCTCTGAAAGGAAAGAATTCTCTGAGGATATGATATTAGAGGTTGTAAAACCATGAATAAGAAGGGAAATATTAATATTAAACAGTTGTTCATTATTTCCCATTCCAGAGGATCCAGGAGCACACTGAAAATTTGCAATTAAGCACATTTTAGGCACAAAAGTAAGCACATTTTCCCAGTGCACACAGTCCATCCACAGAACTCATCACTGCAGGTTGGTGGCTATTTGGAAATTCAGAAAAATTCTGGATATATTGACCAGTGGCTACCAAAAACCTCGGTCTGGCAGCAGCCTTCAGTTCCAGGAGTCCTCCACTGCAGATGACAACAGAGGGTGGCTTTTGAGGGAGCCTGGAGGGGGGACAGGGTGGGCTCTAGGGGCAATACCCCCCTGCAGATCCTGTCCCTCTGCCTCCCCCATGCTCAGCCTGTGCTGACTACACTCAAAGCGCAATTTTGCGAGGATCCCTGGAGCAGCAGAAGTTGGTACTAAAGTTCAGCTGTAACAGGAGCTTTGTTTAGCGGTGCTGGGACCAGAAGGTCAGCAGCAGCTGCTCTGCCAGGCTTTAACCCTTTGTTCACCTCCACACGCTCGCCGCGCGGTTTCCTGTTCCCCAGGCAGCGCGAGGAAGAGCGTTCTTTTATTCTGTTAGCCCCATTATCCATCAGTTTGAGCTCTGTGACAACACCGTGAGGCCAGCCTGCCTGCAGCTCTGTCAGGCTGTAATACAGTAGCCAGCAGCAGTTTTTCCCTGCTTTTTCTCAAGCAACCCCAGTGGCACCAGGAAATTTTGCAGCGTGTATGTTTGCAAAGCGCTGTTCAAATGGTGGAGCTTCTCCAGAGCCACTGCAAGGATGTTTAAATCAGGATAAACCAGAAGTGCTCAAATGAAGTCCCACTTTGCAGGAGATCAGTGATGCAGAGGGTTCAGCTGCCGTTTCCCAGTGCAGATCCCAACCAGTCTGAATTTCCCTGAGCATCTGCAGGGCTGGGGAGTGCATGTGTTAACCTGACAGAAGTCGGGGAGAGTTCAGAGGTGACTGCAAGAAAGCAGAGGAATCTCTGGGAGGCCATAATGTGGAGTGACTCGAGTGCACAATGGATATCCAGGAGTCCTGTGGCTGCCAGACCCCATTCTGCACCCTGGCACTGTCCTGGTTGTACCAGACAGCACGGTGGGCACGAGACCCTTTTTCAGCTCACCTATCCTTTTAAATTGTTCTTGTCCTTCTTAAAGGACAGCCACAACTCTGATGCTTGTTGGGGATAGCTACAGCCTGGGATAACCCCCAAACTGTGCCTGGGAAATGCCAGCAGGGCCATGCCAAGGGCCATCTAGCAGCAGGGACACTCCTGTGCTGCTATGGGAGCCCGTGCTCAGGACATGCATCATTTACCAGTCAAAAAGCAGCTGATGCACCCACATACCCTGGCTGCTCTCAGCCCTAAAGATCACCCCCCAGACCACCAGCATTTGCATTTTCTGCAGCTCCTGAGCAACCAGCCTGGCCACAAGCTGCACCAGATCAGCCAAAGCTTTGGCTCAGCCCCCACAGCCCTGCTCCCTCCAGGGCAGCGCCGTCTCCAGCCCTGGCAGCACGCCACGTCCTGTACACACAGCCAAGGCATCTCAGAGGAGATAAAACTACAGCTTCCCAAGCACTCACCCACCCTGCCAGGCCCAGAGCCACGTGCCTCCCCGCTGAGCTGCTCTCTGGGTCAGCTCCTCTCATATCACAGCTCTTCAGCAGCCCCTGCCTGGCCATTCAGCTACAGTCCCTGGAGTTATGGCTTTAAATTATACCACTGTGTAATGCTGATAGCCCTGGCTTCCCCAGCCTCCTGGCTGAACAGTCATGACACTTTGAGCAGAAACCTCAAGGAATTCCAATTTTCTTAGAAATTCACCCCCCTGCCCCCCCCATTTACCAGTGTTTGCTGGTGTGAAGTTTCTCTGTAGCTTTGCCACTTAGTGCAAGACTGAATCAGTGCATCACAACGCTGGCCATGTCACACACAGCCTTTCTCATGTCACAGCCTGGCAGGACTCACTGTCATCTCGTGATGCAGCTCTGGGACAGCTGTGCTTTTTCATAAAATGCTGCAGGACTCTTTGTGCCCACTCGCAATTGGCTTGGAGGGCTTGGGCAGCTCTGAATCACCAGCAGATGCTGCTTGGCAACATTCCACAGGGGCTGGTGGAGTACATGCCATGCTCAACTGGTGACTGTGTGGAGGCTGCTTCCCCAGGTCACCAGTCTTCCTGCTTGTGATCACATGAGGAAAAGGCTTTTATGTATGAGGATGCCTCAGCACTTTCCTTGCTGTCTAGATTTCTACCATGAGCTTTTATCAGGCCAGACTTCCATGCCATCAGTGTGTTAGAAAAAAAGAGGTACAGGGGAGCCTGTTCAAGGGAACAGCCCCAAATAAGCATTGCTGCCAGTCTGGAGGAGCTCAAGCAGCGTGGTACAGCCACAGCCACGAGGTCCATGTGCACCTACATCCCAGAAAATCTTCATCTGCCCACAGATGAATGTAAGGAAAAAGCCTTTTAAGAAGCCATGGAGGGGAAGTGGGATCATGTGAAGTGTGATGAAGACACATCCTCCACCAGCTCCACCATGAGTGGCAGTGGGAATTCAAGCTCTGACACTTCACAACACACCATACCAAACTCTCCATGGAGGTGAACAGCATTCAGCTGCACCAGAGTTCGCTGTGGCAGTGGGAATTCAAGCTCTGACTCTTCACAACACACCAGACCAAACTCTCCATGGAGGTGAACAGCATTCAGCTGCACCAGAGTTATGCTGGGGGCCAGTTTTCATGTGGAGGGCAGCAGGAGAAGGCAGATGTTCTTGCTGGTTTGAACCAGACCGAGCAGCGTTGTCAATCCCTGACGTGTCATCATGGGCCAAGCCAAGAAACCTGATCAGTGCTGGGGCTCCAGCTGCTCTTGCACTCCATCAAAAACCTGCTCCATTCACCTGCTCATATAACCCAATTCCATGGGGGAACAGCCCCTCTGCCATCCCCAGAGATCAGCTTTGGCCTGATGAATGAAGCTGGCCAGCCCTGGCACTGTAGCTAACACAGTTAGCAGTGGTTTCACGTTGCTCAGGGCTTGGTAGCACATTTCTAGTTCTTACAGGGGGAGTTTGGAGCCTTGGAAGTGTCTTCTCCTTCACTGCTCAGTGGTCAGTAAATCCACAGAGAGATGCAAGCCACGAGAAGGTGCAGACACAACTTTCTGCATGGGCACTCAAGACTGGCTCTTGTGACACCGTGAGCTGGGATGGGAATGAAGCCAGGGCTGAATGCAAGGATCTCTCACTGTGCTCCAGAAACAGACAAGGAGACACAAACATCATTTGCAAACGCAAGAGTGACTTTTCAAGAAAATTTCAGGAACAATATTTATCAAGACCCAAGGAAAGGTCCCCTACATCACTAAATAGCTCTTATTAATGACAGTCCCTATCAGGACAAAGCTTGATCCCTTCAGATCCTTGGGGTAAGCAGCAAAAAATTGAGGACAAAATGGAGGTAGATTTCTATCCCACCCTCACCTTTTCTTTCTTCCTTTTCCCTGAAATTCACAGGAATGTTTCCACAACGCAGCAACATAAAAGGGAATATGATACAGCAATATCCTGTGGAGAGGCAGCTGTAAGTCAATTATGAGCTACCTTTAAGCCAAGAAAAAGTCTCTGAATTTAAGAGGAGAGACACCAATGAAGTCCTACTGGGACAGACTCTACAAATAAAAGAAAAGAACATTTTTGCACCGTTTCTTTTGAAAAGCACAGAAGAGCAGCACTGGGCAGCAATAAAATTTTCCCTGTGATCCACCAGAGGACTCAAAGACTCCAGAGGAAATGTACCCTCCTCCAATAAATGACAAAGGACCAGCATTTCCCCTTTCCTCACTGGTTGCAGTGAAGTCAAAGCAGAAGCAGTGACCCACAGCAAGTCAGAGTTTGGCCACTCCATGAGCCAGACTTTTCCAAGAGCTCTGGGAAGCTGTTCCCCAGCAGAACCTTCAGCTGGTCCATTTGTTACAGGTTCTTCTCCTGCCCCCACAGCAGGCTGGATTAAATAATACCAAGGACATTTGCTGTCTGCTGTTCTTTTTCTTTCATCCCTCCCCCAGGCAGAGACCACGCTGGCAGGAACTCCAGCTCCCTTGCATTGTTTTGGATCTCCCTCAGAGGAGCCCTCCAGGTCACATCCGACAGTTCCTTTCAGCAGCGTAATTGTAAATATTTGGGACCAAAGCCTTCTGGATCTACTCAAACCTGGCTTTTGCCAGTGCAGAAAAAGACACACATGCCAGGGAGTGTTTTGTTTGACTCTGTGTCCTGGCTCTTTCCTAGCTTTCCAGGTACCCAGAGGGATGGGAGGTGACCTCAGGCCAAGCAAAGTCAGTCTTTCCCACTGGAGGATCAAGCCCGGAGCCCCACAATACCCAAGCATGTGACAAGCACAATAAATGCATCTTATCACCAGTTGCAATGGACATTTCACTTTCCTGCCTCTGGTGCAGAGTCCTGGCCCCTTTCCAGAACTCTGAAAGAGTTCTCCACCCAAAACCTCCAAAATTCCTAAGGGGCTGTCACCAAGAAAAAGACCCCACATCCCCCTGCCCCAAAACTGAACTGTGACTCTTGGATTCCTGCAAATAGGAAAATGGGAATTCCACTTGCAAATAGGAAAAAACAAAAACAACAACAACAACAACAAAAAAAAAAAAAAACAACAACAAAAACAAACAAACAAACAAACAAAAACAAACAAAAAACCTCCTTTCTAAGAAGAAGATGTGGTTGCAGCTCCTTTCCAGGACAGGTGAGCTGTCATGGTACTGGTTTGGATAACAGGATTGGCTTTTCTTAGCCTGGATCCATCCTTGCACCCTCAGCAGATGCCATTCCTTCCAACAAGGCAAGTTAAGGCAGCAGAGAGAGTGAGTACATCCCTGTGCATGTGCCATGTCCCTTTGACAACAGCTTCAACCCTCCCAATAACTTCTTCCTTTGCCTTTCCCTCGGTAAGATGTAGACTTGTGCCTTGTCTGGCCCTTGTCTCACTGGTTTCCCTGTCCCTGCAGCATCAAAAAGCATCCCCATAAGTGCTGGCAGTGCAGTAAGAGTGCTGCTTGTTGCAGGGCAATTGATTTCACTGTCACTGAGGCAGACAGCATCACTGGGGACTGAAATAACTTCAAACCAGCTTAACTGATTAAGCAAAGCAGCTGAAATGGATATTAGGACCGTGTATGGGGCACAAGTATGAAAGGCAAAGAGCATGGCAAAGCACATGAATGCCAGCCTCCAGCTGTGCTGAAGGGAGAGGAATGACAGGAAAACAGGGAACTTTTTTTTCCTCATTTCATTCAATCTCAGCTTCAGAGAACTGGAGAATAATTTGGGTTGTCAGGGACCTCTGGAGGTCTGCAGCACAGTGCCCTGATCAAAGCAGGTCTGGGTTCAAGGTCATCTCCAGTTGTTCAGGGCCTTGCTCCACTGAATTTTGATTCTCTCTGAAGATGCAGACTGCTCACTCTCCCTGGGCTTCTCTTCTAGTGCTTCAGTGCTCTCATGACAAAGATGCTTTTTCTTATGCCCAAAATGAATTTCCCCTGATGCAGCTTGTGTCCATTTCATCACCCTTTGTTAAACGTGTCTTCTCAATATCCCTCCTTCAAGCACAGCAAAAAGCTTTACCCCTTTTGCCTTCTCCTGAGCTTAACATTCCCTTTGACCCAGAGTTAAACACTTTAGGTGAGAAAAGCAGCAGCACTGAGTGCTGGATTTTGGTGGGAGGGGTTGATGTCACCTCCCCTTCCAGCCGCTCTTCACGCTTTGCTTTCCAGCTGAAATTGTTCAGCAATTTGCAGTTTGAACGTGTAAATGTGCTTCTGATGACCAAAAGTCACATTTCTCATCAAAATGAATACTTACCAGAAAAAATGCATCCAAGGAAAACCACCAGAAATTGGGTTCCTTTGAAAAATTTCACCCCTTCTCAGCATCCTCCCCCTCAGCTCTCTTGGGTGTTAAATATTAAAGTAAGGAGTTGCTGGCTTTGATACAGAAGTAGTAATTCTCTGCCTGAGGTATTTCCTTTCCTGGCTCTCCTCCCTTTCAACTTGGAGTGATTTTTTTTTTTTTAAATTCTGTAGTATTTGCCTATTTCCAACACCTCCCCCACGTGGCATGATGTCAAATCAGCAGCAAGCAGGCCAGCAGGAATGTGTGTTCCCATTATCCTCAGGGCCAGAGTGGAAGTTTTTAAGACACAGTTGATAAAATCGTCTTCTGCAGGCCAATTGCTCAGCAGAAGTCCCTCCTGCAGGAATGTCACCGTGTGCTTCCCACAGCAAGGCAGCTCCTGCTGTTACCAGCAGATGGTTGGAGGGTCAGCCACCGCAGTGCCAGGGCTTTCCGGATGGCTTCCCTGGGATGCAGGTGAGCAGAACTATTGCTCTGTGTCTGGGAAGGAAATGTAAGACCACAGCCAAAACTGGGGAGCCCCTCAAATGTGTTTGGGAGGGTCACCTCTGTCAGAGCCAGCACAATTTCCAGTTGTCCCAAGCCCTGCCCAGCTCTTGGCCTCTCTGCAATCCTGTGAGGCAGTGAGGTCTGCAGGCCAATTTGAAATTTCCCCCTTGGAATTTGTTTTTCCTATACAAACTCCGTCTTCTTATTACTTTTGTCCCATATCAAAGGCTAAGAGAACAGCAGTACCTTGTCTGTCTGAGAAATGAAACAGAGGCACATATGAAACAAATGATCCCAGAATCATTTCCTTAACCCACTAACACATCAATGAAAGCACTTTAGTTTCCTCTTTTTTTTCTTTTTTTCAAAGAAACCAAATCCTTTCCTGCTCCAGCTGAACCCAAGTGTTATTAAATCAGCCATCAGAAGATGACCAGACTCAAGGAATCAGATTAGAGGGATGCCCACAGAGGAGGTGTGGGTCCCCACATTTGTTACAGGCCTAAGCTTCAACTGGCTCCAAGGAGATAAAATGTGCAGTTCTGGGCTCTGCTCCCAAACCTGGGACCTGATCTCTTCCTGTCCCCAGCCACCCAAAACTTTGTGTGCAGCTCTCACCACATCAGAACAACGCTTACACCCAGTAAGGCAGAACACACACCCTTCTGCTTGAAAAACTTCAAGTAACATGCATCAAAAACTGCCTTAGGGAGGGAACTGAGCTCCCTAAAACTGAACATGGTCATGGGAGGCAGGCTTCAGGAAGATGCATGAGCTATGAAGCTTCTGGTGCCCTACACCACTTTCCCTGATGCTGGGGACAATGGTGATCTATTTATTTCATTACAGACCTTTGCTGTGTTTTAAGCTGCTGCTAATTAGAAATGTCAGCTTCAACTGCCACTGTAACACTGATTTAGTTTCATGTCATTTTAAGTGGACTGAAATGTTTCCATCTATAGTATTTCTCTCCTGCTCGCCTGCAAACAAGAAAGATAAATGCTGATCAGCCTGACAGATAAACCAGACACAACTAAGGTGAATTATTTAGATCAACTAACATTTATCAGGCAGTCATTGCATATTCCCATATTCCTGGAGTGTAACTTTCCTGGACTATAAAAAGAGAGTGTATGTCTTGATTGCAGAAACCTGAAATACATTTCTTGCCATAGGGTTTATTACAGGCCTTTGCAAAACAAAGATTTATATCGTTAAAAAGCCCTGTTGCTACATATTTTCTAGCAAAATCTCATTGTGCAACCCGGCAATGGAGAGTCATCTGTATTTTCAGTCAATTTCATCAGCTTCTTCTTGCTCTGAGATCCTGACCCACAAGTCACAGTCTGCCTGAGGTGGGCATGCAGTCCCCTCAGCAAAAACATCCTCCATTTCCACACTCAGTGGGACACATTTCCTTCTTTGATGACATAAACAACCCTGGGCAGAGTTTATCTTGCAAACAAGACCCTTAAATGCAGGCAGCCTTGTGCCCCTGCCTGCACATGAGCTAAATGTCCAAGTTCCCAGAACTGTGAGGAGAGATCTGAGCCTGGGTTTGGTTGATCAGTGGACACCTGATGTGTCTCAGGATGGTCACATACCTGTACACTGATGGCAGTGCAAGCAAGGACCTTTGGAGACCCTTCTGGGGCAGAGCTGGAGCCCACACCAGGGTTCTGAGACCACCTCAAAGACACAAAGGAAAGGGAGTTGTGACTCTCCCCAGTCCAGCCCCATGAGCAGAGGGAGAGATTCATGTGCTCAGCTGGTGCCTGTCCACTCTGGAGGAAGCTGATTTTCCATTCTGATTTTCCCTCCCAGCTCCCCTGGCTCTATTGAATGAGTCCTCACCAGCCACAGTGGTGGAGAGCCTAGACCTCATTTGGACACCCAGCATTAGATGCCAAATTCTTTTAATCTTAATTTCACCCCGAATTGCCTCTTGTGTGCACTGGACCAGGTCACATCGCCCTCAAGTGGAGAACGATCACAACGAGCAGTCAGAGATCACCCCGAGGCTGTTTTCTTTTGAAGACCTTGAAAAAAAGCAAGGATCTACCCAGTCCTCCAGGACAACGTGTGCTGTGAAAAAGCTGAGTTGCAAGAAGACAAAGATTTCAAAAGACAGACCAAAAAAGCTACAATGGAGAAGGCCATAATTCATGCTGTCGAGCCCCCACCATAACTCAGCCACCTCGTACAGTTCCATTATGATAGCATCTCACCCAACTCAACATCAAACAAAAGGTGGTAGCAAAGCCAAGACTATAATTCACCTCTCCTGGATACCCACAGTGTGCATTAATCACCCCAGAAAAGTGTTTGCTTTATGGCCTGACTCAGTGTTCAGCCAGCGTGTTGAGGGAGGTTGGGCCCCTCTACTGAAATATGCAGGGTCTTGTAAAAAGAAATCAAAATAGGAGATCAAACTGAATTGATGTGAGCAGCCTGACTTCTGGCAGCTTCTAGCACCAGGGTGCTTGGCTTTGAAACCTTACTATTGTTCTTGGTTGGATTTTCTCCAGGTTACGACAAAAACAAAAACAAACAAAATCAAAGCAGTGATGTAAGAACAAGAGCTCTTTTATATGGAAATGTACTGACGGTGCCCACTTACGTCTAGAGAGAAAAATCTGAACCTAGAGCTGAAGGTACAGCTCTTGGCAGCCTGGAGGAATGGCTGGTGGTAGTGACAGGTGATTATCTCCAGTTTGGAGGCTTTGCCAGAGCACAGTACTCTCTGTGCTCTGTGTACTTGCTGGAAGGGCGAAGAATGCTGGAAACAAAATGTTATGAATCCTTCACCTGGCTCTGGAAGGAACATTCCAGCAGCAGCAGCTGACCTCACAGGACACACAGGAAATGCAAAGCTGGGATCTCTCCCAGGAAAGGGACCTTCCTTGCTTATATGCTGTCCTCTTTCAGCTCAGTTGTTTAACCCCTTCTTATCTCCTGTGTGGGTGTACCTGTTGCTTGAGATTCTCCTCCTCCTCCTTCTTGTCTCTATTCTCTTCCTTAAAGTCTGCTCCTTCATTCAATCTCCCAATTAATCCTGTAAACTTGATCTTCAGCCTGTAGAAGTGGTTGAGCTCTCCACTCAAAGTGAGGGGCACAAATCTGCTGCAGGTTTATAACAAACTCTTCTGTTTGCCTTGGATGTACCAAGAAAATGGTTGGGGTCAAAAAGAAAGTGGCTTCTGAAACAAATCTTATCCTCTTAGACTTACAACAAGCATGTTTCCACTGCAGCATAGCCTGTGCCTAACCTTTTCCCAGATCCCCCTTCTAATCTCAGCCTGGAGCAGCATGTGTGCAGCCCGTTTTACAGCACAAGGACCTAATTACATTTTCCAGCTGTGCAGCAGAATCCCACAAAGCAAAATAAAGCCTAATAATGTACATTTCTTAGCTACCACTCTTGGCCCTCTTGAAGCAGCCCATGACTCTCAGGCTGACAAGTGGGCTGAAGGATGCCTGCACCCTTCCACTTTTACCAGGAGAGCTCTTCCTCTTCCATCCCTGCTCTTTTATGCACCAGGCCATCCCTTTTCACCCAAGTCCACTTAACATCTTCTCAGTCTGCTAATTGCCCTCTGGAAAGCACAAAAATGAAGCCATGCTCTGCTGAACCACATCAGCTTTGGCAGCAGCTGATGGGTTTTGCCCTCCCCTTCTTGCTCCTCCATCTCCAGCCAGTGAGACATTCCTCTGGGAAGGCACCAGCTCCTGCCAATGTGGAGAGGAGCACGGGCACAAAAAGGGAATCCAGCAAGGTACAGTTGGTCTGGGAACCAAAGCAGCTGCTCTGAGGGTGCTGGGTAGCCAGAGGAACAACACAACGATGGCACCACAACAGGCAAGACACGGCATGGTGGAGAAGTGAAGAAGGGGTTTAAATGCAAGGGAGAAGAGGAGCAATGCTCTCCAAGAACGCCTTGCTCATCAAAACCAAAAGCAACCTCAATGAGAAATACATTCCCCAGGCAGTCACAGTGGGTCTGTTCAAGGGAGGTTCATATTCTATCCCCTACAAAGTTTCATGGAGCATTTCATGGCACGTAAGGGATCACCTAACTTTATCTCCCCTCTACAACAGGCTGTGAGCCAACCCTTTTTGGAGCTTGACAATGTAGATTTGGAAATAGTTCTTCACTGAAAAGGAGGTGACACTTCTGCAGGCTGTGGCCAAGAGCTGCAGGTACCAAGGCACCACAACCAGAGGTACCTCATGGCCTCCTCCCTGCAGGATGCTGAGGGTTAGGGATGTGCCCCCAGATAATCCTGGATCTTAAGATCATTCTGCAAACCAACGTCTTTGGCAGCAGAGAAGCCTGGATGGAGGTAGAGCTAAGCTGCAAGGCTCTCTGAATATGAGCCAGCCCAGGCATGCTGGGCATCACAGCTCTGGCCCAGCTTTTCTCAGCAAACAAAGTGGAGTCAGTACAAGATGGATCTGTCATGACCAGACCAATCTACAAATGATTACCTGGAAAGGCTTTAGACACCCTGTTTAAACCTAACCCTTTTAGGGAGTTGTTAGGGAAATGCAGCATGAGTTAGTCTGGCCAGTGAGTAGAGCCTGAGAGTGTCAAAGGTGTGAAGTGTTTGGGGCTTTTCCTGGGGAAAAGGCTAAGAGGAACAGCTTGAGTGTCATGCAGCCAGGAAACAATTTTTTCCTTATTCAGATTAAGACAAAATGGTGTGATTGTAGCCATCTGTTTCAGCTAGATGAGGATATTTTTAATTATTTCTTAAGAAGTAAAAGAGGGATCTGATGGCCCAATTGCATTCCTGTCCCCAAGCTGGCACTCTTACAATGTCCTCCACCAGCAGATGCCACAGCCTTGCATGAAATTTAGTCACAACACTTATGCCAAATTTCTAGTAGTCAATTTCCCTATTATCCTTAAAAAAAAAAAAAAAAAAAAAAAAAAACCACCAGAAAAAAACAACACTGTAATTCCCTTTTGATTGTAAGCTTATATGTTTCCTTGTTTTAAATTGGGTTTATTTCCATTTGTGTTAACATTTGCCTACAGCTCCTATCAGTTCCACAAGTAACTTTCCCATGCCATATCTGCCTTGCTTTATCCTTTGTTTGCCCATTGTAGTAACTGATTACATTGTCGAGCAAAATTTGCTTTAATCGGTCACCATGAAAGCCTAATCACTTTGGGGCAGTCTGCCTGAATTATTGTGAATGATGGTCTCATGTCTGTGAACCAATGGAAAATAGGTAAATAGAGGAGAATTCTGAGCACCCTGAGGATGCTGAGACTGTACAGACACAGGACACTTCTGAGTTAGTGACAGAACTTTGAGAAAATTCATGGTTTATGGACTCTATATGAAATTTGCTTTCTGCGCCAAAAGTTGGAAGCCAACAGTGTGGCTTTCCCTCTGCTACCTGCAGAGCCTGCTCTCCTTCAGGTGCCAGAATCTTCATTTTCAGTGTCAGAGGGCTGAGCTCTCACCCTGGGTGGGCTCAGGCTTGGATCCAACACTGTGGCAGCCCCCTCATTACACAAACCCCGTCCCCCTGCCAGCAATGACAGCACAACTGACTGCAACTTTTCCTCCCCCGATTTCCAGTTCCCTCCTGAGAGAGCCATCAGGGCCACCCATGCAGGACTCCCTGGCTTTCCACAGAAGTCACTGGGATGCTCTTCGCTGGCTGTAGGTGTGAGCTCAGCAGCCAGCCAGCCTTGCTGACTCACGGGCCCCAGGATGGCTCCAGATGAGTCACCAGGCTGAGTCACAGGCTGCATCTGCACTGCGTATTTATGGCAGCTTTGCATCAGCCCTGGCAGCGGGGAAATTGTTTGTGTGGAGTAACCATGGAGAGGCAGGAAATGCTGAGGAGGACCGAGAGGTGAGGGATGAGGAAAAACCAACAGGGAAAAGCGTATTCCACCTCCACAGCCCTGGAGTACAAAAGGCAATGTTTGCCTGTGGGGTAGAAAAGCCTCTCTTTTCCATCATGTCCCTAACTGGGAGAAGTGGAAATGCTGTAAGAAGCAGCCTTGCAGGCTCTTTTCCATCTTTTCCATCATGTCCCTAACTGGGAGAAGTGGAAATGCTCTAAGTAACCTTGCAGGGTCTGGAGCCCCTTCAAATCCCACAGGGAAGTGTGTTGGCACAGTGGATTCAGCTCAGATGAGATTTTCCCAAGGGAACAGCTTTAAGCAGATGCAAGCAGGGTCCTCTCACCAGGCCTTTCATCTCACCCTGCACACTCTGATCATTTGGCTCAAAAATCATAATGAAATGATTACTGTGGGCAGCCCCCAAAACCTCACTGCCCTGCTCTTGCTGATGGTTTGTGAGATCAAGGCTCAAGAAGGCAGGAAAAGCAATGGCTGTGTCACTTAGGTCCTACTGCAGACACCTCACACTGTCTTCTGCCCTCTGTCAGTGTAGTTTGTACTATCCAGAGAACACTTACAAGGAAATTAAAAAAAAAAAAATTAAAAAAAATCCCATCATCTTATTCTTGAAAGAAAGATGAGATTTCTTTTTCCAGGAATAGTTCACACAACAGGACTTTTAATAGGCAGTAAAGGATTATGATTTTATTACTGTGTTTTCATAAATGGTTAATCAGCCAATAGACACAGCCACCAATAAATGTTCCCAGAGATGTGGGTTTAACATCTGTTAGAGATAGCATTTGTATCTACACTAGCACTTTGCTCTCTATCAAACCAGTGGATTAGTCATAGGCATGGTCAGTTTTTCACTTTTATTAGTGGTCTCCAGACCAGAAACACCTTTAAGCAATGGGTTTTACAAGGTTGCACATCTGGCTAGACCTGAACATAATTTATTTGCCCACCTTCCTCATAGAAACAACATATCTCCCTTCAAAGAAGGGGAGGGGGCTGATTGTGATATGAACCCCAGTGAGATAGGGCAGAAAATATTTCTTTTTCTGCATGGGTTGTACCAAGAATGTTCACAAGAAATAGAAATAAAGTCTTTTCCACTGCAATACAGAGCTCAGCTTCTCCTTTTATTCACAGCAAAAGTCAGCTGAAAATGTTCTTTTGGCAAAGACAGGGTGGATTTTGTGGTGGGTTTTTTTGGGTTTGTTTTTTTTTTAATCACTTAAAGTCAAGAAAGCAGCAAAAGCAAGTGAACATGTTTATAGACTGATTTGTAAGGCACAAAAAGCTGTACTTTGCACTGCTGAGAACCAACGTGCACACAATGGGTAAACACACAATGAGAACAAGCAAGTTTAATTTTCTTTCCAAACAAACTAGACAAGAGAAAGATTATCCCCTCCTTGGAGCTGCCTCTATGAAGTTTACTGCTGAAAGCGCTTCACCTTCCCTCTGTGGTTTGTTAACCTTAGATTGCACATAAAAATTTGATACGCCAAGGTAAAAATAGCTGCACATTATATCAGACAGAAGATAAAGATCCTTGTCACGTCATTTTATTTAAGTCTACTGGTACTTTTTGAACTCCCTCATGCTGGGACCAGTTTCCAGCCAGTCCATAGAGCAGCAGCTCAATCCCTCCCGGCAAGGAGTGAGATGTGCTGGTGGTTACCAGCTGCAGAGGCAAAAAATGCACCCACAGTGCAGGGACTGAGTGCTGAAAGCAATTAAAGACATTTAGCAGCTCCCTGAATAGTGAGACCTCTTTCCAACCAAGGTCTGTCTCAATTCCCATGTGGGAGGTTCCTTGCTGCTGCTGGCTAATACTGTTTCTTCTAACACAAAACCACCTATGTAAGAGTTTCACAACCTCACCAGGCACTCAAAATCCACATGCTAGTAAAAACTGCCCAAGGTTACTCTCCACAGCCTAGATCTTGGCATGAGAAGTATTTTTTTTTTAGTTACTTTCCCAGAAGAAGTACCCTGACATGACTGGCTGTCAGGTACCTCAGGGAACAGAAAACCTGTTGGAGTCTCCTTCTCAGAGCCAGAAAGCCAGGAGCAAACTCTGTCTGATGAGCACTAAGAAAGGCAGGGATTAACTTGATTTTTTGGCAGAAGTGAATTTACAGCTTGTCTACACTATGATGTTATTTCAAACAAGCGGAGAATGTGAATTAAAGGCACTGTGGTTGTGCCAGAATGGCTCTGTTCGTGCACTCATTTTTCCTTTCAAAATCCATGCTTCTTCCTGGGAGGGACTGGGACAGAACAGCCGTGCCAGGCAGGTCTCTGGTGACATCAAAGCCTCAGGGTCACACGTGTGAAGCACAGGCAATGACTTGCCCTGGGCCCTGGGAACGCTGCAGGCAGCATGGCAAGGTTGAGGGTCAGAGGTTGAACGGGAGAGTCAAAATTCAGTGCTGAGCTGTGTCTGCCAAGGGAGACTGTCCTGGGCAGAGAGAAACTGGGGTGTTTTGCCAGCCTGACATCTGAGCATGGAGATGAACTGATTAAACCACTCAGGAAGTGAAGCAGTGCCACTTTTACATTGGACCAATATAAATGCATTTTTCATTTCTCGGTCTCTAAAACTCTCTGGAGCAGTCTTGCATTTTCTGAGACCCCAAGGAAGGGAGGAAAGGAAGGAATCTGACTCCATGTTCTTAGAAGGCTAATCTATTATTTTATGGTATTATATAATGTTAAAGAATGCTATACTAAACTATACTAAAGAATACAGAAAGGATACAGACAGAAAGCTAGAAAGATACTACTGAAAAACTCGTGACTCTCTTCAGAGTCTTGACACAGTTTGACAGTGATTGGTCATTAAGTAAAAACAATTCACATGAAGCCAATGAAGCGATGGGTCACTAAGTAAAAACAATTCACATGCAACCAATGAAACAATCACCTGTTTGATAAACATTCTCCAACCACATTCCAAAGCAGCAAAACACAGGAGAAGCAAATGAGATAATATTGTTTTCCTTTATCTCTGAGGCTTCTCAGCTTCCCAGGAGAGAAATCCTGGCGAAGGGATTTTTCCGGAAAATATCACGGTGACAGAGCAGGAGAGAACAACTGGAATGCTGCACAGAGGCACAACTTTTGGGTTCTTCACACGGGGCATCCCAAGGCCTCCATGTCTATGGTGAGTTCCTGCTGCCCACTCTCAGGTGTGCCTGTCAGATGTAGCTGTGAGGTGCTTTTCCAGCACCAAATCATGCCCACACGTGAATATCTTCATGAAAACAAGTCACCATCTTATCCCCTTAAAGGTTTGTGAGGTGCTGCTGTGGTTCTCCTCACCCAAAGCAGATGTTCAGAACAGATCAGGGGAACCCTTCCTGCAGGGAAAGATTGTTCTCTGCCATCCTGCTGCTCAGCCTGAAAGAGCACGATCCCCCCTCACCAGTGGGTGACTCTGGGGATCTCCTCTGGTCGACATGACCCCGAGATGGATTAAAAATCTCTTTTTTCCCAACCCAGCTGTCGAAGAAGGAGTCAGAAGTCTTCGGCTGTCGTTCTCAAGGTTGTTTATTATTTCTTATCTAAAATATTTTGTGTCTGGCCTGCCGAGGTCTGTTCAGCAGGTCAGTCCGAGGCACACTGCACTGCCCTGAGGTGGTGCTATCTCTTTATACTAAAAACTACGTGTAGTTTATTTACAGTTATGTTCCAATACCTGTCACCTATGTTAGACAGTGACTTTCTACTCTACACCAATCCCAGAGAGTGCTAACATCACCCAGAAGATGGAGGCTAGGAAGAAGAAGAAAGGACAGGACAACGCCCAAATCCCTCCATCCTGCCCCCTAGACCCCCATAGTAAAATTCTTCAAAATTCCACCTTTCACCCTGTGACAACTACTGTTATGCTACTTAAACTTTTGTGACTTGTAATTCTTCATATAAAGTTGAAGAATTTGCTCCATGGGTTGAGATGGAAATCCCAGGTGTCTTTGGCTTCCTGCCAGGGTCTGTGAGCCCCTGCCAGGATTTTGAGCCATCCAGGGCACCCAGAGGGATGTCCTGGGTTCTGACAGATGACCAAGGGCAGAGAAAATTTATCTCAGCTAGAGGGATGTGGGGGTCAGCAGACATCTGAAAAGCAGCTACTAAAGCAAACCTTCAGGCTCTATATCTGTGATAAAGAAATCTGTGTGGTGTGTTTCAAGTCCAACTACAGCTATCAGCTGCTGAAAATAAAGTGTATTTGGATCCAGGTTTGGATGAAAAATAGATTTAGGTCAGAACCTGAATTCCTTAATGTGTATATCACTCTGGACTTCATTTCCCCTTTCTAAAAGTGTGCTTTTTTTATGACTGGAGATTGAGAAAAACACACAAAATAAAGCGAAAATTTTTCTCAAACACTAATGTTGTTGAGATCTGGCAGAAAAATAGAAGACAGGTTTTATTTTGTCAACTGTACATAAACACAGGCATTTCATAAACAAGGAATTGATTCAATTGTTTCCAGAGGTATGAGAGTGAGGGAGAGAGCTGAGATTTAGCTATTAAAGACAATCTCAGGAGAGGGAGGGAATTAGTCTCCAGTTGAGCCAGATATTTCCCTCTCAAAAAAAATAAATGAATCAAAGTCATGCTCAGTCAGCCAAATTATCCAAGCAGCTGCCAGCATCCCTGGTTTCTGGGGTTTATGTGATTTTGAGAGAGGAGTGCTGCATTCTCTCTAAACAGAGCATCCTGAAGGGGGTCAGGATTGCAGAGAGTCCCAGTTTGGGGATTTTTAAATAAGACAAAGCTGGTGAGTCTTAGAGTCACTCCATGCTCCAGATTTGATTTGCAGCTTGCTGTCCAGCCCCCTTGGGACTCAGTTGTGCCTGCACAGCTCCCTGTGTGTGTGACTCCCAAAGCCACTATGGAGCCCTGCCCGTGCTGGGAGCAGCTCTGCAGTGCCTCCCACTTTGCCATAGGGGGGTCCCACCCCTTGGTTCCCCGCTTTGCTTTCGTGTACTCTGCTCTGGGTCACACAGAGTGGGCCAAGATGCCCTTCCCAGGATCACAGGGCCATAGCATGTTTTGTGTTGACATTTAAAGGCCACCTAGTCCAACCCCCTGCAATGAGCAGGGTCACCTGCAGCTAGGTGAGGTTGCTCAGCCCCACACAAATACCAATTTTTTTCAGGAATGGAGCATCCACCACCTCTCACAGCCAAACTGTTCCCGTGGCTCACCACCTTCATTGCAAAATTTTTCTACTTTATATTTAGTCTGAATCTCCTTTTGTTTAAGACTATAACCCCTTGTCCTATTGCTAGAGGCCTTACTAAAAAGTCTGTCCCCATCAAAATTAAGTCACTTAATTAGCTCTGGGAAGGGTGCTGCCCCACACAGCTCCTTAATCCCCTCCCATTATGCAGCAGCCACAGCAGCAAGGGCACAGATCAGCATCTGCTACACGACCTCAGCTCCCAGCTTCCCTCAGAATCTCCAGCTGCTCCCAGGCAGAGCAGCCAAGAGCTGGTTTTCCACAGCCTGGTCCCTGGAAATGTGTAACTGGCTTGAAGCACTTCCTTCTCCTTTCCAAAGCTGTCTCACAGAGTGTGGCTGCTGAGGTGAGCCAAGGGCTTGGCAGGTCCAGAGGTTCTGGGTGTCCCCTTGGTAGGAGCAGATCATGCTGGACAGCTGATTAAGGGTACACGAGCTATGCTTGGCATTCCAGAGAGAGCAGAGGGATGGGATGGGATGGAATGGGATGGAAAGGGATGGGATGTAAGCTGAGCTCAGTGTTTGAGCCCTTCTCCTGGAGCCCCCACTTTGCAGTGACTCCCAGGAGCACAGCAGGGCCCAGAAGTGTCACTCAGTGGGGGCATTCCACCTGCAAAAGCCACCTCCAAGCACCACCCACACCTAAACAAAGGCTGTGGAGCCCAAATTTCCCCTCACAGCATGACAGCATCCCCTGGCTGCCTTCCCCTGCTCCCTGACTCACAGCCTGACCTCAGCGCCGGGCAGGGGGCCAGGGAGGAGTCACATTTAACTCACAGCTCCCCAAAATCCTCCCTCAGGAGGGATTTCTGCTCAAGGACGGCAGGAAGCAGCTCCGGAGGCCAACCCTGCAGGAAAAGGCAGCTGGGAGCCGGGGGAAGCCTGGCTGCTCGCCCTCTCCTGCTCCCCGGGCTCTCACTGATCCTGCTAGTGACCCTGGGGATGTCACAGGGACTGCCATGGATACCCCTGGGGATGTCACAGGGACTGCCATGGATAACCCTGGGGATGTCACAGGGGCTGCCACGGCCACCCTGGGGATGTCACAGGGACTGCCATGGATAACCCTGGGGATGTCACAGGGGCTGCCATGGATACCCCTGGTGATGTCACAGGGACTGCCACCCTGGGGATGTCACAGGGGCTGCCATAGATACCCCTGGGGATGTCACAGGGACTGCCACCCTGGGGATGTCGCAGGGGCTGCCACGGCCACCCTGGGGATGTCACAGGGACTGTCACAGCCACCCTGGCGATGCCACCAGCACTGCCACAGCCACACCTGTGGATGTCACAGGGACTGCCATAGCCAGCCCTGGCTCCAGGTGAGCCTGGCAGGGGTGGGTCAGCCAGCAGAGCGCACCTACAGAGGGGGACCTGCCTGAATCCATCACTGGCAGCAGCCCTGGATGGCTCGGGGAGAGCAGCAGCTCCTCTCCTGGCAGTGCCAGGGCTGTGGGCAGAAGGGAACTGGGGTTTGCCTGTGGCTGGCACAGCTCAGGCCCTGCCCTCCATCACCAGCGGTGGAGTTCAGCCATTCCCCTCTGGAATGAGTGCAGGAGGATGGAGCTGGTCCAGCATCCCTTCCTTTATTCTGGCGGTTCCCCACAGCCTTTACAAAAAGCAGAACTGGGCAATGAGAACTGGCAAACATCTGGCTGAAAAAGATTGTTGAAGAATACCTCTTTTTGGGTGATTATTTTATTTTTGGGTGAATATTTTATTTTTCTGTAACTGGCATTTCTGCACTGGCACAAGGACGTGGATTAAAAAATACACCTACAACAAGAGGGGCTCTTCTTTGTAGCAGTCTGAGCCTTTGGAGGAAAACTTTCCCTATGAGAAAAACTCCCACTTCTGGGGAATCTGCACAGAGCATGTAGTCCCAGGATTTGTGCTTTGGGAATATTTCTATGCCTCCTGGGCTTAGTGTTTACCTGCTGTTGGTCTGATCCCATCTTGATCCATGTTGATATCTGGGTCAGTGTGTGAAAGGTTTAGATCTGTTCAAATTAAAATATATTAAAAAATAAATAAACAAAAAGGGAGAGAGGGAGATCAAGTAATAAAAACAACAACAAAAAAAGGAACAAAATGGTTTTTATAAAAGGTTGTCTGAAAGATGGATTGCTATCAAAACCAGAATGGAATATATGATCAAAACTGAGGGAGACACTTTTGGTCAAGAAAGATCCTGGCCTTCCTGGGCAACCAAAGAGACCTATCCCAGACTTGGCATGAGAGTCACACATGGAGTGACAAATGCAGAAGCTTATAAGCCATGCCACATAAATAGGGAGGCCTCAGAGCATCTCAGCACAGGTCCTGACGAGATGTGAACAGACTCACAGGTTGTGGGAGACAGCATATGGCCTCGCCACTTGCAGTAGCAGGGCTGCAGTGAGCCAAGAAGGTGGCTTCTGGTCTGGTGGCTCTTTACTGTGACAAATGGTGTCACTGAGTCCTTCAGCTGGATGCCATCTGCCCACCCCGCCTGCAAAGCTGGTCTGGAGCTTTTCAGCAGAGCTGCTAAAAAGGTTGGATTTAGGAAAAGGTTCTTCACTCAGAGGGGGTTTGGGCACTGAACAGACTCCTCAGGAATGGTCACAGCCTCAAGGCTGCCAGAGCTCCAGGAGTGTCTGGACAATGGTCCCAGGCACAGGGAGGGATTTTTGGGATGTCCTGTGCAGGGCCAGGAGCAGGATTCAATGATCCCTGTGAGTCCCTTCCAACTCAGGGTATTCTAGGATTCTGTGCTGAGAAACTGTAAGTCTAGCACTGACCCCAGGAGGTATATCCATGGGCAACTGGGTGGCATTTATCTCTCTCCTGGTGTATCTACTCTGCTCTCAAATGAAACGAGTGCAGAGACACTCTGGGCTTCTGCCTGTCCCTCAGCTCCTGGCACTGCACAGCCCGCTGTTGGTCTTGAGCCAGGCACAAAGAAATCACTGTCTTGGAGCAGTTCCAGGGTCAAGAACTCCCCTTGCAGCTGTGACCACAAGCAGGTGCTCCAGAGGAGAGCGAGAAGCTCTCTCACAGCTTCTGCTTTGCCCTCATCCTCACATCTGCTTGCTACATTCACCGCTGTCTCTCAAAACACACACAATTATTTTGGTTTTGGTTCCTGTGGTTGAACGTGGCCACGGTCCCTAGCAGGGCCTGCAGGGTCAGCTGCAGCACTGATGTCCGTAATGCTCAATTAGGGAATAACTTGCCCTCTGCAAGCCAGCTCCTGCCTGCAGGAGACAGGGCCATGAAGAATCCCCACCCATCCATCTCCTCCCGGCCTCAGGTCCCTTCAGACGTTCAGCTGCACAAAGCACAATTTTCCAACCTGTGAGTAGCCAGGGGCCCTCACCAACAGCCTTGACCTAGAGAGCTTTCTCCAGAGCCACCTGGGAAGCTCAAAAACCTCCTTCTATTGCTTTGCACCTGACAGCAACTCATAAATCAGCGGCGGAGGCTGGCAGCCCCTCTGAGGATCCAGTCCCGTCTGCGTTTGCGGTGGAGCGAGTGCAGCTCAGGTGAGGAGCCCCGGGGGAGGCAGCCAGCTCCAGATGCAGCTGCTGGCTCCAGGAGCATCCTCAGCTCACATGGGGGACTCGCCTGGCACTCAGGGCAGTGCTTTCACCAGGGCTGGAGCCAGCTGTGGTCGGGCACTTGGCTGCTCAGTCAAACCCTTCCAGCATCCCCACGCCAGGGAGTGCTGCCAGTGCCCCCTCCCTGCCAGCACGGCTTCACCTGATCTCATCACATGGTTTTTTCTGCTTCTTCCCCAGCAAACCGACCTCTCTGTTTCAGCAGAGATTCCATCTGCAACGTTTGGAGGCGATTTTGTTTGAAATCGGGATCAGCGCTGCAAAGCAGAGCTGAGTTCACCACCATCCCTCTTTTCCCAAATCTCTGTTCAGGAATATAGCTTGATCCAAATCTCTGGATTTTCATACCATGGAAAGAATCACAGATTAACGGTGCTGGAACAATTATTTCTTTCTATGAGTAAACTGAAGAATTTATTTGTAGAGCTAAAAGTAAAATAAAATAAAATAAAATAAAATACAAAATGGAATAAAATAAAATAGAAAAAATAAAATGAAATAAAATAAAATATAAAATAAAATGGAATAGAATGGAATAAAATAAAATAAAACAAAATAAAATTGAATAAAATAAAATATTTTAAAAAGGAATAAAATTTAAAATAAAATAAAATTGAATAAAATAAAATAAAATAAATAATATACAGTAGCTAAAAGAATAAAACTCTGAATCTCACCAGTATCAGATCCCAGTGGATGTATTTCCACCTAGCAGAAATGTGTTGCACATAGACTCAGGGCTGTATTGCCCCTACAAAGATGATGGGAATTTTGCCATTTATTTCTGTATAAAAAAATAAAATGTTGAATACTGACCAAGAGTCTGGTTGCAAGAGCAAGAGACTGAAACACTCTGCAAAGGAAAATTATCCCAGGCTTTCTGTCCATGTCTGCTGCCTCCACTGAGTCTCACACAGGTGATGTGGGTTTGGAAAATCCAATGTGCTGGGAATTGATAGTTTGGGTGTGGGCTGGCAGCTTCATTGCATCCACCCATCTGCTGCTGGTGACAGGACATGGCACCATGGGATGTCAAAAAGATTGGTGGGTGACTTTCTCCTCTGTGTCCCTGCTCCATGGGAAGTGCCTTTTGGGGAAACTGGAGAGAGGGAGGAGAAATGGAAATCCAAAGAGCCCATGGGAGACACCAAAACAGTGTCTGGGGCTACTCACTTTCCAGGCTGAAATTGTTCTGCTCTGTATGGAACTGATAGTTCTACCACTTTGCTCACCTGACAGCCCAGGTGAAGATGACCTTGAGGCATTAATGCTCAGAGTGTGCAACCAGAACTGCAGAAATCAGTGAGAAACCAAAACTCTCTACAACTACTGAGCCACCAGATCCTTGATCCCCACCCAGTCAGTGGAGAAAAGCTTTTGTTGAATAGTTGAATAGTTAAACAGTGATCCCTTCTGGCTGACACAGGGGTGCTTGCACTAGCAGTCAGTCTGAATTGCTCTTTTCTGAACATCAGTGACATTGAAATCATCTCAAATACAGTTTTAAACCTCAGTTTGTGGGTCTCTTCCTGCTGAGCACAGCCTTTGATTCTGTGATCTCCTGTAATTTCTTCACTGATCGACAGTTTCAACACATACAAGTTCTGCTAAAGCCTGAACTTCTATCTCTTCCCCTCCATCCACCTCCAGCTTGTGATTAATGTGCTGGGGGAGTAAGTAGAAGCTGATCTTCACGGAGCTAAGGGTTTGTTGCACAACACACCTCCAGCCCTGCCAGCAGCTCTGTTTGACAATTGCAACTTCTTGATCCTCATTCTCTGCAAGCACTGAGTCCTTGTGCAAGGGACCACGAGGTCTGGGTGAAACTTTCTTCCACGTTCAGAAATGACAAGCTCTTGATAGTGAAAGTTTGAGCCCAGATTGTGCCACTTAGTCATATATGTTGATATACAGCAGCAGCCTAACAGCAAATAACAGATTTCCATTCCTGCTTTTCCTCCTCTTGGAATTTAAGCTGAAACACAGAATCTTTCAACTTTTGTTGTCCTTCTCCAAAAGGAGAAGGGAAACCCATATTTTTAAGCAGCTCATTTGCAGAGGAGTACTAAACAAGATGAAGCAGAGTCTCTGCCAAAGGAGTGGAACAAAAATTTTGCATTTGCTCAGCAAAAAGTTCCCTGTTCCTTGCTCAGCCCCCTTTTGTTATGGGATCAGTAGAAGACATAGTTCAATTCCAGCGACGAGTGACCTGACTAATGTTGATATCTCACAGCATCCTTCAGACCAGCAAATACATTTGCACCCTCAGGGATTAGCCCCACTGCACAACCTTTCTATAAACACCCTTATCTTATGCAAGTAAGCACTGGGGATTACCCTTAGTAACCCCACCCCACTTTCTGTCCCGTTTTCTGCTTTCCTACAGGCTTAAAATGACCATCCCCTTCAAACATTTTCCTGTGGATGAAGTGCTATTAAAGCCACAGCAGTGGCTGCCTGGATAACTCTCTTTTCCCGACAGGCACTGCAGAACCCTCTCACCAATAATGTGATGTTCTTCATATCAGTTCAATTGTCCCAAGAGACCAGGAGTTCATATGCTCTGGTTGAAAACAGACTAGGGGTGAAAAGGCAGGAGGAAATTCAGTCTGAGCAGAGTAAAGTTTAGAGGAGCGAAAAAAATTCAGTGAAAAAGTAGAACCAGGGAAAGAAACAATCCTAGAAGGCAGCACAAATCAGCTGCTTGTTTGACAGGAGTGACAAGAGTCAGAGAAAAGTCAGAAGTGGTTTTGCAATGATTAAATATTAAAAAGAATAATAACAAACTGATGGCTTGAGGCAAAAGGGAATGAGGAGATGAATGGAACTGAGGCAGAAGTTTTTGGGAAGGAAGCTATCTTATGAACAGGCTAGAACTCAGAAAGGAAAATCCCACGGCAAGAGAAACACACCAAGTCTAAGATTTTTTTCTTGGCCCTTGTTCCCAGTAAGGGAGTTCTGAGACATTGTGCCATTTCTACATAGGCAGCTGGGATTGCTGAGATTTCACATCACTTGCATACTTGGAATTCCTGATGAAGGAAGAAAGTGAGAATGAGTTCCCTTGGTAGTTCCCTGTCACCTTCCAGGTTGCTGGCAGATCCTACATTGCCACCAGACCTTTCTTCAGCTGTCTTCAGGTCTAGGAGTTAATTTCCTTTATTTTTTTATTTACTTAATTTTTTTTTTTGTTTATTTTTCTTTATTTTCTTATATAAGTAAATAAGCAACCCACTCCAAATAAATGATGGAGCTCATGCAGTCGAGGACCATGACACCTACAGGGATCAGTGGCTGCCTGTGGCCCATGGGATATTGCATGGAAAAGGGGTAAATGCATGAAATCTGAGAGGGAACTGGAGACTGCTGTGATCTGTACCCCAAATCCTAAGGCATGACAGATCTGGGGCATTAATAGCTCTCACAACTTCTTCAGCAAGACTTCTACTAATTTGTGTGTGATTTTGGTAACAAGAAGAAGGAGAGGAGGAACGCTTGGTGAAATAATCAATGGAAACCACAATGGGGACATCTTTATAGGCTGTAAGATCCATGGAAGCCACAAGCCTTAATTTTGTTGCAATTAATTTGCAACAAAAAACACCTTTAAGAAACCTTTTTTTTTTTTAAGTCATTCTAGAAAAGCATAACCCAGCAGGAGCTGCACTTTTCATGAAATTTTGTAACCCAGTCCAAGGGAGCTCATTTTGTACTTTATAGCCCTTATGTTCAATTTTTAATTATTAGCTTTTCCCCCTTGTAAATTTAAATGCACTTCCATTACATTTAGGGAACAATAGTGAAACCCTCCTGTAGCTAATTTAACGCCTTTAAATTCCCATGGAAGGTAGCCAAAGATCTTGTATCCTGACGGACAGTAAAGTGCCTACCTTATTTTAGGGAAGGCAAGTTCAAATCCTGCTATGGCCAGCAAAACAATAGCTTGATGCCATAGAAATGCACATACCTTCAGATAAAATGGGATCTTTATCTGTTCCTTTTTATGAACCAAACTGTGACCTATTAAGCAGCCTGATGCACCTACAGCAAACATCCTTGCACACCAGAAGACACCTTTTCAACCCAAACTTCTACTGTCTTGGTTGAGAAGGCCTCAATGCTTAATACACATTATCCTGTACATTTAATAAACATGAGTAAGTTAAATCTCAGTGATATCTGGAAGAAGACATACCACCAATTTAATAGGTCACAAATTGGTTCATAAAAATTAAAACAATTTTATTTTCTTTTGATATTCCCATGCATCCTCAGGTTGTGGCTGGGTTCCTGTGGGTGCTTTGAGTGTGCTGAGGGCACATGCATTTCCCAGAATCGGGGATTGTCTGAAAGTAAGTTATCAGCAGCTATTTTTTTCCCTTTCTGTTTCTTTCTCTGTTTCTGATTACATTCTTAGAATTTTACACACACAGATTCTGGAAAAAAAATACCAAAACCCTTTTACCAAACACTTTTGATGAGTAATTCCTAGACAAGGCTCCCCAGGATCACTTCACTGTTGGGTCAGTTACCAGGATTATTCAGTCTGAATATTGCCTTTATTAAGATCTTGTAATTTGTCATTACTTGGGTGGCCATGTAGAAATCTACTTGCACGATTTCCTCTGCAAGTGGCATTTCAGTCTGGGAGGGAAGAAAAGTCTGTATTTACTTATATGTATATATAAAGAACCTGTACCCCTGAACCTGTTGCATCCAAGCAGAGACATACCAGCTGTCCTTTATTGCAGGTACGTCCAAGAAAGATGCACACACCAGCAAGTGAGTAGATCTGTGTGAAAGATCCTTCATAAGGCCAACCAAAAATGCTGAAATGAGCAAATGAGCTGCCTCAATAAATCCTCTCAGAGCCTGGGGAAGGGTTTCCTTAGTTTGTGGATCTTTCTAACAATTTTGGTCTAATAAAACAATTTTGGTCTTATAAAAATTAACATGTCACACTACAGGAATTCCCTCACTTGTTTCTCTTGACCAGCAGTGGTCCAAAACCTCCAGATGAGATGCACCAGCTCTCCAGAAACCAGGTGTGAGTCAGACTGCTGGAAACACTCCACTTCCTGAATTCAAACCAGGAATAATTCAGTTGTAATAGGAGGTTTTATCCACTACAATGAGAAGAGGTCACTTCTCATCCTTGGTTCAAATCACCTTTAATTTTGATGATTATTGGTCAGGCTTTTACTCTAATTTATGTATACATAAAGCTTAGTGAAAAACCCTTGTCCAAAAGTGGTCCAAAATGCATGGTTATGATACAAAGGTGGCTCGTGGTGGTTTTTACTTGATCTTAAGTACAGTAGGTGGCTTTATTTCCTGACTTTGTGCACACTGTTATAATGCACAGCTACCCCACCACCAGCTCATTAGAACGCTGTAAAAATTTCAGAGATAATTTAAGGGTGAATATAGTGAGGGGAAAAAAAAAAAAAAAAAGAAAAAAAAAGCTTTGCATGTGAACTCAGAGATAATTTAAGGATGAATATAGTGAGGGGGAAAAAAAAAAAAAAAAAGAAAAAAAAAGCTTTGCATGTGAAAGGGAAAATAGTGGGAGGAGGGTAAAATCACCAGGGTGAAGTACAACATGTTCAGCAGACTCCCGTCCCTTGGCTGCCTGCCCGATGACTTTCCCGAGCGGAGCTCTCCTAGCAACCGGTCCCCAGCCGCTTGAATTTTTATGTATCGCTATGTCGGCGGTGATGTCACAGTTTCCATAGCTACTATCAGTTGGAGGAACGATGACACTTGTGCTGCTCAGTAACTGAGGGGGGGGAAATAAAAAAAAAAGAAAAAAAAAGGAAAAAAGAAAAATTGTCCTGGCTGAAATATTCCGTGGAACTCTGGGAGCCGGCGAACGCGGAGCGCGCGGCCGAGCGCTTTGCCGATGGAGCCTCTCGCTCCTCGCGCTTTGGGCAGGCACATCACAGCTGCTGCAATATTCATCCTCCCCTAAGTGCTCCATTGTAGAAATTAAATATTGTTATTAATTAAACTCCCCCATCCCACAGGCTGCCCAGCCCTGTCTGGATGGAGCACGCTTGTGAGAAGAGAGCAGGCAATCCATTTGTCATGCGGTGACAACTTCTGGCATCGGGAATGGAGTGTTTCAATAAGAGGAGGCTTTGATCCTATTCATAACAGAGTATTTAAATAATTGCTAACCAGGCAGAGACTCCAGGCATTATCCCAGGGAGTGTTGCATTATTGCAAAGGGTTAAACTGAGCCATTGGTGCTCAGGAAAGAAAAAAAAAAAAAAAAAAAAAGGAGGGCTCAAGAAATTTGGTCAAGGGATTAAGTTTGAAGGCATGACTTTGCTGATGTGAAATAGAGCAGAGACCAGGAGATGGTCCGGACAGAACATTCCCTGAAAATGAGCCTGGAACATGGCACAGAGGAAAAAAAACAGCACTTGCAATCGCACAGCCAATTATTTGGATTGCAGCAAACTCCAGACTCAAGTCAGGGAGCTTTTGACAGTTCTTTGAATTTTACAAAAGTACAAAATACTGAATATTCCCCACAATGGCAGTGTTGCTGTCCTCCACATTAGCAAACCTTGCTCATTGTTTTGGGTGGCCTCACACTTATTAAGTGATCAAATGCTAATAATAAACCTCTCAGGCACTGATATCAAAACTTTGAAGGAGAGGGGGCAACCTTTTCACTCACTCAAACCACATCTTTCCCACTAGGGTTATTCTTAGCACAGTCTATCCAAAAAAAAAAAAATCCTCCAGAAACGATGCAGGAAAAAAAAAATCCTGAGAATAAATAATCCTGAGAAATAAAGTTTTGGCCAGTGTTGGACAATGTGTGGTTCTCACATAGGATGTTGAAGGGATGAAATAAACTGGGGACCTTCCCTGTGGTTTGTGTTTGTAACTCTTTGGGATATGCCTGTGAAGGGAGTGAGCTGATCAGCACATGCTCTTCTCCAGCCTCACAATGCAAACCACTTCCTCCAGAGATCATGTCCTCCCTGGTGCTGTGACCACCTCTGCAGGTCTGTCTCACAGCTCTTCATGCAGCTGCGATCAACAGCAATTCCCTGAGATTAAGGTAACCACAGATTTAATTTAAGTAACAGATGTGTGGCATCTAAATGCCCCTTGCAGTGGAAAAAGAGCCAGTTACTACAGCTGAGACTCCAAGGTGCTGTTCAGGTTCCCAGGGTAGACACCTGTCTTTGGTCAAACCATCTCTAAGGTCATCTGATGTGAGCTGAGATTTAGCTTCCAGCCACAAGAACCCCATGTATCTTCTTCAAATTCAGGTGGGATGCCATCAAGTATTTCAAATTTCTCTAGAATCTTTCCTAGTTCTCCCCATGCTTGTAGACATCTTCATGCAGATGTCATAACCTCTGAGCTGCTTTCCACTCGAGTCTTTTATGATAGCTGTAGCCAGATTCAGTTCTCATGTTGTCATGCATCGTCCCTTCAGGTGCCCTACACATTCTCTCTGGTCTCCAGGTTCTGATCCAAAACATCACAGGTCTCCTGTAAAACCCTTTTTTCTCATCTCCCACCCCTTGTGGCTTTCCCTGTGCTGTTCCCACACTCGGGAGCTTTCCACAGAGAATTCCAGAATTGAGGCCATGCCCTTGGTCCCTAATTCAATGCTCACCATCCAGGTTTTGCTGCAGCACCTGAGCAGCTTCAGTGATGCTGCTCCACCTGTGTAAGATATTCCCATGTGTCTTTTAGCTCTGTGTCCACCCTCCAGCCTCTCTCTGCCAGCCTGGGGACAGACAGACACCTTCCAGACAACTCAGAGAAGAAGGAAGATGTAAATTGCACACACCAGCATCAGAGGTGCTGAAACAACCTCGTTCAGCCAGATGAGTCATTTCACCCTTGTAACACTGTCCCTCTCTGAGCAGTGAGCTGGGAAATCAGGACATGAATTCTCACCGTGTCACCCTTGCTTGCTTTATTTCGCAGGCCAAGGCAGAGCTAGGTGGGTGATCTTCACATGATCAGACAACTGCACACTTGGCAAGGGCACTGTGATTCCACAACCTACAGGAGTCACAAATCCACATATCATTCCCCTGAATGGTGGGACAATGCCTACACTCACCTCTGAGCCTTTCACACAAGCACTGGTGCTTTATTTCCCGGAAGATAATTAGATTTGCTAGCAACCGTGTGCCTGCTTCCAAGTAATGCTGGATATGCTATTTTCAGGCATGATTCAGAGTAACCTACAGCAGCAGCAGCTCAGGGTTTTTTTGGCAAGTGTTTTGCAACAGCACAGTAAAGTTTTTAATGTGCCATCATTTCATTTCAGTTGTTAACACAGATGTCTGTTGAAAGATAATGTTGCACATTACAATCTTTCAGGCACCAGCACAAGGCCACTTTCTCCGAAAGGCAAGTCCTTGGCAGGATTAATCCCTGAAACTCCCTCTGAAAATGTGTGGGAGCATTTCTCACAGCCCTGATGCCTGCCTAGATAAGACCAGGCTTGTTAAAAGTGTGAATGTACACATCTGTACATTACACAGGCGACTATTTCGAGGAATCTCTGTAATTGCACTCTTTGTGCTATGATCAGCACGTGGGAATGACTCCCTGCATATTCACTTTGGTCATTTGCAGAGGTCCTTATGAGGAACATATGTAGAACTGTGATTGCTTTTGTGATCCAGAGACGTGACCAGCAAATGCAATCACCAGACAGTCCAAGACTCATTCAGGAGGAATTAACCATTGATGGAGGATGTGAATGAAGGAAAAAAACCCAACAAAGTGAACATGTGCACCTTTGGGCTTTAATGCCCAGCCTAGTCTGGCTCAGGGATGGGGAAGAAAGCCTTCCTTGGCTTGGTGCACCATAGAGGGCCATCAAATGGCCCCTGTACATTACTCTGACACCTGACATTGTGATTTTCTCCTGCCACTAGCCATCTCCTCTGCCCTTATGCATAGGAACAACAACAGAGAGCTGTGGGCAGAAGAAGCAGCTGGAGAAAATTCATCCTGGAGCTGATGACTGCAGAAGCCACAGGAGTTTACTTGTGAGGTTCTAGTGCCCCTCTTAGTGTCTGTGTGCTGACGCCCACCCCTCAAAGGCACAGCGTGGCTGGCAAGACTTCATGCCCATCTCCTACCCTGATTATCCATCACCTTTCACCACAGCTGTATTGTGCTCCCAGTTCTTGGTTTCCTCCATCAGTGCACAGAGGAGGACCCTATCCAGACTCTTCAGGCATCTTTTCTCCCCTGGGGTGTCAGTTTCTCTGGGTCTGGATTGAAGGTTCTTGAGATGGTAGTTTCATGTTTGGAGTCAGGTGTTTATTATTTCTTATCAGTAAAACAGGCTCACAACCATGAGTTCAGCAGCAAGGCAAAAAATGGCCAACAATCTCTTGTTCCAAGGTCTTTTAAGACTAAACTATCCAATTAAGAACTGACACCTAGATTATTTTCCCTTTTAACCCAATAACTGATCCCAAAGAGCCCCCAATGTGGACTTTTCTGCCTAATTACAAAATGCCACCCAAACCCAATAAGAAGAAGGAAGAAGCATGAAGAAGAAACCCAGCACAACACCCTGTGCCCTCCATCTTGCTTCCATCCACAGCATACTAAAAATCCCAAAACCTAAATTTCTCACCAATTGACACACCTACACTGCCCTCTATAATCTATTTCCCACTTTTCTGGATTCTAGTCTATCTTGAAGTCTAGGAAACTTTCTCCATGAATGAGGGCCAAAGTCAGTGCCGCCTGGGGGTCAGGACACCCCAGAGCAGACAGAGAAATATTCCCAGTGCCCTGGGCTTCCACACTGGGGCAGCCCCTTGTGAGAGCCCGGAGCGAGAACAACACTTCTTGCCCAGTGAGACACTCCTGGGTGAGAAAACACCCTGGCCCTCCCCATCATTCTCACTCCTTGCCCTCCCTGCCTGCCTCCAGCCATCCCACCCTGCAGCCCAGCCCCTCCACGAGCTGTAAAGCAGGATTTCCCGGCGGTGCTGCGGCACCCCGAGCCTGCGGGCGGGTTCCCCTCGGTGCGGGGCTGGCACCGAGCGCTCCGGAGCCGCCCCATGGAAGCGCTGCTCGCTCACGGGCCTGGCTCCCACTGTCACCCGGTGATGAATGGGACATCAGCCCGCCGCAATACTCTATTTGTTTTAGAGGTCAGTGTCACACTGAAGGGTATTCTTCACACCCCCACCCGGGGCTTGGCGCTGACGTGACCGGAGTGGTAAGTGCACGCCGAGCCCCCGGTAGCTGCCATTGTCCCGAGTGGGAACAGAGCTCTTTTGAAGACCTTGCCCATAAATTATCTGACACCCCCCAGTGCTCCCCCCACTCTCTGCCAGCTCCCCACTCATGCTCTGGTTCAAACACCGACTCGGAGGTGATGGGTTTGTGCCATCGCTGCTGTCTGGGGCCACAGCTTTGTTCGTGCGGGAGCAGCGCAGCACCCGGTGTGAGCCCCCGGCCCTACCATCAGCCGGGCGGTGAAATCCTTCCTTTGTCTCTCTTTTCTCCCCCTCCTAGATCTAAGCATCTTCTAGTTTGATCTGACAGCCCACAGAGGAATGCACAGTGCAGGGGCAGGGAGCAGTTGCTGGGAAGTCAGCCTCAAACAGGACAGGAGATCATAATTTTGCTTGGCTTTGTTTAAAAAGGTGGTTTAGATGTTTCACCTTTTGCTGGTGCTTTTGAGATTCCCACAGGAGCTGGTATTTCCAGACAGGACACACATGGGACTGGCATGGTACAGGTATGTTTAATCCCACCTCTCTCCCTTCACAGGCACAGAGAGGACCTACATGCTGAGCTTCACCTAGCCAAATTTTGAAGAGGTTTTCCTATCCCCAATCTTTGTTTGTTCTGGCTGCAAGGGAATCACCAATCAGGGACCATGGAAAGCAGAGAAAGGGATGTTGCAGAAATAGACTCAGTTTTCCTCCTCATCTGGCCTGAATGTGACAAAGCAGACACACAAAATGGAGGCAGAGGTCAATATTTTCAAGGACGAAGTTGAGACATAAAGCTTTCCAGTTGCCAGACCCACATTTCTTTGTTGAATTTTAGGAGGATGCAATGCCAAGTCCAGATGCCCATGATGCCTGGGCAGGAATGCCTCCAGATGGAGAAGACTCCAGTAGGCTTAAACCTGATTGCAGTACGTACTTCTTAACACTGACCATACCAATCACTTGTCGTGGCTCTGGTCATGAGCATTTGCAGTCAACTAGGTTAGAGCCAATGAATTTCCCTGGATTTTTCTCTATATTCCGTGCTTGGAGAAAAAATGACCTTGATTGCCAGCAGGACATCCATGGTTCCAGAACATCTTCCCCATTTGGCACAGCACACCAAGTTGTTAGAGCTTTCTGCTCCTTTGCACATTAACATTTGCTGCCATGTTTCTTATTGAGAGTCAGGAATTTGTGACCTTTTGCAGTGCAAAGATCTGGAGATTACTTACCAAAAATAAAATAGTCTATAAACTCCAAAACTGCTGCATGTGCACTGCTGATAGAGAAGAGCAGGGAGGCACCTCTCAGTCCAGCCTGATAGGATCTGTGGCTGGGGAGGGAGTGTGCGTGTTGCACAGCAGATACTCAGTGTGGGGACCATGAAAAGCCTTTTTTCATTTCTCTCTGAGTGGCTTTTGTTGCTTCATATGAGTCTTTCTGTCAAAACAACCTGGCCTGGTGGAAGTGTGATTAGATATGACACCTACCCCAGTGAAGATATCTGCACGAGGGGTACAGGCTGTGGTGGGAAGGGGAGGGTGTGTGCTAATCCTTCCACTGCTGGTCTCCTCTTTTGAGGCCTCAAGGCTGGCAGACAGCATGGAGTAATCAAATCCATTTCACAATCAAGTCCTTTCTTGTGTGCCTGGCTTGTCCGGAAGAAGTAAAATCTCAATGAAAGTACAATCATGGGGTTTTTCCAATACCAGAATTGGGGACATCAGAGAGGAAGGAATGGAAGATCTGTTCAAAACAAGCAGCAAAAAGTTCTTCAATCTGTGCAGAGTTTCGTTGCAGGTCACCCAAACCTATGCAGTCAGCAGAACCCTGTTCAGCTAAGGAAGTAGTTCATGGTACATCGCAGCAATTTGTTTAAATTGGACTAATTCCAGGAGATGGGACATGTTCTTGGGTCCATGCTCTTGGTGGCTTTAGTTAGAATGCGACAAAAAATCAAAATTAAATCACTCAGACAGCCTGTGTTGACAACATGAAAGAAACCCATGAAACAGGGAGAGAGGACCAGGTAATTAAACAGATAAATGAAATGCTCAAGGCCCACTGAGGCTCACGGGAACAGTTCCATTCAGAGTCAGTAAAGGGATGTAGGTGATCACAACTTCCCCAGATGATGTGGAGGCAGAAAGAATTTCCAGTGCTGTGTGCTGCTCAGAAGACAAATATTAACACTGCATGTGTAAAAAGGGGGAAAGTTATGACAGGGTGTACAACAGTGAGCATTGCCTTACCTGCACAGGAGCAGGACAGGTCTTGGAACAGGGAAAAGCTCCAGTGATAAGAAGTCTGGAAAACACTCAGAAATATCAATCCCTTTAATTTATCCAGGACAGTAAAAAGTGACTGGAGTGTCCCTTGTTTCTGTGTGGGGCTGCAGGTGAGCATCAGAGAAAGAGCTGGCAGCAGCCAGGGGTTAGAGAGATGTGTCAGGCAGCATTTGCCTAAGTGTAGGCAAACACATCTCAGTTTAGTTAGCCCTGGTGTTGCCAACAGGTCCCCAGCCACGAGTGAGATTCCTCCCAGCCCAAAGCAAACAGGTGAAATAAGGAAGATGGAAACCACAACCAAGTGTTTTTTCCCTCTTTGAATCGGAAAGGACTCTCAGGTAATCAGTTCAGCTGTGGACATCTACACTGTAAACACCCAGATTTAGGCAAGATGAATGCCACCAATTCAGGCTAGAAACGATGTACACACCTTCTGATGGCAAAGGTAATGAACCATTGTGACAACATATCTATGGATACATGGATCCTCCATCATCCAGGGGTTTTAAATGAAGACTGAGCATGTTCTTACAGAAAATGCTGTAGTTCAATCAGACTATGAAAACCAGACACAAAGTGGCTCTGGACCATAAACCTCTTCCCTGTGTTTCGTAGGGGTCTGGAAAGAAACATCTTTTCCAGTCTTAAAAAGATTTTGAATCAGTGTCACAAAGAACTACTAAATATTTCATCAGTTCAAGATCTACAGATAATGTTTGGTATTCAAATACACCTTGCACAAGGCCACTTGGAAAATTAGTATTTTCAGCCTCTCACATACTCCTTTTCCATTTATAAATAAGAAAGCAAAGCAAGCAAGCTGGAGGACTACTCTGCATAACTATGGCTTGGGTCTTTGCTAGAGTTGAAATTATTTGTGCCTTGTCAAAGTGCAGAAAAAAAAAAAAGTAGCAGTGGTCTTGTAAAAGCCAACATGAAAAGAGCATTTGGTTTTGTCAGGTTTTTCCTGTGGTGCTTTGTTTTCAAAAGTTGCCTTGTTTGAAAGAGGGAAGCTGTTTGGCCACAAAATGCAACTGTCACCTCTTGCAGCCCCGAGACTTAGAGCTAAAAACATCAGTGGGGACAGGGGGGGAGGGGAAAGGATAGTACAGCCTGATCTTGAAAAGTGGTCTATTTAAATCCTCTTCCAAAACCACAGGGGAAGGGGGCAGCCATCTCCATGCCAACAGCCAGAATTGTGCAGAAATGCTCTTTGCACAAAGGACTCTTCTCATTTCTGGAGTGTCCTGTTGTGGGAATCACATCCACATTGTACCTGGATGCGGATCATCTACTAATTTTTTTACTTAAGAAATGCCAGTCAATTGCACCTCTGGCTTTCAAGGAAGTATCTTAATAAGCATGTCTTCTCTGCCAGCATGGCTTGTCCCACAGGTGTCCCTTCAGCCTCTCCTCTTGGAACTGCTCCACTGTGCTGGTGGCTCAAAGCCCGCTGGAGATGGGATTGGGATCTGCCACATGCTGTGCAGGGAGGAAAGAGGAGCTGACACACACTCCAGCTTTAACAACAAAACTGTCCTCTCCTCCCAAGTTTATTTGTATTTTTCTGAGGTCAAAACCCTAACATATCCAGATAAAGCAAACTCAGAGGGCTCTTTAGTGTAGCGTCAACTCCTGGCTTACAGATAATGTGATTGCATGTAAGAATCGTGCTTGGCTCACCACATTTTTCTTGCAAACATAACAACAACATGATGGTGAGGAGTGACCACAGTTGGATCCAGAGCAGCAATGCTGTGGTGAGCAGTCCTGGATGCAGTTATCTTTTGAGTCACCCTTCCTGTCAATATTTATAGAGAAATAAAAGGCTCTGGCTGGAAATGAAGAAGGTTATTTTACTGGAACAACAGGCACATTTTGGCTGCTAAAATCATCCACAAAGCCTTTAAAAATTGATCACAGGCTGTGAATCTATCACTGGGCACGGCGACTTAGAAACAACCTCCACAACTTGAAACACTGAAATATGGATGGAAGGCTTTTTTTTTTATTTTTTTTTTTTCCCCATATTAGTGGGGAAACCTCACTCAAGAGGAACAGTCAGTCCTGCACCACCTTTGCTCTCAGTTTCCTAGTCCATCACTTGCTTTCCAAGGTGTGACTTTCCATGCAGGCTTCAGACAAGACTAGCAGACCTGAAAGTTGGCTGAAAACTTGAATACCATGGAATCACAGAGCCATCAAATGATTTGGGTCAAGGGACCCTAAATATCACGCTGTTCCAACCCCTCTGCCATGGGCAGAGACACTTTCCACTAGACCAGGTTGATCAGAACCCCATTCAACCTGGCCTTGACCACTTCCAGGGGCATAATATATCTCTTTTCCTCATGCCAAGGGGTTCAAGTAGCCCTGAACTAGAAGGAGGGAGCTATGAATATGCCTGGCTGTGACCTTGCATCTTTTCTGCACTGATTGCACACCTTGGCTGGCAGGTTCTTCTGAGGTGGTTTCTCAGAGTCTTCTTTCAGGACAGTTTCACTTTGTCTGAGTGCACAAGCATTTTGCATTCAGGAGTTCCACGCAGAAACAAGGGTATAAGATAATAAAAGATGAATATTCTACCATGCCATGTGACAGACCAAAGGGAACAGAAGAATACAAATAACTCCTCCGAAGATATTAAGTGGAGAACGCTCCTCTCTTACCAAGTAAGCAGGAGAGGAGCAAAATGTAGGGTTCTTGCTATTTCTGGCTTGATCTGTGGCAGTAAATTAGGCAGTGCCAGGAAATGTTCCCTGCTAGTGGAACTTGATGAGCCATACTTTTAGATCATCAGCACAATCCCTGGCTGGTTTATGCTCATGCAAACAAGAACTGTCCCAAAGAATTCCTGGAAAGACCCATGTCCAACAGTCAGCTGTGAACTCCCTTTTCTTCGAATGCTAACTGGGATTACTGAAATAAAAATGGGATGTTCCAGGCTGGTAAACTTTGCTATCTGGGTTTGACTCAATAGTACAGGCAAGCTGCTAAGATCTTTTGGTTTCTTGCCCAGATCCATCCCCTTGTGCCAGGAGTGAAGAAAGCACAAGACCCAGGTGATTCTGGAGCCTCTCACAACAAGGGAATTCCCACCAGAAGATGGGAATGGGTTGTCCTGCTCTATTTTTTCCTGACCCTCAGCATCATTTTAGGGTCAGGAAAAAATAGAGCAGGACAGAATATCTTCCCCCAAGGTTTAGTAAATAGTGTCAGCAAGGCCTGGGAGCTGTTCAGCTCATCAAATATGGGCAGCTGTGGGCTCAGTGGAATTGCTCACATACAATGTGTAGATGTCCAGGGGCACAAACACCTCGTTGGTTCCAGAGGAACCAACCCAAGTGATGGAGAAGCTGCTCAGTGTTGGATCATAAGCCAATGCTCTAGAAAGCTCTTAGCACTCATCTGTTTGTGCAGTTGTATGTCTAAAAGACACAGGAATTTAAACTCTTCCAGTTACTAGCTTGGTTCCTTTTGTGCATAAATATCCTCATAAAAAGGAAAAAAAAATTGACAGTTTGTTTATTCCTGGAATAAATCTGTACTGGTATAACCAGTATTGCATAAGGGAGTGCTACTGGCAAAACAAGAGCATTCTAATTAAACCAGCATATCAGAAAAATGAAACAAAACAAAGCAAAAAAAAAAAAAAAAAAAACCAAACAAACAAACAAACAAAAAAAAAACTAAAAAGAAACCCCACACCACGCTCATCAGCTGTGGAAGCAAGAGAAGCTTGTGGAAGCTGCTCTCTGTTCTCATAACCAGAGTGGAATGAATCATGGCACTCAACCTGGATTTGCATCTAATTCAGCTCTCCTTCTCTTCTCTCCCAGGGACTGGGTTGAAGCTCATCCTGCTCCTACACAGTGAGAAGGTTTTAGCTTCACCCAGCAATTCCTCAAGCTAGCAGTAAACTTCCCACTACTACAGAGGGCTTTTAATGTGTTTTTTAAATGACGAGCAAAGCTCTGCAGAGCAGCAGCAGCAGCAGCATGGCATCTGCAAGCAGCCAGTCTTATCCCTCCAGCTCATTTTTCAGCTCTAGTATGTTTCTTGGCAAAATCAACTCAGCAAATGTCCAGATTTATAGAGTTCAGCCACACAGCAACCTTTGCCAGGGCTGCATGAACAGCTATTATTTAAAGCCTTTTACTGTGTTCATAGAAAGGAACAAAGTGCACTTTCCCATTAAAGATTTAAAGCCTTTTTGTGGCAAAGCACATGTCACCCTGAAGGACATCTTGGGTCTTGCATATAGATGCATCCTGTGCAACTTCTACTGCAGGATCTACGGTTTGGTTCCTGGCAGTAGGAATTTTTGGGAATTCTGGTCTTACCATTAGGTTGTAGGACAAGATCTTTCTCAGGGGATTAGGAAGTGTCACATAAGAGTGTTTTATTCTGCACTGTGCAGAGCAAAGCAAAAGCACAAGAAATGTCTTGGGGACACAAAACAATTCCCCCTGTTAATGCAGTGCTCTTCCCAAGGACATAGAGATGAGCAGCAAGGCACAGACAGACTTTTTTTGGCACATAGAGTTAGGAGACATTAATGTGCTGTCACCTCTTCAGCAGTTTACACCCTCTGCTCCCCACCCCTCAGACCTGTGTACATCTTTAACAACAACTCCTGGATTATCCTGGCTGAATCTTTACCTAGGTCAGCCCAAGGCAAATGGGAAGAAATGCAGCTGGGCTGACCCTGCCCATGAAGAGAGGATAATGGAACAATTCTGCTTTTCTGGGACTATAACCAGAGCTTGAGCCAGCAAACTTGGCCTCAGGCAGACTTTCAGCTCTTTCACCTGGGCTTGAAGAGCCTGCCAAGGTGGGCTCTGGAGGAGGATCCAGGGGTGGATTCTATGCTTGGCAGAGACAGCATCCCCCTTAGGAGCAGAGCTGACTTAAGCTGGGAAAGAGAAAGGGGAAGAAAAGGGTTTTGGGCAAGAATAGATCCTGCGAATCCTTGTGTTTTGCCCCTCTCTGCGTACAAGCATCCATGTGGTCTCTTCATTCCAGAGGAGGTTGCTGGCAAAGGGAAAATTTTCCCTGCAGTCTGCTTCCTCCCAAGGCATAGATAGAAGTAAACCACACCTCTCCACTCCACTCTTCATGCCTTCCACCTCCCATTCCACAGCATTGCAGCTTGATGCGAAGGAGGGGGGAATGTTTTCGTAGGGCTTTTTCCTCAAAGGCAGCTCAATCCCCATTTATCTGCATCCCCTGGGCTTTGCTGCACACAGTTCTAATGGAATGCTTCCACGAGGAGCTTATTCCCAGCTCTGCATGGCAGGCACAGTGGGGCACTGGGACAGCACCTTGACTGACCACCCCTCTCCCTATTCCAGGCCAAGTGGAGGGGAGAACTCTGCTCTGCTATGAACAGACTCCCTGCCATGCCAATAGTGATGCCAGCAGAAGAGCTTTAGTGATTTAAATGATGTACGTGATGGAGAACAGCTTGATTAATCCATGTGAATTGTAACTACTTAGGGCTCCATTCATCCCAAGTGATCTGTGCTCCTGTCTGCTGGCACAAGTCACAAAAGGTGCCCAGCTCTGGCTGCAGGTGGCACCAGTCACCCCCTCCCCAGGACAGAGCACAGGTCCTGTCTGCTGGCACATGTCACAAAAGCTGCCCAGCTCTGGCTGCAGGTGATGCACCAGTCACCCCCTCCCCAGGACAGAGCACAGAGAGCTGTTTTGCTGCTACATCTGAGTGGTGAGCCCCACCAGTCTCCTCTGCAGAGAAGGGGCTGCAGTCTAGGGGTGTCTAAGCCCAGCTGGATCCTTCCAGGGTGAATGGTTTTTCGAAACGCTGCTGACTCTATCTGGAAAATCAGCTGGCAGCATGTACATCCTGTGTGAGGACATCTGGCTGGGACTGAGCCCTGGGCCAGACACAGCTCTGACACAGTGGCTCACGGGATCATTGGGCTTGGTCTCATTGCTCCTGCACTGGATGGAAGAGTTTGGCCACAGACCCCAACTGGAACACACGGGTGAAGGATGGGGCTGTTTGGTGGCAGCTGCTCTGGGTGATCTTCAAGGTCACACACAGACCCTCACCTCTATCCAAAAGCTGCTTGGCCTTTTGGCTATGTGGAGGAGACAGGGTCTTCATCCTCCTTAAACTTAAATCTCTTAGCAGCAGCAAAAGCAGCACTGGGCACATCCTGGCCAGCTGCTGAATCCAGCATGTCCCTTGTGTCACCTGCAGCATCAGGAAGGGGTGGCTCTTGCTGGCAGCACTGGTGAGGACAAAGCCAAGCCCTGGAGAAGGCTGGTGCCTTAGTGGAAGGTGGAGCTGGCATTCCTGCTCCCTGGCACGCTGTCCAGCACGGCTCAAGGCTCACACAGACAGGGTGAAGGTGTCCCACAGCAGCCCTGCTGCCGGGTTTGCGCCCTGGGGCTGTGGCCACCACCTGTCCCCGCAGAGAGCAGTGGTGACAGTCCGGGATGCTGGGTCGCAGTGCCACCCTGTGGGCTCTGCCAGCTCCCAGAGCACCGAGAGGGCGACCTGGGCTGCTCTGAGCTGGATCTGGGTGCCTCCAGCTGCTGACTGATGGACCAGGGAAACAAAGGCACCAAGCTGCCATCCCGGCCTCCCTGAGGATGCAGCGCTCGTTGGCTAGGATCACTTTCCTCATTCAAGTCCTGCGTGCTAAGGTCAAATATTTGCTTTTCTTGCAGGTTTCTTTAGGCAGTCCTTGAGGCAGGACCCTCATCAAACTCTCCCAAAATGTTATCAGCCTCTGCACTTGCTGGGCTCAGTGTCTGAGAGGCAAAGGCCCTTCAGCATCTTCCTACAGCTGTAGGTCAGTGAGAGCCAGGCTAAAAAACAACACAAATCCCCTCATCCTCCTCAGTGTTTGGGACTTTTCTGTCACCACCCCATCTGCATAAACCCCATGCATGCTCTCAGGCAAAAACACCCTTCCCTTGTGTATTTTAATACCAGCCAAGTAAAACCATGTGGCAATGCCTTCGAGCTGTTGTGCTGCTACTTAAGGAACCTGTGTGAGAGACTGGGAGCAGCTTTCCTTCCAGACCTTCCAACCCCATGCACACGCCTGGTGAAATCCTGCTGCAAAGCTCAGCACCTCTGGATGTGCCCCACACACTCTTCAGAGCTGACACCCATCTTTAAAGCCACCACAAGGCCTGGGTCTGCAGCAGCTGGCAATCAAAGCAGCAAAATTTAACAAAACAGAACTGAGCAAAACAGATAAATTTTTTTTAGGTGGTTTTGGTGTTTTTTTTTTTTGTTTTGGTTTGGTTTTTTTTTGTTGTTTTTTTGGGTTTTTTTGTGGCAAAGAATTACTCTCCACTAACCACTGCCTTTATAATGGATGGCTTTTCCCTTCTTCTTAGCCCCCAATGTCAGGACAGGCTGCAGAGTGCCCTGGTCTGCAGCTTATCAAGGAGCTGTGTCCCCTCTCTGGAATCACAGCAATGTCAGCTGTGCTCCCTGAGATAGCTGCAGGAAGCCTTCAGCCTTGGTGACAGTGGCCTTGGTGGAGGGAAATGAGAGAAAATGCCTGATCCTGGGCAGGAGGATCTGCTGTTGGATCTACTGCCACTCTACTCGCCCTTGGTGCAGCAGCTCTCTCTGAGCCTGTCACCACCAGGATTCCGCTGGAAGGAGTCTCTGGAGACAGGAGCAACATGCCACAGCACTGAGTCACCAGCAGGATCCCCAGCCAGGGGGACATGAAGCTTTCCCTCCCCAGGGCTTCCAAATGTGTCAGCTTCTTGGTGACTCTCCGGCCTGGAGCTTCCCCAGGAATTTCCCAAGGAGCCTGGCTGGGCTGGGACTCAGCACTTTCAGATGATACTGATGGCAGAAGAGGCTCTGCAGCCCCCCAAACACCACCTTGCCCTCATCGTCACAGGCACCTGAGCAGCCTCACTGCAACCACCAGGGAGGCAGGAGACAGCAAAGGCAGTTTTACCTCCAACCCATCCCACTTCTGCAAGAATTAAATGAAAGTTGTGTGCTCCATGGCTGGCACAGCTAGTTTCTGAGCTGCACCTCTGGGAGATGCCCCCTGGAAGTTCTTCAGGGCACAACTCCAGCTGTGGGGTGTCTGTGGCCAGGGGGCACAGGGAAGATGTTCTGGCCTTTCAGAGCTGCAAAGACCTGCCTGGTGCTGACCCTCAGTTCTCATGGACAAGCTGGGCAGTCCCCAGGGACCCTGTGGAGGAGTAGAGAGGTGGAACTGGGGATGTGTCAGCAATCACTTTGCTTTCTCACTGCAGAACAGGCCAGTGAGTAACAAGAATGAGCACTCCTTGGAAGTTTTGACCCAGATGGTGTGAGGTGGGGCAGAAAGTGGAGGGCAGGAGGACACTGCATTGGGAAATTGAGGGCTTATGCTAATATTGGCTGGGTGTGGAGTGTCCAGACTGGTGACCCTATGAAACTCAGGGTTAAGGGGTTTCTCTTGTGGCTGGCTGTCCAACATGCCTGGGGCTACCAGCATCAAACACAGCACTGAGAACAGCTCCCCTGTGCCCATTCTCTCATATTTTGGCATCCATCAGGAAATTCCCCACTAGGGAACATAGTAGGGTGGTTTTTAAATCATGAAAAAGCATATTGTGGTTACAACAACCATGACTTAAGACCTCAGCTCTCCCCCCTGGGGCCCTGTGGTGAGCAGCCCCCACAGCTGCCTTGCAAAGTGGTGTCACATAAAGTGAGCTCTCATGAGCAAAGAGGTGGCCTTGAGGTTCTTGTGGCCAAGTTAAACTCAGCAGCTGCCAAAGCCCCTGGCATGCACAGCTACAGGTGAGTCTGCCCTGCAGAAGCCCAGAGAGCTCTTCTGGAGAGCAAGCAGGCCAAGTGTGGGATGTGGCAGAAGGCACAGCACAGACACAAACTGCACCAGTCCAGCAGGAATGAGAGCAGACTTCACTTGACATTTGCATTCATTCAGCTCTCTTTCCCAGTAACTGCCCCTGGAGAGCTCCACTCACAGACCAGAGCTCTGTGGCTTTTCCCCCTTGTTCTATCTGCTCTGGAGTTCTGTCCCTCTCTCACCTGCTCACAACACGCAGCATCAGGATTTCTCCCTTTTTGGAAAAGGTCACAACCTGAACAATGGATCCAAAATCACTTTCCTCACGCCTTTTGGCAACAACTCTCACAACTCAGCATTTAAACCTGCCCATTCTTACAGTGCTTGCTACTTAGCCCTTAATTAGGCTAAACATTGTCATTCTGTTCTTCTAAGTTCTTCTAAGCCTTCTGATGTTTACATTCTGGTAACGAACTTTCTCACGTTTTTATATAAATAATTAGTGGTTTACATTCTTTTGTAAATTTAATTTAATAAATAATAATAAATAAATTTAATGAACTGTTGTCTTGTCCAATGTCATTGGAGAGGTGGCACTTTCATCCTACAATCCACTGTCACTTTTGAAAATCTATAAATATTGAAGTCAGAAAATAAACTTCCCTTCTTTTTACCTTAGAGGTTCCAGCATGCATGTTGTTTTATTTCATATCCTATAACAACAAAACATCAGTTCCCATCCTCACTCCAAGACTACATTTCCCAACTTTTCCTGCCCATTTCCCTACCTTTTGTCCACCTTACCTGCTCAAGCTGGGAGTGTTGCAAGGGTTACTGGCAGCTGTAGCTGTGTAGAGCTCACCAGCACAGAGTTCAGCTTCTTCTGCAAAAATATGGGTGAATTATTATTTTCAAGTTACTGTCTTGTTATCACGTTTACAGCAGGCCAATAAACCTCAGAGTGAAGCACAAATAGGCTTGGAAGTGTTTACAAGCTTCTCCAGCATCCACCACTCTGGCTTCTGTTTGTCACCTCCTCCTGCTGGGGACAGGACTGTAGGGAGCTTTTTGACCAGTTTGGATGGCATTTTCCTAAGGAACAAAGAATTAGGGCTGTGCAAGAAAGTACTGCTGCAATAACACCTTTAAAATCCCCTCTCTCTGGGACCTCCTGAGAGATTATTCCATGTTTTGTGGTGACTTGCAGGCCAGGACTAAGGAGGCATGGTTGGATCCACTGGCCCTGCTACCATCCAGGACTCCTGGCATCCCTGTCTCCCTCTAGCAGTGCACACAGGAGCCCCGGTGCAGTATTTTATTAGTAGAAAGGAAATAAACCTCCAGAAAGCTTCCAAAAAGACTTAGGATTTAAGATGCTAAAAAACCCATAATTCATAGGCTACAAATGCTGGCAGACTGAGTGCCAGAAGTGCCATCTAACAAGAGAGTGATGGAGCAACTGCTCCCATCCCTCAACTCCAGCACCCAGGGGCTGTTTTGTGCTCTAATTGAAAATGTGAGTGTAGAGGAGCCTGCTCGGTACAAGGAAAGGCCTATTAAGTTTAATAGATCTCAAGTGTTCTCAAAATCTATAAGCAATGAGTCTTCAGGGAGCAGGGGGAGAAAGGGTCCTTTAAAGCATTGATCACTGGAACTGTAAACCTCAAAACACAAATTGTGAGTGTGTTATTTAATTTCATTCAACTATTTGGTAGAAGGAGACTTCTCTGAAGGCTTGTGCCCACAAAGCTGGTTTTCCCAACAGTATCAGACAGTGTGAGATAAACTTATCTATCACTTCTGTGTCTGTTGTGTGCTTTATCAGGAACAGCACAAACCAGTGCTGAGCTTTCCTTACCTGCATCCCCACATCCTTGTGTCATAGCCTGAGAGCTGAATCCTTCAGGGAATGGTCCTTTGCACTCCCTGTGGACACTGCAAACCTTAGAGTGTCCCAGGAGCTCCGTAGCCCTGGCTTAAAGCTCCCACAAAGTGCTGATTTTGCCAAGGTTAGGGATGATGCTGTGAGTAGCACTGGTCAGAGATGAGCAGGTTGAAAATGCTGAGCTACCCATAGTGTGGAATCTAGACCAGCACATGAAATATGCAACCCTGATGCATCCAGGGGTTTTGCTTTCCTCCAGAGATTGCATCATAAATGAGGTTGTTCCAGGCTGTGAGCTTTGCTTGAGCTGTAGCACACTCAGGAGTGCTCTGGGTTGCATGATGGAAGAGTTAATGGAGCTGCTCTGTAGAGCTGGTTCAAAAGAATCCTTTTCCTTGCATTATTTGGGAAAATGAGCATTTGTTCTACATTAAATTTCCCATTAATAATAAAAAAAATCTTCTTATTTAATTTACAGGACAATGTTCACAACTCTTCACTGGAAGGGCAAAGAGTGCACAGAGAAAATTGATAACAAATGTGTTGCAAGTGTTACCACGTGGACTGTGATCCTGTGATCCCTGCTTTCCATAGCCCTGCTAGCACTTGGATACCCACAGATCAACCTCAGGGGTTCACACCTCAGGCAAAGGTGCTTTTCACTTTGCCTGACAAGGGTGAGAGGGAGTTTTCACAGCTGGCACCAGGAGTGGGAGAGCAAACAGAAGGGTAGGAACACCATGATTTGGGAGAAGACAGCTCTCCCCAGCCTTTGATACTGAAACTTTTTCACTAGCATGTGCAGCCATTCCTTTTATTGCCTGGGAACCCAAATCTAAATCAGTCCTTGGGAATCCCCCCTGCATTATTATAACACTGCAGGCTGCTGTCTGAAGCAGGAGATTGATGCAAAGGCTAAAATCAAAGGGTGGGAAATGAAGAATAGTGGGAAATTGCCATATTCAGAGACTTTTGAAAGAAATAGGTGCTGAAACACAGAGCACTGTAAGGGAGCTGCCAGTGTCACCTTGGCAGAGCAGGCTGGGCAGGGAGAGCTCTGCCTGGGCAAGTCAGGTACCAGCTGCAGAGACTCTCCTTGCTCTTCCCAGCAGCAGGAACCATGCAGGGCTGCTGCCTCCAGCCCTGTGCCACAGTGCTGGGCACAGCATGGATGGAAAACAAATGGCAAGATCATTTATTCTGAAAAGACCTCCCAGTCTAAATGCCCGGAGACACAACAGGGAAGAAATTCCTTGGCTGAGCTGTAATCCTGTGCACAGGATCTGGCCACACAAATGCACTCCATGTGGCAGTGCTGCTTATGGAAATGATGGATGTCACATCCTCTCCTTTGCAACACACCAGAAACAAAGCTCAGGTGGGTTTCTGAGCTGGGAAATCTGTGCCTGCTGCCCAGGCAGGAGCTGTACCTGAGCAGATGTGCTCCTGCCATCCCTCACTGTCAGACCAGAGGGAGCAGAGCTGTGGCTGAAGTGCATTTGCAAGAAGACTTTGCAGCTTGTCCCCAAGGCCCTCCCTCATGTCTTTGTGGCTTTTCCAGGGTGGGATATCATTGTTCCTTGCAGAAAGGCATTTCACATCTCTGAGTTCACATATGTACCATGTATTTGCTCGGTGAGCAAAGACTTCAGCTTCCCAAGGCCACAACTGTGTTGAACCCAGGCAGCTGGAAGGGAGGGGCAGGGGGCTATGTGGAATATGGCCATGATGGGAAACAGTCTTCACTTCACCAGAGCAAACCCAGAAAGGCTTCTCAGGCACCCAGGCAGTGCTGGGCATTTTCAGAGCCTGGGGACCCCACACCAAGACCCTGCTCTGAGTCCACAGCACCAATATCTTCCACAGGAGGAAAAGACCTCTTGGGTTTTCACCCTCTTGCTTTCAGTTTATTTAAAAGTCCATGGAAATGGGATTTCCAAAGAACTGACCATGTTCCTGTGTTATCACATACTGTAGCCATTGTGCAGCACTACCTTTTTTTGACCTGTGCTGGAACTTGTGGTCCTTTCCCTTGTATTTCTTCCAAATTTTCATTCTAAAATCCCTTCCCTGAAAAGACTGGAATCTGTTAGTCAGGCAAGGTTATGTATATCCAGCAATCCTCTCTTTCATAAGCATCCTTGCCCTGGTGCAGCTGCTTGGACCATCACCAGGAATATGTCTCTGTCTATTTGGATCATGAGGGAACGTGATCTTTCATATTGTAGGAGATTTACATACAGCATTTTCTCTACAGCAACATAACAAAACCCCACCCAGAGTCTCAAAGCTTCCAGGAAGTTCAGATACAAATTTTACAACTTGGGACCTATTTTTGTTTGGCTTTGTTTTTAAAAACCCTTTATTTTCTCCCTTTGATGATTTTCCCAGCTGTTAGGGACAGATGAAAAGTCATCAGAGACAGCACTTTGTGGCCTGGAATTGCTCTCCAACGCCCTGGTCCAGCTCTGCACCCCATCCACACCCCAGCCGTGTGCTGGGAGGAGGCAGGGAGTGGCATGTCCCCTTCCCCAGGTGGTGAGGTGAAATGTGTCCTCACATCTGGATGGTCAGGGGACCACAATTGCACTTAACCTGCACTCTGGATGCCACCACTTCAAATGGGAAAGCAGGAGGGAAATTATTGCATTTGCAGAAGAAAAGTATCCTTCACCCTGGCAGGTAACACAGGTCTGAGCTCATTTCCAAAATATGCAAGACACAGAGAAAACCCTCAGGCTCAACCTGTGTCAACAGCCTCATCTCCAGAGCTCTCCAGAGAGGAAAAGCCTCAGTGTGAGGATGTTGTGACAGCGTTTCACAAGAGTTAGGCCAAGATCAAGCCGCGGGTCCTAAAGCTATCCCACCTGCAGGTACCCTGGCTCAGCATCTCCTGGGGCTGTGCAGGACCCTCCAGGCTGGGGTGCAGGGCTGTGGGCAGCCAGCAGGACATGCACACCTGCCTCGAGCTGCTTCCTCCCCCATTTTGCACCTCCTGGCACAGGAACATCTATCATAGGGGAGAGCAGCTAATTTCTCACAGACAAAAGCCAACAGAGAAGTGTCCTCTCCCATCTCCTCCTCCCTGGGGATCCTCAAGGACTGGGACTGACTGCAGAGGTGCTGGGAAAAGGAGCTGCTCCCTCACTGTCTGAATGAGAGCATCCCCAGGAGAAAAAGAGGTGGGGAGTCCAGATATCTGACACTTGGTGTGATTTGGCCATTCCCCCGTGGCCTAGACACCAAGAAGGCTCTTTGACCCTTGGAGCTGGTGTCCACAAGCATCTATTCTCAAGAGACAGGGTCATAAAAATAATTCACAGGGGATTGTCAAGGGTCTGTGAAATCTCAACCAAGCCCAAACCTTGGAGACCTGATGGCTTCATGCAATTTCCCTCCTTTCACAGAACCATTAGGATTAGCTCAATAGTCAGGCTGAACCAAATCAGAGCTCTGCCTGGGCTCTGTGTAAGCACAACTGTAGAGCAAGTGTCATAAAGCGCCATAAATGCACCCATAAAGTAGAACCATCTATCTAAATGCATGCACACACACCCACAAAAGATTTTTTTTCCCCCTGACATTGTATCTGCACATCATCAGCATTTGGCTTATGCCATGATTTCTGTTATCAGAATCTCACTTGTAAAGTAATTTGTCTGACCATTTGGTTTCTGTGAAGAATAAAAATGCAACTTGGGGAAATGAGAGGGAGGAGGCAAAGTGTTTTCCAAGTGATCTCAGTGGCTGGTTTTCTTTCCCAAACTCAGTAATGGGCACTGCTAGGGAGAAACCTTCAAGAGCACATGAAAACATTAATGAAGGCTGGAATGATGTCTAGTATCCAACCCAATAATTCTCCTCCCAGTAATTTCTTCAAGCCTCATACTTGGAGTTCAGTAGGTCATAAATTTTGCCTGCTCTGAAGTTAACTGGATCCACAAGATGCAAATGTATTACTCACACACTGGTTAATTTGTATGCTCATTGCTTTCCAACCTCTCCACAAATTGATTTTCAGATTCGTTATTTAAGCCAGGAAAATATTTCCTGCCTCCTCCCTCAGAAGGTCACAGCACAAAGTGGTGCTGCTGGCTACCACGGGGAAGCAGAAATCAAGCAGAGGGCTGGAGAGCAAGCTTCCCCACCCCAGGCTTGGTCAAAAATCAGTCATGATGCAAACTGCACCTGGCAGATGCCCATTTGGAGCTGTGCTGGGGCTGGGAAGCAGAACTGCAGGGGGTGGCTGGGCAAAGGGAAGCAGGGCAGAAAAACAGCTGAGCAGCACAGGCCTGGCTGAGAGGGAGCGAGCTGACAGCCCCAGGTGCCTCCTTTCCTCTCATTTACATCTCTCTGAATTCATCTGACACCTTGAACCCCACTGGTGGCTCTGTCCTCTCTCTTAGTAGGGATATACTGATTTTTTAACCCATTTGAAGGGTGTTTGTGCAGGCTGTCCTTGCAATGTCCAGCAATGTCCTTGCTGGCATCCTGCTGTCTCCGTAAGTTGTCCAAAGTCCCCCTCTGCATATTTAGGAGGTGGCTTGAGGTGCTGCCAGGCACTGAGTGAGACGTCAGTGCTTTTCTCAGGCAGGGACCAGGACCCAGGGCCATGGTGTGACCACGGGGTCAGCTCCAGGGCTGCCAGCTTCCAGTACCTCTCCATGAAAAGCTGCCAGCACTTGGAAGCGTGCAAGTCCACCAGCTTGGAAGCAAGGCTGGAATATGGCTCCATTCCAGGCCTAACCTCCCTGGCTCTAAGTGGTGCTTTGGGAAGATTAACCTTCACCTGGAAGCAGGAGATTGTAACAAAAGGGCACAAAGGTCCAGAGTATCTTCAGACTTAATGAACTGAGTCATTAGCAGAGATTCACCTCTGATTTGCATCAGACACAGACCCCTGGAAAGCTCTCCTGCCTGTCCCTGTGTGTCCCTGTTAAAGAAGTTCCTCAAATACTTTAAGGAGTGAGTTTCACCTTCTCTTTACATTCCTCCCTCGCCCTCTCCGGGGTGTCACACCCATGTCTTGGTCTCTGCTTTTGCTTTCTTTTTTCCATCTGATTAGATTTTGACAGTGATTCTGCAGCCTTCATGTACTGGCTCCCGCTCTGTTTGTATTCTAGGAAACATTTACTGCCTGGCTAGCTTGCCAGCACTGGGATTGCTCACCATCCCTTGGGAACAATGAGAAATGATGTGTCAGAACTCACCCGCTTCCCAGCACTCCCTGTTTACTACGAGGACCCCATGGGCAAGAGAACAAATAGATTACTACAATTTATATCTCTCTGGATAATGTCTTGCAGCTTATCTTCCCAATTGGGATATTGTTCACTCTGTTGGGCCCCTTTCAACTAAGGAATTGTGTGGTAGTGGCATCCACAGTGGTGAAAAATTGCTGGCCTGACAGCAACAGCATTATGGGAAAACCAAGATTTCCCCCTTTTTTCTATCCTGAGAGATGCTTGTTACAACGTGGTGGAAATTAGGGCTTGGCAGGAAAAGGTTTCTGGGTCCCATTAAAACTTTTTATTATTTCCAAAGGTTCCCCATTCTGCAGTGAGACAAAGCCCAGAACTTCCACTGTTTAAGATGGAAATGAAATTATCCTCTTGGCCAGGACTCAGCATGGTGACAGGCTGCTTCTGCCCCACTCTGGGATGCTGGGGCTCAAGTCCCTGCTCCTGATATGTCCAGGCCAGATGGTGAATGGACCAGGGTGGCTTTTGGTTGTCCTGAAGTGGCTCTGCCTCTTAAACTGCCTGCTGGAAGTTCTTCATTTTGTGTTCAAATGTCCTTTTGAAACCATTACTTGATGCTGGGATTTCCACATCCCTTGGCACTGAAGTTTTGGAAAAAATATAACCTGGTCAGTGGTATGCAGATCTGAGCAAGGTCCCGCCTGTCCCTAAAATAATTTCCAAGACTGCATAAATTTGTAGTTGGGCTCGATGTTCTTAAAAGTCTTTCCCAATGTAAATGATTCTATGGATATATGTTTCTAAATCTCACGAAAAGTGGTTTATGACCATCACAATTTTCTGCAGAAAATAGATTTGTCTGAAAAATTCCCAACCCACTCTAGCAACAGTGTAGCACAGAAGCACAGCACGTATTGAGTGATTAGCAAAGTCCTCCTCCCCTTCACCTTTTACCTGCTGTCTTTATTTTCCAAAATCTTCCTAAAACTAAATCAGCAATCACTGTCAGGGTCCCCTTCACCTCTCAAAATACCTCCAAGGTCACCAAGCAACCATGTCATCATGTTCTGCCCTAGGCCACCATGGTGGTGGTCTCAGGTGATGTCACAAGCCAGGTGGCCTCAGCTCTTTTCATCCCAGACCCCAGATGGGTCTTGGGCTTTTGCTGCCTCCATGGTAACTGCAGTTGGGAGTTCTTTGACTGAGGACTTTTTAATTCAACCCTTTGTGCTCTGCCCTGCCAAAATGGGTGGTTTGAAGGAAACGGTGAGGAAGGAGGTGGCTCTTCATGCCTGCAGAAACCTCTGCTGCTTGTTTAGCCTGCCAGTCCCATAAAGAAATTCCACTGGGAGAGCTCAGACTCCCATTGTTGCTCAGCCTGCCCTCAGTGAACACCAACACCCCCTGCGCCTCCCAGCCTGCACAGCACAACCCATCCCTCCCCACACTCACCTGGAAAGGCCTGAGCATCCTTGTCTGAAGGCTCCTGATGCAGTCAGCTGGCTGGAAAGCCTCATTTGGCATTCCCCTCCCTGCTCCCACGGGCAGCCTGCCAGGCAGACAGCCCTGTGCGTCCCTGAAGGGCAGCGCTGACACGAGGAACCCTCTCTCCCACAAGAGCCATCTCCTCTGGCAACCTCATTCACTCTGCCCAATCAATCCCAACCCCATTCCCAGCAAGGAGGCCTCATTAATCCTGGCAGGATGGAGAGGGAGGTTTGTGATCCAGAAGATTTTCCCGTAGGAACAGGAGCGAGACCACCAAGCCTTGCCCAGTGACCACCCAGATGGAAATAACCTTTGGCCAGTGCTGGCATGGGCTGGGCTGGGTGTTGGACGTGGTGCTGCTGAACAGAGGGGTTGAAGCTGTCTGGGGCTGAGGATGCAAGGAGACTGTGGGGAATTGTTTAGGAGAGCTCTGAGAAATATTGGTCGAGTGCTTCCATTTAATTATTCACTCTGCTTAATTTGCTCTTGGACAAGATGAATCGTTCATTGACTGTGCAGTCTGGAAGCAAGTCCTTCCTGGCTAAACAGGCTCACCATTAAATGGTAAAATAAATGAAGGCCAAGCAAAGAAAATTCCTCTTCTCTGATTGATCACGTCAGGGCAAGATTCTTTTAGGGAAGCCAGAGCTGACAGAAATATAAACACAAATTCTACCACTTGGCAGAAAAACTTTCTCCAGTTTTTCCTTTAATAGATTTTTTTTTTCAGGCAATTTTGTTTTTTCAGAAAACACTGCACTGACAGTGTTGTCAATGTCACTGCAGGTGATGTCAGCTGGAGGTCTGGGGGGCTGAGTAGCACAGGCAGAGCCAGTCTAAAAATGCTGGGATTGTTTTTGGCTGGAATCTCAGGAGGCATGGTGGGAATCACCTTTACCTGCTTCAAAAACCTGGAAAGCAGAATTTTCAGACTATAAGTCCTCCTGTCTTCATAGTCTTCATCATCTCTGCTTACAGAGAAGCAGCTCCACTATGGGGCACCTCATCTGACACTTCCACCTCAAGGGTCTGTCTGAGGACAGGAGGAATCCCCTTCTGGCTCATCTCAATGATCTTGGCTGCAACCACACAGCTACAAATTTCTGGTCTCCTATTTTGGGGCTCCCCTCCTGGATCAGGCACTGGCCACCCACCCACAGGACATGGGAAAGTTGATTCCACTTTCTGCTCTGTCCTATGGAGTTATGAAATATTTCAGGGCATTTGCTAAATACTTGCAGGTATTTATGGGCTCTCCAGCCCAGCAGGATCCCCATCTACATTTGGCTTCAAATCAGTAATTATATAAATAATGGACAGGTAGATTTACACAGGAGTAAAGCAGCAACATCTTCAGCCCTTGATTTTTAACCACTGACTACCAACAAAGACTTGTGGCAAACTGGAATTATTCATTTACTAACCTCAACCCTTGAACTAAATGACTGGCAATCATAACTCCAGTGTGAAATCATTCAACCCTCATTTTCAGGTTTTTAAAATAAACAGGACCAAGCTTCACACAATACAGATGTGAAAATTCTTCCAACACAAATGTCTGAGCCCAGCACATGCTATATTAATTTTATTTTCCTTCTTTCATCCTGATTAAACTGTCCACTAGTAATTCTTTGCCTCTGGCCAAATGCAAACACAACTCTGCCACTAATAGGAACTGAGTATGTCTGCATAAAAATACAATTAAAGTAACAGTACACTTCACATTTCATGCCATTCAAAATTTCAAGTAGGTCTGTTATTACAGGATTTCTCATGCATTGTTAGAATTTTTTTGCATTATACTATAAGCAACCGATTTTCTTCTCCGGTCAATCAGCATTAAATATAATGTCATGCCTTCTCTTGGCTTGAAATAATAACAATAAAAAATCCTGTCCCAGATGTTTAAGATGTTTTTTCCTCTTATGAAGAGGGTTAAGAGATGTGAAAGATTTTCCCACCCAGCATTTCAAGAGACCCATGGATTTTTACATTTTCTGGCAAAACCCAGAATGACCCAGAGAGTTACACACTAAGGGAGCTCTGCTGAGGTGAGTGAAGGCTGATTTTCAAATCACTCCTCTGAGCAAGAGAGAGAGGAGGTTTGATCCCAGCATCTGTGACTGGAGAGGAGACTGCGTTCAGCACTGACCCAGTTATCACACCACAAGAAGGGAAAGGGATGAGCCTTTTCCTGCAGCTTTAATTCCTCCTCTGTTCCCAAAGCCAGTTGGACTTGGGAGCCAAAGATTTGGCTTTGAAAATTATCATTTCCTAATGAAAAAAGGGCTGTTCAGAAAACTTCTCCCCAGCAGTACTGGCATCTGAACTGGGCCTGGCAACACCAGCACAGCCAACTCAAGGGTCAGGCCAGTCCTTCAAAGAAAACTCCTCCATCCACTGGGGAGGAGAGTTCAGCCTTCAGAGCTCTTCTTCCTGAGCCAGCCACTCTAACTCAGCATTCCCTGGTGCCTTTCCATCACAAAACCGTTTGTACCCTACTAAAGTGCTGCCACTTGGGCTTGGGACAACCCTGCACTCACACTTTGCAGCAGGGACAGGTCAATGTATTGTGGACAGTGCAGAAAAGGCTGCATTTATTGAGGTTTGGGAAGGTCTTTCTTCTCAGAGCCTTTCAGACATGACACTGAACAGCTGTGAAGGAAGAGAAAGAGCTGGAAAACCAAGAAAAGGCTGGTTGAATGAGCTGAGTTGTAAGAAATCTTTGGCTCATGTGCATGAGGTAAAAGGCCAGAAACTCTGCAATGTTTACGACAGCCCGGTGTTGTTGAAACACTTGTGGAAAAATTGTAGGTTTATCTGTACAGGGTGCATTTAAAAAAAAAGCCTTAATGCAGCAACTCGTCTCACAGTTCACTCTAAACAACCTCTGAACCTCATTCTATAGCCAATTAATTAAATTGCTTCTTTTATATCTGCTGGAACCAAACTTGAGCAAAAAAAGCTCAGCCACCCTTTTTATCGCCTGCCAGCACACAGCAGTCATCAGAGAAGGTTCCAGTAGGTCATAATTTAGTCAATATTTTACTTTGCAAAACACATGAAAACCCTTTGACATCAAAAGCATAGAGTTACAGATGCTGGGCATTTACAGATATGGCTGTTCTGCCAAACTATGAGCATGATCACTAGTTCAGATTAAACGTCTGGTTTTGCCTCAGAGTGGAAACTGGCACTCGTCCATCGGTTCCCCAAATTCAGTTCAACAGCTCCTACAGATTGCAACCACGTTTCCTCTCTGGCTGGCCTGAACCAGGGTCAGGGGTACAGATGCAGGGGTCAGATACCTGCCAGCCCTCAGCATCACCCAGAGCTGTGTCTGGTCCTCAGCTGCTTCACAAATGCATTTGTCTGTAAGTCCACATGTCACGGAGTGCCTTAACTGGAAGCAGATACACAATTATCTGTCCTCATGTCCCCAAGGACAGACCCCCTGTCCTAGATTGCAAGGCAATGTGTGTATTCCATTGCCATCTGTCAGAGGTTATAGGGGCAGTTATCCTCTGTTCTTTGGGCAGTTTTCTTTATCTCTCCCACAGCCAATTTTCCCTCCAGGAGATCTCTGCTGTTCATGGCCACTGAGTGTCCCTGCAAGGCAGATCAAATTCCATCATCCCATGGGGAGATGCTCCGCCCAGGGGAGGAGCCAAGCATTCCTACCTGGATACAATCTGAGATTTTGGGTCAGCAGAGCAGTTTCTCCACTGTATTTCCAGAGGAACAGTTGCCTCCTTCCACTGGATCTTCACAGGAAGACTCCACCCTTCTACAGGATCCCTGCTCCAGCCATAACACACCTGACACTCCAGGAGGGCTGCAGCCACAATTCCCATTGGATTGCTGCCAACACCCTGAACAACAAGGGTGTCAGGCTGTGTTCTGACTGTCAGTGTTGTTTTGATTTACTGCATTGTTTATTTTATTTTTTTATTTTCTTCCCTAATAAAGAGCTGTTATTCCTGCTCCCATATTTTTGCCTGAGAGCCCCTTAATTTCAAATTTATAACAATTTGGAGGGAGGAGGTTTAGTTTCCAGTTCAGGGGAGGCTCCTGCCTTCCTTAGCAGACACCTGTCTTTGCAAACCGAGACACCCCCCCAGGTGTTTGGGGGTGATGGAGAAGGCTCAAGGGATCAGGACGATGGAAAAATATTTCTCACCACATCAGGAGCTTTTCCTCAGTGCATTTTTCAGTATGACAGTGAATAGGGTGAGGAGGAATATGGGAATATGGGTGGCCCATCTAGCACAGCCCTTTACTTACTGCATTTCCATTAAGGCGTGTAATCGAAGAGTTTTAATTTTTTGGTGTCTGCATTGGGGACAGAAAAGCTTTTCATTTCCCCTTCTCCATTGCTATTTTGTCTGTGAACCAAGTATTAAAAAGAAGGTTTTGCTGAAGATACATCCACCAGTAAATTGCTCTGCTACAATGTGGGACTTGAGTGGATGGATTTCAATTTGCAGGACTCCTGGCTTCTTTTTCAAAATCTGCATTAACTCCTGAGTTGACCCTTGGCCTATCATGAGCTGAAATCTTCTTATCTTATTGAAGTGGCAAGGAAGAGAGTGCCAGTCTCATTAGACCCTTCTGAAGTCATTTACTTAGGGTTCTGCCTGCAATATTTCTCTTAAATCTCTATTTTCATTACATTAAATATGTCTTGGGAGGGAAGAGCTCCTTTAATTCCTCACTTGGCCCAGTGCCGCTGGCTTCCTTACCTCAAGAAGGACAGGGGTTATTCCAGGTCTTTGCCCTGCTCTTCAGCAGTCTCACCTGCCATTTGTTTTGAGAATGATCTCAGGAGATGCAGCTCTATCAGTGGCAGCCCAGCAGCACTCTTTGCCCACACAGGTTTTTAATGATGCTTCTTTGAGCCTGTCTTCTTTTCTGCATGGAAGCAGAGACCCCACCAATCCACCAGCAACACCCCAAAGTTTCCTTTTGGGTGCCTGCCCCTGGCACTGATGAAGAAAGGTAGGATGCTTCTCCTCCAAACACTCAAAAGGTACAGAAAATCTTGCTCCACCAAAGTCTCATATTTCACCTGCAGGTGCTACCCCAACCAAATCCCCTCTGCCACAACTTTTGTGAGAGCTGAGGTGCTGTTTTACAGAGGTGCTGCATGCTGAGGTGCAGATCTGCTCTGCCTGGTGTTCAGTAGTTCACAAGGGCTTGTGCAATGCGGCTACAGGATTTATTCTGCGCCGGGTTTGTTCTCAAAGTCCTTCAGTCCCCCAGCAGGTGACTTCACGCCTTCATGCCCCTCCTAAACTTCATGCATCCATCTCCTACACATCCTTTGTGTTGATTGCTGCCCAGATCCCACCCAACCCACCAGAAGAGCCCCTCCACCCCTTGAGAACCTCCCGGTCCTTTAACAATCAGTTCAAAGCAGGAGGCACCACGAAAGCCCAGCTCTGGGAGGGCCGTGCCGGCGGAGCGGCGGAGCAGATGTGCCAGGAGGCAGCGGGGCAGGGGGCCCTGGCAGAGGAGGGGATGGCAGCTGGAAGATAGACGGGCTCTCCACAGCCTCGTGCCGGGGATGGGGAGCCCCTTCCAGCCTGTCCGTGCTGCCGCTGCTCGCTCGCATCCTCATTAATAACAGCCAGCGGAGGAGATGGATGGGTAGCGCTCGGGGATGAACCACAGCCAGCTGCCTGGAGCTGCCCTGAAAAAACAATATTTAGCCAAAAAGCCCAGCAAGTTTTTTTCCCTTATCCTGCCAGGTTTGGAATACGAAGGACATCTTTGATTCCCTCACTGAGATGAAGTTCCTTGAATCGCCTTGTGTTTCCCGTGGGGTGATGCTGTACTCCGGAGAGCAGAGAGGGATGCAGCTGGATCTCTTTGTGCCAGAAAACAAGGAATAGCTTCTCCTGACTGGATGTGCTGCTGTTACCGAGGTGTTTTGCCTCTCAGTACACAAAAACACTGCTTAGCCGGGAAAATAACCCCCAAACTTAAATATTGCTGTTTCAAGATATTTGTACCTCTGATTTTTGAGCTTCAGCTGGGTAGGTGAAGACCAGAAAATAAAAGCAAACCAAGCAACTAAAAACCCACACAGACACACAAACTGGAAGATGCAGGCATGAAAATGATAGAAAATGAAATCTATAAAGGCCTCATTGGTCTCAACCAAGTGTGCTATATCGTGGATGAGCATCATCCTCCTATGGGTCGTCTAAACAGGGATTTTTTTAAAGTTCACAGTTTCACACAGGAACTGGATGTGATGCCAATATTATGTCAAATTGAAAAGATTCATTGAAACAGCTTTAAAAGTTTATTTGCTTCTCTGAAACAACTCTGAGAATATGCAGAGTTCTTTCTGACGTGAGAATATCATGGTTTCAATATAGCCCTGCTATCAATAAATAAAGAAATTAAAAAATAAACACAACAAGTGCATCAAAGCTCCCCTAAAATAAGATATTTTAGAGGAAATGGGCCAGTTCTTCAAGTGGTGTAAATAAGTATCTGCCCACTGAAGCAAACCAGCCTGTGCTGGTTCACCTTAGCTGAGCACCTGCTTTTAATTTCAATATATTTTATAGATGAGAGTGGCAGACACTGAAAATAGCTGCGTGTCTTTAACAAGGGGTTGTCATTGACCTGAGCAGATGGGAAGAAGCCAAACATTGCTGCAGAGCTCATTGCTCCTACCTGGGACAGGCACAGACAGACAGTTCCTGGCATCAGCTGGGGTGTTTTGGCATGCTGGGGCTTGGGTGGGTGCCCTGGAAGGTTTATACAAGCAAATGGACGTGAGTGACATTGGGAATGCCATGACATAAATCACCTTCCTAGCTGATTTAATTGCTGCTATGTCTCTGCTTTCTCTCTGTATTCCTCACCAAGGGGCTACAGCAACCTTAGCACCTCCTCTGTGGAGTAAGAAATGGTGGAGATAAGGACATGAATTCCAGAGCTGGAAAAAACTCCCTCATGTCAGGGTAATTAGAGGATCCTCTGGGGAAGGAGACAGTCTATCCACTCTGAAGTTTGGGAAACTGAGGCAGGAATGTTATATCTTGCAGGTTCATCCACCAGAAACTATTCTTTCCAATTCCCAGTGACTCTCTTCCTCTGCCAGGAAAAGTTACTTCTTTTCCTGGCAGCCCTGCCAGACCTTGAGGGAGAGGCCAAGGGGTCATGATCACATGGGGTTTGATTTCAGGGGAACATAGGATAAAAACATACCGAGATTTGTATTTGATTCCTTCATTTGTGACTGATTTTGAAACCTTTGGAGTTGTATTTCCAGGCTTTTCCCACAGAGAGCAAAGCTGTGAGTTTTCTTAAAATACATATTGCACAAAGGAAGAAAACAGATAGTGTTCAAAAATCTCAAGGCTCCAGGAGGTGGGGTTTGAAAAAAGAGAGGAACACTCCTTTCCTACTGCTCTCTGAAAGCTCACAGTGTAATAATCACTACATCTACCAAAACAAGCAGCCCTGAAGCACACCCTCCCACCACCCCATCTGGGGGATGGGGATGAAGCTGGGGGCTCAATGCTCTCCCTAAACCCAGCTGGCAGCTTTGGGACACTCCCCTTATCCAGGCAGACGCTCCCAAGGGTGACAGGTTTAGTGACAGCCCACACTGGGTCAATCCCTTTCTTCCTTCCCCTTGCACCTGTGTGGGATCACACACCTACAGCCACCTCTCCACTGCAGCGTTGTGCAGAGAGTGAGCTAAAATTAGCTGGGTGGATTTCATGTCACACAGCTTCCCTCTGCTTTCGAGTGCTCGGCTTCCTGCTAAATTTAAATCAAAGGCAACTGGTAAACAAAGGTTTGGTGCGCTCTGCTCTGACAGAAATAGGCACTGCAGCTATTTTTATCCTGCAGACTACACACAATGTGTGTCCAAGTTACAACCAGCAGCAATAAAAATATCCCAAAGACAGTCAAGACGCCACTGTGAGCAGTGAACTCTGCTCTCTGAATGCCAGTGAGGCAGCCTTATCTAGACCCTAATTTCTCTCTTTGAGGCTCATCACACAAAAGCCTCACAGGAAGGAGATGAGGCTGTGTGTCACACTTTGCATGTTAGGGGTTTTTTTCCCCTCAGGTTTTGTATTTTAGCTTAAACTGAATGGTGCAGTGGAAATATCAAAGCATCTTGATCACAGGCTGGATGCACAAGGGCTATTTCAGCTCTGTCCAGTGCTGACACACACGGATGAGATGCTCAAGATGAAGAAAGAGGTTTTACCTTTCAGGTGACTTTCAGGAGAGGCTGTGAGGCTCAGATGCTCCAAGGCAAAGGCAGGAAGTGGTGTTTATAGCACTCTTAGGGTTGATGATGTTTATTCTGCTAACCACGGGGTGTGTGGGACATCACAGGCAGTGCTGAGCAGGACAGAGTGCACTCACCTGGTGAGCCACACACAGTCACCTGGACACCTGTGGCAGGAATGGACTCTGGATTCAGACCCTCTGGGAGAGGGTACAGAGCACTGATCAACTGGCCAGGACTTCCCATCCTCAGAGTCTGCTCTCCTGTCTCAGTCCCTACGAGATTTTAATGTCCTGCCAAGGTCAGGCACATCCCTGGCCCTCAGCAGGTCTCTGTGGAGCATTGCAGAGGGGTCAGACCAAACAGTGAAGCATACAGATTCTTCATTTTCTTCCTAGTAGCTGGTATAGGACTGTGGTTTTGATTTAGGATGAGGATAGTTTTGATAATACACTGATGTTTGGGTTGTTGCCAAGCTGTGCTCACCCTAAATCACAGACTTCCCAGTGTGTCATGCTCTGCCAGTGAGGAGGTGCACAAGAATCTGGGAAGGAGCGTGGCCAGGACACTGACCTGAATTCCTGATGGACCAGAGGGACATTCCACACCCCAGAACACCCTGCTCAGTGCATAAACTGGGGCAGCTGGCTGGGGGACCCTGATTGCTGCTCAGGGTCAGGCTGGCACCAGGCACTGGGTGGTGGGAAATTGTGTTGTGCGCCACTTGTCTTTCTTGGGTTTTATTTCTCTCTCTCTTTTTGTTGTCTGCCTTTTTTTCACTACGATTATAATTATTATATTTACTGTTGTTATGTTTTATTTTATTTCAATTATTAAACAGTCTTATACCAACACATGGATTACACCTTTTTTTTATTCCAATTCTTCTCCCTCCACCAGCAGTGGGGAATGTGAGCAAGCAGCTGTGTGGTACTTAGTTGCCAGCTGGAACGAAATCTCAGCACCACCTTGGATCTGCCTCTGGAGCCAGTTTGCAGTCCAGCTGTCCCCAGGCAGCAAGCCCACAACACAGCAGAGATGGCTTTTCCCTTTCTCAGCCCTTTCTTCCCACTCTGGAGACCAGCCCCGTGCCTGCCAGGGGGGAGCAGGCAGTGATGGAGGGGTTGCCACATCTGGCAGCAGCTGGGAGGGCAGTGCCCCACAGCTGGCACACTGGGCACAGCTCAGAGCTTGGGAAAGGAAAGACCTGGGTCACCCACCAGCCCTGGCTTCTCCCTTGGCTCTCATTTATCACCAGTACAGGCACAGCAGGGCCCTTTTATTTTATGCAGCAAATCATTAAGAAGAAAGGAGGGAGGGGGAAAAAAAAAAACCCTTTTAGTAACAACTGTAAAAAAAAAAAAAAAGGGAGCAGGGGGGAGGCAAGCATGCAACCACAGACAGATAAATGGAGTCTGGTTACAGAAGGCTGGAAGTTCAGCTGGGAAAGGGGACCATAAGGAGGGTGAGGCTTAACAAAAACCCCCTGGTGCAGGGCTGGTCTGGAGTCAGCAAAGAGACCCAGTCTCCTCCTGGGGCCCAGCATCAGCGATCACAGACACAGGTGAGCCTTTCAATTAAGTTTGTGTGACCCTTCAAAGGAGACCTGAGCTCATCAAGACCTGCAGAAGGCACACAGGGAGGAGACAGAGTGACCCACTGAGGAGGGCTGGGCCAGCATCACTGTGAGGCATTTGGAGTGGCTTGGCTTGCTGCACCAGGCTTAAGGTAGGGCTGGGGGAGTCTGTGTGAGTTTGTGGGGTAAAAAAAAATATATATTCAGGTCTGTTTGCAGCAGAAGATTCTCACCCATCTGCCGCAGGCTCCTTGCACAGAGCTATGTATCTTGTTCACCCTCCCAAAGATTTAGCAAAGTCAATGCCCTGAGAAGGGCTTGCTGGGTTGGGTTTTACAACATCCACCTCCTTGGGACTGAAGGTTGGGACAGGCAACTTCCAGAATCTGTCATTACCCTCTTTCCTGCTCCTTGCCCGCTTTATTTTATACATTTTTTTATTCCTCAGTGTAAAAGCTTCCCTAACTAGTCATTAACCTCAGTCACAGGATACAACCATTAAACATTATTGTGGCTGTAACATGGTACATTACTTGCAAGCGTTTCCTCCAGCAAGGGAGAAAAAAAGAGACCTGCATTAAGGTCAGGATTCTTCTGCACATGTATTAAATCAGCATCTGGCACCACAGACCTGTTGCAAGGAGTGTGTTTGAATGGAAAGGACATTTTATGGGAAGAGTGCATCTTTCTCAATTAAACACACAAGTGGGGAAACCCATCTTCAGTTTCATCTCAGAGAACAACCCAGGCATTTAGATCCCATACTCATCTTTCCCCATGACACCACAGCCCACTGCCACGTGGGTGATATGTCCCTGTGGAGACACTGTCCTTAACCTGTGTGCTCACAGCCCTTCCTGGGCTCTGGAAACAGCAGCTTCTACAGGAATCAGTTCTGTGAATGGGACATAGAGGGGTCCTCTGTGCCACACACTGCTTGTAGACACCAACTGAGGGGCAAAAAACTGCTTTGGACCTTAAATAGACACAAATTGCTGCAAAGACCCTAGGCTGGACCTCACAGTCCTGAAACACAAAGGGAGGGAGGGGATGGTCACTACAACCATTCCTTCATGCCTCCATGCCTTGTGCCAGCTGATGCAGCAATCAGCTGTCTGGGAATGCCCTACATTATCCAGGGAGCCTTCCTGAGAGGAAGACAAGCCTCCTGTGCCTCGGTGCAGGAGGGAGCACAGCACGTGACCTCCTGAAGTGAAATCTCTGCAGATGCAGCCCCGGGCTGACGGGGAGAGGTTGCGATGGGTCCTGCCCGTTCCCATCCGTCAGAGGGCCCAACGAGACATGACTGACATGAGTGGAGGTGACAGAGGCTGAAGACCACTTCCCCATCTGGGGACGTGCCACCAGGCTACGGGGGGAAGGCTGCCTTTTCCCACGTGGGAGCTGTTCCATCCAGCAGCTCCCTCTTGACAGCGCCGGGCTCCTACAGCTGCAACACCTGCCTCACAGGCTTGGTATGAGCTCATCCAAGAGCCATCCCAAATTGGAAGTGGCATGACATGAATGGTCCCCCCCTCCAAAGCAGGCTGACCTCCCAGGGCAGGCTGGGGATCCCCTGGTGCTCCTTGTCACACATGGATGCCTGCCAGGGAGCACAGCCCGTGACTGACAGGGTTTAATGAAGACCTTTGATGTTCGAGGGAAGCGATGGCTGCTTGGCAAGGTTGGTTGAGTCAGAAGAAAGGGGCAGGCCAAGGCTGGCCAGGCTGAGCCTGTTGTGCTGGCAGGGCCCCATCTGGAGCACTTAAGAGCTGTGTGGTCAGAGCCAGGCAGGTTGGAGGTGGGCAGTTTTGGGGGGTGGTTTCACACCAAACACCAGCTGCCTCCCTGAGTCACCGTCCCCGTCACTCACCACTGCCTGCAGGTCAAAGCCTGGAGTCCTCTCTCCTTCCTTGTACCCAGGGGTTGAACTCACACCTGCTTTACAGACAGAAATGAAAATGTCAGTGTTTAACCAGGGAAGTTGTTAACAAATAAGAAATCTCATCAAGAAAGACCTGGGAATTGCAGTTAATCACCCCACAGTTTCAACCTCTCACTGGGGTCATTGACATGGTGAGGGAAGCACTCATTTTCTGCAGTCCCAAAATATGACTGTCCAGTGAAATCAAACAGCATCACCCATCTCTGCGGTTCAGCACCCTCTGTGCAGGTGTCCAGCTCAGTATCCATGATCCCACACACATGCCCCATCCCTGGAAGTGTTTAAGGCTGGGTTTGTTGTGGCCCTGGGCAAACTGATCTAATGGGTATCCTCCTTGCCCATGGTGGGGGGGTTGGAATTAGATGGTCTTTAAGGTCCCATCCAACCCAAGCCACTCTAGGATTCCATGATATTATTCCATTATTCTGTGAGCTGAGATTCTTACACAACTGGAGCAGCTTTGGTGGGAAAATGAAGAAAAACCCTTGTTTTGCCCAGGAAGTTTTCCTGGAGATGAGAGGGTATATGAAAAATTCCTTTAAACAACAGGGAATTTTGCTTCCTTAGAGCGTGAAGACCAAGTTCATCCAGAAGTTTGAATTAGTAGCTGTAGAAACAGCCATCTGGATGTTTCAGAAGTATGTCATTTTTGTCTACCATAAATATTTTTTTGACAAGAACAAAGCAAAATTAACAAAAGACACAACAGCATTTTTTTGTCCAGCTCTAGTGGTGACATATTTCAAATTTTTCCCCAACAGAGTGTGCTTTAGCTACTAATTGCATTCCCATGTCCTTTCTAAGTGCCTTTTTTTGTCACTCGTGATACAAAGGCAGGAGTTTAACATAAAAGACCAGCCCAGTTTTATCATGATGGCCAAATCTACTGCACATCAGCAGAACAGGATCTTCTCAGAAACAGCAATGTTTGCAAACAGATAAATATTTTCAGCAAAAGGAGAGGAGCTGAGACAAGTTTGAGCAGGACTCCAGGTGTGATCTGGTCAAGCCAGTGATTGTGGATTTGCATGTCCAGAACAGGACGGAAGGGACAGATGGAGATTTGTGAGGTAGTGAGCTTTGTTGTTTCCTAAAAGGTTTTTCCAAGATTTTCTTCCCAAGTCCACCACATGGACAGAGTACAAGTGAGACCCAGCCCCACCAAACTGCAAAGGACCTTGACTTTCCCTGTTAAACCCCACACTATTCCAGTGAAGAGTCCATTTCTTACTCACAAGGAGGTTAAAATATCCCTATAACTCCTGGTGTGGTTCAGGCAGTGTCTGAGCACCCTTTTCCATAGAGATTGTGGAGGAAGGTGGTCACTGCTCACACCAGTCCTGTGGAGGAGGCATGTTGGGGTTTTTTTGAGTCAAACTTGTGGTCCAGAGATTGTGTTTAGGGGAATGGCATGGACATCAGCGTGCTCCAGGGGAAAGGGCTGAATGCTGCAAAGAGTCAGGGAATTCCTCTGCTCCTATCACCAGTTCCATGGGGTGGAAGAAGGCACTGATGACAATTTGTCTTGTAATTTCTGCTTTGGGAAGTCATGTCAGGGTAGCACTACATTAAAACCACCTCCAAGACCTTTCTGGAGGCTTCATTACAATTTAGGAAGAGTTTTGGTCAAGTTCCCTGGGGGAGTGAGGTCTCTGTGACTCTAGTACCTGTCTGTGCACATCTCAGACATGGCTTTTCCAAAAAATTTCCAAAACCCTTGAGCAATGTTGGCCATTTGACCACCAGACAACAAAGACATGAGGTTGCCACCGGCCTGTGAATGCAGGTGGGCAGGGAGGGGAGGGAGGCACAAGAAGCAACACAAGCCCAGAGGCACCAGCAAAGAGCAGAGAAGCCTCTTGGGTGAGAGACAAATGCTCTGGGGATGTTCCAGGCAGAGCTGGTACCCCATGAGAGGTGGGATACTCTCTCCATGAGGCAAAAAGCAGTGGAAAGACTATGCGAGAGCTGAATAAAAATCTTCCTCGCTGAGGAAGAGGGAACCTGGCTCGTGATGGTTTGGGTCTGAGTCCTTCAGGCTGGCACCACAGGCTGATGCAGGAGCTCTGCCCTCCTCCCTGCACAGGCTGGTGGACAAGTGATTCATGTCACGAGAGGGGAAATGCAAGAGCAGAGCAGAAATGAATCACCCTCCGCCGCAGGTCATTTAATTCATTCTCCCTCCAGGAGGCAAGTGCTTTTGCACACTAATTAGATAGTTCATCCTAATGGCAGCTGCATGATCTTTTTCCTTCCTTCTTTACAACTTTCAGCAAAATGGCATAAAACCTGATGGGTGTTTAAAAGGAAAAGAGGCAGTGCTGTCCTGGAACAAGCCCCATATGGCTGAGACAGGACAGTGCAAACCCCACAACGTGCTTGCTGCACGGATTGTCTGCACTGTAGTGCTCTCCTCTGCTCACTGCCTCCTCTGCCCTAGTTCCCAGACATTGGGGTGTAATTATAGAAAAGCAGCAACTGAAGCTGGTTTAAAAAAGATGGTCTTTTTCCATGGAAAAAAAAAAAACCAAAAAAAACAAAAAAAAAAAATGCTCTGAACAAAATAAAAAAAAAATCTTGGCAATGTGTTAATTTCTTTCCTTTTTCTTTTTTTTTTTTCTTTCTTTTTTTTTCTTTTTTTCAAAAAAATAGAGCAGAAAATATTCTATCTTCCTCCCCCTCCCTGCCCACCTGTTTCTGGGAGAAAGTGAGGAGGAGAGAGAAGGGGAAAACCCTGTGTTTTTAAGCTTGTTGTTTTCAAAAGTATTAAAACATTTCTACCCGAGCTGACTTTTCTAAAAAAATTCTCATTTTACCTGAAAACCCCCTTTGAATTCAGGAAAGCACAACTGCTTGTCAGAACAAAAAGAAGATTAAAAAGGCTGGTTTTTAACTTTCCTCCCTAAAGATATTGCTAGGTGGCACTGAAAACTCAGACACTTCTGGGTGAGGAGCCTTTGAATGCAGATTGTGCAGCCTGGGAGGTGAGGAGTATTTTCCCTATGGATAAGATCTGCTGCAACTTTACCATCATGGTGAGACTTCTGTATGGGGGCTGGCAAGGCTTAGTCTTCATGAGTTCAACCACATTTTGGTAAATTAAGCACAGGATTTGGGGCAGAGTCAGGGTCCTCATGACTGCTTGAACCTCAGTCTGGGAGGTTGCAGAGCCAGCAGGGTCCATCCAGAAGCTCATCCAGAGGCTGCAGGACCTCACTTCTGCTGAAAGACACCAAGAAATGTCCAGGTGGAGATATGGTGGGAGGAAGGCAGGCATGGCCCCACAGGGATGAAAAGCACCTTTATTTCCCTGAATAAAGGATGTGTGAACAGCACTGTATGATCCACACAAGGTTTTGAGACCCCTTCAGGGAGGGTTCAATGCTGCAGAAGGGATCAGTCACCTCCGACTTGGGTCTGTTCACTGCTGGGTGCCAATCCATCCCATCCCAAGAACAGCCACGGGCTGCAGTGCCTGGCTCTTTCTCTGCCATCTCCACCCTTCTCTTCCCTTCCCAGCAGAAGACTGAGGATTCTTGCTGGTGCCGCCCCTCAGGGAGGAGATCTCAGACCACCCCTGGGCTACATTTACATTTCTACCCAAGAGCAGAATTTATTGTGGGATAAATAGAGCAATGCAGGGAACTGGAGGCCAAATCTCTCATGCATGAGCCATGCCCTTGCAGAAGAGGACACAGCCTTTCCCCACAAGTGAGTGTCCAACCCTAAGCCCACCACCACCAAACCCTACTGCTTGGAGGCCCTGTCCCCTCCATCCAGGTGTGGGCTAGGAGGACAAGAGCCTTGCAGTGAAAACAAGGCTTCTTGCCAAGGCTTCCCCCAGCAGCTCCCACACTTGGAAGCACAGTCTCAACCCCAGTGCCTCATCCTGAGCCCTGCCCTGCCTGTGATAGATGATTTTCATTAACATTTCCCTGCTGAGGCTCCTGCCGCAGCCGCAGTGCCAGTGACACAGCGTGAGAACTCGCAGAGGGGTAGATGACAAGTGAAGAAATGTTGCTGGTCAGGACAGAGAAAAGATTTTTTGGGAGTGCCCAGTGCTGTCCTGTGCGTGCTTGGGTGGGACTAATACCAGGCAGCCCACAGAGCAGTCTCTGATGGCAGAGGGAGGGGTCATTCTGCTCCAGCTCCGGCTGTGTCCCGCCTCAACCCTTCCCTGATTGATCTGATGCCTCTTCTTCACCATGGGGATTGTCTGTAAATCCCCTGGGGACAATTAATGCCCTGCTGCCTGTACATGCCCTGCATTTCTAATGTCCTTCTGCCCTCCACAGACAGAGGATGTGCTGCTGCCTCTGGGTCACTTGGACGGATTGTTGTTCCCTGAGGAATGAAGTGGTTTACAGCATTTGATTTGGTTTATTCTCGGGTTTTGTATCACCAATTCATCCCATTCCAATGAGAACAATCAGGCATTGGAAAAATCTCCCCAGGGAAGAGTTGGATTCCCCAGTGCTGGACATATTTAAGACTCAGCTGGGCCATATTTTACCAAGAAATATTGAACCAGCTCATCCTTTAAGTCCCTTCCAACACGGTATTCTGTGATTCTATAAAATTATCCTCTTAGGAAAAAAGCAGTAGGTAAAACACTGCATCAAAATTTACTTATTCTTTTTTTTTTTTTTCTTTTTCTCAAGGGAGTGCCAAGGAAAGCTTACATTTATGCATAAAATCTTTTTGGCCTATACATTTGGAAGTCAAAAGAACCTTACCAAGAAGGTGCAGAGAATGTGTTTAGGAAATGTCAGAGCCTGTGAGGTCACAAAAGGCCCCTGAGCCACAACAAGCCACACAGGAGGCATAAAGGAAATGCAGCAGCAAAACCCCAGCATGTTTTACAACACCCTCTTCAATTGCTTAGCACCCATGTCTGACATTTCACACCTGAGCCCTCCAGCTGGACAGGAGGAAAAAGCCTTTCAGTGGATTACTACTCCTAAAAGGCTGATTATCACACACCCCAGGCTTTGATCCAGACCTTCCCCAGCCTCTCTGGGGACAGGCTCCCCTGATGGGCATCTTGCAGGTGTGGTGTCTGGTGTCACCAACACGACTGTGCACACGCTGCTGGCTCCCTCAGCATGAGCTGCAGAAATCTCAGCACAAAGGCAGGAAACAAATCCATTTGGGAATGTGCACCTGGATTGAACACAAGCTGTGCTCCATCCGTGGTGGACGCTCCCAGCTGGCAGCCTCAGCCTTGCACCACCCCACACAGAGCCATCCCAGACTTAAAAGGCTAAAGCTCTTTTTTCCCTGGGAAGTTTTGTTTCTGAAACTTCCAAAAGTGGCATCACTTCTTGTAACACCCAGATTTTTTTTCCATTTCTCTGCTACAGCAGAACCTTGGCAGCATAGCCACGAGCTCCTGGTTCCCCCTGGAAAATCAAAAGGAGAGAAATGGGAGTAAGAAAAGGGCTGGTGGTAGGGCAGGAGGGTCTGACATTTTTCTTGATCCAGAAAACTCTGATTCCCTATGCCCTTGTTAGGAGGCTGGAAGCTGCTGTTTAGTCAGAGCTGTCGGCCAGCAGTGCTGGCAGGAGATGGATGAGCTGTGGTGTGTCTGCAGAAGGTGCTGTGGAGCCAGGCTGCCCTGGGGAGCAGCTTGGGGAAAAGGCAGCAGGAGAAGGCTGAGGCAGGACTGAAATGGCAGGGAAGGGACTGTCTGACACAGCTGTGTGCAAGAGCCAAATGCATGGGACTGCTCAAACAGCCAGGGACAGCAGAGCTCTGGGATATCTTCAGGCTGAGCTGACAGCTTGGCTCTGGGGGGTCATGGGACCTGCCCTTGGTGCCTCAGGATCTTGATCCTGTCTCTTACAAGGTGCTGATAGGCCCTTGGTTGTAGTCCCCATTCATCCATTGGGGCTGTTTGAAGAGAAGGGAGATGTGTCCTCCAGCATGACCCAGCAGGACCCCACCACACTGCCTGCTGCTAAACCTTACCCCAACCTCCAGCATCTCAAGGCAAACCCACAAGACAAAGATGCTGAAAGTTCTGCTTTATTTTTTAGAGTCCAACATTAATTATGAATTTACTTTGACATTCACTGCACTCCTAGTGTCAAGGATGTGATTTCCCCCTGCCCTGGAGTTGGGTACAATCCTGCCACTGCTCTGATGCAAATCTGGAGGTTGCTTTATTGCTTCCCTGTGATCACTCTCAAGACATCTGACCCTGCCTTTCTCAGCTCTGCAATGATGCTCTTGTCACACTGCTGATCTTTGCAGGACATCTGCAGCTGCCCTGATGCAAGCCCAAAGGAGTCAGTGATCAGTGTCAGCGTAATTGTGCTCCATGAATTGTCACTGAAGTGCCTGGGCTCTTTTGTGTGGCTGTTTCTGAAGCAGAGGCTTGACTTTGTTTACACCAGATGTTCAGAGGCTTTGCCCTGTCAGTGTCCCCAGTCTGTTCTGGCCAGGAGAAGACCTCCTGCATGGACACTTCCTAGGTGGGAGAGCGAGTGCTGACAGAAGCGTGCTTTGGAAAATAAGAAAAATATTTGCCTCTTTTGTATTCAGAGCACACACAGCCCCTTCCCACCCCCAGGACCTCCTGCTGCAGAGAGAGCCCTCAGTCCACATCTGAGGCAGCCTAAAAAGCTGCAGCTGTGCTCCTGCACCAGGTCCTCTGCTGGAACGTTGGTGGGGTAGACATTCCAGCTGAGAAGTAAGAGAAATCTCTGGCTAACACCTGCCCTGGGATTTGGGAGATTTTTTTTCTCTGATGTGCCAAAGATTCCCAGTCATTTAACCCCTCAGCTCCCGGTCTGTAACAGAAGTATTGGTGTGCCCATCTCTGTCTTCCTGGAGATCTGTGTGAGATGCTGAGGGAGCAGCCACAGAGGCAGCCTGGCAGAAAGAGACATTGGTCCTGCAGTGATCCCTTGTGGTAAAATTCAACCCCAAACTGCTCAGGGGGAATCTAGCCTTGACTTGATCTCATCTGATCCCTGCAGCATGGTTTGATGGCATTTTCTGTTTGGCCTCTCGCAAACACAGGGCTCCTACCAGATGTTTTTAGTTGGGAATCTGCATTTCCATGAGGGTGGGATATGTGGTCCCTCGGTTTCACAGTCAGGATTTTGCTGAATGAGGAGACCATGTCTATACCAGTAAATAAAAGGGGCTTATAGCAGTTGTGCAGCCAGATGGCACAACACAGGCCTGCAAACCAAACCCTCTTCTCCTCTCCAAACCCTAACCAGGGTGGCCTCAGCCATGCTGACAGCTGGGGCTGGTCCCTGCCCCATGCCAGCCCTTGAAGAGTCCCCAGGCCCTCTCTGGGAGAGGAGGACACTGTACAAAGAAGCTTGATGACAATTTAACAGGATGGCCCATTGTGAGTGCCTGGTGCCTGGCTTAGTGCAGAATTATTAATGTTGCCTCCGAGATTTGGGGCTCCCCATTGCTGCCTGTCCTCTCGTGACACAGAGTCTTCAGGTGGGCACACCCAAGCATGAACCAAGCTTTGGGGTCCCACATTTAAACCCCCTTTGTGGTTCTGCACAGAATTCCTGCATCGTGGAACAGCAGGATGCAAACCTTATACCCTAACCCCATGCAATGCAAAGGGATGGTGTATCCCCACTGGCTTTGCATCCCACTCCCAGCAGGTCAAGATTAGAGGACCAGAGGCTGTCACACACAGTCCTGGAGCTGGGCTGAGTCTGGCAAACACTTCCTCAAGCCCTGCCTCCCAGCTCAGCTCTGCTCTCCACAGCTCCAGTTCTCTGCTGCTTTGTATCTTCACTCCTTTCTACTTGAGAGATGTTATTTTTCCCTGCTCAGGGTATCCAGGAATGGGGTCTGGAGGGGTTATGCAAGATACCAAGGATCTACAGTCAGTGCACAAATTGCCTTACTCACAGAATCACAGAATGGTTTGGGTTTAAAAAAAGGATATTTAAAAAAGATCATCTTGTTCTCAGCCCCTGCCATGGGCAGGAACACCTTCTACTAGGCCAGGCTGCTCAAATGTGTGCAAACGTACCCAAAATGCATCTCCTGTCTCAGGGTCATGGCACGTGCACTTTGCTGTTCATCTCCACTCATCCCGTGATTGTTTTTTCCAGGAGAACCCCTGGTGAACATGGCCAGGAAAATCCCGATGCAGCAAAACCTAAACAGAGACAGGCACCTCTTGGAGTGCTTTACAACCCATTTGCTCAGCTCAGAGGGGCACGAGCTACAGCACAGCAGAGAACAGGGATCTTGATGTCTCTCTTGGATCAGATACAGACAGTAGCCTGTCTGGATACAGAGAGCACTTTCTTTGATTAAAAGCTAATAAATATTCATCCCTTTCCTCCCCTGCCATCCCTCCCAAATCCCCAGAGACAAAACTTAGACAAGCAAAACTGGTTCATTTGTGATGTATTCCAGTGCATTGCTCCAAAACACTTGGAATCCTTCCAGATAACAGTGTGTGGCTGCAGGGGCTATGGATCACCAAGGAAAGGGCCAATACTTTGCATTCGCTTAAAACAAGGCTCAGGTCATAAAGGACATGCTCATTATTAATGGTGGATGTTGGGAAGCAAAATATAAAGTGTACACAGATCCTTATCCCCAGCTAATTCCTCAGTAAATTGGCAGAGATACATCACTGCCTGCAGAGCAGGAGACAGAGAGGAATTGGATGTTAAGGACAGCTGAGTTTCCCAGGAATACAGATGTGCCATCAGCTGATGAAAACTACGGTGAGGAGCAAGGGGACAAGATATATCAGTGGTGAAGGCTGTCTCCTTTTAAGGCAAGGAAAACTAAACTCTCACCAGGAAAGAGCAGGTCCAAACAGATGGAGAGATCGTGGCCAGCGCAGCGCCCGCTGAGCCGATCCTGGTGAAGCACAGACTGCCAAAGCAAGCCACTGTCACCCAAGAGGAGGTCAGAGCAGCCAAGGGCTTATTCAGCACAGAGATATTGCTGGAGAAAACCAGCCTTGGCATAGAAATATGGAATATATGCAATTTTCTGCTGTCTCCACACAGATTTAAGCCACAGCCCTGCAGGGAAAGTCCCTTGAGGGCCCTAGACTGTGGATGGAGAAGAGATTCCCATCTCTGCATGGGAGTCTGTCCCATAGTTATCTTTGAAGCTGCTATGAACCTGTGTTTTTCCACTTCTTGACTTCCAGTCAGAGTACAGAGCAATTATATCTTGGGGAAGGGCTGCCTTCAGCCTGTGTTGGTCAGAGGGTCCAGAAGTGATCAAATAATTAGTAGTAAAACAGTATTATTAGGATAAGAATTGATATATAAATAGTACTAGCATAGATCAGTTATAATAATTTATGAGTATAACTATTATTTCTTATGATTATCACATCCAAGCTTCTGCATCCTCCTGCATCATGGGAATGTGGTGCTGAACCCCAGGTTTGGGCTGTGCTCAGAGTGAGCAGCAGCATGTTATCCATGTGCTTCTGCAACCCACCAGCCCCCAGCTCTGCACAGCACTGAGCTGGATGCAGCCCCACCAGAATCACAGTGCTCAGCAGCCCAGAGAAAACCTCCATCCCATGATCTCCTTGCTGTTTAGGCACAATTAAACCTGTGTCCACTGCATGGCCCTGTAGAAACCAATCACTTGTGCCTTTCCTTGAGTGCTCAGGCTTCAAACTAGAGACTGACAGCAGAAATGGGTAGAAGATGAAGTATTGCAATTTTCCAGCAATTTTCCAGCTTTCTGGGGGCTGTTGGGCAAACAAGAAGCCAGCAGCTTCATGGTTGGGTTTCAGCTGGCACAAGCTCTGCAAAGCCCATACCGTGGGCCATTTTCTCTGCTGAGCTAAGATTTGCTTGTCATGTCCCTGTGGTGGGTCCTGAGAGCTCAGGGTTGCTCTCTGATCCTCTAGCTGGGTCCCAGCCAGGCCCTGCCAAGACATCACTGTGTGGGGTCAAGCCTTGTCTCAAAAGCAGCTCAGCTGATCAAAGAAATGGAGCAGGGAAAAAACCAGGGGGAAACTGAGGATCCTCCTCATTGGATGGGAAATCCCTCCCCAAGGACAGTATCCAAACACCCAGGTGGTACTGGAGAGCACAAAGGCACCACAAAGGGACTCTGGTCCTCAGTTTGCAGAGATCCAGGCTCCAGGGTAAGAGCAGGAAGTTTTTATTAAAAAAAAAAAAAAAAAAAACCACCTCTGCCCTTTCATGGGGTAAGAGCAGGAAGTTTTTATTTAAAAAAAGAAAATACAAACTCTGCCCTTTCAAAGCGCTTCCCAAGGAAATGGGATGCTTGCAGTGATACCCACATAAATAATCCCTTCCCTTTCAAAGAGCTTCCCAAGGAAATGGGATGCTTGCAGTGATACCCACATAAATAATCCCTTTTTCCAGAGCCCTCATGTCCCCTTTGCTCACGTGAGCTGAAAAAGCTTTCAAGGACAGAACAGCCCCATGAAATACATGGCCATGCCATCATTTTGGGATTTAAATGATCAGGGGGAAAAATGAAACTTTTTTTTATTTTGCTACTGTCAGTGTTCACTGCTCCAAACCCTTTTCACACGGGATTTAAATGATAAGGGGGGAAATGAAACTTTTTTTATTTTGCTACTGTCAGTGTTCACTGCTCCAAACCCTTTTCACATTTACTTCTCCTTCCTGTGTGGGGTTAGTCACATTTCAGCACTTTTAGACCTCTGGTAGCTTCTCTTCATAGGGGTGTCCTGCAGCACAGACCTCAGGACTCTTGGAGATGCTCTGCATCTTTCAGGGACTCAAAGGTGGGACAGATTTTCTGCACCAGGGAGAGAGTCAGGTACACTGGGAAATTTGTGCTTTTCATTTCCTCTGTGTTCCCCAAGTTAACAGGCTGGCAAAATCCTTCACGCCTTTGCAGGACTCTCCTTGGGGACACAGAAGAAAATCTTGGAGCAACTTGAAGAAAAACACTAAAGGCCCCTCTAGGGCTGCCAAAATCAGTGCAGCTAAACCTCATGCTTGACTTCAAGGTCCTCAGTTCAGCAGGAGATAACAAGGAAAATCCTTCAGTAAATCTGGTAGGGAAAAAGTAGATTTGGAGGGGGAGGGGGGTGGGAAATGCTGTATCATCTCCTAGCTAACATCTTTTTTGTGTAGTCTGTATGTGCATATATGTAGGTGTGCATATATATATATGTGTGTGTGTGTGTGTGTGTGTGATATTTTAGGCTGTTAGGCAGGTCACATTATTTCATATGAGAAATTTGCACAGCTTTGCTTAACAGAAAATATTGTGTCCATGCACAAGCTTAAAAAGAAATCAACATAGCTTTAGACAGGCAAAAATTAATCTTGGATGGGGACAATTTGCTGAAATATTCTATAAAAGGTCCCAGATGTATTTTTGCATTTGTTTGCTGTTTTGCAAGACCCTGGCTATGGTCCTTTTGTGTTCAGAAGGTTCAGACTTCACAAATAGTGTGGTTTAATGCATGATTGTTAATGAACTTTTTCAGGATTTAAACCAGCACCAGAATCTGACCCACTGCATCAATATGCAAATACACTCTCAAAAGTACTGTGCAGAAAGTGACCTGCTTCCACTAATGCCCAGATAATGAGGAAATGAGGATTTATGCCACCAGAGACACTCCCCCCTTGGAGCACATCTTCTGAGACATTCAGTCAAGGAATCGCTGCAGCACAGCCTCCAGAGGGAAGCCTGATCATTTAAAAATGACATTTCTGCACCGTGTGATGAATGACAATTGGGCTGGCAACTCAGCTTTCATCCAGGCTGAGGATTCATCCCACCAGAGCACTGATGTCAAGAGAAACAATCCCGTCCATTTAGAGTTTGGGCCAGGCTTCAAATGCAGGGACTGAGGGCGAGAGCTTGGTTTCCTGGGAGTCCCAGGCTCTGTTGCAGCACATCCTCAAAACCTTTCCACAAACACATCTCATGGCTTAACACATTTAAATTCCTTTTTAACTCCAAATTCCAAACCACACACCACTGTCCCTTTGCACCCAAACCAAAACTCTTGGGCACTGGGGGTCAGGGTGTCTTGCTCAAAATCTGTGTGTCCCTCACACCAGAAGGGCAGTGGTTTGATATAGATCCCAGCTAGGAAACACAGCCATGCCCCAAATCCAGATTGCTTGGGAGATGAAGACAAGTTTATCCTTCACAAGGGAAAATGTTGGGGCACTGTTGTGTTGGTGTTTCCCTTCAGTGGCAGCACTGGGGTACCTACAGCTGATGAGTTGGGAACCAGGGTGTCACTCTAGGACATGAAATAGATACAGACACTGGATTCTCCAAGTGAAAAAGAGGGATGTTTTAATTCTGACTCTAACATTTATAGATTTCCAAATGTGACAGTGGATTCGAGGGTGAAAGTGCCACCTCTCCAATGACACTGGACAAGCAGTCCATCAAATTTTTTCTCCTCCAGAAAAAAATGCAAAACAATTAATTATTTACATAAAATCTGTGAGAAAGTTCATTACAAGAATGTAAACATCAGAAAGCTTAGAAGAACTCAAAAGAAAAGGGTGACTCCAGGGTGGGACAGGTGTCACCCAGTGAAAAACATCTGGGCTGATGTTGTCTTTCTGAACACCTCACGTGGGACTGCCACTGGAGACAATGGGGAAAAACAGATCCCTGCAGAGATCCCCCCACTTTCTTCTGCTCTGGTGCCCATTTTAGATGAGAAGAGTCACACTCTGGGATGGAGTTTCACAGTCCAAAAGGGCTGAGGGCACCAAATCCAATGCAGACCTTGTACCTACCCCAGAGGTGACCTGCATATCCCACCCGAGGCTCTGAGCTCTGGAGGTCCTTGTCCCATTTTGGAGGCCTGTCTAAATTCCCCACCAAAACCAAGAACCAGCTCATTCTCTTCTTGTGCTTCACCACACCTGGGGCCCACCAAACTTGCTTTTCATCACAGCAATTCCTCTTCATGATCCTGCATATGGAACAGGTGCTCCCAGACACTCCAAATGCTGAGATGCCATAACCAGCCTGGTGTCACATGCTAGGCAAGACCATTCCATCCCTCTAAAGAGGAAGACACTTAAAAGTGTGAGGAAAGGGGAAAATCCAGCTGTGGTAATTCTGGAATGCCTGAAAAAAAAAAAAAATCAAACCTGAAACCAATGTAATTGGATTATTTAAGACATTCTTAACCAGTTTTTTTCTGCTTTCCTGCCATTGCATCTGGAGGTGCTGGATCCCATCACATTTGACAGTGTGCAGAGCAAGTTCTGCACAGTCCCAGGAAATTTCTTTATTGTCAGTGCATTGCAGACTCCCTTGGAGATTCCTGGGGTGCTCAATCAGCCAAAGAGTCATATATTGAAGAGTTCTACATTTTTTAATTGCTGGTCAGCCAGAAAAAAAAAATGCCTGTAGCCACCAAAGCTCTCATTCACTTTGAAATGAAGAGTTTTCCTCTTTGTACAATCTTCTAAGCATGGCATGTGGCCTAAATCTATAATTACAAAATAGATCTGAATTGCTTCAAAGGAGCTGTTGTGTTCCAGCAGGTACATAGCAAGTGTATAGTATCAGCTAACTACACTGTTATATAAGGGTTCAGAATGACTTTTGAAATCAACAGACAGACCTTCCAGGTGTCAACATATATTGTTTTGTTTGGGGAATTTTTTATTAATACCTCATTCTCCATCCTTTGCAGAGAGGATCTAAATGTTAATACTGTGCAGAAATGGCTGGGCTTGATACTGAGCTGGTGCACATCATCTCTACTGACCTCAATGGGACATTTTAGACACCAGCAAAATCCAAATAAAGCTTGTAGTCAATGGCTCAGGGCCCACGTTCCCCAGAGCTGTGGTGGCACCATCAAATGGGAATTACAATGGTTTAAGCAGCTACATGATGGACTTGTTGTCCATCTTGAGTCGGGCTGGTTTGAGCTCACGTCTTCAGCCTCACTGGTGGGAATGATGTGGGAGCACCCAGCTGAAGGGGACATCTGGTCTGTCACAGCAGCTCAGTCGTATCCAGCTGTGACCTTACACCCCTCACCCAAAGAGGACATGGGAATAAAGGTGGGGTTTGCCACAAAGAGCCTCTTGCTGTTAACCTCTCTCATGGGTGAGACTCTTGGGAGCTCTGGGTCTCACAGTTATTAAAAAAACAGTTTTTTATAAAGACCATCAGGGCTGGGATCACTCAAAACATGTGCACCACTTCTTCATGCAGTTCAAGGATAAATGGCCAGAGTGGATCAAAATCATGCAGAAGGCCCTGGGAGGAGTCACAGTACTTACTAGGTGGGATGAGGGACAGCCTCCCATTTTCTGCCTGGCCATCCACACATAGAAATTTCCCTATCCAGCAGGTACCTGGGCATTACGTTCAAAGGAACTCGAATTCCTTCTTAAACCTGAATTCCTTTCCTACCCTGTGATCTGGCCACCCCATGCACTTCCAACCCCATTAGCCCCCATCTCTTAATACCTCACAGGGCACTTCCCTGCTGCAGCTACTGCCTGTCCTGGCAGTAAAGGAAGGTGAAATCAGGAATCACTCCATCCACCTCCTCAAAGCTGCTGTGATGTGAAGCCAGCACGCTGGGGGAGACCCTCTGACCCAGGGCACACCTTTGCACTTTGTTATCAGCTATTCACCCTCCAGAGACCAGCTGGGATTCCCCAGCGGCAATGGGATATCAGTGGAGTTATAACTTTGTAAACTCAGCTCAGCCTTTCAGGAAGCGATTTCTAATTTTATCCAGGCCATTCATCCACCCTTAATTTGCAAAAAAAATAAAAAGGAAAAAAAAAAAAGAGAGAAGAAAAAGAAGCTGTTGCAGGGTTATTATTAACTATTGGCCAAGACAGAATGAACTCCAGGCTTGGCTGACTCCCTCTTTGGTAGAGAGCAATTGCACAGACAGCAGACACATTGCTGGTTTGCTTCCCAAGCATTTCTGCTCCTGAGTGAGGATGACTGAAAAGCAAAGCAGAAGGAGAACCTTCATTGCACAGGTGTATCTGTATTGTCCAGGCTCTACTTCAGGCAGCTGGGTTTGGAAACTTTGGCCAGCCTGGAAAGTTTGGCTCAGACTTGCTCCCCTTCCACACATTTATAACACCCTTGTCCTGCAAAAATGAGTGGGAAAAGTCCCCAGTGAGCTCACTCAGGGTCTGAGATCAGATCTCAGACACAGGGAGGAGTGGATTTTTACCATCACACTGTGAGGATCATGTGTCCCCACTCCCCTCTGAACGCTTACTGACAGCTCAGTTCCTTGCAGTACAGAAGGACAAATTCAAATTACTCCATCAAGCACACAAGATAATCCACAACCTTGGTATGAGGCCAAGGAAGCAATGTTTAGGTCTTCCCCAGCACTTCCTGCCAGGGCAGAGGTGTAAAATTCCCTAACCTGGATACCTAGAGCCAGCCAGGAGAGGATCTCCAGCCATACCCTCATATCCAGCTATGCCATTAGTCAGTGTGCCTGTGACAGGCTGGCAAGAGGTGATTAATGACAAGTGTTCAGCTGTGAGAAGTCTTTTTAATAAAACAGCTAAAGTAACAAATAATAGCAGAAAGAAAAGTCAAGAAAGCCACAGTCCTTATTAGCTGAGGTGGCAGCCCAAGGATTCAAGAACAACGGAACTATCTTAACCAGAAATATTGCAAAGATTGTTACTTTTTCCCTGAAGTCTCCTAAAAAAATCCTACCTATTCTTTTGCCCATTGTTCTGGGATTTGCCACTTGCTTCATACTTTTGACTTTGATGAGATGGAGGCTTCATCTATATTGAGCTTTTAGAGTATTAATGAGTACTCTGAGAGAGAGCCTACAATATAATATTTAAAATCACTGATACATGGGCACAACAATTTATCCTGAAGAAATTAATGTAGAGCTCCCTTGATTTTATGTATTTTTGTAATTCAGGTTGCTCTCAGCTGATTATCACCCTTTAGGTAATGTGTATCTATTAATTGTAAACTTAAAGCCAAATAAAATTATGAGTTATTCTTTCCATACAGCTGCAAGAGTTTGTGGTGAAATTGTTTAGATAGTGCTACTTTTCCCCAAATTCACCCTAGAAAAATGTTCTTGCTGACACAGCAGGTAATGCCATGGCTCCACCTGCTCTTGCTTGCATCAAGAGAGGATCCCCAGAGCATCCAGGAAACCCTTCACCACGGACACAAATCAGTTTGCATCCCACATCCCATCCCAGGACTTCCAACCAAATCCTGGCCAAGTGAGAGGGGACACAAATCAGGCCCCAGAAGAAATACACCGTGGATATGTGAGTGCACAAAGCTGTGGGGCCTGGGGACTTCCATGGTAACTCTGCGTATAAACAGGACCAAACAGCTTGAAGTAGCTGCTTTCCTTGCAAGGCCCATGAACAAAGTATCTCTGTAGCTTGGCCAACACAGCAAGCTCCAGCCAAATGTAAATAGCCCGCGGGGCTTTTTGGCACTTTGCACTCTATTTTGCATACAGCTGGTAATGTTTTAAAGGCCAGGCCCAGCCAAGGGTAATGTTTCCAAGAACAGAGCAGGAAACACTTTGTGTACAGAAAAGAGTCCCGGGAGAAATCAGTGAAATCTTAAGGCCTTTTGTGCTTCTTTCTCCCTCCCCAGATCAATCAAATCATTTTTATGTTAAAAATTTTCCAGAGCCCCAGGTAGATGCGGCCGCCTCGCTCCGTGCTCTGGGTGCTCGGTGGGAAAGGGAATATTTTGGCTCCTGCAGGCACATAAACACTTGCTGCGTGTAGGCAAGTCCTGCTGGGCACATCCATGACATCTTTCAGGGCAGAATCTCTGGAGCTTGGCACCCAGTGCCAAGTATGAGAGACAGCATCAAGGGAGGAGCAAGACTGTAATAAGCATCTGGTGATACTCCTTGAGTCTTCCCCAGTAACAACGCCAAGGAAACACCACAGCATTTCCAATTATCTGGATATATCACTCAGCATTTTGGTAAAAATTAGCAGGACCTAGGACTTAGGATGGGTTGGTGTGATAGAGTGAGGCAGTCAGCACTAAAATGCTACTAAATCCCTGCTCTCCAGGGGCTTATCCTTGCAGGTGGGATGGGATTTCCCCCTTGATAGAATGCTGAGAAACTGGGACTGCACTGTTTTGTTTGTCTAGAACCACTGTGTAGGGCATGGAAAGGACAAATCTGGCTGTCCTGCAGCCTCTCCTGTGTGCAGAGGGCTGGGGAGGAGATGAGTTGGACAGAGCAGAACCACAGTGAGAATGCAAGGCTGAAACAGGCAGTCACAAGGACTAATATTGCAGCAGAAATTTTGTTATCGTGTGTTTAAAATCCCGGTGTACCAGCACACGCATTTTGCCCACCTGATCCTCTCCTTTTCAACCTGATTGTGTGGGAGCACATTTGAACATCAGGACCATCATGTCCTAGAGGGAGACTGCCCTTCTGTTAGCTGTCCCAGTCACTTGATTATTCAGGTTTGAGAGATGAGTGCTGGCTGAGTTAGCAGCAGCCGTCAAAGCTGGCAGCAAAAGGGAATATATGTCAATAACTCAGAAAAGGGAAGCAGAAACAACTTGGAGAAGAGTCATTGCTACACCCACATGAAATGAAATCGAAAGCCCTGTTTATCAGAATTTAGTGTCCTTTACTGTGCATCTCACAGATGTCTGTCCTTCCGCAGGTAATTTGTCTGTGCAAAGCCAAACCCCTGCCCTGCAGACAGGGCTGGAGCACAATGGGAGGGTCACACTGCACAGGGACCCCAGGGGACAGATGGGGGCTGTGTGCTCTGTCAGATGGCACAAAGGGCTGAGCTTTCATGTCTTTGTCTTGCTGCTGCACATGGTGGGCCAGCCAGGGAACAGAGAAATGGGGGGGAAACAGAGCTGGGATCTATAATGAAAACCATGCATTTGACCCCTCTGGCTGAGGACATGGCCAAAATCCCATTGTTGGCTTTAAAGATGACAGAATCATGCCCTCTCCCCTCAGTGCACTTCCCTCTGAGCAGATTTGACACATGGGTGTTGGGCCTTCCACAGGATGCAGAAGCTCTGGTACTGCCAGATCTCAAGGAACCAAACTGTCCTTGGCCATGGGGACACGATGATACACAAAGATTCAACCAATCCTTTCCTTCCAGACAGACACCCATGGGCTGCACGAGATGTGGTTCAAGATCTCATCAGGCTGCTGAGCAGGTCCTATCCCAAACTGCTGAGAGAGCCTGGAGTCAGCCCCAACAAGGGCCTGCAGAGCCACTTGGCTTTTTTCTAGTTCAATTTCTCTCTCAACAATATCTGTCCTATTCCATAGCGTTTCTAAATCAGCATTTCTTGTCTCAAAGTTTACATATGGATGCATACTGTGTAGGCCTTCTGTCAGACCCTAAGAACTCTCTAAAAATCCCTTTTCCACATTGAACCTATAGGGAGCCAGCATAAAGCTCAGTTGTCCCCTGTGAAGCCAGAAGAATTTTTGCCTGGATGTCTCCAGGGAGCTCCAGTGCTGCCCAGCACAAGCTGCAATGTCAGAATTCACCCCTTTGCTGGTCTCAGGAATGGAGGTGGGATGGTCTTGCAAGACAAGCAAGTACAAACAGCTAAAAAAGCAAGATAAATATGGGACATAAATATGTGATGGTACAGGAGGTGGTACCATAAACTTATTTTATTGCCACTTGTCTACAAAGGCAAACATAACTCACTCCCTTTGCCTCACTTTGTCTTTCGTGAATAATGAGATAGCCAAAACACAAGCCAAGAAATTCTTCCTCACACCCTGCAGCTGAGTAAGGAAACAAAGGAATGGGGATTTGTAATAAAGATCAATTCCCTGCTCTCCATATCCTGCATACCTGATGTGGTTTGTACTGATTACCAATACAGTCTAGTCATTCCTGTTAGCTCCTGACTCTCCAGCTGCCCCCTGACTCAGCCCCTCTCTCAGGAGTTCTTCAGGGGTGATCCAAGCACAGCAGAGCCCAGATTGGGCAGGCAGAGGGTCACAGTGTCTCATAAACAGCTCTCAGCCAGCACAGCCCATGCAGTCTGTGCAAGGACAGCCAGCACAGTGGCAATACCTGTCCTGGGGATGAATTAACCTGCCCTGCCTCTCTGTGGGCTTTTGGCTCACCACAAGCCATACAGGAGTACTCACAGAGCCAGGCTGCGCCCAGAGGTGCTGACAAGGGCTAGAGCTGTGCCTCCAGCAGGAGCAGGGAATCTGCCTTGTGGTTGTAGAGAATTGCAAACACTGTGCTAGTCATACTGGCAGATGAGAAATTAATATTTACTACACTTTAGCTGAAAATCATCTCCTTCCTACCTGCCCCAGAGGACTGTGAACACAGTTGGTGATCTCCTCCTCCCTGCCCTGGCCAGCCACATCCCCACAGCCTGCTCCAGCCCCTGCATAAACCAGCACACATGGAAATGTGACAGGCATGTGTGGGATCAACTGTGCCAGCGCCAGAGGGGACAAAGATGGATGAGGTTTGCAGGTATGCAAAGCCACAGAGAGGCTCCTGGTGCCTGTGGTGGGGCTGCACTCCCCAGCCATTGCTCTGGCACATGGATGTGTGGGGATGCCAGAGCCCACATCCATCCACACAGCCTCTGCCTCCCGGGGAAAGCAGACATGGAACATCTCTGCCCTGTGCTTGCAGCCTCACAGGCAGGAAGAGGAGTCAGAGAGAGAGTCACTCATCTTCTGTATCACAGAATCACAGAATGACCAGGTTGGCAGAGACCTTCAAGGTCATCGAGTCCAACCCAGCCCCAACAGCTCAACTGAACCCTGGCCCCCAGTGCCACATCCAGGCTTTGTTAAACACACCCAGGGATGGTGACTGCACCACCTCCCCGGGCAACCATTCCACAGCTTGTGAACCCTTTCTGTGAAAAACTTTTCCCTGCTATCCAGCCTGTATTTCCCTTGGTGCAGCTGGAGGCTGTGTGCTCTGGCTGTGTCAGTGCTGCTGGAGAAAGAGCCCAGCCCCAGCTGAGCACAGGCACCTTTCAGGAGCTGTGCAGAGTGAGGAGGGCACCCCTGAGTCTCCTTTTCTCCAGGTGAGCACCCCCAGCTCCCTCATGGGTTCCTCTCAGTGTTTGTGTCCCAGCCCCTCTCCAGCCTCGTTGTCCCCTCTGGCCGTGCTCAGTGTCCCAAGGTCCTTCCCAAACTGAGGGGCCAGAGCTGGGCACAGCACTCCAGGTGTGACCCCAGCAGAGCAGGGACAGGGGCAGAGTGACCTGCCTGCTCCTGCTGCCACCCCATTCCTGACCCAGGCCAGGAGCCATTGGCCTCCTTGGCCACCAGGGCACTCTGCTGGCTCATGGTCAGTCTCTGTTGACCAGCCCCCCCAGGTTCCTTTCTGCCTGGGCACTGTTCAGCCACACCATCCCCAGACTGTAACACTGCAGGGGGTTGTTGTGGCCAAAATGCAGGACTGGGCACTTGGACTTACTAAACTTCATCTTGTTAGACTCTGCCAAAGGGCAAAGCCAGAGCAAGACAGTGAAGAGGGAACATGGGTCAGCAAAGGGAGCAAGGCCTTTTTCCAGAGCCCACAGGGAAAATTGCTTTGACACCATGCACAGGTCAGTGTGCAGGAAGGAGGTGCCTGCCGGATTAGGCTGGTCCCCAGCTCTAATCCTCTCTCCTCCTGTTACAGTCCAGCACTTCTGAGCCACCTCGGTCCCAGGCACAAAGGAAAGCAAGTGGTTCTTGCTGCCTTCCCACGAGTGGGTGACAGCAGCATTTCCCCAGCTTGCTCAGGCTGCATCCCCTCCTCTATCTGGGCTGAGAGCTGGAAGCTGTAAATCAAGGTGTCCAGTGGAGGTTGTAAGGGGATAAAGCATCCTCAGTAAAATTTCTCTGACAAGTAGTCACAGCTGAGATATCACTTGATGAATGGCAGCAGAATTCCCAATGCAAGGTGATGGATTCCCCGTGGCTGTGAGCAGACTGAGCTCTGGTGAGGCTGGCAGGGCTTTAGGACATCTGTCACTCCAGCAGGTACATGTGAGGGTGTACCCAGCCACACACCCCTGGGATGTCCCCCTACACCCCTCAGCAGGAGCAGCACAGGCAGATTTTCTCTCCCAGTCACCCCCAGCCAGGGAGAGCTGATTTTGTCATTGAGCCATCAAACATAGAATCATTAGTTTTGCTCCTATCTGGAGTACTTTTCTCTGCTCTACTTCATGGTCCATGTAGATAAAAAAAAGAAACAGGTAATTGCCTCATCTATCAAGGGTGGTTTCTCCAGAGCAGAGCCAACAAGAAGTGACAATCAAAATGGGCACCTCAGAATGGTTTGATCTCTTTAGATTGGCTTATAGCAGATGTAAAAAGTGTTAAAAAGTGGAGATACATGGACCATGACACCCACACCAGGTGCCAGGACATGGGGCTCACACTATCAGGTTATAAAATAATCTGCCTAGAACTGGACCCAACACCACAGCTGAGCTCTGCTGTGATGGGAAGGTTCCCAGGGGTGAGTTCAAGAGATACAGGAGAAAGTTCATGTCCTGATTAAAACCAAGAACCTCAAGGGTTATTTTCAGGATGGTGGGAATGTCCTTGGTCTCATGGAACAATCTCCAGCCAAATCAGGATGTACAGCCACCCTGCAATAAATCCTCGTCCCTGTTTATGACATGATTAAAAATGTTATAGCAGGAACTGTAACAGAGAAAATAGTCCCAGATATGGCTTGGAAAAAAATAATCAGAGCAAGCCTTTCCATTTATTTTTGCTTTCCTGGAGATACCAGGAATTTCAATAGATCTCTGAGATATTCTGATACTCTGCCTGCTGAGCAAGAGTCCTAATAATTATTTAGGCTATAAAGAAGTGGGGTTGTTATAGGCACCTTCTCAGAACTAAAGAATCACATTTCAACTTCAAAACCACTTACAGTAGCTCAAAAATAAAATACAGGTGCCTAAATTCACCCAGCTGGAGCACATATTGGGTGGGGTTTACTTTGTCTGTTTGTCTTCTATCTTCACATTTTTTCTCTGCCAGCTTCATGTGCCTCAATGTGCTGACTTTTTTATCTTCCCTCTGGGGAAATGTACCTGGCACTGCCTGCACAGAAAGGTCCCACTGAGAGACAACTGCCACCTAAAGAACAATATCAGGGCCCTGATCCATTCATGACACCAATATATCCACGTTGCTCTTATCAGACCCAACAAAGTATTGCCTCATACATTGGGGAAGATTTCTGAGAGGTGAGTCCCATTTTTCAGCTCAAGACTTCAGTGCTCAGCAGATGTGCTTGATGGAACAGGAATTTAGGCAAAAACACTTGCTTCTCACTAAAAAAGAAATATTTTATTCTTGGGAAAGGTCCAGTGTAATTTTGTGACTGGCTGTGGGTAATGCATAAATCAAGCACGCTGGAAAACCAGTCTGGTTTGCACCAAGGGACAAAAATGTTCATTACAGCTGAGGACTTGCCATCCATACTTCCTTTCTGCCAGGCCCAGCCACAGAAGCTTGTTCAGCTGAGAAGAAGAGTGATAGAGCAGCTTTGATGAGTGTCTGGCATCCAGTCAGGGTCAACACACTGCAACATGCTACAGTGATGCTCCAGATGCAGCCTGCACTCAGCAAAAGTCTGTAACAGGCACCACTGCAAGACAATCCCTCTAATTTCAGTGAGAGTCTTCTCAAAGAAAGCAAAAAAAAAAAAAAAAAACCTAAAATCCAGAGATGCATGAAGATATCCTCAGACTAATGTGAACTTGGATCAGGTCCCATTTTAGGTTCTGTTGGCTGGAGCAGAGATCCAGGCTGTGTTGTGGGATGTCCAGATGTCCCAGGTGAGGGACCTCTGAAAGTCACTGAGTGCCATAAGCTGCTAAGCAGCATCTGGGAGCTACAAAAAGTTACCAAGCCTCCTCAACTCTCTTTTCTTCCTTTTCTGGATGATGAGAGACTTTTTGGAGGACTGAACCAACCTTGTACTTCCCTCCCTTATCCTTCCACTCTCACTGTGCTCTTCCCTGGGTTTGGTACCAATCTACAGTGACAGCACATCATTTAAGTGAGAGGAAGGGTGACATTTCCTAAGCACTGTGACTTTCTGAGGTTTGATAGAGATGACAGACTTCACCAGGATGAAGATCTGGGTTTTCTTGTGCATGACCCTAAAAGAGGGAGCACAAGACACTCACACCTTTGGCAGAGGGGACACCAAGGTGAAATTATTAGTCTCCAAGTCCCCAAATAGTCCCCACTGGTGTGACAGCCACCTACTTGGTGAACACCAGGGTCTGCTGAGGGGGCTGAGATGTATGGACATCTCAAACAGGGGTCAGCTCAGGCACTCAGGAGGATCTCAGCTGTGCTTCCTAGCAGATGGTGCTCAAGAATTACTTTCTTCTGACAGACATTGAGTTGGACCTGTAGTCTGAAATCTGTCACTGCCACAGAAAGTGCTACACAGGAAAAAAAAAACTCTCATGTGGCTCTTACCCTTTAGCACTTTGGCTTTATCTTCACAGTAACTTGCCTTGCTGCTAACACAGATTAGATTAACACTGACAAGGAACATGATGGAATCTAACCATGCCAGGCAGCTGGGAGCTGCTCTGATGATGTTTAAACCAACCACACATTTTGGGGGCTATGTTGGTTTAGTGTGGAGGACAGGGCCAACCCAAGGCAATGGGAATAAGGGTGGCCTGACAGTTTCCAGGCATCTTTGCCTATATCTGTATTTTTGCCATGTATTTATATGCCCTTAAAATCTGCAGCCAAAGTGGGGAATTCCTAGAAACACCTCTTCTGTTTTAAGGTACCCTCTGTCTCCAGAGTCACATCATCAACTGGAGTACATGGAGCTACACTGAGAAACTCTACAATGGGTGGGGAGGCACTGGAGCAGGTTGTCCAGAGAAGCTCTGGCTGCCCCTGGATCCCTGGAGATGTCCAAGGCCAGGTTGGGTGGGGCTTGGAGCACCCTGGTGTAGTGCAAGGTGTCCCTGCCCATAGCCTGAGATTGGAATTAGATGGTCTTTGAAGTCCCTTCCCACCCAAACCATTCCATGATTCCATGATTCCATTGCAGATGCAGCTTGGAGTCTTTGTGATGGCAGAGATTGGTGTGGAGCATTCAAGTTGTGCAGACTGGATACCAAAGAGTAAGAGTAATTATTCCTGTGGGGCATTAAAAGTATCCTGGGCTCTCTGATGGGATCTGCCTGTCCTACATTAGGTCAAAACACCTAATGAATTTGAGCAGTTGTTCTTTTCAGAGGGGGTGGCTGCAGTAACCAACCTTACAGACTCAGCTGCCACTTCCCAGCTGGAGGAAAGAGGTTTCCAGAGATGGTCAGCTTTAAGAGTCTGGGGATTTGTCTGAAGCATCATCTGAAAATCCTTCAGTGCTTTCCTTGGACTTTGGCCACTACAGGCAAGGTCCAGGTTGGCACTGCTGTGCTGCATTTTCCATTGTTTTGATGTCTGGCTACAGTCTGCTTTGAATAAGTGTCCAAGAAGGATGCAGCCCTGATCATATGTTGGCGTCATTTAGGTTTTGGCCAGGGGACAAAGGATTAGGACTGGCCTTGGAAGTGCTACTTTTTTATCCCTTTTACTCCTCCTGTGCCAGGTGGCCTTGGTAAACTCACTCAACACTTCTTTTGCAGCATCTCCTTCACAAGAGGAGCACTGCCCTACTCCATCTTTCCAAGATTTGTCCTCTTTCAGTGTTAGGCTTTATTATTGATGGTATTTTTCCTGTGTTCACGTAAAATACTATGAGGTTACATCTTCTAAAATGTGTGAGGGGCCTCTTCTCTTTGGGTTTATAACTTCTTGCATACTCAGGGATTGGTGTAATTTAAATAAAAAACGGGGTGGGAGGAGAATTCCAGCCTAATTACACATTACAATGGTGTTGTGCTGCTTCTGGGAGACCAGCCAGGCATTTGGAAAGAGGTTCAGCTCCCAGCGGGGGTGAACTGACAGGACAAAGGCGAGAAGGCTGGAGAGTAATCAGACATAAAATACAACCAGAGGAGGGTGGCCCGGCTTCAGCCAGGAGCTGCCAATATTGCCCACACCAGGCAGCACGGACACAGCAGGCACGTGACCAGCCTCAGAGGTAAACCTGGGTCACAGTGGTTTCAATTCAGGTGCCCTGGGCTGCGCCTTCACCTCGCTGGAAGCCTGGCACCAGGAGCACCCTCGAGTCACAGCCGAGCCTCTCGCCTGCCATGGGCCACCTCAGAGGTTGTTTCAGTCATCCCAACACAGTTCCTAAGAGCTCTGCTCCCTCTGTAACACCTCAGAAGTGGTTTCAGTCACCCCAACACAGTTCCTAAGAGCTCTGCTCCCTCTGTAACACCTTGGAGAACCTTTCCAAGTACCATTCTAACACAGTGCCCGAGACCTCTGGTTCCTCTCTCATGGATGCAGCAGCTCTGCATGCTCTGGCAGAACCTCACTCACTTCCAAGATGCTGTTAAAGTCGTCTCCCAGTTTACCCCTCTTGCACAAATTCCCAGGGCAGAGATAGGACTACAGGACCACCTTCCCCACATTTTCCCTGCATCCACGAGGTTTCCCTGGCTGAGACCAGCTGCTGAGGATGGTTTATAGGCACTGAACTCATGTCTCTTGCAGGTCTGGACTTTCTGGGCATACAAAGCACAGAAGAGGGGTGTCCTGCTAGCTGTGTCTGAAAGCTCTGCTTAAGTGACTGTGAAGGGCCAGATGGACTCCAGCCCTGAATACTTGAGTGCCCTGTTGAGTGGGGAGTTTTTGAGTTAGTGAGTTTTTGAGTGCAGGCTGTCTCAGTATTCTCCAGCCCTGGTTTGGAGCACTCCATCCAGGCTGGATCTCCAGATCCATCCAGCCCAGCCAACAGACTGCAGAAACAAGTCTGGAGAGCTGAGTGAGGAGCCAACCCATTTCACCAGCCCTTCTGATGGTAACAATCCTTTCCAGCCCACAAGCCCGTGAGCAGAAGAGGGGAAAGACTCCAGATTTCATCCTTAATTCTCAAAGTTGTTCATACTACCCCTGTTACACAGCATTAGGAAGGACAACGTTCCCTTATATGGTGAAGAAGAATTGGGGAATATCTGCAGTACATTCTCACATCTGTGCTCAGCTGAGCCTGGCAGCAGATCCTTGGGAATGCAGAGGTTGGAACTGCCAAGAGCTGTGGAGCAAAATGCCTCCACCCTGCTGTGAAAAGGGGGGTGAGCAGATAGGGGTGGAAACACTGAAAAATGGGTCATGGTGAGCAATGCTGCTCTGTGGGTCTGTGGTCTCTGATCTCGGATGTTTTCCCGTGCAAGACTGGAACCCAGTGGGAAAAGACAACTCACAAATATGAAAAAAAACCAGTAAGAAAACACTGCAGGGCCAACTCCTGGAGAAGTCACTAAAATGGGGCATGTACATCCTCAAAATACCCAGAAGGAAACTGGTCTTTACTAAAACAAATAGATGCAGGTTCCCTTGATGAAATCCTTCAACAACTTCTTGTCTTATATGAAGGTCAAGGTTTGAAATTGTGGTGGCTGAGGAAGAAGAAGGAGGGCTCAGACAACTCCTCCAGGGAAAAATGGACAGAGATCCTTTCAACAGATAGGGATATAAAGAGGGAGGTGTTGCCACATTTCTCTGCTGAAGGAGAATTTTGGAGTTTTAAATACCAATACTTCATGCATGAGACACATCTGAAAGGTTGTCCTGGCAGTTTTTGCCTAATTATTGACAAAGCTCTTCACCACACTGATTCCTCACACCCAGATACCCAACTCTCTTTCAGAAAGGATCAGCTATTCAGTGGAAGGGTTTAGGTTTTGCAGGATCCTTGTATGCACATTAGAGTGACCTAAGCATGGTTTTAAGTGCCAGTCCATGAGTCTGAGAGTCTGGTGGGACAGCAGAGAGGAATGTTCTGTTTAGGTCACCTGTAGCTGGCTGAAAGAGACACACACCATTTCAGAACCCAGAAATGCTGCTCAGAAGCCCCCTCACCACCTCTGCCCCCAAGGATTTGTGGATGCTCTGGAAATCAGATCCTGTGTCAAGCTCCATATTTGAAAAACCCAACAGAGGCACCCTGATTTTCAAAGTTGCCAAGCACTTTCAGTTCCTTTTTCTCCTAATGGCTTTTGTTGCTTTTTTAAAAGTAGAACACTTGAAAAAACCCTTTAACATGTAACTCATGTTTGGGGAACATCCTGTTCCAGAACACAGCTCTACACATCAGAAATGGTCTGATTTGCAGGAAAGACCTTGCCTCCCATAGAGAAGTTTTTGAAAGACAGGCATTTTAAAAGTATCTGGATTCAATATTCTTTAAATAAAAACTCAGACCAGGCAGTAACCCATCCAATGTCACCCAGCACAAAAGCCCACCACCTCCACATCCTGGAGATTATGCAGCCCCAGGAAATACTAAAGCTCTACTGTTGTGATGAAAATACCCCAACACTCTGATTTTCTCCTGCAGGAGGAGGAGATGTGTATGTCCTCTATGAGGAGATGTGTCTGGCAGCACACACTGTGCCTTCTCCAGGTCACTTTGTCCCTTTCTGCCAGCTCTGTAGCAAAAGCCTCCCAGTCGAAACACCTGGAGAGAAAACTGCTTTCCCAGTGTTGGGACAGAGGTGGTAGGACAAGGGTGCAGAAGAAAAGTTGGGTGCTGGCTAATTAGGCTTTATTTGTGAGCCAGTAATTAGGGGCAGCTGCAGTAGTCATGGCTGCAGTGAGGGATGTATTCCTATTTCATGGATGTCCCTTGACTCTGTGGTTCTCCAGGAACAGCCTTGAAGGATGATGGAGGAGGGAAAGCAGACTCCAAGCCCCAGGAGTGAGCTAGCACAGGAAGGGAATTCTGAAAGGAATTCTGCCTATGTAAAACCCCTGTTCTACAGCCTGGGCTTTCAGGCTGTTGCTCAGACTCCAGGAATGGAGCTCTTGGACACAGCAGCAAATGAAAAGTTCCTCTCAGTGCCAGTGCCATGATGTGTGTGTGCCCTGCAGGTCAGCCTGGGGCTCAGGGGTCCTGTGCTCTCCATCTCCTGAGCATGGCTGGGCACAGCCACCAGCAGGTAACAGCCTTCTCAGGAAAAGAGCACTGGGGAGGAAATGACCTGGATTAAATGGATTCAGGCAGGTTCCCCAACCTCGGCAGTTTTCTTACCTGTTCTGCCTCCTCCTTGGTGGGGGGGTGTCAGATGTGTGATGTGCCCACTGCTCACCCTCTGCTGCCACACCCAGTGGGGCTGTGAGCACAAAATCCATTCCCTCTCCCTTCAAAGGCTCCCAACTCTTGCCTTTAAACCAAATTTTCTCTGGATCTGTCAGTTCTGTTACAGTCAGAGAAGATGCCAGCAATAATGCCTTGACATGTCTGTGTTTCTCACAGCGAATAATCAAAACCAATGGCATGTCTCAGTGCTGAGATCCTCTGAGACATCCTCTGAAAATCCATCAGATCCTGAAGTGGAACATTCCCTGTTTCATACACATAAATGTGATTTAATTTTCTCTGTGTGAGGCTCCGGGGATGCTGCAAGGATAGAGCTCCCCTCAGCCGAGGGCCTTGCAAACACATCCAGGGACAGGTTCCCTGCTCCAAGGACCTTCACCCAACCTTCCACAGCTGATGGGGTGAAGGCGAGAGAAAATCCTGCTGAAGAAATGCTCCCAAAAAATGAGGTGGAAGCGCCCTCTTGTGTTCTTGGGTGATGCTGCGTGGGATCCTTACCCAAAAATAGGTGGGTGCACGTTCTCTTCAGATCGTTTTGCAGAGGTAGGAAACACCTTGGCTACCTAAAGGAGAGAAGGTGGAGGACAGGGAGTGCTCCCAGTGTGACATCCTGTGATGGAAGCGAAGCTCCATCTCTTACGTAAACGTAGTGGGGAAAAAACTTGCAGAGGTAGAATGGAAATGGGTTCTATCACAACATCAAGACAGCCAGCAAGGAACCCACCACACTCAGGCAGAGAATGTGGGCAGGAAAATGCCAGATGGGGGACAGCAGTGAGGGGATTTGGGAAAACACACTACACAGAGTGTAAAAATAAACTACAATTATGCTTTCAGAGTATTTTTGCCTTCTAAATCCTTCCCAGAGTGGGATGTGGTTGGGAGGCTGGCTCAGGGCATGTGCCATGGAAGATTTTATGCCCTGAACCAACTGAGCTGTTCTAGTACCTCCCACTCCCCACTCCCTTCTTGGCATAGTGCTCCTTCAGGCACAGGGAGAGCAGGGAGGTGTGGAACACTGATGTCAGGGAAAAAGGCCCTGAGCAAGGCTCTGCCTTGCCCCTGGACACCTTTGCAAGCAGGAAGCTTGAGCATCAGTGGAGGAGCCATGTCCTGGGCTCTGTCCCCTGTGCTCACTCAGCTGAGATGCATCAGGGGGAGCAGGTGGGTGCAGGTCTCCATGCAAAGGCAGAAGCAAACTCTGGGCAGCTGGCTCAGGATAACCCCCATGGTAAAAAATCTATTTGGAAAAGATCTACCTGGAAACGACACTTTGATAGCCCCCCCAAAACCTACCATTTTCAATTGGCTGCCTTCTTTGAACAGACAAACTTCCCAAATTCACTTTGGGGCACCCTTGACTCTTGTACAATGGACCCTCTGAAGTCAGGGGAGCAGTGAACAGCAGAACAGCAGAAAAAACTAAAACAACCCAATATTGATTATGGAAAACATGCACATCTCATGGCAAACACCCTGTTTAGAGTATTTGCCCCTGCAGCTGAAGACAACACAGAGAAACAAAGCTCAGAAATGCAAAGAGGTCACAAGCAAGGAGAGGGAAGGATGAATCAGTGCTTTGAGCCTCTGCAGTTGGGTTTTTATCCACAGCATCTGTGCACAGGTAACTCTGAGTTTCCCGTGCTGACAGCAGAAATATGTGGTTGAGCAGAAAGAAAACCCAACCTGGCCCCTGCTGTGCGTGCTCTGGGCTCTCTGACCCCTCTCCATCAACAGCACACATGGCCCAGAGGGTTTTTGTCTTGTCAGAGGCACGGCAAGCTCCCGAGGCAGAGGCTGCACACTCCTGCCAGCACATTCCACGTGTCCCCACCTGGCTGCAGACAGCCAGCCTCTCCTGGTGGGGACATCCCCAGGCTCCCTGTGTTCGGGATGCACACAGGCAGCCCCCAAATCCCTCAGTGCACCATTTCCTGTGGCCAGAGAGCATTTTCAGTATTTTGAGTTAATGGTGGCACCACAAGCTAGGTGGTTTCAGGCTTCACAAATCTATTTACAGAAAAAAAAAGAAGAGCTGGAAGCAATCCCTTATTTTTACCTTTTCTGCCTTCCAGAGGCTCGCAGAAGCATGCCACTGTTAATAATAACAATAATAATAATAATAAAAATGCTGAGTGAATCTCACTTGAAGCCTACTTTGGTACGCAAATGCTCCCTCCTTATTTGCATCTTTCCAAAGATGCATGCAGATATGAAACCAGATCTATTCCTTAACAGTTGCATAAGGTTGGCATGTGAAGACCTTCAAGATAATTACCTAGGATTCAGGAATACAGCTCCTCAGTGAGGACTTGCAGGCATTAAAGTGAAATGAAACTGATACCCAGCCAGTTCATGTATAGTCTGCAAGCCCTTGCAGGCCATTGAAAAAAAAAAAAAAAACAAAAAAACAAACAAACATCTGCACCTTTCAACCTTACAATTTCATCTGATGTCTGATCTTGAAGGTCAAACTAGGCTTGATGGAAGAAAAAAAACAAAATCTGCTTTTTAGGCTGTCATGAGCAGTTTGGAGTGCTGCCACATGGAGGACTGATGCCCCATTCCCCATCCCCTGGCCCAAACCCCTTTCCCTGCTCTTAACCAGGCAGCAGGAGGGAACTGAGCCCCAGGAGCAGCAAGGGGAGGGAGGCAGTGACACAGTGACAGCTGCCAGGTGCCCCGGCCAGCTGGAGGGAGGCAGAGGATGGAGCAGGGCTGTGAGCTGGGCCCTGGGGAGCTGCCCCAGCTCATCCCAGCATCCCTGGGTGCTGACACAGCCTCTGAGCTCCAGATGCACTCAGGGCCAGAGCCCAGCTGAGAGCAGTGGAGCAGCACAATTTCCCTCCTCCTGAGACCAGGGAAGCGGGGTTTGCTGCTGGGCTTTCAGCAGCAGTGCAGTGATGCAGGACTTGAGCTGCTCCTTGGCTCCCTGCTCACTCTGCTGAGCCTGGAGTGGGGAGCAGCTCCCTCTCACCCTCACTCACATTCCCCAGGCACATCTTCACAGGTTTCTCACCTCCTTCCTGCAAAGCTCGTGGTCAGGGCTGGCAGGAGCAGCTGCTCAGCCAGATCTCCCAGAGTTGCTCCCTTTTCTCTGAGTCTGCATTTTCAGGTACAAGAGTCTGGGCTGCCAGGAGTTTCTAGTGCAGGCGCAGGGGAAAAAAACAAAACACCAAACCTTTGCACTCTTTTCAAACTACTCAAAGTCTGGGCTGCCAAGAGTTTCTAGTGCAGGCACAGGGAAAAAAAAACAAAACACCAAACCTTTGCACTCTTTTCAAACTACCCAAAAATACACTGCAAACTGTGCACAAGGGCATGTTTACCAGGGATGCTGAGAGGCTGCTGTTGCCTTTCCCCTTCCTTTAGCATCAACCAGGGCAGTGTGTATGCTCCAGGCCTTTAAACAAAACAAGGATAAGCTTCATATTTTGTGACTTTTTCCCCATATTTGCCCAAAGAGTACAAAAGCACAGGGTATGCACACTGTGCAGTTTGCAGACACACACACACAGAGCCCCCATGGTGTCTTAGAGGCAGCCAGGAAATATTTCCTCCTCACAAGAAATGTATTTTTGCTGGTTTTAATTTTCAGAACTTCCCAGGGGGGAAATAAAAAAAGATACTTTTCAATGAGAAGCTGAAGCCTGAACAATCTGCGGTTTCGTGTTTTGCTGGGTGGAAAGAGGGTGGAAGGAACATCCACCTCCAAACACTTTCATAAAACAATCACAGGCAATCCGCCCTTTTCATGGGGAAAAGCCTGTGAAATAAAAACATGATCAGCCTGAAGGGACACTGCAGCCCCATACAGTCAGAATATGATGGTTTATACACTAAAGATTGAAAAAATGAGGTTTTCCCTTGAGACAAAGCAGTGCCTGGGATGAGCAGAGCACTCAGCATAGGAGTCACCCAGCTTTTAGCTGCGTGGGCTTATTGTATTCAGAATTAAAGGGATCTCTAGTTTTTCCTTTCTTTCCTTCTTTTTTTTTTCCTTCTTTCCTTCCTTTTTCCACCTAAACAGGCAGTTTGCCTGCTGTGATGAGTGAAGACTTAGGGGATGTGACCTGTACCTAATGGAAAGGTATGGGAGAAATTAAGGGGATCTGAGGGAGAGTCATTTGAGTTTGAGAGCAGCTCAGGAAAGTCTGGGGAGTTGATCTGTTGCCCTGTTCATTTAAAGTTCTTCTAAGTTTTCTGATGTTTATATTTTTGTAATGGAATTTCTCACACATTTTTCATGTAAATAATGATTGGTTTGCATTCCTTTCTGGAGGAAGAGAGTATTGATGGACTGTTAGTTTGACCAGTGCGGTGTAGCAGTTTCATCCTTCAACCCATGGTCACTTTTACAATTCTATAAATATCAAGATTTGGAAATAAATGCACCTCTTTTTGCCTTAGACATCTCAGCATGTGAGTGCCATTCATTTCGTGTCCTGTTGTGACATTGATCCACAGACATGGGTGCAGCAGTGTGTCCTGCTGGGCGGGGGAAAGCTGATGTTCCCCTTCCCAACATCAGCATGGGAGATCCATGGTCAACCAGTGGGTCCAGGAGGGGTGGATTCAGCTCAGGACTCCCCCAGATGGAGACAGCCATGGGGGTGGGCTCAGAATCCACCTGGGAGCAGGGCAAAGCAGGGTTTAAGCAACAGCATTTTGGGGAGATGAGCCATGTTCTAAGTTCATGTTCTAAGAAGGGATTCTGGTGAGCACTGAGAGGAGCCCATCAAGGTGCAGCACCTGGCCATGGTGGAACTGCCTGGAAGGAGCAGCAGAGAGTGGGATTGGTCTCTTCTCTCAGGTAACAGGGAGAGGATGGGAGGAAATGGCCTCAAGCTGCACTAGGGGACGTTGTGGTTGGAACAATTTCTTCACCAAAAGGATAATCAGGATGATCCCAGGCTGCCCTGGGAAGTGGTGGGGTCACCATCCCTAGAGGGATTTAAAAGGCATGTAGATGTGACACTTGGGGACACATTTTAGTGATGGATTTGGCAGGTCTGGGTTGGGGACTGGACTTGATGCTTTCAAGGTCTTTTCCAAACTGAATGATTCTCTAATTCTCTTTCATTCAGAGGGGGATGCTCTGCTGTGGCAAGGAGAGACATCATCAGGCATTGCTGGAGGCCAGCGCTGCTCCTCGGGGAGGTGGAGGCTGTGCGAGTGCCCCACACCATCAAAACCATCAAACACCAAAGCCATCAAACAACAAAGCCATCAAACACCAAAACCATCAAACAGCAAACAGACCTGCTGCTGACCCACAGCTTGGTCCTGTGCACCACGAGACACTCAAATCTGGGCAGCATTTCAGGGTGTTATCGCTCACAAACCCTGCCAGGTCCTGCAGGCTGTGCCAGTGCTGTTCTCAAAACCAGGCCCTAAAACTCTAAGGGCACCAGAAGCTTTGTCCTTCAGAGTTTCATTTCTTACTATCCAGAATTAACTTAATTTTACACACCCTAGTGGTGAGTGGATCCATCACTGATGTCCTGAGAGCCACAACTTGGCTCCACTGCAGTCCAAGGTTTCCTGTATTTCACCTACTGAGGCCAAACAGGAGCTGGGGTTGTCCGGGATGTCCCCATACTCCGAGCCCTACATCCTTAGCCACCTCTGCAACTGAACCACCACCTGAACTTGAGAGCATGGAGTCCAAAAATATTCAAAATTTGTATCTTTTCATTTCCTTGGGGAAGCCAGGGCCTTCTTGAAGTGGAAATTGCCACCTCAAAACCCAGCAACTACAAAGTTCCCCCCAAAAAATCCAAGTTTTCCACCCTGCATGATGGAAAACCAGAAGAAAAACCAGGCAATCAGGGAGTATTCAAAGGGAACGTGCATTCATGAAGGCTCTTGCAGCAGTTTTCCTGTGTTTCCCACAGACAAGGCATTTGTGTTCCTACATGTGGGGTGAACCTGGAGCCCCACAGTGCCAGGGGGCACAGGCTGAGCACACGTGGGGTCCCTCCCCAGCACGTGCCAGGGCTGTGGAAGCTCAGTCAAATGGACCAAGAAATGTGCCAGCTGCAAATGCAAAGACAGGTCTTTTCAAATAAGCCCCATTAGTTCCACATGTGCATTTGATAGATAATTTTTTTTTTTGAGTTATGTAACGTGAAACCAATAATTATGGAAATGAGTGCAAGGATCCAGATAGTCTCCAGAAGAAGAAGGCAGAGACAGGGAGAGTGAACAATACCAGAGACTTTGCAGGGATATTTCCTCCCTTAATGCACCCATCCTTAGCAAACTGCTCGTGCAGAGCCCCACTCAGCAGAGCAAAGGAGAGGAATTGGCTCTGGGAGCTTCATCTCCCTGGAGCTGCACAGGCCCTTCAGCTGCAGGATTAAAATCTGCCTGTGCAGTCACATATCCAGCCCTGAGGCCACACAGGCAAATGGCTCTCCTCACCCCCAAAAAATGTGGAGAATGTGCTGGAAGGAGTGCAAAATCTGGTTTTTCCCTCAACTGCTTGTAGTCAGTTTGCTGTGAATTCCTTTGTTAGGGATAAAATCTGGAGGAAACAAACATCACAATCAGTATTTTTCAGAAAACCATTTATGCATCAATCTGTTTATAACAAATAGCAGATCTCTATTCACACCCAAACTGATTTATTCTCTCATGCTTGCTCACTCCCCACCATCCCCACTCACACTCCTCTGACAAGGAGAGTACAAATCTGTGTGCAACAAAGCTGGGCACATGGGGAGGAAAGAAAGAGGAACACACAGGTTTTTAGAGGGAATACAGCTATCAAAACAACATTATACAATTAGGCGGGAAAAAGTTAAAAAAAAAAAAAATAGAAGTGATTATGTAAATGGCTGTCCCTGTCTGGTCAGCACAAATCTCATGTGGGCTTAGGTCAGTCTGTTTGACACAGCTGGAAATAGTTGTCTGTGTTAACCATTAGCAGCTCCCAGTTCAAAGTTCCCTGTGAGCTGCCTCTGTTCCCTGCCAGCATTCCCAATCTGCCTCAGGGAAGATGCAGGCAGCCCAGTCCATGTCTGTGCTGGAGAGCTCAGCCCTTCAGCAGGGAATGTGGCACCCAACCTCCCCTTCCAGCCTGGATGCTGCCCACATGTGGGGTACCACTTGTTGGTTTCTCTGGGTCTGGGTTGAAGGCACTTGAGGCAGTATTTTATGTTTTACTCAGGTGTTTATTATTTCTTATCAGTAAAACAGTCTCACTACTGTGAGTTTGGCAGCTTTTCATTAGAAGGCACAAAATGGCCACAATCTCTTGTTCCAAGGTCTTTTAAGACTAAACTATCCAATTAAGAACTGACACCTAGATTATTTTCCCTTTTAACCCAATAACTGATCCCAAAGAGCCCCAGTGTGGATTTTCTGCCCAAGCACAAAATGTCACCCAAACCCACGAAGAAAAGGAAAAAGAAGCATGAAGAAGAAACCCAGGACAACACCCTGTGCCCTCCATCTTACTTCCATCCACATACTAAAAAGCCAAAACCTAAATGTCTCACCAAGTGACACACCTACACTGCTCTCCATAATCTATTTCACACTTTTGTGTGTTCTGGTCTATCTTGAAGTCCAGGAAACTTTCTCCATGGATGAGGGTCAGAGTCAGTGCTCCCCTGGGGGTCAGGGCACCCCAGAGCAGACACAGAAATATTCCCAGTGCCCTGGGCTTCCACACCCACAGAGTATCTGACTGCAGCAAACAAAACGAAAAAGCAGAATTCATTGTTCTTAGTGTAGTGGTCAGGAGATGTCCTGGGCAGGCAGTGAGGCCTCAGAGTGCCTGGAATAAAACTCCAGCCCCTACCCTGGAAAAGTCCTGGGATGCAATCACAGGACAAGGAAGGATGGGTGGTTCTAACAGGTAAGGGTGTGATTCAAAGCAGGAACATGGAAGTGGCATCATCTGCTGCCTGTAAAAGCACCTAGAGGACTTTTATCACGCTTCTCATAATCTGCAGGGAAACCCCCATTGTTTGAGGGAAAAGATGGGATGTGGCTGTTTGTCACTAGAGGAGAGAACAGGAAGCTTGGATTCTTAAAACCTCTCAGCTGCCTTTTCTGTCCAGGTGTCATCAGGATAGAGACACACAGAAGTAATGTGGTTGTTCCACCTTTCTGCTGCAAACAGAGGAGGTATTTGAGGTTGGCTGCTTTTTCTATCTCAGCCACCAGCTTTTAATTAGAGTTAAGGACATCTGGAAAGGCCCCTCCAGAGGTACAGTCAGTGCTGAACTGTTTGCTTCCCTTGGAGAACAGGAGCAGAGCCACCAGAACACAATCTGTGTCCCAAATATGTCAAGGGTTGCTGGAAAGAGAATTTGGGGATTGCAGAGGTGCTGAATGATCCTCATAGCACTTCCTTAGCCCTTGTCCTCCACCTGGGGGAACTGCTGAAGCTGAAAATCACATCCCAACAAAGCTTCCAGTTTCTTCAAGGTATCTCTTCCAACTTCTCACAAGGCAAGACACAAACCCAGGAGTATTCAAGAGTGATTCTTTCCCTTCCTTGGTTGTTGGAAAAACAGTTGCTGGTGCATCCAGTCCCTCCACCCTCTAACAAGTCCCACACTGCCTTGATTTGCTACCTGGAGGCGAATCAATGTGATTCAGACCCCTCTTCCTAGTAACATCTCAGCATCAAGAATTCCTTCCCATCTTCCCACAGATCCCTGCCAGCAGAACAAACCCAGAGCACTGCTGATGGCAAAGGCTGAAATCACTGTGGGATGAGCAAAGCCCCCAGCAGAGACAGTAGCTGAGGAATCAGCCTGAGGCTCTGTAATCCTGGCAAAAACTGTTTCAAAACACACTTTATCTAGTGAGGGTGCCTCAGAGCAGTGCAGGGAATTGTTTCATGCAGCCCTTTTATGGAGAGAGGAGCTAGAGAGCAGTAGTCCCCAAAATAATTCATGAGGCTTTTAGCAGCCTCTATTACTCACTATTGGAAGGACTGAAGTGCTCATTGTTTCGTTCTGGCAGCCAAATCTTCCTCCACTAAAATAAATAACTATCAAGGATGCATCTCAGCTTCAGAGCGTTGGGTTGCCTACAAAATTAAAATCCTTCCATTCCCCATCAGGTTTGTCTCTTGATAATCCAGCAGCTGCTACAGTCACTGGAATTTTCCCATTACCACACAGGGCATCCTGTGCAATCCTCCAAGAAGAATTGTCCATCAGTTCAGGGAGACCCTGGGAGAATGTCTGGCACATACCTGAGCTTGTACAAAGCCAGGGCTCAGCTCCAGGCTGATCTCAGGCACTGCTGAAAGGAACACAACTGACACCATGACCGGAGTCCTCCATGTGGAACCAAACTTGTGTCTATCCACAGGACAGAGAATTAAAACCATTAGTGCTTCTCAGTTGTTTTAGATGCTGAAATAAAAGCTCAGCAAGGAGGTTTGTTCCAGTAAGAGCTGAATCAGAACAGATGGAGAAGTGCAAGCTATTATTTCCTACAGCAATGACACGGACACTCCATTTGTTTGTCCAGATCTTTGCCTTGCCCTGACTCACTGGTTTCCCATCTCAAAGGTTTCTTGCTTAGCTTAGTCATGTCTGGGTAAATTATTTTCCAGCTTTTGATGTCAAATGTAGCTTTTCTTGTTCATTATAAACCAACACAGTGATCTGCTCTTCTTTGTGCAGTGGCTTTGTTGCTTGGTCAACTTTCCAGTGTGAGCAGAATAAATCCCAGGGAGAACTTTGCAGTAACACAGTTGTGTTGGGTGAAAATCAGCTCTTTTTGGGGCACAGTGCTTTTTGAGAGGTTGAGGAGGCTACTTTTGCCAGACTCTGACTTTACTCAAACTTAAATTTTGGCTAAATCAAATATCCTCAGATTGTTCTGCCTCTGTTTCCCCTAATGGCGAATTATTTCAATTCATTTCATCTGGACCCTGGCCTGCCTTTCATTTTTGCCAGGAGGAGCAGGGTGTTCCCTGGAGCTGTTAACACCCCAGAGAGAAACCCTCTCCTGCAGTTCCTGCAGAACTTCCCCAGCAAAGCCACAAGCCCAGGGGACCACAAATTGAACTGAAAACATTCTCTGGTTTGGAGTGTGGGTGTACGACCTGTGCCAGAAGCATCCACTTAAAAAATCCCCTTATTTCTGGATCTCATGATGAGACAAGGTGGGGACACAGATTCCAGCAGCTTCCCACCTAAATCAGACTCCAGCTTTGGGTCTAGATGTCTGGGGGTGCCCAGCCAGAGTCAGAACCTACCTGGTGATTTTATTGGAAGGAATGAGACCTCAATAATTGGCAAAAAGCTGACAGGAGGAGGGAGGAGGCTTCATCTCCTCCGCTCTTCAGTGTCAGCTCTCCAACTCAACACCATCCCCATTTGCACATCAGCTTTTAATATTTAATTGCAGCTCTGCCAAGGGACTTTGCCTCCTCTCCTGCACAGGAGGGGGAGAGGAAGGAGGCAGCAGCTTGGTGCTGGAGAGCCCCAAGGAGACTCTCAAATGGCAGATCTCAGGCAGAGGGAAGCGCTCTAGCATGTAAGTGATTTTACACAGAAACCCCTCCCAGATCACAGGAGATGGAATGAATTAATGTCAGAAAAATCCTGTAAACCCCTAGCAATTGGGGGGATGCTGTGCTGGCTGTGGGAACTGTTCAGGGTGGGCTGAGAAGGGTATTTTCATCAGCTGCCTGTATTTAAGGGAAAGGAGGGATAGGGAATACTGCTCCCTAACAGGCTCATTTTGCCACAAAGTAAATCCCTGGTGGGCCCTTAACCTGGAATTGTTTAATGTTAGACACCACCACAAAAATGGGAAATAACCCCTTAACTGTGGGAGGTGGGAGCCTGTGATCTGACAGATCTGTCTGTTCTCTAACACCATGGGAAATTACCTGGAAAACAACAAAAAAACAACAACAAAAAAATTTAAAGCGACTAGTGAGAGATGTGTTTCCCTCCCTCTGGTCTTTGTTTCAGATGTCTTAACAGGCATGAGAAGGGAAGCAGATATTCACAAGTTGCTGAATGACATTCTTATCCCCTGAAAATCTGTCCCTTTTGAGTGCATCTGGAAGTGGACACCCAAACACGGGTGGACAGTGACTGGACACTGAATAAATAATATTCAGGCCAGAGCCATGGAAACTGCTGATGAAACATTTTTTTTTTACAAGCAACGTGGCTTTTAGAACAAATACTTTCAAAATGTAAATACAAGTACTTAATAATCCCGTAGTTCAAACGTCTGTGTCAGTAATTAAAAAGCAATTACATATAATTTGTAGGTCCCCAGAGCTCTGTCTACATTGAGAAAATGAACCCCAGATGACCTAATGTACTTCCAAGTGTCAGATCAGTCACTGCAAATACAATGCCTGAGACTTCTGCTGCACATTTTTGAAGTCTGGAAAACATGAACATTTTTGGAAGAAGAGGCCAAGGGGTACTTAATTCTCCAGTAACTGTCTGAATCCAGAGCTGGTTCAGGTCTGTCTGACACCGGAAACATCAGAAAATTTTAACTGATGATGCATATGCAAATTACATTAAATAACTTTTAAATTATTTAAAGCTAATTCTCTTCACGTCTTTTCTTCCTTCACGTCTCTCACTGTCATAGAGATGAACTTGGGGATCTAAGAGAATGAGACAAGTGGTAGACAGAGTAGAAAAGACCAACTCCCTGCATTAAGTGTGATTTAATTTAACTTGTGTCTGTTTTAACCCCATTTTGTTTCTCAAAAGTGCATCTCAGTGATGAGGTTTGCAGGTGTATCCATGAAGACAGCATTTGTTCCACAGGCCTTTGCTGATGCTGAGTGGAGATTGACACACCAATTTTTGGCCTCTTTTCCCTGACTCTTCACATCCAGCACCGTAACCTTTGCTCTGTTTTTGCTCTTTCTTTCTCGGTTTCAATGTCAGCAGACAGAAAACATGGAAAAAGCTGAGAGGCTGAGGCCAGCCCAGTCCTTCCCTTCCCTGTGCCATTCTCCAAGGAGCAATCCAGAGCTCAGGACAGTTCTCCTGAGGAAAGCTGTGTCTGTCTCAGAACTGGTTGCCAGGTGGGTGGTGTTTAATCTGTGGCTGAAGTTCACCTCAGATCTGAGGGGTTGCAGGGAAGACCCTCCCTCTCCACCTCTGTAACAAGCAAACCTCACTCAGATAAGATCCTTCCCAAGCACAGCATCCCAAATTGTCAGGTCTGAAGTGAGAGGTGAGTGTTTTCTGTCACGAGTGCTCCTCTCTGTTCTATATTTCCAGTGCATTATTATGTCTTGAAAGACAAGTCCTGATTTAAAATCCAGACACACTCAACAGTCTTCACTAAGTAAAATGACACAGAGGAATTTGCCCTTGACCCCGAGGACTGGAGCATTCCCAGGGGGACAATTAAAGTTTTTAATCTTGGTAGTTTTAAGGTGCCACACGGGAAAAGAGCAAATGCTGAAGAGATGAGATGATGGGGAGGAAAGAGGGGTATGGGCACTGCATCCCCTCCTGGTTTCTCTCAGCTGTCTCTTTCCAAAAGGCTCCAGGGAGAATCACATTTCAGCCCAAGCCTCTTAAGGGCTGATTTCTGTTCTTGTTACAAGCCATAACTGAGATCAGACCAAAACTCTGCCAAGCGTGAGGCAAGATTAGGAACAGAACCCAAAGTGCATCTCCCTCCATGTAAGAGTGACAGAGCAGCTGTCAAGTCTGTCTCTTGAACTTCCCCATGGGACAGTTTGGTTCCAAATATCCCAAAATGTGTTCATTTCCACTGCAAACAGCCATCTCTCTGACAGGGTCTTTGGAGAAAGCTGAGAGTGCATTCCCCAGAGCAGGGAAGAGAAGCAAAGTGGTTTATTCTGCAAAGGTCTCACTCACACTGGTGTTATATTAGGTCAGGTACCCACTTGATAAATCCCTTTACATGAGGCTAAAGCTGAACAAATCGACCTTCTGGAAAGCCTGACTTCAGCTCCAAGCTATAAATCAGCAAAGTGCAATCATACACCTCGTTCAGGCAATGTAACCCCCAACACATCCCCCACCAGTGGGGACATGGATGCTCCAGGGACACTTCTGCATGGAGCTTGAGAGGAGAGGGCTCACAATGGCTCTGGGAGTACAGCCCTGAGCTAAAACCCATCCACTCTGGCAGATTTCTCACCTCTCTGCCACTCTTCAAGCTTCCCTTTGGAGTCTAATGGCTTTGATATTTTCCAGAGGGTAGGGGAAGGCAGCTGTCTGTTCAGGCTGAAAAGAGACTCAGGTGCCTTCTCCTGTCTTCCCTGCAGGTACCAGCGCATCCTGAACGGTGAAAAAAACATGACCAAGCAAGAACATGCCAAGGTGAGAGCCAGTGGTTCAGAGCTGTTGGTGTGGGCTGTCCTCACAACATAAAGCTGCAGTTCTTGGCAAGGAGAGACAAACAAAAACCCAGCATTTTCTGCAACAGCCAGTGCTGTTCTGAGAAACCTCAGGACAGGTCAGACCCAATTGCCTCTCAGTAGGTACAGATGGACTGGCATGCATAAGATGCTCCAGGTTGGAAATTTCATGTGTAATATTCATGTTGCTGTGGAGTGAAAAAAATTGTGGAGGTAGAGAAAACAATCCAGAAGTGAAGGACATGGCAGAGGGTTTAGTGCTGGCTGGAAGTCATGAAGGCACCCAGAGAGCCACACTGGGCTGGCAGGGATGATGCTGGGGCATCTCTGCCCTCCTCCACCACCAGCTGGAGATTTTTTCATGCTGCCCTCTGCATCTCAAATTAGTTTCTTGTGTCATTTCTGCCATTCTACTCCACCATTCTAGCACTTTCTTGGAGGTTTTTACTGTAATGGGACTTAGACATCAAGTTCATGGGTAGATTTTGCATTTAGGGTCTGCAGATCAGGATCTTAGATGGAATTCCCCCCAACCAGAAGCTGTGACTCCTGTTCTCACATCATGGCAAAGGGACACCTCCCACCTGCCACTGTTCCTCATATTTTGATTGCAAACTCACAGGCATAATGTGCAGTTCTCAGCTCTGTGATTGCTCATTTGACCCTGCTTTGTGATAAGGGGCCCCTTACAACCTGGAATAAAAAGGAGGAGATAACACACTGGCAGCCAGATATTCTGGACTTTATCCAGCTTTTCTGCTAAAACTGGGGTTGATTCCCACTGGCCATAGAAAGATGAATTCCACATAATTAAACAAAAGGCAGAATCTGAAAATTTTTATTTTCAGTCCAGGTTTCTAAGAAGAAACTGGAGACTTCTTATTAAATGATAAAGAGGGGGATTTTCTCCTCTTTGGAAACACATTTTCATAGAGTAGGAGGATGGAGATGGGAATAAAGCAATGATCCAAGAGAGGAGATAACCACAGGCCATATTTTTTCTACTCCAAAGCTTCCTTGCATGTTCATGGACAAGTCAGGAGGGTCCACCAGAAAGAAAAGTGAAAAAACAAGCTATTGTGTCCATAAATTTATTTCAGAGACCATAGAAAGTGGGGGGATACTCGTTCATTCCACAAAGTTAGAAAATCAACAGATGTGATGCTTCAAGTAGAGGGGCAGGAAAGAAATACTTCACATGGTTTATTATTGATATTATATAAGAATCTATTTCGACGGTTTGGGTTTGGTTGTTTGTTTTGGTGTTTTGGGTTTTTTTAGCTCATAGAAGCAAGATATCCACCACAGAACAATGCCATTACAGTGGGGAAAAACTGTGCTTTCCCTCGAAGTCATCCCTGTGATACGTGCCCAAGCAAGCCCATGGAGGATGTTCCCATCCCTAAGATCGGTGCTCCAGCAAGGAATTTCAGAGGACTCCTGAGCAGCTGTGACAGCCCTAAAACCACCCCACACTGTGCTGCACTGGAGGCACCATCCCCCAAAGGCCCTTGGAGGAGGAGGGAGGCTGATCACACCAGCACCCTGACCACAATCCAGCCCCTGAGCCTGGAGAGCAAAGCCCACAGAGACCCAGCCTTCCTTTCCCCTCTCCAGAGCATCCAGAGGAAGGCACGCTGGAGTCCTGCCACCGCCACAGGGAAGGAGTCTGCTGCAAAGGTCAGTAGGTGCTCATCTTCAAAAAGCTCTGGAAATACATTTTATCCTTTTAATTCCTGGACTTCATGGTGGTGTTTCATCACACACTGATGTGAATGCCTATGCACAGGGGACAGGTTTCCCTCTGGATGCTCACATCTAGTGCCATCCAGCCCTGGGTGATTTGATGGCACCAGGGGCGGGGGTCAGATGTCCAACAAATTGTTCCTTGTGATGATCCTGCTCCTGAAGGACTTGATAGGAATGGGCAGACTGGTGAGAGATCTACATCCAGAAAACAAGACAAAGTCTATCAACCATGTTGATATCATCTGGAATATTAATTATGGATGAGATCCTCTCAGAAATTACCTTGTTCATCTCTTTGCTCTATGATATCAGCCCACACGAGGGACTGGTCCTTCACTGGGAGAGCAGCAAAGGGCAACACCCATCACTACTGGGTTTGAGACACAGAAATCATTGTGGGAATTTGTAAAGTAAATGGATGGATAATCCTGTCTCAGAAATCAAAGACAGGTAGGGAAAATACCACTTAGCTCTGGAAATAAGGTGGAGCATCAAAAAACTGTGAAGCACAGCCCTTGGAGAAAACAGAGCAAAGCCAAGTCTGGGTCCTGCAGGGAAAAAAGCCACCTTTGGCTCTGGAAAGCCTCTGGTGCTGTTGCTTTCCTCACACCAGGTCTTTGTGCAGTTCTTCTCCTCTATTTATGGGAATTTACCTGTTTCCCTGCTGTTGTTCCCACACAGGAAGGGAAAGAGTCCCGGAGCAGGCAGGGGATCATCTCCTCGGTGCCGGATACAGCTGATGACTCAGCCACGGGCAGAAGCTGTGAGTTGGATTTATTTTGGCTTCCAGGCATCATTGCTACCCTGTTTCCACTTCTATAGATGCAGCTGGGAGGGCTCTGCTTGGTCCTTACACGGAGCTGTGTTTCCCACAGAACCCCACAGCAGACACTGACTGGGCGATGCTGCCTGGGGACATGTGGGTCCTGCCAGGACTGGACATTCAGGAATGTGGCCAAGGATAGGGAGCACAGAGAGCAGACAAGGCCTTGACTGCAGCCCTGATCAGTCCCACCACACAGAGCTGGCAGATCCCAGCACAGCCGGGATCTGGGCCAGTGATGAGTCCACAGAGCCATGCTGGCTCTCCCTGTGCTGCTATCCCAGCAGTTAAAAATAGCTGCTATTAAATACCAAGGAAGAAACACATCCATGTTTAGTTTGGGATGAGTAATATCTCCCTGCACCTCAGCCTTGAGGAGAGGAAGAAGGAGAGGTTCCTTTGTACCTAACTAAGGAGCCTTGGCTGGGCTCCTTTTTGAATTTGGCAGCAGTGGTCTCAGAGAGTCATCCTTGGCTTAAGATAGGGCATGTAAGTGATCCCTAATGTTATGATATCACCAGGACTAAAGCAGGTCAGGGATATTTCAAGGCAAGAGGCATTTGTCAAGAGTGAAAAATCCAAGCTTTGCATGGGAAAGAGTGTAATTTTACCAAATTTGCTGTTTGACTTGGTGCTGAAAAAAAAAAAACAGGTCTCCAAAAAATCCCATAATGACTGAATTAGAGACTACTGGACCATCCCAGGATTTTTGGTCCTGGATCAGGAATCCAGGGTCCTCTTAAGCCATGTATTTACGATTTGTTCTTTTTTCTTTCCATTTCTTTCTTGCCTTTCACACAAGAGGGGGAAAAAGTATCACACACTGCCTGGATTTGAGATCCTGTATTGAATTACCCAGTGCATGGGAAAAGAAGTCTCTTACAGGAGCACACAAATGATGGAGTTTTCCACAGCATTGCTGGGTTTCCACAGCATTGCTGGGAATTTTTTTTTTAGTATCAGAGCACATGATGTCACCAGGCTATCTAGCTCAACGCTGTCACAGTTCTGTGTGCCTTTTCCAGCGCCAGGAACGTCTTTTCCCCTGGCTGGCCGGGGCTGAATCATGGCCTATCTTAGAGCCTTACACCACTGCCCAGCCCCTGACTCAAAGGCCTTGTAATAGCCACGGCTTCATTGGAAGGGCTTTGTGTGAGGTCCTTCTGGGGAGGCAATTCCATCCAGGGAGCTGGGAATTCCACAGCCACCGCTGAGGTGGGTGCTGGATTCGCTCAGAGACAGGAGGTGTAATGCTTCCTAAAAAAGTCCAGCAGCCAGCTGTCCCAAATCTCTCAGGGACCAGACACATCCAAGGCTGTACCTGTGCTGTGCTCTGTCATTCCCACGGAGCCAGAGAGGTGCTGGTGCTCCACGGGCCCCAGCAGTGACCAGGGCAGATCTCCCATGGGAGCCTCCTCACCACCCCACAGGGACAGCCCCACTGCCCTTCCTGAGGGCTGAGATGGGACATCCCCGACTTGGAAAGAGGAAAGCAGGGGCAAGTGGTTTGAAGCCACACTAGAGCACAAGCTAAGCACAGACCACAGTTCTCAGGGGCTGGGATGTCTGATATGGAGGGCAAGAGCTTGGCAGTGTTCAAGACAACTCTGCTGGCTGGAGCTGGGTTTATCAGCAAGCACGTGTCACTCTGGAGCTGAATAACTGCACAAACATAGTACCAGTGGCTGCATCTCTTTCCAGTCACACCTGAGACACTGCTGCAGGCCTCAGCATTGCTCCAGGGAATGGCTTTTACACTACTTAGAAAAGGTACATGCCCAGGCAGCCAAACCAGCTGGGCTGTGTGCCCCTGGTCACACTGGCAATATCAGGTGATCTGGAGGAAGCTGCCACGAAGGACGTCACCAAGTCACTGATTAAAGAGGTCCAAGTGGCTGTAGTCTGCAGTAATGAGATTAAACTGAGCACTGGCAGACTTATACAGCAGAACAAAATTCTTCCTAGGAAGGAAGAAGGCAAATCAAGGAACCATTTTTCCCAAAGGGAAATAGTTGAAAGCTTGAGTCCTTTAATATTCAAAAGGAGAATGCACCAGCTAATTTATTGCAGGTGGAGTCTTCTGAGTACTCTGAATTTAGAAATCAACAACTTCTAGATGAATTTTGGCAATCAGAGAGAGGGAGTTGTAGCCAAGGAAGAGAGGAGAGGGACATGCACACAGGTTTGTGTGAGTGTGTGTGTATTAACACTGCTCCATTATCCAGGGCTTCCAGCTGAAGGGCACACGGGGGTGTTACCTCAGTGCAGAGCAAAGATGAAACAGGAGCCTGAGCTGACTGCAAATTACAGAGCATCCAGGCAGCCTCAAGCCCACCTGCAAACCCCTCCTCCCCCTTTCTATTCTGTTCTATTCTACTCTATTCTATTCCATTCCATTCCATTCTATTCTACTGCATTCTATTATGTTCTATTCCATTCCATTCCATTCTATTCTACTGCCTTCTATTATGTTCCATTCCATTCCATTCCACTCCATTCCATCTATTGTATTCTATTCTATTCTATTCTATTCTATTCTATTCTATTCTATTCTATTCTGTTCTATTCTATTCTATTCTATTCTACTCTATTCCATTCCATTCTATTCCATTTCATTCTATTCTATTCTATTCTATTCTATTCTATTCTATTCTATTCTATTCTATTCTGTTCTATTCTATTCTATTCCATTCTATTCCATTTCATTCTATTCCATTCTATTCTATTCTATTCTATTCTATTCTATTCTATTCTATTCTATTCCATTCCATTCTATACTATTCTATTCTATTCTAGTCTATTCTACTCTATTTTATTCCATTCCATTCTACTCTATTCTATTCTATTCTATTCTATTCTATTCTATTCTATTCTATTCTATGCTATTCTATTCTATTCTATTCTACTCTATTCCATTCCATTCTATTCCATTTCATTCTATTCTATTCTATTCTATTCTATTCCATTCTATTCCATTTCATTCTATTCCATTCTATTCTATTCTATTCTATTCTATTCTATTCTATTCTATTCTATTCCATTCCATTCTATACTATTCTATTCTATTCTAGTCTATTCTACTCTATTTTATTCCATTCCATTCTACTCTATTCTATTCTATTCTATTCTATTCTATTCTATTCTTCTCTATTCTATTCCATTCCAGTACATTCTATTCTATTCCATTCCATTCCATTCCATTCCATTCCATTCCATTCCATTCATTTCGAACTCTTCACGAGGGGAATGTTCAAAGCAAGGAGAGGAGGCGAAGGAGAGGGCAGGAAACAGCGGGATCCCCCATCCTGCACGCAGGGAGACTCGGGTTCGTTTCAAGGGCTCGCTTTGCAGGGGAGGCTCCATCCCCGGCTGGCTGCAGCCCCCGGGCTCCGCTGCGAGGGGGTGCGGTGCCATCTAGCGACAGCGGCACCGACTCGCTGCCATCCCAAAACCGGGCTCCGCAAGGATGCTCCGGACGCCGTGTCCCAGCCCCAGCCGTGGCAGAGTTCCATCCCCCCTCTCGCCGTGACCCGGGGCTTTGCAGCCATCGTTCCAGCCGTGGCGGAGTGCCACCCCCCCTTCTCGCCGTGACCCGGGGCTTTGCAGCCATCGTTCCGCCCTCTGCACCGTGCTGCTCGGCAGATGGGCTCGGGAGAACATCGCCAGTGAGCTGGAAAGCTCTGAAAGGCGGGGGGAATGCTGGTTTAAGATAAAAGGCTGTGCTCGCGCCAGAGATGGCTCCGAGTTCAAGGAAGCTGCGGCACTTGTAGATAGAGGCTCGTACAATCAAAATAATCCTTAAAAGCTCATTTCCCTTCCAGCAGTTGCTTTTAATGAGTACGAGAAGGAGGAGATGAATGTCAGGACTCCTGTAAGTGGCCAATCTGTCCAGCCCTCACTGCTTTGTGCCTCTGCAACTCAGGCAGGAGGGAAACTTGGGGTGTTGAAGCATGAGATCCATCTTGCGCCCCGACTCAAACACCTCCCATCACAGAAAGAAGGGGCAGCTGGACGTGCCACCCATCCCTGTCACCTCTCCCAGTCCCTGTGACCGATTAGGGGAGCTGGGATCACAGGCATTTATTCGGGAGGCTGCCATGGGCGCACACAGTAGTTCCCAGGGATTCTTGCAGGGCAGGGGAGGGATCAGCCTCTGCTGATCAGCCCGGCTGAGATCTGCCAACAATCAAAGCAGACAGGCTAGTCCCTCCTAATTGGCTTTTCCTGCAAGCCCCAGTGTCTGCTTTCACTCAATATAACCTAAAGAGCCTTTCCCTTGCTGAGACCCTCCTGCCCTCCTCACTGGGCTTCCAGCAGGGCCACCGAGGGCTCAGGGCTGCCCTCTGCTCCAGACCCTGGGGCTGCTGATCTCTCCCCTCACACACTCAGTGCCTCTCAGAACACCCAGTGCCTCCGTGATTTATTTTTTCTCATTTCCTGCCTTCTGATTAGTCGTTGTCCTTCAGACAGGAGGACAAAACCCTTTCCCCAGGAGCTGTGCAGAGCTGCCAGGTAGCTCGGATCTCTCGGGGCTGCAGGAGCAGTTTGCAGAGGCACTGGTGGGGACACAAGTGGAAGTCACAGCCCACAGCAGAGCAGGTCCTTCAGCAAGGGATGGAGAGGACAAGAATGTGAACAGCCAGCCTTGTGTGCAGACAGAGCACACAGGTGCTGCAGATGAGAACAGAACTCCACACAAATACACACACACACACCCTGTGTGCTCCTGCCAGGCACAGGCAGCCCATGACACACAAATACCCACTGCCAGCTGCTGGCTGAGCTGATTTGCTCTGCCCTTTGCCTCCTGCATTTATGTCCCTCCATCCACGTAGAATAAATAAGATACCTCAGTTCCCAATGTGCTGCTCTGTTTGCAGGCACCACTGGTGCTACTTGGTGCTACCTGAGCGGGTATGTGCTTGCTGACAGCCCCTGCCACCCCCAGCCCTCTGCTCCACCACCTGGCTGGCCATCAAGGACCTGCCTGTCACCTCCTGGCAGCTCCTTTTCTGACCCTCATTTATGGAAGGAACCAACAAAGAACCCAGAGACCACATCAGAAGGAGGGGTGATGATCTCCAGAGGCACAGGGTGTAACAGACAGCAGGGGAATAGCAGCTCATGGCCCTGCAAGTTGGTTAAAGAAACTGGGCCATGGTAGACAGGAGCTGGCCCCTTCCAGGAGCCTCAGTGAAAACGGATGTTCATCTGCAGCTGGACAGGTTGTGATGGGAGGTGATGGCACGTGATGCTGGCAAGGAAACCACACCTCATGCTGAGCTGCAGCCTGGGTGATGTGTGGTGTCCTCTCCTGATACCTAAAAGCCCACAGGGGTAAGAGAGGGGCAACAGCCCCTCCAAACACCCCTGGGAAAGTCCAGCAGAACTACTCAGGAGAAGTGCATGAAAAAAAACCTCTCAGTGTTTAAAGTGGGCTTATAAAATGAGGGAAAGGAACCTTTTACATGGGGACATAGTGAGAGGACAAGGGGGAATTATTTAAAACTAAAAGAGGAGAGATTTAGATTAAATGTTAGGGGGGGAAAAGCCTTTACTCAGAGGGTAGTGAGGCATTGAAATGGGTTGCCCAGAGAAGTTGTAGATGCCCCAACCCTGGAAGTGCTCATGGCCAGACTGGATGGGGCCTTGAGCAACATGGTCTAGTGGAAGGTGCCTCTGTCCATGGCAGGGGGTTGGGAACTGGATGATTTTTAATGTCCCTTCCAACCCAAACCACTCTGGGATCCTGTGAAAGTGGAAAATCAGCATCAGTCACTTGGCCCTTTGCAAACAAAGAGCATGGAGTGTTTTATCTCAGGTGATGGGGACTTGTGGTACTGGCACAGCCAACCCACATCTTCCATCGCCACGGGGTGGTGTTCTCAAACATACACTCTCTAAAGGTGTCAGAAAAGCAAACCAAAGACAGAGCAGCTGGGCCTGGTTCATATTACTGGGTCCATCAGTCAAATCGTATCCCAGCCTGCTAAAGCTGGACTGTGAAAACCATGCCCAGAGCCTTTGGTTATGTTTGTATTTGTGAGTTAGCTTGGCCAGGCAGGACCGCCAGTTCTGGCACACAGTTTTACCCACCATTAACATGCTAAAATAGCACCCTTTGCCCAGCTGAACATTGAGGGCGTCAAGAGTCCTCCAGGTTTGAGTGCTTTATTATTATCCCTCTCCAAACACTTCCCAGAGCAGCGCCCTGTGACCCCACATTGCTGCAATGATAGGAGCAATTCCCAGCTTACCATAATGCAGGTAGAGTGGTTGCCCTTCTTTAGTCACTTTCCCCTTCTTTAGTCACTTTCTCAAAGACATTTTTTCATTCTTTACTCTAAAATACTGGAACTGATGAGGAAATAAGGAACCAGAAAATGCAGGTAGGTAATACCTCTCATCTTCCCAGTGTTTCTCTTAAAGCTTTGGCTGTGGCCAGAGGTGACAAGGGGGCCTGGCTGTGAGGATCACAGCCTGAGGACATGACAGTGAGTCAGGGAAATGCCTCTTCCCCATTGCACCCCTGCCTGGATGCATCCCCATCCCGTACCAGGTTACACCAGGGGTATTTTGAATGAATAAATTCTGAAAATAAGCCAGGGCCCCAGCCTTTCCCAACCCCTGCACAGAATTGCTGGGACTCATGATTGACTCAGCCTGGTGGAAGAGCAATTTCACTGTTCCCTAAAAATAGACCACGTAGTTCATCCTCTCAACATAGCCCAGCACCCTGAGATAAAACCAGCTGCCAGAGACCACTGGGAGGCAGTGAACAGGACTGAGGGTGTGGGGTGTGGAGCAGGGCTCCTTTTGGGATACACAAAGGGCTGCCTGGCCCTGGGTTTCACGCAGATTTTCCTCTGGGGCCGTCTGAGACGTCATTCACCTGTTGGGACTACAGAGAGCTCCCTGTAAGTAATTTTGGGGTAGATTAGAAGGGGGTGAAATGTTGCATGAATATGAACCTCAGACTGATCCTAAAATGCAGGGCAAAGGAGGATGCTTAGTGTTTCATGCTAAGAAAGTGGTGTTGGAGCTCATGGAAAGCCATGGATTTTATTCTGCTGGCCCGGATCTTGGTAAATCCTGAATCCTGCTCTGTGCTTCAGGTGTGTTCCATGTATGGTGGTTTTGGTTTGGTTCAAGACTATGGTTTAGGGCACCTGGGTGTGTTCTAGATAGAAACAGGGCATTGTAACTGTGTGCTTTTCTTCTGTCCTAAAATACTGAAAATCCCAGCTTTAAGCTTAAATTCATGGGGACAGATGTTAGTGTCTACTCTCTTCCAAAAAAAAAAAAATACTGTTATTTATGATCACCTTGAGCACAAATAGGGGAAAGAATCTGTGTGGGATCCCTTTGAGCCAGAGGGATGCTGGTGGTGGAGGGGACACCTTCCAGACCCAAATCCTGTTCAGGACTGGTCGTGGGTAGGCAGCAAAACGTGGACTGTTCAGAAGGAAATGAGCTTTGCTTCATCTTACATCACTGGGGAACAGGAGACAGGGAGGATTAGTTAAGGAGGGAATTTCTTTCCCTCTTTCTTCAATCCCTGTCTCCAGAGAGGGTTGAAAACTGTGTTTGTGACCCTAAGCCAAACAAAGGGCTTCAGGAGCCTGTGGGGCAGCAGCACTAATATGGCCATAGCCCACTCCCTGTTTGTGCTCACATGTGTGGAAGGGTGCTCCAAAAACCTGTGTCACTCTAAGATGGAGCAGAAATGTGTCCCTGTGTGTGCACGTGCGTGTCTCCCACCTGATTATCCAGGTGGATAATCTCTCAGGTCTCCCAGCTGATTATCCATCTGCCTTTTGGCTCTAAGGGCTGTCTCGTGGTCACCAGGAGAGCCAGGATTTCAGGTCCAGCCCTGGGGATGCCTCTCAGTCACCATGGGAAGGGCCTGACCTGAGCTGAAAGCTGTATTTTTTCAGCTCATGCATTGGTCAATGGCCAATATTTCTTTCTGAGATTCATGTCCAGCTGATGGCTGTGAGAACAACAAAAATTCTCTCAGCTGTTCCCCAGTTCCCTCCAGGTCTACAATCTTTGTATTAAAAAAAAAATACCATGAAGTACCTTCAGATTTTTGTTAGAAAAAAGGGATTTAGGGAAAGAAAGGAGGAGTTGTCTTCCTTTCCCTATGCCTCAGGTAGAGATATCACTTCGTGAGAAGAGGCAAAATATAAAAAATCCATACTCTTGCTCAGGCAAATTGGTAAATTATTCAGTAGTGGAAATTAAGGGATTCAGCATGGGTGGAAATTTGTAGGAACATCTTGCAAAGGTTTTTTTCAGCCCTTGAATAGACTCAGTATTTTATAGGATACAAAAGCTTCCTTTTGGGGTGAAACCAGGCAAGGATGCCTTAAACCTGTTACTAAAGAGGGAGAAAATCCTTCTTTAGCACTGGTGAAAGTCCCAGGATGGGTCTGAGCAGAGTAATGGGAATCTTTCCCTGAAGTACTGTGCCTTACTGGTATCTTACACTTCCAAGCCAACCATTTCTCTCCTCTTCCATATTCTTGCTGGCAATTTGCCTCACTCAGAAACAAACTGAAATTCCTGGGAATCTCAGTAGCTACAAGTGGGTTTGGGGTTTTCTCTTTAAAGGATACTGCCAAATTGGTTTGGGGTGAAAGTCTTCCATCCAAAACAGCACTAAGTTTTCTTGGCTGCCAGCAATGCAGAGCTGACAGCAGCATGGAAACACCAGGACAGGAATAGAAAGGCAAGGCAGGGCCTTGCAGCTCCTCGGGGCACGTGGCATCCCCGCAATGCCCCCACGTAAACACCATGGCATGGCAAAGAAATGCTGAGAGGTGCAGAGCACAGCCCTGATCCCAGCTGGGCCCTGCATCCCGCCGGGATGTGGGGCTGGGGATGCTCACGGGGCTCGTGCCTGCACGCACATTCCCAAGGTATCTTTCCAGAGGGGTGAGACAGGGCTTCCCTTAAAAGGTCTGGTATTTGTGGCATGCCAAGAAGCCCTCTCCCCAGGCTGAGGCCATTCCAGTGGGGAGCTGGGTGTTGCTTTTCCTGGGGAAGGGGGTTTTGGAGGGAGGGAAGCTGCTGTCGTGAATGGTCATCCTGAACTCAGGGCTGTAGGGGCAGGAGGGAACAGATCCTGGGAGAGGAGTTAGGGATAAAAGGAGTGTGTTACTATTAGGTTGGACGTGACATACACACATGGGATTAGGGTCTGAAAAGAAAAAGATTTTATTTTGCCTGTTCTCCAGCTTATATACTCTTAACAAAGAGAGAGATCTTAAGTTTTTAACTACATCACAATAACTTATTATATTTATTGGTGCAAAGCTATTAGCGTCAATATAATTAGTAAAAGTTTTACAAAAATTTAATAAAGCATGTATACACATCTACTTATGCACGTAGTCTAGCTTACCAAAATTTTCATGTATCTTTTCTAATCTGTTTCTATGCTAGCAGCCTTGTCTTCTTCTTTGCTACACATACACTCGAAAATCATCAATTGTTATTTCCTCTATTAACTCAGCTTTGCCTGCATGCCATCTGTCAAGCCCCTCCACACTAGTGCTGGTGATGGGATGGAGGAGACAGAGAAGTGGGGAAATGGATGTCAGGCAGGGATGTTTGTCACCACTGCAGTGAAAAACCCCTCTGTGAATAGCAGATAAAGAGTCACTGGAGGGTACCAGAACGAGCGGGCAGTGACACACAGCCGGGGACAGTCACTAAACACCCACTCGGCCTTGATTAACCCTTTACTGACTCAGCAGAGGGACACAGAGGACGAGGCAATGCCCAGGGCACAGTTGGGGCTGCACCCACCTTGGTTCCCAGACCCTGGGGTGATGCTGGAGCCCTCCCAAGCAAAGCCAAGCCCGCAGCAGTTGGCCCACGCGCGAAGGCCGTGTCCCCAAACAGCAATGCCACTCGCAGCTGTCTCTCAGCAGAGCTTCTTGGCATTTTTTTGGTGCCCAGAATAGAGTCCTCCACATTCCTGGATTTTTGCAAAGCCCAAAAATAGTCCCGAGCTGCCTTGGGGCAGATACTCAGCTCTGCCTGAGGCTAAATTTTCCCAGCTCTTCTCAGAAGCTCTCTAAATTACCTGGGGGGTCATGATGCTACTCCTGTAAAGGACATTCCAGCTGATACCAAAGAGCCAAAAGCATTTGCAGAAGTGACCAAAGATCATGAACCCTCAGTTTGGAGGTGCTGGAAATTGCAAAGAGATCTGATTTTGAAAATCAAGGGCAGGAAACAAGACATTCCTCAATAGATGTTTTTTCCTTCACCCCCTCCCACTCTCTCAGATTTGCAAATGCAACTTTATACGTGTGCAAAACATTAATTATTTTACTCTAATTAGTAGACAGTTCCTAAAAGCATGAAATGATAATTTAAATCTTATTTCCTCTTCAACAAAACTGGTCTTTAGTTACATTATTTTATTTCACCTCTTTGTCTAGCACCTTCCTCTGTTTCTGGTGCTTTTCTTTTCAGCCCATTTCCCACCCCAGAGATCACCTATTAACTCTATGTACCAGAGCTGCTCTACTAATTGCAAGATATGGCTTGCAAACAGAGCAAAATCTCTCTTAAACCCTTTCAAAAGGAAATAATTTCTATTTATTTGATATATGTTAGTCATTACCTTTATGTTCTATACCAGCAGGGCTCCCGACCTCCAAAACAGGGATCTATTTTATGTGATGCTGGACAAATTTATTTGAAAGGACAAGGTGTGCTCATGAAAGTTTGGAATCAGAAAAAAAAAAAAAAAAGCCTTGTTAGGTTGTATGATTTTTATTAATCATCAGCTGTAATCAGTGCTGTTCTTATATTTGAGTTAGTAGGTGAGCATGGGAAAATCTGAGTACTTACTTTTAAAGGTTGATTCTTAGCCTGTATATTTATAACAGGTACTCTTTTACCAAAACAGTAAAAAAAAAACCACACGAATTCTATGTCAAAAAAACAAGTTTACAATTGCCACTCTGGCACGTAATGGGCCGATCCACAGCAGAAAGAAAAAGCTTGAATTTCAAACACTCACAGTCCTTTGTAGGACTGAAAACAAGAGAAAGTACTGTGGTTTGAAAAGAGAACAAAATGTGATCCGGGCGTCAGGAGGGAGCACCCGTGAGGGTGAGCAGAGTGTTTTAGAACATGATCTGTCCTCAGCCTTTTCTAGATTCTAAAATTCCACCCATGCTCCCTGTTGCATCTTTGTCCCACCTTTTTTTCCCCCTTCCTTCCTTCAGAAGAAAACAGATGGTATTTGAACATTCTCTAAAGCCTCATGAGTGGGTCATGAGGGCAGTGAGGAACAGGTAGAGATTCTCTCCTGCCCAAATCCTCGCTGTGCCAGGACTGCCCTTCCCTGCCATCACTGAAGCATCCCAGAACCACTCACCTTTTCAGCAGCCTCCAAACTGGGGCAGCAGGGAGCCTGCCCTGCTTCCCACACCTCCTCAGAATGTCTCCCCTCTGGCAGAGCTTCCCTGGGGACCAGGGCTGCTGGCAGAGGGGTTAGGGCAGAGATTTAAACCTTTCCCCGCTGGCTGAGCACCCCCAATGGGCTGCCTGGCTCCTGGATTAAGCAGCAGCACTGGTTTCCCAGCTAGCTTTTATGGGTGCTCACCCATCTGTGCAAATTCCCCCAGCCCAGCCGTGGAGCTGTGCCAGTATTTAGGAGTCACTTTTGTCAGGAAACGGATTCTCTGGGGAGAAAAACTGGAGGAGGATGAGACAGATGTGATTTTGCACCTGCAGCTGCCACCTCTAAGGGCAGAGGCACTTAGAAATGGGGTCCCCATCTGCAGGGATGTGCTTCCAGCTTTGGGACAGGTCAGTGAGGTGCTAGTGTTTCACTGGGATGAACAGCAGGGACAAGCAGGTGGCACTGGGGACATGTCCAGTCACACAGGGGTGTCACACACTCCTGGGTCAGGAGGCTGAGCTGGTAGTGACCATCTGATGGGGGTAACCCATGGCTGATCCCAGGTAGAGGGGAATACCAGCCCCAAATTCCCAGGAAACAACCAGCCCAGAGAGCCACAAAGCAGCACTTCCTTGTCAGTTCACCTCCATCCTCTTGGAATAGAAAGTTGCTTTCACAATCTGAGGAAAACACTTGTTTTCCTGCCCTGACTGCCCCAGTGCTAAGGAGCTCCAGTATAGGAGTCCCTTTGCTCCTACTGGCCTCTAAGGATTGGGTTTGGGTCCTGGACCAGGGGATGTACCAAATGTCTTCTGGTACTGGAGCCATGGCATAGCCAAGGCATGAGACCACAACACATCTGTGCTCCACAGCTCAGGACAAGCCAGGCCCAGCAGCCACCATGTCAAACCCAAATTGACCTGCAGAGCAGCAGACACTGAGCAGGGGATGGAGGATGCCGGATTCGGGAGGAGATGCTCTCTGCAGAACTGCTCCCATCAGTGAGCAATGCGAAGGGACAAAACCCTGTCAGAACTTGCCCCACAGGGCCATCCCTTTCCCTCTGACTTCTACAAGCCCTGTGCAAGCCCCCATCTGCCCCCAGGCCCCGTTACACAAGCCCCAGCTCCGGGAGCGCCGTGGGGCGCGCGCGGCGGCACAAAGGGCTTTGCTTAGCAGCTGTGTTTGCTCAGGGCGGCTGATTTTGGGAGCACAGCTGATGACATGTGGTTGGCCAGGCGACCCGGGAGACTGGTGCTGAGCTTGCAGCTTCCTTTTTTAATAGGTGACTCAGGCGCTCGGTAGCTCACTGGGGTTGGTGGTGGGAGCCAGGCTGTGAAGGAGTGCCAGCAGCAGAGGTGGTGGACACCAACAGGTGGGTAGCGTTGTTTGTTCATTGGATAAAGTGGTTTAAATAGAAAGTAGAGTGAGACAGAGCTGCCCTGTTACTGCTGAGATGGGGTTTTCTCAGAGGAGGGAGGGGGCAGAGGTTTTTGTTGGTGATTTTTTTTTCACTTCCACTTGTTAGGCTGCCAGGTGTAAGATGATTCTGGTTCTAGAGAGCTGCAATGTTATCTCCAGTGGGAGACAAAGCAGTTGAGTGATTTATGGGCAATAATTGGAGAGGAAGTGACTGAGCTTTTAGATTAATATTTATGAATCTTGTCCCCCCATTGCCTTGCCTACTCCCCCTGTGTTTAACGAATACAAGGAATTCTTTTCCCCTGTTGCAAGTTTCTTCCCTGCCTGGGGTGTGACTTACAGGGCAGAGAGGCTGTAAACCAAGCCCGACCTACACATACATGGGGCATGGGAAGAACTCAAGAAACCCAACAGCTGCTCCTTATGGGCAGTCCAAACATTGCAGCCCCTCACACAAAATGTGCAGATTCATCCGGCGCCAGACAGTGACACGAGGGACATTTTGCCGACAAACGCCAGCAGGGAGGAGCATTCCCTGTATCCTTCATTTGGACAGCAGCGCCGTCGGCCGCCGTGCCAGCCGCTCTGTGGGGCGGGAGGAGGGGGGCTTCAGGAGATCTTTTCCTCCTATTTTAGCTCACAGGGGATGCTTTAAAGCCTGAAGTATCGCGTTTAACACCCCTGGGGCCGCAGTCGCGCAGTCAATCAGCACGGCGCGGGATGCACCATCACTCAGCGCTGCAGCGGAGCCCTTTCGCTCAGCGAGGCAGAAATGTGGAGCCTGGCCCTGGTTTCAGACTCGGCTTCCCCCTCATACACAACAAATATCACCCTAAGCCTGGCGTGCATAGAGACCTTTAGCTGTGCTCCAACATCTCCAGCTGGGAGCTCCCCGCTCGCTCCTGGGGGATGCTGGTGAAGCCGCACCTTGCTCCCAGCTCCTGGAATGTCCTTGGTGTCACTCGGATGTTGCTATCCACACACACACCACAGCTCAGCCCTCTCATTATCAGAATGAACTGTTGTCCTTCGGTTCTTCTCTATAATTAGCTATTTAGAGGGAGGCAGCAGCCTGTTTCGTCAGGCAGAGACCAGATTTTGTGCAAGCGCAGAGCCAGCACAGAGGGTTGGAGCAGCCCTTCTCCAATGCAGGAGGATTGGTGAGAAGTGATAAGCAAACACAGGGCTGTGCACAAAATAAAATAAAAAAAAAAATAAAAATAAAAAATAAAAAAAAAAAAAAGGGAAGAATAAAAAAAAAACCAAAACAAAGGCAGAAATAAGGGGATGCCTTCAAAAAAAGCCTTGTATCTAATGATAGCTGTCATTAAAACAAGCCCTGTGGCCTTTCATCCATCCAAGCTAAAGGGTGAAGGAACGGGCAGCACTGACACTGTGCTACTTCCCACTGCCTGAACTGGAACTCTTCCTTCAGCTGCACTATTTATTCATGGCTGGAGGGGCACGTTGCTTTTCTTTGTACAGTATGTGAATTTACAGGCCTATAGGTCAGTACAAATTATACCATCTCAGCAGCAATGCCCACAGCCTGGGCTGGGAGGAGACCATCAAACACCACCAGACCAGCTCACAGACACAGGGATGCTTTTGCTAAGCACTTCTCACCAAAATGGTCAAGCACAGGGACACTTGTGTCAGCCTAGGCAGGCTTCCTGCCTTGCCATGAGGTGCTCCCATCTCCTGGATGTAGTTTTCAAGACAGCCAAGGGTTTGTGTTCATTTTCCCAGCCAGAGAGGCTGAAAATGTGTGCTTGGTTTCTTTTCTACCTTGAAGGCTCACTGTGCCCAGTTCTCCCCATTGCTCTTGTTGGGGGACTTAGCCATGCAAATCTCATTACCATGCAAAGAAGAAATTTTCTGTTTGCCAGACTTATTGGACTCCTTTTTGCCTTTTCAGTAGGTAATTCAGCAATGTAGGATGAAAGAAAGACATTCCCAGACAAGAGTTTTCAAATTCCTCAAAAAGGAATTTTTTCAGATTACCCAAAGGTTTCTGAAGTCAATTCAGCAACTGCTGCAAGGACCCTCTTGATGTCCCTAGGACAAAGGGGAACAGTTTTAAACTAAGAGAAGAGATTGAGATTACATACCAGGAAAAAATTCTTTGCTGTGAGGGTAGTGAGAATGGGTTGCCCAAAGAAGTTATGGATGTCCCATTCCTGGAAATGTTCAAGTGTCCACTTGGACAGGGCTCAGAGCAGCCTGATTTAGTGAGGGGCATCCCTGCCTATGGCAGGGGGGTTGGAACGGACGTTCTCTGAAGTTCCTTCCAACACAAACCATTCTATGATTTAATGGATGCTGTTCATCTCAAAAATCCAGGATCTAGTCAAAGTTTGGAGTGTTTTGAGCAGAGTGGGGGGAAATGATGCAACCAAAGGGTAGTTGTAACCTCACAGTCTGTCTCAGGATGCACCAGATCTGCCCCAGCCATGCCACTGTCTGCAGTGGCTGTAGACAGATAATTCCCTTTGACTCAGTGTTTGAGCTGTGGATAGCAGAAATCAGGGAGAGAGGTGCCATATTTAGATGGAGATTTATGGAAGAAAAGAAAATCATTAAGGAAATACTTTCTGTTTCCTCCTGTGGTATGGTAGTGACTTCCAGTAGAACTGGGCAGCTCAATCTGTATTTCATCCCATTGCTTCCCTGTGTATCTAGCCTTGGCTCTGCATCAAAGTGCCTGCACACCTGCAGGAGCAGCTGGAAGAAAGGACAACAGAAATCATGAGGTTTGGCACCTTCCAGCAGCACAGCTGGCAGGGTCTGACAACCCACTGAGGTCCCTCTGCTCTTATCATCATGGCTTTTTGGTGCATGTTTGTGCCTATAGGAGCTGGTATTTCATTTGAAGCACATTTCTAGTGCATGGAGTTGCTTCCTGTCAAATTAAAATAAAACCAGAGTGAGTTTCTTTCAGTATTTTAGAGAAAAACTTGAAAATCTGAACTTGAAATTCAGAACGCAAAGAAGAAGAATCATTAGGTTTGTTGTTTTCTAAGTCTTGTGATTTGGGGGCTGAGGTTTTAGGGCAAAGAATGCTGGAATGGCTGCAGTGCTTCTAGTGTGCACATATTAAAAAGTACATCAGCCCTTTCCTGGGTGTGCAATAGCTGGATTTGTGGAGAGAGAGCCCATTGTTCAAACCAAAAGCATTGCAAATACCTCACTAAATCCGAATGTAGCGGCGCAAGCCCTGCAGAGAACGGGAGAACCTTCTCGTGTTTTTACAGTGGGAACAGAGAAATTACAGCCCTGACTAACCTGGAGGGCTGAGATGCACCCTAGAGGTGTAAAGCTCTATATATTGTGTATGTCTGTGATGGGAGGTGGAGGTAACCGTCCTCACACCTGGCAGGTAAATGCAAAAAGTTCTTGGCTACATTTTGGAGTTGCTTCTTTCTTTGAAAGCTGAAGCTCCAGCGAGGGGGATCCTATGGAAGCTGGTGTAGCCCAAAAGATCAGACCTCTAAACTCAGAGCAGGGTTTGAAGGCTCTACCAGGGGCTCCCTGCTACATCCTGTGGCAGGTCTCACCCTTTTCGTCTCTCCTGAAATGAGCTCCCAGGGGAGAGGCAAAGATAAGTGGATATAACTGCTTGTGAGGCACACCCATAGGAGAGTGGTGTGGCCATAGAGCAAAAAAAAAAGTAGGAATTGGCTCAATTTGGATATGTGTAATTCCTCCATGTTCTCTGACTCGCTTGTGTTTGGTGATGGCCTTGCCCAGGGAAGCAGGAATGGGGCCATCAGGTCACTGCCAAAGTGTCACTCTCATCCAGGCTCAACAATCCACCTCAGGCCACAAAGGAGATGGGAATGTCCATGTTTTTTCCTTGAACTGGAAAGGTGTGATGTTAAATTTTGGGGGAGCAGGCTGGGGGCTGTTGGGGCGCTCGGTGTGGGTTCCAGAAGCCCAGCAGATGCTGGCCCTGCCCTCCTGCCTGCAGCTTGTGGCTCACCACACGCTCTGTCCCTGTTCCAGATGGTCGGGCACGGTCATTTTTAGACCCATCAGGCAGCACCAGCCACACACTTCAGCGAGGACGAGGGAGGTCCTCTGCGCCCTCCGTGAAGGAGCTGTCGGCTCTGTATCTCTTGCAGACAGCTGCTGCTGCCAACGCCAGCCCCGCACAGCCGGTAAGGACCCGGTCCTCCCCTCCCAGCCACCGGCGGCATCCCAGCAATGTCCCATCCGGCAAGTGGCTGTGAGAGGGTGACAGAGAACGTGTCTGCTTTTGTAAATCTGAAGAAACACCGCGTTTGGTTTCCCAAAAGTGATTATTTTCCCCTCGCTGCTTGCAAATGTAAGATAAATGTGTACAAACACCTGCAAATATAGCATATTTATTAAATTCACACATGCACGCACACAGCAAGCACACACACACAGAGCCCTACATCCACTAACCTGTACAGTTTATTTATAATAAGATTTCCTCTTTATTTGCACATTTATATTCATATACATCCATGGTGGAAATAATCAATACAGAGCAGCACATGTGTCTCCATGGTATCCCCATTCCAACACACACACACTCACACACACACACACATATGTATATATATATATATATACACACATACATATATATATGTCCATATATGTCACATTAAAGCATAACTTTGCAGTGCAACCAGTGCTTCTCTGTTCATATCCCTTAGTCTGGGATCCAGGGATTTAATCCCCCACTCCAGGCTGATCATTGGGCCACAGGATAATACAGGTTATAAGGGTTATGAGGCACATTTTTCCCATTTCCCCAGTGTCACCATGATCTTTTATGAAAAATCCTTTGTTAGGATTTTTCCCTCCTGAGGAGCTGAGGGCCTCAGGAAAGAAATGTAAACAATAACTATCTGCTGCTGTGGAATGCAACAGGTGCATCTGTGATTGGTGCATGTTGGTTGTTTCTAATTAGAGCCAATCACAGATGCAGCTGCATCGGACTCTGAGAGTCACAAAATTTTGTTATGCATTCTATTCTTGTTCTTTCTAGCTGTCTGATGAATATTTTCTCTCTATTCTTTTAGTATAGATTTAATGTATTAATTTAATATAATATATATCATAATATAATAAACCAGCCTTCTGAAAATGGAGTCAAGCCTAGTGTCTCCATACATAGGGAGTTCCCAACACCCCAGTTCCACTGGTGATCCAGGAGTGACATGGGATGGGATTTCATATCTGGACTATTCTTGCAGGCACACTCATGTTTCTCCACACTCTGAACCTTTTCTGGGGCCTGTGGTCAGAGATGCAGTCTCTCGAGTGCTTATCAGGGAGAGGTGCAGATGAAGCAGTCTCAGTTGAAAATAAATAAGTGGGCACTGCATTTGGAAAATTACAGCTGGTTAGAGAACGAAGAAAATGTAGATCAGTTTCATTTTTTTAAAATATTTAAGTATAAGGGAGAATGAAGGCTAAATCAAACTTTGGAGAAATCAGTGCTAGTTTTGTTTTTCCCCTAACTTAAAAAAATATATTTAGGGTTTTGCTTGTTGACTGAGACATTAGGAAACATATATCTGATCAACCTGGAACAAGACTGCTTTCTCAGTTGTACAGAACTGCCAATGAACCAAAGGAGAAAATCACACCTGCATGGTTTTCAGTTTTCTGTAATTGATACACACATTAGTACACATAAGTATATAAAAATATATATGCAGATAATCTGTCTTGCTGTGTAGTTTAATGGCATTTCTCCTCATATCTTTTCCAGAGTACTGTGAAGGACAACTCCATTCACTCTCCCCACAGAGAGAAAAAAAACAAGGTAGGAAATGTTTAAGATAAGCACCGTTATCTAACCAAATATTTGTGGCCTGTGAGTGTGATCTAAATACCCACACAAGGCAGCCAGGAGCACTTACATACTGAATATAGCTATCAGCTGCTCGGCTGCCCTTCCCCACATTCAGAAGTTCTTCACAGATTAAAAAAAAAAAAAAAAAAAAAAAAAAAAAAAAAACCCCCTTAAAAAAAAACCCCTTATTTTAAAAAGTGGATTCCAAGTATGTTGCCTCATGCAAAAGATTTGCATTTTTCACTTGCTGCAAAATATGCTGATTTTGGTGTTCTGAGTGTGGGTTTCTTTTACTAATGTTCAAAACTTATTTTTAGCCAGAACAATCTGTGTGTAACAGAGTGAAATAACACCGTGCACCATTGCTTTGAGCAACAACTAATAATATTCCGGGCATAACTCCGCAGACGTAACTGCACAGGCATGCCAAGGGTCAGCAGATCTGTTTACTGAAAGGAAAGCCACCAGGATTGCAGTCTCTTTTAGACAATGATTAAAGGCTTCAGCTACCTTCCCTGTGGATAAATGCCCAGGCAGTGCAGGTTGCAGGTATTCAGTTCAATGTTCAGTACCCAGGATGCACAAACTGAGGAGAAAAATTGCAGAAGTGGAGGCTCAGATGGGGACTGGACAAGCACAGCCCACTCTGTTCACTTTTGTACCAGCACTGTTGTGAATTTGAGATGAGCTGAGTCTGACTGAGAATAAACAAGACTAACTTTCCTGACCCCCAGCTATAGGTGGTGCCCCAACTTCTGGTCCCTCAGCCTTGCTTTTCCTCCTCAGGCAGCGCAGATCATCAGGCCTGCTGATTCCAGCAGTTTGTAAACCTTAGTTAGCCTCGTGCCTGTACAAGTCTGCAAATCAGAAGAGCTTTATTTAAGTTTCCAACTGTACAAATGTGCATCTACTCTTGTGCAAATGGGGCACACTTCTGAGTGTAACAGAAGAAATCATTAATCAGATAAACATCCTTCCCCAAGCCCTCTCTCCTGAGCAGTGAGTGGGCACCCCACAGTGCTACCAAAAGCTCATCACATTACCTCACCAGACAACCTCATCAGCTCAGTTTGACACTTTGCTTCCTTCTCCCCATTTTCTTCCTGAGACCTCTTCACAAATAGCTCCTTGGCTTTCTCCTGCACCCAGATCTTTTGTTCCCTGCAGGTCCTCAGCCAGGGACACAACAGTTCTGGACACTGGCCAGCAGGAGGGAGAAGTTAAATTTTCACTGACTTTTCTAAGTCAGCCTTATCCTTCTTGTGGTCCCTCTCTCTTGGTCACATAGCCCAAATCAGGCACATGTATTGTGCTCTAGCTGGACTGAATCCTGGGAATTGTAGACTAACCACCTCACCTGGATTAGAGACCTCGCTTTGCTGTGGAACCAGGGCTAACACCAAGCCTGCAGCGTGTGCAGTGATGTGATGTTTTGGAGTGCTGTGTGCTACTGAACTAAAGGTATGGAGCTTACTGGGTGCACGGATTTCCCCTGTTGGCTTTTCCCTTTGCCATTCACTCCATTAACAGCCACCGGGATGGGGGGTGAGAGGTGATGCTGACGTTTAAAACTGTTTCCCCAAAGATGTCAGAGGCTCAGAAATCATCTAAAGTTGCCATTCAGAAAATGGAAGATGACTTGCCTCCCCCTCCAGCCGTTGGCTCAGTCCAGGTCGTCGCTCCAGGGGGCCAGGATCTCAATGCACTCCCTGTGCCTCCTCCAAAGCAAGCCTTCTCCAAGTTCTACCAGCAGCGCCAGGTGAACGAGCTGAAAAGGCTCTACAGGCACATGCACCCCGAGCTCAGGAAGAACCTGGAAGAAGCTGTGACTGAGGACCTGGCAGAAATGCTTAACACCGAGGATCCCAATGCACAGGCCTCCGTGAACCTGGATAAAGTTCTCCCGGGAGAGGTTCAGTCCATGCGCTGGATTTTTGAGAACTGGGCACTTGACTCCATTGGGGACCATCAAGCCACGAAGAAGCTGACAGAAGAAGAGATCATTCCCAGTGGGGATGTGAAAAGCACTTCCCTGAGGTTTGAAAACCAGTCCATAAATGGATACAACCTGTCAGCATCAGCCAAGGTGTCGGAAACTGACCTTGCCAGAGGGGATGTTCGCACTGCCCGGTGGCTCTTTGAAACCCAACCACTGGACACATTAAATAAACTATATTCGGATGAAACTGAGGTGCAGGAGGCAGTTCTCAAGGAGCCTGTCCAGGGAGGTGACGTGAAAGGGGCCAAACAGCTCTTTGAAGCACAGTCCTTGGATGCCATAGGACGCTGCTCCTCAGTGGAGGAGAAGAGCATCCTACAACTCAAGTCAGAAATCCAGGAGCTTAAAGGCGATGTCAAGAAGACTATCAGGCTCTTCCAAACAGAGCCCCTCTGTGCCATCAGAGACAAAAGTGGGACTATCCATGAAATCAAGTCCGTCTGCCGAGAAGAAATTCAGACCAATGCGGTCAGGACGGCTCGCTGGCTCTTTGAGACCCAGCCCCTGGATACCATCAATAAGGACACTTCCAAAGTGCAGATAATCCGTGGGATTTCACTGGAAGAAATTGGAAGGCCGGATGTCAGTGGCGCGAGGTGGATATTTGAAACTCAGCCTCTGGATGCCATCAGAGAAATCACAGTTGAAGAACAAGACTTCCAGGCTTCAACAGATTTTGTCACAGGGGCGGATGTCACTAAACAACGATTGCTCTTTGAGACCCAGACTCTTGACTCCCTGAAAGGAGAAGCTTCAGAGAGTGTTGTAGCCAAAGAACAAGTCATTGGAGGTGATGTGAAATCTACACTCTGGCTCTTCGAAACACAGCCAATGGAAATCCTGAAAGACAATTTTGAGGTGGGACGTTTGAAGAAAGTAGAGCTTTCAGCAGAGGAGAAGGGAGATGTGAAGCAAAGAAAACATGTCTTTGAGACCTGTCCCCTTGGCAGTATCTCCAAGGCATTTGAGGAAGAAATTCCAGCCACCAGCATGGAAGAGGTAGTGAAAGGGGATGTAAAATCTTTCAAAACCCTGTTTGAGACTCTCCCCTTAGACAGCATTAAGCAGGCTGATGCTGAGCCCACCACCAAAGAAGAGGAGGAGAAGATTCCAGCTGGCAATGTCAAAGCCAACCAAATCCTGTTTGAGACAACACCCCTGTATGCCATCAAGGATAGCTTTGGCAATTTCCATGAAGTCACCTCTGTAAGCAGAGAGCAGATCATCAGCGGTGACGTCAAGAACTACAAATGGATGTTTGAAACCAGACCCTTGGACCAGTTTGATGAAAGCATCAAGAAAGTGGATATAATACGGGGGATCACAAAACAAGAGGTGGTGGCTGGTGATGTCAAGACAGCCAAGTGGCTCTTTGAAACTCAGCCCATGGATGTCATTCATCTCCAAGCCACGGAAGGGGAGAAGCACCCCTCAGTGAGGCGGGAGATCTCCCAGAAGGGGGATGTGAAGACCTGCCGGTGGCTGTTTGAGACCCAGCCCATGCACACCCTGTACGAGAAGGTTGAGAAGAAGCGGGAGGAGGATGGCAGTGTGCCCCAAGGCGATGTGAAGTCCTACACGTGGATGTTTGAGACTCAGCCCCTGGACTCCCTGAAAGGCCAGGAGGAGCAGTATTTGCAAGTCAGTAAAGCCTACAGTCAGGAGGAATTGCAGGGAGTGGATGTCAAAACTGTCCGGCACCTGTTTGAGACTGAACCCTTGGGCAGCAGCGCTGTCAGTGAAGCTGACAGGAAAAAAACCATGAGGTACTCCAGCCGTGTGGAGTTCCAGTCTGGGGAAGTGTCCAGAGTGAAAGAGTTCTTTGAAGCCAAGCCCTTGGACATAGCCACGAAGCCAAAATCCCAGAAGGATGCTGGAACAATTGAAGCTGGGTCTGTGCACAAGTTCACGTGGCTCTTTGAGAACTACCCCATGGACACCCTGAAGGATAACTCTGAGGGCATCCAGGAAATACCTCCTGAAAAGGATGCCAAGGGGGGAGATGTTGGAGGAAAAAGGTTTGTATTTGAGACCTATTCCCTTGACCAAATCCACGACAAAGTGGATGAGACAGAACTCCAGAAGATCCAGAAAGACACCATGAGCAAAGCTAACGTCAAGTCCTGCACAATGCTCTTTGAAAGCCAACCTTTATACGCTATCCAGGACAAAGAGGGAGGATACCATGAGGTCACTTCTGTACAGAAAGAAGAAATCATGAAAGGTGACATGAAAGGTGCCCGGTGGTTGTTTGAAACTAAGCCCCTGGATCAGATCAAGAAGGAAGAAGAAGTGTTTGTGATTAGGGCTGTCACCCAAGAGGACATCAAGAAAGGAGATGTCCAGACTGCGCGGTGGAGGTTTGAGACAGAGCCTCTTGACTCCTTCTCAGGGGGAAAGTTGTCTGTGCCCAGAACAGTGGATGATGTGCAGAAGGGAGATGTTCAGTCCAACAAGCAGCTCTTTGAGTCCCAGCAAGTGGGCCAGAAGAAGTACGTGAGGATGGTCAGCGTCAGTGATGTGCAGCGGGGTGACGTGAGGACATCCACTTGGCTCTTTGAGAACCATCCTGTGGACTCCCTGTATGGGGATGCAGAGAGAAGCTCATCCATGAGCACAGTGCAGAGAGAGGACAGCCAGAAAGGGGATGTAAAACGCTGCACCTGGTTGTTTGAAACCCAGCCCATGGACACCCTTAAGGACACAGAGGTGACAGCCAGCGCTGGGGCCCAAGAAGAGATCCCTCGTGCAGATGTGAAAAGCACAACGTGGCTCTTTGAGAGCACACCCCTAGATAAATTTGGTGCTTCTGAATCTGGCATAGAAATAGAACTGAAAGAAAGAACCATGAAGGAAACTTTAGAGACTCTCTGCACTTGCCAGGCTATCCAGCATGGTGGGATCCTCATTGAAGCTAATGATATGGAGAGTGTGAAGATGGTGAAGTACCAGCTCAGCAGCCCAGGAGCTCCAGAGATCCTGAAAGAGGAGATTGTGGGAGGCCACTTGCAAAGGATTATGCTGCAGCTCCTGCACAGGACCAATGTGGAAGCACAGAGCATGCTCGTGGAGGAGGACAGAGAGGGCAAGATCAAAGTAAGCCCATTGCAGCTGCTGGACCAGAGTGAAGCTGTTAAAGGCAAAGATGACTTGAGTGGAGATGTTGCCAAGGCCTTACAGGGTCTCCTCAGCCAAGATGCTTCCATCAAAAAGGGGATGGTCCTACAAGAGACAAAGTCGGGATCACTGAAGATGACTCTCTACTCCCTTTTGTTCCATTCTGTCCAGCAGAAAGTCGTCAAGGGGGATGTGAAATCAACAATTGGGAACTTGTTGGCTTCTTCTCAGGAGCAGAAAGCAGCAGCCACCATCAAGCGTGAGGACAACGAGAAGGGAAATGTCCAACTTTTTGCGAGCTGCATTGAGAAGGGAGACCTCAGCTATCTGAAGAATCTCCAGCAGGAGTCAGAGATACAATCCCTCATCTCCTCCCAAGCAGAGGAGGATGGGGCAGATGAGAGCGGCCCACGGGTTGTGCAGGGGGCTAACATACATGTCTTGGCAAATAAAGAACAAATGGAGAAAGTAATTGCAGGAGGTGAGCCAGGGGCTATGGAGGGAGCAAAAAAGGGATTTGCATGTGAAAGCGTGGGCAGAGAGGGTGTGTTAGAGAGAGAGGCTGTGCATGCAGCAGGTGTGGCAGGCACCACTGTGCAATGTCTTGGGAAGTCCCTGCCCACAGCGATGGGAAAGGAAGAAGTTCTGTCTGGAGGGCTTAAGGTGACTACAAAGTCAATCCAAAGGGCTGCAGATGCCAGCAAGAAGGCAGAGAAAGAAGAAGCCACCACTGCCCATTTGAAGGAACCAAAATCTATGGTACAAGGCACATTTCCAACACAAGTGACAGCTCAGAGGGCAGAAGTGGATGGGAAACAGCAGAGTGTGCTGCCTGGGGAAGCCAGCCAGACTCAGACAGAAGAAAAGGCTCTGGGGACTGATCTCCAGGCTGCAATGCAAAGCCTGAGGCTGGCAACAGCAGAAGCAAAAAACATTCAGCACCACGTTCAGAGCAAGTTCCAGAGGAACAGGGAGGAGGTCCACACAGCCTGCAGGCAGCAGACAGTCAGCTCACAGGGGACCATGACCCTTCAATCAACCCTACACCAACAGGACTCCTCATCCACCAAGAAAGAGAGCAGCAGCACTGCCACCAGGACCACCACCACTAGAGTCCAGGAGGCATCCAAGACGCACACAAGCGTGTCTCAGAAGAGCATAGCATCACACAAAAAGGTCAGTGCTTCTGAGGAAGTACAGGGACGACAACTATTGAGCCAGGAAATCCAAGTTGTGCCCAGTAGAGATTTTAGCATTAAGGATGGCCTTTATGCTGCCACACCCGTGAAAACCTATGTAAACCCTTGTGTTGAGTCTGATTTCAAAGAGCAATCAGAGCAAGAAGAAAGAGATGTTGGTGTCAGAGGGGATGTGCAGACAGCTATCAGAGCGCTGCAAAGTGCCGCCACAGAACAGCGCCTGGTAGAAAAGGAGGACGTTGTCCGAGGTAATTTAAAAGCCACACTTCAGTCGCTGGAAAAGTCTAATGTTAATGTCTCCAGAGGGGATTTTAAAGCTGCTATGATATACAGAAATGCAGGGCAGTCCTATTCTGTGTGTAAAAAGAAAAATGAGACTCAACTCGCTAGTAAGAAGACTGCTGTAGTGGCTTCAGGGTCACAGGCTGATAATGACTTTCCTCCTCCTCCCTCAGTTGCTGTGATGAAAGCAGAGCATTGCCCACCCTCAACTAAAGCAGCAAGAGAAGGTGCCCTTCCATTATCAACCAGCAAAGATGGAGCCCCAGGATGTTCTGCACTACTCCAGCCCCCTCTTCCTGCTCTCCCTTCTCTGTCCTGTAAACCCAGTGACCAGAGTCCTGCAGAGAAGCCCAGGACTCCTCCAAAACCAGAAACTACTGCCCCACCCAAGAAAAAACCTGTTCCCCCTCCAAAACCTGAGCACCTCTTACACGAGGCACATTCTGCCTCTGCAAATTACAGCACAATCAGATCAACAAAACCCATCCCTCCACCCTTGCCTCCAAAACCTTCAGGCCTGAGGGAGATCAACAAGCCAAGTCCTTTCCCCACAGATCTGGGATTAAGCTGCATGGAAGTTCATGAACAATCAGGCTATGAGGAGGTTCAAACAAAATGCTGCAATTCAGAGACATCTGTGAAGAAGTCTGTCACGGTTCAGGGTACAAACCCTGAGAGAAAGCAGCCAAAATACACTGCTAAAACCCCTCTCCAAATAGCAGAAGAAAGGTACAAGGCAAGCAAAGGAGGACAAGGAAAGGTGGAACCAGACAGTGCTACAACTTCAAAGCCAATGAAAAATGGAGTGGTTGGTTTTGAAGTCAAGCAGGGAATGATGAGTGATACAGCAGCTGCTCCAAGGAGATGCCCAGGCCAGGTGGCTCAAAGGCAGATAGAGCTGTGCCGAGAGGAGAATGGGTTCTCTTCACTGTCACCTCCGGCCTGTCCTGGCAGAGCACAGGCACAGGATGTGCCAGGACAAACTGAGCCAAGCACCTCCCCTGTGGGTCACAATAACCCTCCCAAAAGAGGAGATGGCACTGCACAAAATGCCTCATCCAAGGTGGAAAGGGAAAGTGTATCTAATTCTTATGGATTGTGGGATAGTCAGAGAGTCATGCAGCAGGTGCATGAGAGGAGGCAAATGTCTCAGTCAATGTCCTTCCATCAGCAGTCAGTGAACTCCTTTGAGGAGCACCAGCAGGGAAACAGCAGGCAAGTGAAATGTCCTGATAGGGAGGCAGAGACACCTGCCCAGGAGAAGCCAGCGGTTGTTATGAGAGAAAAAAAAAAGAGAGAAACGGAAGATGAGCGTCGTAAGAGGTTGTCAGTACACAAGGAAGAGATCATGAAAGGCAATGTCAAGGAGGCTATGGAGATCTTTGAGAACCTCAGGAGACAGGAGCAGCTGCAAGAGATCTTGACACGAGTGAGGGAGTTTGAGGAGGAGACAAGCAAAGTGGATGTGAAAGCTCTCAAGAGCTTCTTTGAGAAGGTCCCCGAGTGGGTTGTGCGCCAGAAGGCCAAGCAACAGGACAAGGCTGAGGCAAAGGAGGACGCTGACAGTGGTTCCTCAGTGGATCTGGTTTTTGAGGACCTGGAGCGAGCAAGTGCTGAGATTCTCCACCTGAAGGAGCAGACACTTGCCCGCATCCAGGACATCGAGGAGGCCATCAAGAAAGCTATTTATTCAGTTTCTAATCTCAAGTCTGAGTCAGACATTGCTGGGCTCTCAGGGCTGTTCAAGGAGTCTCTGGGGAGCACCCAAAGCTCTGTGAGCAGCAGCAACATCCGCAAGATCAGCATTGTTTCGAGCAAAGCCAGGCAAGAGGAAGTCATGCTGGAGACAGGGGAAGCAGCATGTGTGGAAAGTGCAAAGGTGGCAGAAAAGGCAGAGGCAGCCAAGGCAGAGCTGGAGGTTCCCCGCCTCATTCAGTCTCGAGTCAGTTCTCCCTCCTCACCTTCCTACATCACCATTGAGTCTGCTGCCAGGAAACCAGCCGAATCACCCAGGACAGCACATTCCCCCCAGGATGGCCCTTCAGCAGACTGTCTTGACTCTCCAGGAAAGAGGGAGGCTTTTGCTCAGAACAGCTTTAACTCCTATAACCACCCCTCAGCAGGGTCTGCTGGGCACAACACGAAACCCTCAGAGAAGAGATCAGACCCTGTCCAAACAAAAGCTGGGCTGAGCTCCATGAAACAGCACACCCTTGGCAGTGCCAACCATCCAACCAGTGACAAAGAGAAGTGTTCTCTGGACAGCTCCAAAGACAGCTGCCACTGTGGGGTGAAAGGCAGCTTTTCGGAATACCGCTCCCTGAACACCCCCAGCCCACAAAATCCACGGAGGCAGAAAAGCATCTTGGAGCTGCAAACAGGGCCTGACGGGTCCAAGCTCTACGGAGCCACCCGGACTGTCATGGAGCAGTATGAGGAAATGGACCAGTTTGGAAACAAAATCATCACTTCGTCCACCACAGTCACCAAGCAATCCGAGACACAAACATCTTCCACACGTGATGTGGGCTCTCATCCCCAGTATGAAGTATCTGCCTCACCTGTGTTTCAGAGGTACTTGAAGAGCCCAGGTGAAGACTTCCACACCAATGGGAGTTTTCAGGAACCAGGAGTGGTCTTTGTCACCTTTGGCAACTCCAAGCCAAAGAAATAGGAAATTCTGCAGAACAAGAGAGGACTGTATAAGACAAAAGAGAAAGGCCACGATAAACATTTCTCCTGTTTTATCCACATTGCAGACAGGGATTTACCTGCACCCTAAGGACTTCTCAGGGTCATCATCTCGGTGTTTGCACACAGACAGGACAAGTACAGCCTGCCTTGACACTGGAGAACGGCCCTCACCTGGCCAACCCAGTAGACTTGGTGCTGCACCACAGCCCAAAGTCCTGGCACTGTTAGAAGCACAAGGGAAAAATCCATCCATGGGCACCTTGGGGTACTTCCCCCTAGAATGTTTGGTGGAAGTGGTTGGAGGTGTTGGATCGGGCTTCTCTGAACTACTGCAGAAGGCAGGATCAATTAAAGAACCAATCAATCTGGTCACTGGCAAACAAACATCTTTATGGCACCTTCTTTTTCTAAGAAGGACATCCTACACACACACACACACATATATATATAGACACATAAGCTCATATTGATGGGTGGGTTGGATAGGTTTTCTCTTAGCCAGTAAGAAAAGAAAAGAAAAAAAAAAATCTTGAGTTGTTGTCAGTCTTGGACTTGGGGGAGTTATTTATCAGTTTGTTTTTCAGTTCCTGGAAAGTGTTTGATGCTACTGGAAATTGTAAAGCTAAGGCCTACAGCTCCTATCAATGCCATTCCCCCAAAGAATGATGCTATGAAAGATTCTTGAGACAGAATGGTTACTGCTTTCTTTTCTTTATTTCTAGAATTGTAATTTATTATTCAGTACACACAAACCCCTTAGTTTAGATTTTCCATGCTTTCTTACATGTTTACTGTTTAAATACATTTTGAGACTTTGTAAAGCAATTTTTCTTATTATGACTTTGTTTTGTACATTCTCAACTCAAGATTTTAGATCTTTTGTGGCTTTTTTTTTTTAACTTCTATTGCTGCGTTCTGATGGCAAACTTTACCTCTAAAAATACTTTGTTCTGGTTGAGTTTCTTTTGTTCAGTGCTTCTTTCCTCTGAAAATACCTGGAAACCATCCCTCTATGGACCAGTTGAATCACACACTGAGAGCACTCTGAGTCACTGGAGGGATTTGGTCTACACCTCCTTTATGCTGTGAGTGGATCATCAGCCCTGCAGCAAAGAGTGTTCATACTCTGATTTAAAAATTGACTCCAGGGTGATACAGACCCTCAGCCCAGGACTCTGTGTAGGATGGGTACACCAGGAAAGGTCTGGACACTTGTGTGTATCCCTTTCCCCCATGGGAGAAGGCAGATGAGGTGCTGGACCCCCACCAGCCTCATGAGGAGGAGCAGCTGATGAGCAACCCTTCCTCACTGCTGTGCCTCAACTCACCTCACCCTGAGCTTGGGGTGTGAGGGTGGCAAGGAGTTCACTCCAGGTGTGGGGGAATGTGAGGAGCCCATGGAGGGACCAGATTGTTTCTCACAGAATCACAGCATACCCTGAGCTGGAGGGGATCCTCAAGGACCATCCAGTCCAGCTCTGGACCCTGCACAAGAAATCCCCCAAAATCCCACCATGTGGCTGTGAGCATTGTCCAAACACTTCTTGAGCTCAGGCTGGTGCTGTGCTCACTTCCCTGGACACCTGTTCCAGTGCCCAACCACCCTCTGGGGAAAGCACATTTTCCTGACATCCAACATAAATCTCCCCGACACAATTTCAGGCCATTCCCTCAGTTTCTCTCACTGGTCACACAGAGGGGAGGTCAGTGTCTGCCCCTGCTCCTCATGAGGAAGTTGTAAATGCAGCGAGGTCTCCCTTCAGTCTCCTCTTCTCCAGGCTGAACAGACCAAGTGTCCTCAGCTGCTCCTCACACGGCTTCTCCTCAAGGCCCTGCACCTTCTTTGTTGCTCTCCCTTGTCCTTCTTGTGTTGTGGTGACCAAAACTGGCCACAGGACTGGCAGTGAGGCTGTGGAGCTGTGTCCTACAGCCTGGCTCAGACTTAGACTGCCAGCCTCAGGTCTGACTGGAGCTCTTCTGATTGATCTACAGGCACACACCTCATGGCTCAGTCCATCAGTTTGTCTGAGAATCAGACAGTAATTTAATTTAAAAAAAATAAGTTGCTGCAGTTGATGTTTGCCTTTTTTCCTCTGAGGAAAAAGAGCCTACAGTATGAATTAGGAGCAGGACACTGTAGAGGAAGGGACAGTTCAGAGTCTACCACTCCATATCCCTAAGCCCATAGTTAGGTTTTAAATAGCAGCTGTCATCTTGCATTATGAACACCTTGTTCGAGGTATTCCAGACCACGTCAGAGTTCTGCTTCCTCCCAAGAAAAGAGGCACGCTACCAGAATGCACTGATTTACACCTAGAACCCCATGAATTTGAAAGATATGCCAAAAGAAGAATAGGGATATAATTTTCAGCTGAGCTGGAAGAGTAGATCATAATAAACTGAGTAGGTCTATTTTCAGGCAATCACAAAAAAGAAATTCCCCATTCCTTTAGCAGGACCAGTTGCAAAAATAAGGGAGACTTAGTTATCTGGAGATCATATTCAAAAACCTGTTCCACACTCCTTTCTTCTCCCTGTTTGTTTCTATCTCAGCTTCCATCACACGTTTGTTTCTCTTGAAGGACAGCTGTGGAGCAATTTTAGTAAGCTGCAAACAGGTTATTTGGGCAATGAAAATTACTCCACATAAACTCAAATAAATCCAAATATCCTGCACTGCCACTGCTTAAAAATGCCAATCTTATTGTTTGTGTTTCTGGTTTTACAGGACTTCTAAATGTCTCAAAGAGCCATTTATGAGGCTAAGATCATTTAAGATGTGTTTCTTCCATGGTATTTCCATCAGCTAGGAACTGAAATATGATGAGGAGACAGATGCTGTATTATTTCAGCACCATACATGGCTCCTTGAGACACTGAAAGAGCTGGAGAGAAAAAACAAATGCAAAGATTTGAAACAAACACAAGCTGAAGGATCAGTTCACATTCCCTGCACTTCAAACTTTGCAATAATAAACCAGCAGAGCACATACAAACTTTCAGATCCCAAATGAGTTGTCACAGATTTTCTGTGATTTTGGGGTACAAGACATGACATTGTTCACCGTTCTTTGCCCTGGTGGGTCTCTGCATTCTCACACAGCAGATATTTTCAAAAGTAAGCAGGATGGAGAGTTATCTGGACCGGGAGGCAGAGGACAGTTGGTATTGTCAGAACTGTGCCTCCTTGAGGGGTCAAATGACAAATTCAGCTACAGATCTGGTTCTTTTGCAGCACTGGACAGGAAACAAGCTTCATTTGGAGTGCCCACAAAAAGTACTGTCCTTCCCAGCTCTGTCAGTGTGGCCTCCCTGAGGGCACTCAGCCTTCAGTCTGAAAGATTTGTGCTCACCACAGAATCACAGAACCATTAAAGTTGGGAAAGCTCTCTAAGACCATCGAGCCCAACCATTAACACAGCACTACCAACATGCCACTAAACCCTGTCCCCAGGTGCCACATCTGTGGTTGTGTTCGAGGGTCCCAGGACGAGGGAAGAGATGAGAATCTTGACTCCATGTTTCAGAAGGCTGATTTATTATATTATGATAGTATATTATATTAAAATGCTATACTAAAACTATAATAAAAAGAATAGAGACAAAGGATCCATCAGAAAGCTGGACGGGAATAGAAAGGAATGAATAACAAAAGCTCATGACTCTCAGAGAGTCCGACACAGCTGGATCTTTGATTGGTTATTAAGTAGAAACAACTCAAATGAACCAGTCAAAGATGGACCTGTTGATAAACAATGTCCAGACCACATTCCACAGCCATCAGATTGTTAATTGTTTACATTTCTTTTCTGAGACTTCTCAGCTAGAATGGGAGAAAAATCTTAGCAAATGATTTTCATAAAAATATCATGGTGACACCACATCTACGCATCTTTTAAATCCCTCCAGGCATGGTGACTCCACCACTGCCCTGGACAGCCTGTTCTGATGCCTGACAAACCTTTCTGTGAGGAAATATCTTCCAACACCCAATCTAAACCTCCCCTGGCACAACTTGAGGCCATTTCCATTGGTCCTATCACTTTCTGCTTGGGAGAAGAGACAACCCCCACTGGGCTGCACCCTCCTGTCAGGGAGCTGTAGAGAGTGAGAAGGTGCCCCTTGAGCCCCCTTTTCCACAGGCTGAGCCTCCCCAGCTCCCTCAGCTGCTCCTCACAAGCCCTGTGCTCCTGACCCTTCCCCAGCCTCTCCCCTTATCAATAACACAGGCATTTTCAGGCTGGCCTAACTGCTATAAAAAGGTTTCCATTCACACAAGGAAAAAAAGGCAACAGCTGATAAGCCATAATCCAGCTCTAACTTTCAGCACTGCAGTAATCAGCAGTGTGCTGGAAGAGCCTTCCAGGAACAGCCTGTAACTGCTTTCCACAGAAGCCTTAGGATCATTTCCTTGCCCACAGTGCCATTCAATTGCTTCTAATCACCTCTCCATCTTCCAGACCATTGGCAAGTACACCTCTGAAGAGCAGGAGTGCTTGCAATGTGTCAGACAAGGAGCATTGAAAATAAATCCCCCTGTGAAAGAGAGCAGTATCCCCCACAAATGGTTACCCCACTTTGGAATGACACTCCAGGTGTTCAGACATTCATTCCCAGTTCAGAGGAGAGAGATCCTGCTTGTTTGCTAAACAGCTCTGCTGCCTTCTTTGCTCATGATTAAAGGAAAGCATTTTTTTTTTTCTTATATAACACAAACATCTTAAGTTACTCTTCTCTGCCAGGGCACAGACCCTTGTGCTGGGTGAGAGCTCATCACCAGCAAAGGAAGTTCTGCAGCCACACTGGTGAAATTCACCTTGCAAGCAGATCAATTTTGTAAAACTACATGGGCCTGTTTCAGGGTAGATGTTTTAGATTCTTTAGAATCTTTATATTCCTTTAATTCTCCATTGAGAATACTGGGAGTTTAGACACCCATTACTTCTGTAGTCACTTACATCTATGGTCTGCTCTCTGCAAAGGACTGGAAGACAGAGGGGTGCTGGGATCATTTCAGACTGAAGGAAAGACAGGGATTTTGTTTACATGTTTCCTTCTAGAAGGAAGAAAGAAACCTCAGGTTGTTAAACTCATCTTCTTGAAAGTGTTGTCACAAAAACAAAGATGACTTGGCCTTAATGGTATGTTCAGACAAATGGAAGTTAAAAGTTAAAAAGTTAAAAATTGGTTCCCCAGGTGTCTGTTGCAAGCAAAAGACAAGATTTTGTTCCCTGCCTTCTTCTTGTTCATGTCTACTCATCTCTTGAGATACAGAAACATCTCTCCTGTTTCATAGAAACATAGAGCCAGAGAATGTTTTGGGTTGGAAGGGACCTTAAAGATCATCTAATTTCAGAGCCCTGCCATGGGTGGGGACACTTTCCACTGGATCAGGTTGCTCAGGGTCCATCCAATCTGGCCTTGAGCATTTCCAGGGAAGGGGCACCCACAGCTTCTCTGGATGCCAACTTGTTGACTCTGGTCACAGCTAAAATCTGGCCATCAGCCACTCCACATGAGAGCAGAAAGTGAACTTGCCTTTTCTTTGAGTTGAAAATGCTGCAAACCAGGGTAGGAACATATGGGGGAAAAACAGAGGGATCAGAGAGCCCCAGCAAAACTGTGACAAATAAGCTCCTACAAAGAGGCAGAGTTGCCCTGATGTGAGGGAGTGTCAGTACTTAGAGCATTGATCTGTCAGAGTTAGGCTGGGCCCAGCTGTGCTCCTTCTGGGGCTTTGGAAAGACCTGCATTTCAGATTAACCCACCAGCTGAGCCTCTGCTTTGCACCACAGTGAGGGGTGCACAGAGACATCCTCACTGCCTCTCGGTCACTTGACCATGCAGAACACCTGGAGCTATTTCTGCAGCTGGGCTGTTAGCCAAGATTCTTTTCCCCTCTCTCTCTCCACTACTGCGGCTGGTGCTGGTAATGAATTCCAGAGAGATTCTCTGGGCTTTTCACATAAAGAGGTGTTTGGGGAATTGGTTGTGGCTCACAACACAATCCAGAGAGTAAACACAGTGGAGAAAACCACCAGATCCATGGAGCTGTGGAAGCTTTACACTGAAATGATCTGCCTTTCCAGGGCTTGGACTATGTCTGTGTGAGGAGCCGTGACATATCAGTGATTCCAGGAGCTGCACAGAGTTTTTGAGTCAGAGTAAAATTTCTCACCTCACTCAAGGTTTTTAAATATTTCAACAGAATGAATCATTTACTCTCAACCAAATGGACATATTCTTTCTCATCAGAGATGCAAGGGTGTTCTGTCTTTCTGTTCTGACTGAAAATAAACATTGACCCATCCAGGATGACAGGCAATTTGAGTCAGACAGGAATCTGAACTCTCACAACAGATCTACAAGAGAACAACGAGAAAACACAAGGCAAGCAGGAAATCCAGTAAATTACCTTGCAGATACACTTCCAGCTGGTCATGATTCAGTTATTTAACCTCAGTCTCTCCTTCCTCAGCTCATGTTGAAAGAAATGTGTGCCTCCTGCCTGAAGCCTGTGTACCCCATGGAGCGTGTGGTCACTGACAAGGTCTGTGTGCACCGCTCGTGTTTCTGCTGTCGGGTCTGCGGGAGGAAGCTGAGGTGAGTGGTGGAACTCAGGACCATTTATTTTTAAGGGATACCCAAGTAGTTTCTATCAAATTTGTCCAAGGGTAATTCCGACAGAGCAGGACTCAGGAAATGAGAAAAAGGGCCGGGCAGTCTTCCTGATTCCATCTCCATCACTGGAGGCTGAAATCTGCCCAGCTCAAGCCTTCAGACACCTCTGGATCAGGAATCTGCATGGATGACGGTGCAAGGGTGAGCTGGAACTACAATAAATATTCACAGTTTGGGAATACTGATAGGAGATGTCATTGGAGGAGTCATTTGGGTGCCTCTTCTGTTCATAGAATCATTAAGGTTGGAAAAGGCCTCTAAGATCATTGAGTCCAACCATTTACCCAGCACTGTCCAGCACCAAATCATTTTCCCAAGCTTCACATCAAGCCAGGTAGGTTGGAAAGCACCTCTGGAATCTTCCACCCAGCCTTCTCAGGCCCAAGGAGGGCAGGAGCTCAGGAACATGTCCAGGAGAGTGTGAATGGCTTCAAGGCTGGAGGTTACAGAGTCTCAGTTGGGGCCCCCTTTGAACAGCTGAACACCAGTGAAAATGGCTTTTCTTGCATCTCATCACAATTTCCTGTGTCACAACTTGTTCCCATTGTCTCTCATCCTATCACTGCCCCTCTCTAAGAGCACTCCAGCCCTGTCTTCTCCATAACCATAAAATAGACACACCCAGCCAGGAGTTTCTCCCTCCTGACCTTCTCCTGCCTAACCCAGCTCTCAGCCTCTCCTCAGGTCACACAGGTCCCTCACCACTTTAGTGGCTTTTTGCTGGATTCCTTCCAGTACTGCAATGTCTTTTTTTGCCGTGAGGAGCCCAAAACTGGACTAAGTACTCCACGTGAAATTCTAAAAAAGTCAAATATAGAGGAACATTCACTTTTCTTTGCCATGCAGCTCAGGACATAGTTGGCTTCCCCATCCCCAGGGCACAAAGCTGATTTGTTTTAGCTTCTCAGTGGCTGAGACAGCCACCCCCTGTGAGACTGCTTGACATCCTGTTGCCCCCAGCTCTGCAGACACTTCCTCCCATCCTGCAGTTGTTGTATCATGGGAGCCCTGGGCACTTTTACCCATAAGGTTCATGCTGTGCATACAGGGGCAGAGATGAAGTGCTGGTATATAGCCTGGCCTGTAAATGAGAAAGGGATTGCACATAACCTGGCCTACAGCCCCCAGAGGTACTGCAAGGAAATGTTTAATTTTTCATGTTGTTTTGGTGTTTGAAAGAAAAATCAAACATATTCTGAGAAAGCCAACACTACTTTTCAAAGGTTTCATTCTTCAACCCCCTCCCTCCCTCCCTTCCCCACTGAGAAATGATTTTGCTGAAAGCCTGTCCATCAGTGCCACAGCTCCCCTCCCACACAGCCACTGACAGCTGTGCCAATATGTGTTTTCCAGCTTGCAAAACTATGCTGCCCTCCACGGGGTGTTCTACTGCCAAGTCCACTACAAGCTGATGGCTGGGGCTGGAAGCAGAAGTGAGATGGAAAGGATGGAGCACCACCAGGTTCAGCATGGTCCACAGCCACAGGACTGGTGTAACAGGGCCAAAAAGACTGAAAAAAGAGAGAAACCCACATCCTTCAATGCACAGTGTGATCTGCAGCTGGCTGAGCACAGGAACAGCAGGGCTGTCCTCGTAGGGAACAAGCTCAGAGCAGTCTGGCCACCTTCAGAACCAGCCTTGGCTGTAGATGGGAAAGCTGGAAATGGAGTGGGTTGCTGGAAAAATCCTGCACTGAGCCTGCAAGCCTACCAGGCTGCAGGCACCATAGTGCTCAGAGGCCAGGAGGGAGCAGTGGAGAAAGGAAGATTCCTACCTGGAATCACCTACACCAAGGAAAGAGAGCAGGCATGTTCCTGGCCCAAGAACAGAGAGCAGAGAGGCCCTGAAGAGGCTGGGGATGGGGATGTGCCTGAAGGGAAGAGGGGTGGGAAGGTGTCCCAGAGAGTGGCTGCATTCCAGCAGGGCCAAGCCCAGCAGAACACAGGACCTGCCTGTGCCCCCCTCCCTCCCGTCCTGGAGCCTGTGACACCTCTGCCTCGTGCCTCTCTTGCTCCCCACCCCACACACCAAAGCACCAAACCCACGCCCAGGGTGTACCTGGGGGGCACAGGGGGCTGCACTCTCGCTGCCACAGAGGTGCCAGTGACACAAAACAAGGTCTGTGCGTCACTGAGCATACCCAGCAAAGGAGGCACAATCACAGATGACAAGCCTGAGCTGATCACAGCCACCCCAGATACTGCAGGGGCCAAGCATCACCTTGGAGAGGGAATGAACAGCACACAGGCCATTCATGTGCCAGGAGAGCCCAAAACCAGAAACACCACAAATACAGAGCTAAAATATACAGCTGAGGATATTGATCCCCCTGAAGATGAAGCTGAACAAGCCCACTCCCCCCATAGAGTGTTGAGGACCTCTTCTGTATCTTCTGGCTCCCTGGAGCCAGGAGGGCTGGGTGTGTCACCTGAGATCACTGAGATGTTGAAAGAGAAATCAAAGGCAAACACCAGAGAATTCCCTGGCAAACAGATGCCATTAACTTTGGGGCAAGCTATGCAGCCATCCAGCAGAAGTGATTTGCCTGGAATTGAGAGGAAAAGGGCAGAATTTGAGAAGACAAAAGAAGATAAACCAGTAACTATGGGAGCCTCTCTGGAAGACCCCAGTCCTGAGGATGCATCTCAGGAAAATGAAGCTGAAAAGAGCAGAGTCTCTTCAGCTGGCTGTCCAGACAGGACAGATGATCACAATGTGTCCTCTTTACAAGAAACAGAACCTCAGGACACATGTGGCCCACTGAAAAGTGACACGCCTGAGGGTATTTGGAGACAGGATACTAAATCATCTGGCAAGGATTTTCTAGTATCAATTGACACACCTCTGAAAGGAACTTGTGCCCCTTGCCCCTCACATGATGAAGTAGACAAGCGCAAGTCAAAGGAATCCAGGGAAGTTCTTAGTGAAAACACCTTGCACGTTTCTGAGCAACCAGCCAAGACATCAGAATATTCCAAACCAAATACATCCTTGGATAAATGCAGAGGCCATCCAGTAGGTGAAGAAAAAGATATGAAACTTCCAGGGGAAAGCACTGGGCCTGTGTCACAGACCGGGGCCCAGAGCAAGGAGGCCAAAAGCAGCCGAGCCTGTAGAGAGACACCAGGTAAAGGTTTCAGGCTGGGGAAAAACCCCTTCATTACCCTTTTTGGCTCTGAAGACAAAGGCAGAACTCCCAGGAAAGAAGCAACAACCCAGAGGAAACCCACAAAACCCCAGTCAGCCCTTGCCACTTTGTTTGGTCACTCGTCAGAGAAGAAGCAGAGTGCACCAGAAAAACCTGCAGGATCCTCAGAGCAAGCAAATATTGATGGCAGGACAGAAAAGGCCCAGGGCCTCCTCAGCTCCTGCAGCCAAGAAAAGCAAAATTCCTCCAAGAATGATCAGCTGCCACAGCCTGGAAAGGTGGAGGTGTTTCCTAAACACATCCAGGAGAGCTCTGGAGGATTCTCAGGCCCTGCTGAGAGCAAGGAGACTGATGTCTTGTTGTCAACTCCCAGCACAGCCATGTCACATGATGGTAAATGTGAGAGAACTGAACTTGACATTCATGACCAAGAGTCTTTAAATAGTCAGGTTTGGCAGCCACACGACAGCTGTTGGCCCCCTCTCATGCCAGGACAGAAAAGTCAGAAGGAATCTGCAGGAAGCTCAAATCATGGAACAAGCCCTCTGCAGCTTTCTCCAGAGATTAGGCCTGCAGCTGACAACAGCAAAAATCTCACCAGGGAAAGGAATCACCATGATGCTCATCTGCCAGGAACCCAGAACCTGCTGAGCTTGGATGTCCAGGATACAGGGGCACAGGATGGGATGTTTTTTCCACCAGGCAATTCAGAAGAGTTAGGCAAGGAAGCTGAGCTTCAGTTTGGCAACATGGATTTTCTGGGGGGCAGTAACTTGTTCTTCTCTGGACGACAAGATTTCCCCAGTGAAGCAAATGAAACTCCAAATTCAGATTTGCAAAACTCAGAGGCAGAAACTCCACGTCTCTTTGATCCAAATCCTTTTGATTTTTTCCAAGAAATCTCATCAGAAACAAACACCTCACTAGAACTCTGGGACACCTCCAGCCTCTCGCTTCTTGATGGGCAGGATGAGATTAATATGAGAGACCTGGAAGGAATTAAGGGCTGTGAACTCCTGCTGCAGGTGGACCCACAACGCCAGGCTCCAAAGGCAGCAGAAGAAATGTTTGGAATGGGTCTCAGTGCTGAAGGCTCCACAAAAAACCAGCTCCCTACACAGGATGACAATTGTCCCTTAGCACACACGTTCAGCAGCTGTGCTTCTGAAACCTCTCATCAGGGTGTCCTTGATCATTTTCATGTTGATTCCACCAAAACGGGCCAGGAGGCTTCTGAAAAAAGGAACAGGAGCAGAAAAACATCAGGAGACAAAGAAGATTATGACAGTCTGTCTTCTGAAGACTTGGAGATGTTAAATTATGACCTTTCAGAGAAGGAGTTCTTTATATAGGTGAAAAAAAACCAAAAAAGCAACCAAACACAGGGAGGGCCGTGTGGGATTTTAAAGCTTTTAAAATCAGCACAAGTTTGCTGATATGAGACCAAAAGTGATTTTTGAAACCCACTGTACAATGATAAGCAAAGAAAAGTGAAATGAGCTTGCCCAGGTCAGAAGGGCAGAGGAGGGAAATGAACTCTGCTGTCTTGAAGTCTTTCAAGGTGTGGGGACATTGCTAAATCTGCTCTCCCTGTGCCACTGCACTCTGCTCCTCCCTGAGTGCCCTTTGCAGAAATATTACATAACATAAATGCTATAGGAGTTAACAATTATACTCATGATAAACAAGCTCAAGAGAAACACCAGAGGGTCAAAGCATGAACACGTGAACTATGAAAAGGGTCACAGAGCATATCAATTCACATGTTTTAATCAGCTGTCTGTAAAAAAAAAAAAAAATTTAAAAAATTTAAAAAGGTAAAGGTGTTAAAATGATTAATTTTTAAAATAGAACAAAATGAAATGAAATGGAGTGAAATGAAATGAATAAAATAAAGTAAAATAAAATAAAATAAATACCCAAACAATCTCCTTGCCTCACCAGTGCCAAAATAACCCTGACTGTGCCAGATCTGCTGGAGGAATAAAGCTGTTTAATGACTGCATCTACTGCAAAGCAGTGTCAGTGCTCTGTGCAGGGAAACTGCTCTATCAACATAAATCAGGGAAAAAAGGGATATCCTTGTGATTTATATGATTCATCAAAGGCTGAAGGCAGTCTCACCTTGGGGTGGGCCAGGAAATTCAGGGTAAAGGAGCTGCTGGCTCAGAGCTGTGCCTGAAGCCTGGCCAGGCTGGGCTTGGAGGTGCACAGGAGGCTCCAGAGACCAGACACCTCTCACTGGAGCAGCGGGAGGTGGGTGGCCCTGTCACCTGTGCAAAGGGGGCTCAGAGCGATGGCCCAGAGGAGTTGTCACTACCAGATGACACCCATAAACCTGATCTCACCCTGCCAGCTCTCAGAGGAAGAAGGGAAAGGCAGGAGCACCATGGGGGGTGGGTACGAATCCATTTCCCCACAATTCAGCCCAGCACAGAGGTGTCCAAAGGGGTCTCCAGCCACTGTCACTCCTGATGTGCAGAGAAAAGCCAATTCCATGAATTCATGCATCAATGCTCTGTTTCCTGCACTGGGCCTCATTCCCAGGCACTGGTTTCTCTCCCTGAACTTCTCTCTGGGATGCTCCCACTCCCTTGTCCCTGACATGCATACACAGGTTTCCAGCTGTCCCATCCTAAGACCTGCTGGTTTCTGATGCTCCCTGACAGAGGCTTCTCCTTTTTCAGGAGGCTTTGCAAGCCCTACCTGGGCAGAGCTGCTGGAAGAGAGAAACAAGCCCAGGATCCCTACAAGTGGGGCTGCAGCAAAGAGCAGCTTGCAGGGCTGCCCCAGCCTTCCTCCCTGAGAGATCTCCACCATGTAGGATTGACCCATCAGCCCTAGGTGATGGAGACAGTTATGAAGACATCTTTCCATGAGAAATGTCATCTGAGGGTGACAAAGGACTGAAGTTTCCCAGGGCTGCAGAAGAGCCTGGCTGGTCATGGCTGGAAGAACAGCTCTAGGGAAGGAGTCACATCTGCATTAGCATATGAAACTCACTCAGATCTGGGTCACCCCCAAGGAGGGTTTATACTCATAAATTGGACCTTTGCCACAGAAAATTCCTCAGCTGGGGGCTGAGGAATGGTAGGGAAGACCATGAGCCACACAACAGGGTGAGCCTGAGGACTTGAGCTTGGTGCACACTGACAGAGAAAGCAGGACAGGGACAAATGTCTCAGCCAGAGCAGATCTCCTTGGCCAGGTCATCCCACCAAAAGGCCAGAGATGCATTTAGGGTAAAAGGAATGTCTGGAAGTCGTTCAGCTCAGCCTCCTGCTCAGGGAATATCTCTGAAAAACAGCAAGTCCACTCATCCAAGGATGTGGATGCAGAGCTGAGTGATGTTTGGCTTTGTGGTGTGTGCAGATGATAAAGGCACAGCACTGGTGTGAATTTGCACAACTCTCAGCAACATTTACTCCTCTCTTCCTTTACTCTGAACAGCACTAACCAGTGTGATCTCACTCTCCCACTCCACCTTAAGGGTGATGCTTTAAAATCCAATATTCTTCTCCTTTACTGACTTTCAGAAACACAATACACTATTCCCACTCCTGAAACACCAGTCCAGGTTGTGTGACCCAGGAGTGACTTTGTGTGGGGCTCAGATATCCTATGGGCACTGAGAGTGAAAGACAAAGCACTGGACAGGAGATTTGCAATGAGCAGGTTAGTGATGTGTTCATGGCTCTGGTAAAAGCAGCCTGGAGCTCTGGTAAAACCAACTTTTGCCAAATAACACACAAAATTTCACTCACTGAGGGCAATGCAGACAGCCAGTTTAGCAGGAATAAAGACCCAAGGCACTCAGGGAGTCCACCCAGGAAGCAGCTCAGATGTGCAGCAGAAATCAGATCAATCTGCTTTTCAAGTGACATCAGAACCTCAGGCAAAGCCAAGCTGGTGTCATTTCCCAATTCCTGTGTGCTCTGAATGTCTGTGTGTGTAACCTGCTCTTTTCCCTGAGGATACTCTCTCAGCCAGGTCTATTCTAGGATTAGCCCAAGAAACTGTAGCTTAGATCTAGTTTTATGACTAACCTGGGTTTCTACAAATGAAACCAGAGAGCTTGGGACACAGCTGTCAAGAGCAAGTCTATTGCACTACCAGACATATTTCCTGCTCCAGAGGAGAAGTGTTCTTCTGCTCCTCTTCCATATTCCCTTACATTTCTCTGTCTCCAGGATGCACTACATAGTCATTAAACCATTAATGGGAGCAGCAAATTTGCTCTGTTTGCATCCCCACCCCCAGCAAAATTAACCCTCATTTGTAGAATCCCAACTTCATGCCTCAGACACAAACCTTGTGCTGCAGCACAGCGGCCTTCAGGAGGCCTTGTGACACTTCTCAGGCTGGAGAAGGATAAGATGTCACTACACCATCCCCAAGAGCGGCAGTGCTCTGGCACCTTTGTTCTATCCCCAAGAGCAGGGAGGGAATGGCTGGTGACAAAGTGCAGCCTGGAGCACTGCACTGTATCATCAGAATGGACTGGTGTGCCAGTGCAGGTGCTCATTTTATCACTCTGGATTAGGGCTTTAGTGCTCACACAGTTTAAACATTAATATTTGCCTATTTAAGCCATAGGCAGCAGCGCAGCCTGCTCACAACAGTGCTCACCATGGCTGAGTTTGGGGATCTTTTGAGGGCTCTGGGGGAGTTTGGGCTCTACCAGAAACTGCTGATCCTGCTCCTCTCCCTCCCACTACTTCTCAATCCTTTCCAAATGGTTGGCCAAGTCTTCATGGTTGTGGAAGTGCCTCACCACTGTGACACCAGCTGGATCCGCGCCGTCGGCCCCAACCTGACGGAGGAAGAGCAGCTGAACCTCACCCTGCCCCGCGGCGCCGACGGGCAGTTTGAGCAGTGCTCCATGTTCTCCCCGGTGGACTGGGACCTGGATGCCATCCTGGCCTATGGACTGAACCACACGCAGAAGTGCAGCAGTGGCTGGGTGTACCCCTCAGAGCAGCCACCGTCCCTGCTGACCGAGGTCTGTGCTTGCTGCTTGATGTGCTGGGGTGTGGAAAGGAGGGGGTGGGATACCCCAGCCTGTGCTTGGGTCAGCCAGTGCCAGCTGTGCTGGGAGGGGATGAGATATCCCAACCTGTGCTTTGGCCAGCCAGTGCCAGCTGTGGTGCAGGCAGATTGAGATTTACTGCAGGATTTTGTCTCCATCACACAGATGGCAGCTGGAATCCCTGGGAGCTTGTCACAGGAAGGCCATGGTGAAGATGCCTGGGGAGGGCACGGGCAGGGACCATGGGGGTGGGAGTCCAGCACATGTTCTGCCCACCATTTGTCCCCCTGCCACTATCCAGACCCTTGACTTCATGGCGTATCTGCCTGGAGGGCCCTTTTGGGCTTCCCTGCCATAGTATCCCCTGTTCTTCAGCCTGCTTCTACTCACATCATCTCCTCTGTGAAAGACATTTACCTTCCGAGTTCTTGTCATTGATACTTCTTGGGCCTCCAGGAACCTTCAGGGCTGCATCAAGACATGCCAGGGCCATGCAGCTCAGCAAAAGCCTTGTTTATCAGCATCCTCAGCTTCTGCATTCTGCCTTATCTCCCACCTTCCACTTTATATGGCAGTGATCTGTCAAAGGTTGTACTTCATGTTCTTGGATGTCTTTCCCAACTTAAATGATTCCATGATTCTGTGGACCTTTGTTCCTTTCTCACTTTCCCTCATTCCTCCTCCCTCCTTTCCTACCTGCCAGCTCCAGCACTTTCTCACCACTACTTTCCACGGAGCTGGGACAGAGGACAAAGTCCAGCCTCTGGCATTTGCAAAGGCTCCTTGGTGCCCCTGAAGCACCAAGTCTATTTCAGACAAGGCTTCTCTGGAGGTGTCAGCAGCTGCATCCCTTCCCATTCCTCCTTCATCAGTAAAAAACACTGCTCTCCTCCTCTTTCCACCCTGCCCTGCCTTTTCAGCCAGAGAAGAAAGCTGATACAGCTCTCACCCCAAGGCCACACTTTAAATAAAAGCTGACAGCCAGGATGCTCCCTCATGGCCATGCAGAGCCATGCTGAGCACCTCGAGTGCCCATCCCACCACTGATTTGTGTCCTAAGTGCTCACCTTGAAAGGGTCAAGCCCTTGTGAGGGCTTCTCTGCCTCCAGGGGCTGGAGTGAGAGCTCAGGCACCCAGATCCTGCATCCACCACCGACCAGAAAGGCTGCCCAACCCCAGAAAGCAGCTGGAGTCTGTCAAAAGCAACAGCCTCTGTGGTTTTCTTCCTCCAGTTTGACCTGGTGTGTGACAGGGCGTTCCTGAACGACGTCTCCCAGTCCATCTACATGGCTGGGCTTCTCATTGGAGCCATGGTCTTTGGGATGCTAAGTGACAGGTGAGGAAACACACTTCCTTCCCAGAGACACTGCCCTGCACCAAGGGACAGCCCAGACCAGGGGGCAGACTCTGCATGCACTGAACCTTCACAGCATGCAATCCCCTTGACGGAGATTGGGCATCTGGGACCCCCTGAGAGGTCTGGAAATGTCTGAGGTTGAAAAGAGAGGCAGATACAGCCTTGTGGGGGGGTTCTTCAGGAATCACAAGTTTAGCCCCTGCTGGTGTCTCAGGCTTTACCAGGATGGGTCAACATTGGAGACACCGATTTATCTGCACATTATTTCTTGGGGAAATAGAGGAGCTATGCTCACATGGATGTCAAATCTGCTCTGGTTCTCAAATCACTTTGCATCCCTCCTGGGCTCTTCTCTTTCCTCTCGGGGTCTCTCCAGGTACTGACTGGGCCTTCCCTCTCCTTCCACAGGATAGGCAGGCGGCCAGTCTTCCTCATCTGCATCTTCATCCAGGGGGTGTTTGGCCTGGGAATTGCCTTCGTGCCCCATTTCTATGTGTTCATGGCCTTCAGGTGTGTCGTGGGAGCTGCGGTGTCAGGAATTATGATTACAGTCGTATCCCTCGGTGAGTGGGGGCCCTTGCCCTGAGGCAGCAGATGTGGCCTCACAAGACACAATAATAAAAGGGAGCCCAAAACAAAGCATGAACCTTTGTTTTTCCTCTTAGCTACAGAATGGGTTGGTGTCTCCCACCGGACAAAGTCACTACTGATCACTCACACTGCTTTCGCCATCGGGCAGATGTCAGTGTCTGGCATGAGTTATGGAATTCGCAACTGGAGGCTGCTGGAGATTGCAGGATCTGCTCCTATGTTGTCTGGGCATGGGAACAGGATGATCCGTGATGCTGATGGTTTTGTTAGAAAGGCTTGAGTTCAGCCTAGAATTTGGCAATCTTGGGTTCAGCCTAGAATTTGCTGACCATATGAAGACCCATTCAGCTTTATTTCCTGCAACTATATCCCACACGACTATCTAAGGTGCTGACTAAAACCAAAACTGAGATTGTTAGCAATGTGTTAGGAATGTTGCATGTCTTCTAACCTTTCTAATTTCTGGTTATAAAGCCCCAGAAAACCATCTGGTGACATGTTCTACTCTGCTTTACTTGAATTTCAGGTTTGCAGACAGCATTGTCTACTATGGGCTGAGCCTCAGTGTGACAGATTTTGGTCTGGACATCTACCTGACACAGCTGGCCTTTGGGGCAGTGGAGCTTCCAGCTCGAATTTCCTGCATTTTCCTGCTGGAGTGGTTTGGAAGGAAGAAAGTGCAGGGCATTCTCCTGTTCCTGGCTGGCCTGATATGTCTCATCCTCATTGGCATCCCTGAAGGTGAACATTCCCAGCCTGTGAGCAGAGCTGGCCAGGGCCCTGCACATCCCTACCTTTGTTCAGAGCCATCCTCCCATCCTGGCAGAGCCACGCTCACTCCCACGGGCTCAGCTGCCCCCACTGTCACAGCCCAGGCTGCTTCCTCCCCAGCATTCTGCCTTCCCCTCACCTTGGATTCCTTCTCCCTCAGGGCTGTGCCTGGTTCTCCCACAGCTCCTGGCCCCTGGCAGGCAGTGTCCATTACCCACCACCCACCCACTAGACACCACCACCTCCTGGCAGAAAGCTACAGCAGAAGAAGTGCTTTAAAAGCCACCTGGTCTCCCTTTCTTAGATGAAGAGGAAAAGCAAATGCCCACTCCCCCTCATTTATTTGCATCTGTTTGTGCCCCAGTCCATACCCCAGCCCTGCTACTGTGCCAGGGTTGTGAGTGATATGGAAGGTAACAGTGGGGCTTCCCAATGCTTTCCAGGTCAGGGACATGGCATTTCCACCAAAGCACTCCCCAAACACCTGTGCTGGCTCAGCAGCTCACTTCAGTTGCAGATCTAGAAAATGCCCAAGGCCTCAGCAGAAATCTGGGTTCTCTTTGCCAGAGGGTGTTTTCCAGGTAAGGGTATGCGGGGGATCATTTCCAGTGTGTTAGGTGGTACGTTTGCTTACCAAGTCTATTAGAAAGGGCTATCCCAAGAAATCCCACTGCAGAGAGTTCTGGTCCCAAGTGAACCATCCCCCTGGAGGTTACAGTGGTTGTTTCCCCTCTTCCCTTCAGACCAGCCCGTGGTAATCACTGTCCTGGCCATCATTGGCAAGTTCACAGCCACGGCCGCTTTCTCCACCTCCTACGTCTACGCCGCTGAGCTCTTCCCCACCATCCTCAGGTGAGATGTCCTCCCATATCAGAGCCTCCTTCCTCCATGGCTGGGGGTGGCCATGGGCCACATTCAGTGCAGGAATGTTGACCCCTGCCCACACCTCCCGCTGCCCCTCTCTCCCCAGGCAGACAGGCGTGGGGCTGTGCTCGACCATGGCGAGGGTGGCCGGGATCCTGGCCCCGCTGATCATTCCCCTGGACCAGTACCACCGGGCCATCCCCAAAGCCATCTTTGGGAGCATCCCTGTGCTGGTGGCCCTGTTCTGCATCCTGCTGCCAGAGACACGCGGTGTTGACCTGGCAGATGATACAGGGGACGAACAACCTCTGGATGAGGTGGGTACAGGGAACGCTGAATTGAAGGGAAAAATGATATCCAAAACTGCAAATTTAAGGCAAAGAAAATATGTCAGAATCAGGGATGAATACAGTCTCACCTCTCCTCTTTCCTTCTTCTCTTCAGGAGCAGAAAACTGAAGTGTCTCTCTGAGACACCAGAGATAATGACAGAGACTTGGACAAGGATGTCTGCAGATGCTCAGAGAGGAAGCGATGACTGGATAGGCATCTACTAACAGTCTACTCCAATTCCATCATTCTTAAATTAGACCAGGGAGGCATTGCTGCCTGGAAACTGGTAACAGGCATCTACTAACAGTGTAATCTGAGTCCATCATTCTTGAATTAGACCAGGGAGGCATTGCTGCCTGGAAACTGGTCTTTCAGATGATGAACACAATATCCATGGTCACAGGGAGAGGAGATCTATGTCACTCTGCCTTTGGAACAGATGCACTTCCGAGTGTCCCTGAAACCCAGTTTGGTCACGCCTGGCTGGCCTCCCAACGTGTTCCCCAGTCCTTTGCAAGCTGGTACCCGTGGAACCATCCCTGTCGTGTTTTACAGCAATAAAAATCATTGTTGCAGTAAAGACACATATTTCTTCATCCACCATAGCCAGTCCTTATTCTTCACAGCTCATGTTCATATGGCTTTCTAAAGGCATCATGTTTAATTCTAGTTTGTTAGTAACTTATTGCATCTCACTTCATTGGTTTGTAGTTGTTCTTGTCCGTGCATGATAAAGACTTTCTTCTTTACATATGTTTACTTTTTTTTCTTCATGGCTTCTCAAGAGTACAGATTGCTTATTTTCACAGGTGTCAGATGGTTCTCACGGGTAAAGGCTGCCAGGCTGATTCTCATGGATACCTGTCAGGCCAGCTTTTTGCTGTACCCAGCCAAAGCCATAGGCCTGAACTATGATTTTACAAGGTCTTTCTTTGTAAGGTTTTACCCAAATGCAACAAATCACCAGTAGAGTGGCTGTACTGGGCAAAGGCAGGCACTGGGTTTGTCCCTCCTGCACTCAACCCCTTGGGTCGACGGGCTGCACGTCAGCCCAAGCCTCGACGTTGGATCAGGATGTCACTTCACCCCTGTCACACATGTATTTAGCTTTTCTTTCTGTGTGGTGTTGAAGTTGAATTTCTACATGAATAATATAAATTATGCTCTGAGTTTGATAAGAGACACTTGTAATGCAATATGTGAATAATAAATGGTGTTGACTCTTTTTTTTCCTACTGTTTCACAGTTGGCCTTTGTAACTGCTCTTGGCTCTGGAGTGTTTTCTACACAGAAGTTGTAAGTCTGTAATTTAACATGCAGATGGAAATGAGCTTTGTTTCCATCAGACACAAACAATGCAAAAACAATGTTAAAGCAGAGTGGCTGAGTTCAATAAGGACTTTATTTTTTCAAAGTCTTCCAATGAGCAATCTGCATTTATTTTCTCTACTAGCAGCTGTAGAGGTTTTCTGAATTGCATGGGAATTCTGCAATTCGATTCCAAACTGTGTGGGCTTTGGACAGTTTTCCTCAGTCACGGTGAGCCTTTTACAGCCACCTTAGTTGGCTGCTGCCAGCTCAGTCATGACAATTTAGTGTCATCTAGTGTCATGCAAAAGGAAGAGAAGGGTGGGCTCCTCACTTCTGCTAATTTGTTTGCCAGCAGAGGATGTATTTCAGTGTTCTCTGATGAATTCATCTCCTCAAGCACATCACTACTCTCAAAGAAGGAGAAGGCTGCTCAGATTTGCTGCATCCTTTGGTTTCCAATCTCTTAGTGCTCTAGTAAATGGTGTTTTGAGGGCTGGAGTGTCCCAAGTCCAGGCCAGATGTTCCTGGTGCTGATATTCATTTTGTGCTTTGGCTTTGTTGCACAAAATCACCCCAGTCATGTGGAACTTGGCCATGTCTGGAGATGGGATCGGGAGTTTGCAAGATCTGGGCTTTGGCACTGGAGGGAAGGGACCTGGGGAAGGGGCTGGAGCACCTGGAGCAGCTGAGGGATCAGGGGAGCTCAGCCTGGAGAAAAGGAGGCTCAGGGGGCACTTTCTCACTCTTTTCAAATCCCTGAGAGGAGGATGTGGCCAGGAGAGGGTCAGTCTCTTCTCCCAAGTAACAAATGACAGAACAAGTGGAAATGGTCCCAAGCTGCACCACAGGAGTTTAAATTGGATAATAGGGAAAATTTCTTCTCCACAAGGGTTGTCCAACACTGGAACAGGCTTTCCAGACCTCTGGTGGGGTCACCATCCTTGGGGCTATCTAAAAGGCACACAGCTGTGCCATTTAGGAACATGGTTTCATGGTGGATCTGGGATGATGGCTGGAGCTAGTGGTCTTAGAGGTCTTTTCCACCCTAAATGAACCAATGATTCTATGGCTTCTTGCACAGTCAGGAGAGCAGCTTTAATGCTCATCTCCTCACCTCCTCAGCCATTCCCTGCTGGTTCCCTTTTTGCAGGCTTTGCTCTTCTCATGGACCTGGGGCTTCCCAGCATGGGGACAGATGAAAGCAGAGGGTGATGTCCTCTAGGTAAAGGGGAAGGTCCAGGATGCTGACACCTCTGTCCCACAGCCAGGATTTCAGCATAGTTTGTTGGTGTCACTGACACTGAAAATGTGCTGATTATCCCAGTGGTTCCTGTGGGGCTCCTCTGACAACAGGAGCTGTTTTGGCTCTGCTTCTGTGTCTGGGGGTGATTTTATGATGATACTCTATTCCTGATCATCTCCTTTACGTCCAGAAATAGCTGCTGTACTTTAAGGTTGCTCTGGGGCATGGGTGTGAGCCTTGGCGGCTCCTGCACAGGTTTTGTTCAAAGATTCACTCCAGAGTGTGCTGGGTGCAGTGCAGACTGGACATGACTTTGCTGTTGTCTTGGTTTAGAGACAAATTTAGGAGAAAATGCCTTGGAATTAATGTTTCTTCCAAGAGAAGGGCTTCAGTAATACCTTTTGCCAACAAGAGAAATTAATACCAGTGGGTGAAAGTGAAAACAACCCTGTTTATAACAAAGCAAGGTACCTGCAAGGCACAGAAAAAGACTGAATAAATGCTAGATATTTATTTTCAGAACCTTACCCCCCCACCCAACAAAAAAACTCAAAATGTCCAGGGAAGAAATAAACAGGCTGGCAGGCCACATGGCTGGGAAGGCAAAAATGGCAGTGGCCCCTTTGTCTCAGGGATTGGGGGGGAAAAAAAAAAAAGAAAAAAAAAAGGAGTTCACATAGCAGCCAGATGGGAACCTGCTGAACCTCTGGTATTGGTGTCCTCCTCACAGCAGATGAAGTTGGTGGAATTTGGTGTCATTTGTCTTGTTGGTTCAGCTTTTTTTTCAGAGGTCTCAGGCTCGGAGCGGCTTCCGCTGGTCCCCTGCAGGTCCTGGTCCATCTCAGCAATAGTCTGATTTTGGTCCAAAAACCAAGCCAAAAGAGTTCATGAATAAAAAACGGAGGATCACTGCTGCAGGTCAGGGGAAAAGGTGGGGAAAGAAAAAAAGAAACTTCTTGTTTAAGCTACCAAAAAAAAAGTGAGTTAAGCAACAAAGTAGTTGCCAATGTCCACGACAAGGCACTGAGCAAGTCTGGGAGTGAGCCTTAAATTGCAATGGAAGATGTGGCTGGGGCGTGTTTTCTGTTGCCATCTGTTAGAACCAGGTGGGGCAGTTATCTTCTGTTAATGGGTCAGCCATTAAAGCCAGGTGGGGCAGTTTCCTTTGTCTCTTCCAGGACTCATCCTTCCCCCAGGATATCTCTGCTGTCCATGGCCACTGGGTGTCCCTGCAGGGCTGAACAAAGCCGTCACCGGGGCTCCCAAGCTCCTGATCCTCCTCCCCAGATCCATCTTAAAGCTACAATGTTTTACGCTATTTCTGGCATAAAGAAAAAAGAAAAATATTCAGAGCATCATCATAAAATCACCCCAAGACTGTTGCTTAGCTAGCTTGGGTTTTTTGTTAGCTTAAGCAAGAAAGTTATTTTCCCCCTTTTCCTGGCCTGAAGAGACTGCAGCAGCAATCCTTTCGTGGCTTTTGGGTTTTTTTCTTGAATTGTTCACCTTGGTTTTGGTCCAAGATCAGACAATCACCAGGAGTCAATCAGGCAGGAGTGCAGGAGCTGCTCTGTCCAGCCCAAGACCTCAGGAAAAGCTGAACCAACAAGAGAAAAGACACTAAAATGCACCAGCTTCATTTGCTGTGAGGAAGAGACCAACGCCAGAGGTTCCACAGATTCCCACCTGTTTTGCCCGAGCTGCTGCATGAACTTTTTTTTTCTACCCTGAGACAAAAAAGCTGGTGCCATTTTTTTCCTCCTGCCACACAGCCGGTCTGTTTGTTTCTTTCCCTGGCATTTTGGGTATTTTTTTGTTCTGCTGTGGGGTGTGTGTGTGTGTGTGTTGGGGGTAAGATTCTGATGGTTCAATGTCTAGCATTTGTTCAATTTTTTTCCTTTGCCATGTGGGCACTTTGTCAATAGTTGGTTTTTTTCACTTTCACCCACTGGTATCAATTTTCTCATTGACAGGAAAAGGGATTACTGAAGCCTTTTCCTTTAGCAGAAACACTCATTCCAGAGCATTTTCTCCTAAATTTGTCTCTAAAATGAGAAAACCTGCTCTTCCCAGCTAAACCCCTCTACCCCATTTTGTCCTCATCACCTTGTTAACTTTTTGGCTCCCTCCCTTCAATATGGAATCATCCTTTTTGCCTTAGTTATTCCTTAGCTCCCATTTTACCCTTTTCCCATGGCCTCACAATCATGAGAGCACAGAACACCCCACTGTGTGCATGCAGAAGTGTATTTGCATTCCCACAGGTTTATGTTTGCATTCCCACGTGCTGTTCCAGCACTCCTGCCTCCCCCTTGTGCTGTCACCTCTGCCCATTACAGTGCAAGGCCATGTGTGGTCTGGCTAGGAGTGACATTAAGGCACTGCAAAAACATTGGACATCCTCCCACTTGTGCTGAGCTGGGCAAAACACGAGTCAAGCTGTTCAGGTGCTCTTCAAGTGCACAGCCCAGGGGTATTCAAACTCACAAGATTCAGTGAACCAGAGAAGAGCAGATAAAATACAATAGAGAGCTGTTGGAGTGAGTACAGAGGAGGCCACAAAGATGATTAGAGGGATTGAAGAACCTCTCCTATAAGGAAAGGCTGAGAGAGTTTGGATGGCTCTGCCTGGAGGGGAGAAGGCTCCAGGGAGACCTTAGAGCCGATTCCATTGCCTAAATTGGCTCCAGGAGAGCTGGAGAGGGACTTGGGACAAGAGCATGGAGTGACAGCACAAGGTGGAATGGCTTAAAACTGACAGAGGGGAGATACAGATTAGATGTGAGGAAGAAATTCTTCCCTGTGAGGGTGGTGATGCCCTGGCACAGGTTGCCCAGAGAAGCTGTAGCTGCCTGTCCTAGGGTGCCTTTATGATTCTTTTATCCCCAGTCATGTGTTCTGTTTATGCTGGATATTAAGTTCTGCACCTTTAGGCTGGTTCAGAGAGCAAAGGGGGGGAGAAGAAGAGCACAGTTTGTTATCAGAAACCGCACTTGCTCCCCCTCATCCTTCTCCTGGACTGTGTTATCTGCAGCACGGACAGTGGGAGAGAGCTCTCCTCTGCTTGTAGTTAGTTTTTAGCTAGCTGAGGCAGAAATGTTCCCCAGGCTGTGGTTTTTCTTTTTCTTGGAGCTGTTCAGCCCTTCTCTGGACTGAAAACCCAGAAGAGCACTGGGAGCTCACACCTGTGGCCCACTGGGCCCAGGATGTGGCATTTGCAGTGCAGGAGGGACTGATAAGAGGCTGAGTGAGCCAAGCTACACCCCACGAGAAGGACTTTCTAAATTTGCCATCTCTTTAGAACAGCAAGAGGTCTTACTGTTTAATGTTATTCCTTTTTTATGCTTGTGAATACTTTGCTTGTAAAAAAAAACCAGCTTTTTTCCACTTTTCTCCGAGGAAATATTTTCTCAAACCAGCTGGAGGAGGGGCCGCTTGAATCTGCTTTGTAGAGGAACACCTTTGGAAGTTTCCTCCCAAATTTGCCCTAAACCAGGACATTGCCCCATCCCTGGAAGTGTCCAAGGCCATGCTGGATGTGGCTTGGAGCAATCTGGGATAGTGGAGGATGGCCCTGCATGTGGCAGGGAGGGATTGGAACAAGATGATCTTTAAGGTCCCTTCCCACCCAAACCACTCCAAGATTCCATGAAATGGATCTTCAGCCTACTGGAGGCACAAATGGGCTGGAAGCAGACGTACATCAGCTGTGCTTGGATGCCTTTATTTATTAAATGAGCCAAAACAGAGAGTCTGAGAGTACAATTTCCAATGTTGTTCCTTCAATAACTGTACACTTGGCTCCAAGCTCTTCCCTCAGCCTTTACCCTCAATGCCTTGTTTTCCATAGAAGCCTGAGGGAGGCACTCCCCAGCCTTTTCCAATGAAAGGACAAAGGACTGAATTCCTTTGTTCTCAGGGTACTGAAGATGAGCACCACAGCAAATCCTCTGAAAAGCAGTGCCAGAGAGAAAATGGCACCACAGCCAGTCCCTCCTGGCAGGACAATGTCACATGGCACTGCTTTTATCCAAAACCCTGTCTTGATCAAACTGAATATCCATGAGGTACTTTGGTCCATGGAAAACATGTAGGCATTACAATGGAGAGAAGAAATACTGTGGTTTAACATTTCTTGACACTACCAGAAAAAAACTTTTGAGCTGTACAGTCAAAGATGAAGAACCACCATGTACAACTCCAGGCTTCTTCTGTACCCATCCAGTGGGAAAAGAAAGTTGGATTGAGGGGCATGAGATAATATGAAAGGAAGCACAGGAAAAACAGATTTTTTTCTTCACAATATAAGACAAAAGTGGTCCTAAATCTTTTAAAGACAAAATGGATCCAGGAAAGAAGGAATAGATTAGAACAGAATAGAAAAGACTTGACATTTCCCAGAAAGATTTGTACTTTTTCTAAGAGACCAACTGCCACAACATCCCTCATTTTCCTGGAATGGACAAATCAATTTGGTCCCACACTGCAGCCCAACAGCACCATTTTCCATGCCCAAAGCATCATGACAGGCATCAATTCAAAGCCACCAACACTGAAGCAAAAATTCTGCTGCCTGTTAGACATCCTTGCTCCCTGCATGCTGTTTCTTCCATCACTTTTTTTTTTTTTCTCAGCTGAGTATCTCAAATTATAAAAAAAAAAAAATTAAAAGGAGTGTTTTTATGAGAGAACGGGATGATCTTGCTAGACAGTCATGATAAATCACTCCTTGCAAGTGTGAGATTATTTTCAGTGCTGCATCTGCTCCAGCTCTCCTGTTAGTGAGCCCAGCTCTCTCTTGCAAGTTTATTCAATGCTCTAGTGGGTGTCTCACTGGACAAAGTTTACAGTCTCACCTTCCTGAAGACATAACAGGAAAAACACAGAGGAAGTGCCTCCATTCTAGTTCTCAATTTCTTTCTTTTTTCCCCTCAAGTAAAAAGCACCTAATTTTCTCTGGTGACAGCACTGTTGGACATCAGTGACAGCCTGCAGTGCCTGAGGACAAGCTACAGAGGGAGATACAGGAAGGCAAAAAAGACAAGAAAACCCAAGAACTGGCAGTGATGGCCTAAGCAAAGGTGTTGTCCTGTGGTGAAGAGACCCTGCCTTGTCCTCAGTGCCCACACTGTGGGCATTTGTCACTGGGCTGCATTTCTCCACAGCCACCTGCAGACCCAGCTAGAAGTACGTGGTCTTCGTGCTCTCGTTGTCTTGGCCACCATCTTTCCCTTTCACCTGCCCATTCTGAGAGCTGCTGGTGGCATTTTCGGAGACCTGATGAAAGGGAAAAGGGTGTAAAAGCAAGGAAAGGTGTGCGAAGAGCTGATGGCAGCTGTCCCTGAGACAAGCAGCCTTCAGCAACTTAGATCCCATTGCCAACTGTTCCTGTGGACACCCTTCTCCCAGCAAGACAACAAAATTATTGGGGTGCAATTCCACCTGGTCCCATGGGGAATGAGGGCTGGGAGCTATGAGAGGGTGAAAGCCAGAGGATGTGGCTACAAGGCACCAGCGCTTCCCTGAGGAGGGCAGAAGGAGGAAGCACTGGCTGTTGTATCCCATGGACAGGAATGAAGGGATGACCTCCACATGCAGGATTATGGGGTCTCCTCCCTTCCCTCCACAGTGGTACAGCCCCATTCCATTCCCTCCCGCCTCTGTAACTCCCAAAGGAACCCCCAGCTCATGCAATGCCAAGGGGCTCCCCCAGAGCTGGCTGCCCACGTCCTCACGGCAGAGGCAGCACCAGGGACCCACCTCAGCCGGGGGGTGGCCGTCCCCTGTGTCATCTGCCAGCTCGGTGCCGCAGGTCTCGGGCAGCAGGACGCAGAGCAGCCCGCCCAGCACGGGGGCGCTGCCGAAGATGGCCATGGGGATGGCCCGGTGGTACTGGCCCAGCAGACGGACCAGCGGGGCCAGGATCCCGGCCACCCGCGCCGCCATGGAGCACAGCCCCACGCCCGTCTGCCTGGGGAGACAGGGGCGTGTGGGCTGGGGTCAGCACCCGCAGGCCACCGCGGGGCTGAGCGTGGCCATGGGGACAAGAGGGCTCCTTCCCCACCACCACTGCCTGCCACGGCAGAAGGAGGCTCCGAAGTGTGGGGAGAGCTCACCTGACAACCGTGGGGAAGAGCTCGGCAGCGTAGACGTAGGAGGTGGAGAAGGAGGCTGAGGCGGCAAACTTGCCAATGGTGGCCAGGACGGTGGTTGCCATGGGCTGGTCTGAGGGGAGGAGGAGAGACGGCTGCTGTGGGATGGGGGAGGGCTCAGCATCACCCACGGATGGCGACTGGGGATTGCAGGGAAACTGTGTCACCTGCAGGGAGCCATCGCCTCTGACAGTGTCTGGGCATGGACCAGGCTGCTCTGGCCTGGTGGCCACGTTCAGTGCACTCTGCATCCATCATCTCACCTCCCCAGGGATTAATTTTCCCAGAGCACAGCTCTGTTGACAGGGGGACCACTGGGCTCAGGTCCGGCCTCCACTGTCACCATCAGCAAGAAAAGTTTTGTTTTATTTTGGAATGGGCCCTGTGGGTTCAGCCAGGCCCCTGTGGCCAGGGTCAGCTCAGGCCTAGAGGGATGTGAGCCACCCTGGCTGGGAGGACAGAACCAGCAAGGGAAGGGTTGGGGCTCTGTGCCTCCCTGTCCCAGAGGATGGCCTCTCCATGTGGGATGAGGTGGTTCACCTTCAGGGATGCCGGTGATGATCAGACACACCAGGCCACTCAGCACCAGGAGAACGGCCTGCGTTTTCCTCCTCCCGAACCTCTGCAGAATGAAGATACAACCAACACGGGCTGGGATTTCCACTGCTCCAAAGGCCAGCTGAGTCAGGTAGATGTCCAGGCCAAAATTTGTCACGTTCAGACTCAGACCGTAGTAGACAAAGCTGTTCACAAACCTGAAAGCCAGGCAGGGTGGCACTGAGCACACGTCAGCCATGAGGAAATGCAGCATTGATCTCCAGTGACAACATTTTGACCAAGCCACAGCATTTCCCAGGAGATGTAAAACCAGAGCAATACCACAGGCCTGCCAAAGCTGGAAATGCTATAACCTTTCCCACAAAGCATCTTAAACAGACAGAAGCAGAAACACCCATTAAATAACACTCAAAACCCACAAGGTGAATTTCTTAATGAGTAATTCAATCACTTCCTTTCTTTCACCTGAAAGTTTAGGAAGAATGCACCAGGGATTGTCTTACCAGGCACATGACATGATTAAAGTCACCTTCCGCAGGTGCTTCTTCCGAAAGAGATCCAGAAAACTTCCAGACTTGACCTCTTTCTCAGGCTTCAACTTCAAAGCACAGAAAGTCAAAGAGTCAGAGCAGAAAAGGAAATTCATGTCCAGCTCCTTTTCCACCTGCAGTCCATGGAAAGCCTCGCTGGGGCAGGCCTGTGACCCCAGTGCTCTGGCAGGGAGGGCAGCCCCTCTGCCCTCTGGGTGCCCAGCACAGGGGGTGGTGACTGAGAGGTTCCTCAGGATGAACATCTCCCCAGTGTAGGAACTTTGGGGTGGGCAAGGAGGGAACTCCCCTCCAGGCGTTTCTGCATGGAAACCACAGACAAAAGAGAGACTCTGTGCTCATCAGTCCCACTCCTGGAATCCTCCCAGGAGAAAAGCCAGGGAAGCCTTTCAGTCCTTCCCACATCCCCAGGGGGACCCAGAAAGCTCCAGGCTGAGCCTCAGCAGAAGCTGGGCCTCTTCCCTGACCTCGTCCCTGTGGAACTGGAGCTGGAGTCCCCCAGAGCCCATGGGCAGACCACCCCCAGTGGGAACGCAGAGATGCTTCTGGGATGAGCTGAGCTGCAGGGGCTGCTGCAAGGCCCAGGGCAGTGTCTGAGGACAGGAACCCCCAGTACCTGCTGCAGGAGCTCTGCTGGGAGGCTGCGCTTGTTGGTGGCTGCCGCCTTCTGCAGGAGCTTCTTGGCCTCCTCGATTCTGCCCTTGGTCACCAGCCAGCGAGCTGACTCTGGGATCACCCTGCCAGGAGAGGAGGCCAGCACATGCTGCTGTGTCCTGCTGCGATCCCCCACAGCCCCTTTCTCTGGGACTATGTCCAGCAAGCCTTGGAATGACCAGAGAATCAGATCCTGGAACCACAGAGTCTTCAGTGTTGGAAGGGACCCACAAGGATCATCCAGCCCAACTCTAAAGTGAATGGCCCATGGGATCAATGGGTCTAAACAACTTAAATGTAGGCTCCAAAGGCCACATTTGGAGACCTGAAGCAAAGCAGCTGCTGCTCTCAGCAGTGCAGTGCCCAGGGAGATGTGCTGAGCTCTGCAGCAGCTCCTCCAGCACCTGCACTGCAATGGGAGAGACCCAGCTTGGTTCTGAGCTGCTGCCTCCTCCTCACTCACACCCTCACACTGCTGTCACATCTGCAAGAGCTCTGTCCACATCCCACTTACCCAATCCAGAAGAAAAAGGCAAATATAGGAACAGATCCTGCAATTTGCAGCAGCCTCCAGTTGCGAATCCCGTAACTCAAACCAGCCAAAATCATCTGCCCCATGGCGAAACAGCAGTGAGAGGTGAGCACTGCCTTTGGCCGGGAGGAGACACCGATCCATTCTGTAGCTGAAAGGAAGAGGGAAGGCTCAGTCATCCAAATTATTTCCCCTGAGGCAAACAGGTGTTTCCCTGGAGAAGAATTATTCTGGAGGTGAGGATTAGACTGACCTCCTGTTCTGGGACACTCCAGTTGCCCTCCTGTGAGCACTGGATGGAGAGAGAGGCTCCCCAAAGCTCTGACTTTTGGCTGAGAAGTTGCCAAAGTACCAAAGGACAGTGAAGATCAAGACCTGTCCTCGCCACAGTGTTTTTCTAGTTAAACACAAATATTTTTATTTCTTTGAAGACTTATTTATTGCATCTTGAGATGCCGCAGGGCAAGGACATCCTACTCACCTAAGGCCAGTATTGTCATGGTGATCCCTGACACGGAGGCCCCCACCACACACCTGAAGGCTATGTACACATAGAAATGGGGCACAAAGGCAATTCCCAGGCCAAACAAGCCCTGGAGGAAGACGGAGATCAGAATGACCGGGCGGCGGCCGATCCTGGGGAGAAACAGGGAAGACACGATCAGTGTCTGGAGGCCCCATGGAGATGGCAAGGAGCCCAGCAGGTTATACAGGGTGATTTTTATCACCCTGATAAGGCTCAGAGCAGACTGTGGGGTGACAAGCACTGTACACACATGCTGTGTCTCTCTCCCTTCCCCTCCCTGTGTGGCCATGTCCTCATGGGACCAGAGGACTTTGGTCAGGGTCCCTGTAGTGAAAAGTGGTAACAAAATGCACAGAGTGCACAGTCCAGACAGGCTCACACCACCTGGTCTGTGCCGTGCTGGCTTTGCACAGACCCTGGGCAGGGGGTTGTGGCTCCTCACCTGTCACTCAGAGGCCCAAAGATCATGGATCCCAGAAGCAGCCCTGCCATGTAGATGGCCTGGGCAATGTCATTGAGGTCCTTCCTGTCACACACCAGGTCAAACTGGAGAAAGAAGGAGAGGCTTTGGTATCCCCACTTCCAAGGATGTGAATCCCCACAGTATGCACAGGGCATACAAGTCAGAGGTGGGACAAGCCCTTGGGGCACTCAGTGGGGACCCTCTCCCTTGCACTGGGACCTGCAGGAGTCCCCCTCATTCAGCCCAGCCAACCAGGGGAGCATCCTGGTCAGCAAATTTTGCTTTAGGTGGGCCTGGGGACAGAAGCAGCAGCTTGCTTCCTGCCAGACCACCTGAGCTCCCAGAGGAAAAAAGATGCAATGCTGATTCCTGGGACAAGCAGTTTCTGTTAAATACATGTCCTGCAATTGCCAGTATCCAGAGGATATCAATGGAAGGAGTGACATAGGAAGGATCATAGAACCATAAAATGGTTTGGGTTGGAAGGGACATTAAAGATCATCTAATTTGAACTCTCTTGCCAAGGGCAGAGTACCTTACACTAGACCAGACAGATCAAAGCCCCATCCAATGTGGTCTTGAACACTTCCAGGGATGGGACAGCCACAGCTTCTCTGGGTAACCTGTGCTAGGGCTTCACCACCCTAACAGTGAAGAATTTCTTCCTAATATTTAATCGGAACCTACTCTCCTTTATCTTAATTTAGCATCTTTCTCAGCTAACAATTGTGATGTTGAGGGTTGGACTAGCTGACTTTTAAAGGACCCTTCCAAGCCAAACCATTCCATGATATTAAGTTGGAAAGGTTAACCCCTTTATGCAGAGGAATAGGGAAACTCAGGGGCAGGAGGTCCCTCCAGGAGTGATTCATCTCCCCACTGGCCCCTCTGTCGCAGCCTGCACCTTCTCCAGGACCACACCTGGGGCCTGCGTGGTGGAGCCAAGGTCCCAAACCCACACCTGCTGTAAATCCCAACTGCACCGTGGTCAGGCACGAGCTCTGTGGGAGCTGTGGCCATTTGGGTGTCCCATTCCTTCCACACCCCAGCACATCAAGCAGCAAGCACAGACCTCGGTCAGCAGGGACGGTGGCTGCTCTGAGGGGTACACCCAGCCACTGCTGCACTTCTGCGTGTGGTTCAGTCCATAGGCCAGGATGGCATCCAGGTCCCAGTCCACCGGGGAGAACATGGAGCACTGCTCAAACTGCCCGTCGGCGCCGCGGGGCAGGGTGAGGTTCAGCTGCTCTTCCTCCGTCAGGTTGGGGCCGACGGCGCGGATCCAGCTGGTGTCACAGTGGTGAGGCACGTATGGCACCATGAAAAGCTGGCAAAACTGGTGGAAAGCCACACTGAGGCAGGGGATCACGGAGAGCAGCACCAGGCATTTCTGGAGTCGCCCAAAATCACCAACTGCTTTCAAAATTTCCCCGACACCTGACATTGGTGGCTGTGTCTGGGACAGGACAGTGCTGGGACAGACTTCCCAGGGGGCTGGAATTAATGTTTAAACCTCAGATAAGCTCTGCAGTCATAGGCAGTCACTAGAAGTACACCATGTAATATATTAATCATCCCTGCACCACCCACAAACATCCAGTGCTAGGTGGAGCAGAAGAACCCCTGCTTCAGGGAACCTGGGCCAGCTCCTCTGCCAGGGCCAGGTGGCATGGACAGGGAACAGACTCTTCTCCACAGTGACTACAACAGCTGCAATTGCTGAACCACTCAGGAAAGCCAGGTTCAGAGGGGCCAAAACAAGTCCAGCAGGGTGCAGAGCTGGGAACAGCCCAGAGGAGTAAAGGGAATTCTGTTAATGGATGGGCAGAACCAGAAATGAGGAAGGGCAGCCAGTTCATTGTAATTCCAGGGGATGGGAGCTGCCATTCCCTTCATCTTTTGCAGCTTCCCTGTACAACACAAGCCAGGCACAGGATGTCTCTTTCCACTAGTTCTGGGCCACCCTGCAGCTGCTGGGGGCTAAATGCAGGAAGGACTTGGGGAAAGGGTAAAGGGATGGAGAAATTTGACACAGGGCAATGGAGCTTGAGGCCAAAATGCCCAAAATGATCATCGAGAATGCGAGTCCACCACTGCTTAGCCCATCCCTCATGTAGGAAAAGCATTTGCCTGGGGTCCCTTTGAGATGTTCACGAGGTGCCTGAAAGCCACTTGGATACTCCTGCTGCCCACAGATCCATGAGAAGGACACTGAAAAGCATGCTGGGAAACAGACCATGGATGCCCCACTGGGGCTGACAAGGGCACCCACAAAGAACAATTACTGTGGAGGAGGGAGTGCACTTCATGCTCTCACCACTTGTCAGGGTGTAAATCCTCTCACTTTCACACCAGCCTGTGTCATCCTGAGGCATTCCTGGACAGAGGAAGCTCATTCCCAGTTGCACAGGGCATGAAGAGCTTGGAGCAAACCGCTTGGCTACAGACAAGCTCTCAGGGCACCATCCTCAGTGCCCTCCTGGCTCCATTTCTGCACACAACTCCTGCAGAGATGCACTCATGGAATGGTTTGGGTTGGAAGGAACCTTAAGCTCATCCAGTTCCACCCCTGCCATAGGCAGGGACACCTCCCACCAGACCACGTTCCTCAGAGCCCCATCCAACCTGGACCTGATGTCCCTTTCCCCACTGAGTCTTCCTGGGGGCTGTCAAACCTCCCAAACAGAAACACCCCAGGGGTTGCAGACACCACTGAGACAACTGAGACAAACCCCTTCTTCAAGACACACCTACCAACCCAGTGACAAACAAACCACACATCAAACACCTGGCAATGGACAATTTGTTCTTTATTGATTAAAAATTAGACACATGCAGTAAAATACAAAGTCCAAAAAAGGAAAAAAAAAGCCTGACTATTTTACATCTTTCATTATAATCTACAATACACCAAAGTTGTGAAGAGGATCCGTTTTCATTAACAGAGCATTGTCCTTAAAAGTAGGAACTAACTTAAAATTACCACCTGCTTCCAGGTTCAGATCAGAAATTTGCACAAAAACCAAATTCTTAATGACACTGGAAAACAATTATGAACAGCATTGGCACTTACTGGAACAACATCAGAAAAGACAGTTGTCTAGCACTGTAATAGCCCAAGTAAATATTCTGGATCCCAACCCAAAAGATCTGGAGATCCATAGAGCAAAACCCATCAGCTTCTTCCTCGTTTATTTTCTCCATTAAAGAACTACGGAACCTTGGGTTAGCATGAGCTCAAGCTCTCTAAGTCCTGGCTTTGGGAAAATGGGGAGTAACAATAAATAGATGCTGCATTGTTCCATTTGAGCAGTTTGAGTCCTAACCTTCCTCAGCACCAGTACACAAATGAATGAGGAGGTCCCCAGGGCATGCAGGCAGAGGGAAAATAATACTGTACCACAACTACCTTGTCTCTGTATCCTAAAGGTTCCCAACACATCCACACTGAGCACAGGGTGATGGGAAAATCAAGGTGCCAGCCTGCTGTTCCCAAGCCAACAAGCTCAATGGGGGACACTGCAGGGAGTCCTTTGTGTCAGGCAACAGGGAATGGTGGCAACACACATTTGCCAACCCAGCCACCAACTCCCTGCTATCGGGCACTTGCTTCCTGGGCTCTAGAGAGCACCGGCTCAGCACCCCAGGGTGATCTCACTCCCAAATTCTCATCTTCCTCTCCTTCCCCTTCACACCCACCAGCCATGGGGCTGCAAACAGCCCATGGGGACACACCCAATATCCAGCCAGAGGCTACAAGCAACAGGGGCGGTAAAAAAAGAACATGCACAATTCAGGAAGCTTCCACAGCTGCTCATAGAGAACAAGATATAAATACAGATTGTTCATCTGAAGACTTGGAAATTAAAAAAAAAAAAAAAACATATCTCCTCTCCCTGTGACCATGGATATTGTGTTCATCATCTGAAAGACCAGTTTCCAGGCAGCAATGCCTCCCTGGTCTGCTTCAAGAACAGACTACGTCTAAGATGCAGAATGAAAGCAACAGGAAGGACTGCTGAATGTAAATTAAAAGGTTCAGCCCTCATGCCATGCCTGGCACTCATGTGGAGAGAACCAAAATGATAAAGAAAAAAGAAAAAAATTAAGGCAGTTTACATAGGGAAGCTGACTTCTAACACCTCAAAGTCAAGGAACTTCTCCAAACACAAACACAAGGGAAGGAAGCTCTCCCTCCTGTGAGTTAAGACTCTGCTTGCTTTCTCATGTGCAAGCATTCAAACCAGCAGTTTTATATCACACAGCCAAAGAGAAGCAGATTTCTCAGCACTCCAGGTGACCCAAACAACATGTACACTGGTGTTTCAGAGAGAAGGAGAAGCAGGTAAAGAACCAAAAAAAAAAAAAAAAAAAAATCCGTTCAGTATTAAAACTTGTGCAAAAACAGCAAGTGAAAAAAAATGAAACCACATGTAAGCAAACACTTAGGCAAGATCATCAGAGCAGTGGAACCCCCTGCTTCGTACTCAGTAGTATTTTTCTTTAAAGTAAGGCAATAATAAAATGAACATGCAGGCAATGACGTGTTGGGTCTGCATGTTTGAGATGACAGATACAAAAACATGAGAGTTGTTTACAAAAGGTGTAAACGTCATCGGTAATTTCAGGAAGGTTTGTGATCCTATCAAGGAAAATGTTAAAGCTTCTAGGAAGGGGGCTGTAGTTCAATTCTTTGGCAGTAGTGGTTTTTTTTTTTTTAGGCTAACAGAAGCATTACGAATATGCACATGTGGGTTCTCTGTTGGGAAACATCTCCTGGGACCAATGTTTAGCTGATGCTGAGCTGTGCAAATCCTATAAGTTTGCCATCATCCGGAATTTCTGAGCCGTCGACACCAGATGCCTGAAACAGGGAAGAGAGATCCAAATAGCAACACACATGCTCTACCTTCCAGCAGGAACCACAAGCAGGTGTATCAGACAGGGTGGGGGGTGAAGCAGCCACAGGAGAGCTTTGCACTGTATTCAGCAGCTTGCACTACCCAAAGCTAAAATGGAGTGCTTTTGCATTTCTGCCTGGTTTTTTTTTTCCTGAAGGTATGAAACCTTCATACCTTCTGGGACTGAAGTTTTGCCAATGCCTGCTCCAGCTAGATATTATATGTGCAATAACTGGGGTAAAACTTCTTAGAGGAAGAGTAAAAAATAAGTACCTCACTCCCATTAACCTGGTTAAGCCTTCACTTTGCCACTGTAACTCCCCCTGAATTTCACCACCTCTAAAATTCACCTGTTCTACTCCCAGTTTTGGCTCTCTTCTTTGGCCCACCACTCTTATTTTCCTTTTTTCTTTTTTTTTTAAATTTGTTTCCCCATTTCCTCCTCAGAAACAATGTATCTGCACCCTCCCTCATTCTCTGCCTCCAAAAACGGAGTCTGTGACAATTCTTAGCCCATCCACCTGCCTTGAAATATTTCTACAAGTGCACATCCCAAGTCCCAAAAATACCCCTCTGCAACATTTTCATATATTAATTAGCACATCATCTCATGCTTATTTATCCCAGGTGCTGCTCAGAGGATACAAGCAGGGAGCCTGCAGTGCCTACAGTTATACAACCAGTAAGAGGCTTTGGGAAAGAAGGGAGGATTTAGAGTGCATACATCAGATGCCTGCAGTAAACATCTACATGCAATGCCTTCTCCTTGCAAGGGACAACTTGATCAATTAGGGAACAGGAATAAATACCAGTCTGAAAGTGATGGATCTGTTTGCCTGGGGCTCTTCCACAATTTTCTGCAAATTAGCTGCAACTGAAATCACACAGACATGAAGAAAACGGGCAAATATTAGGACAGGCTGAAGAAAAAACATCCCAAACTCATTACTCTTCTTTCTATTACTTAACAAACTTTGAATTTTTACACTGATAAGGAAAGGTTTACGTCTCAATTAGATTCAGTCTACTTAAACCTAAAGTTCTGAACTGTGAAAATGCTGTTATTGTTCCTACATTATTCTTTCAGAGGTAGTTATCTTTCCCAGGATGTGATGGGATCAATAGTAATAGATGCCAAACTGCATCTGGAAATCCAGGCAATTTTGCACTAGCAGCTGTTCCTGTGTACAAGGAACAGCTTTGCTTGCTGCAGTTGGAATACACAGGCAGTGCTGACAGTTTAAAGTCTCACCTGCTGCACAGGAGGATTCATTTATTTAGCAAACTGCTGTTTGAGGCAGCTGCTCCCCCCCCTACAACTTGTGCTGCTGCCCCAGGGCACGTGCAACTCACACTTCCTTCCCCAGCCCTAATTAAACCCAAAAAGCCTGGCTGATTCCAGTCCCAGAGCTCTCTTGCACAGGACCTGTGAGCAGGATAGGCTTGTGCAGCAGTTTGATGATGCATCCCTGTCAGATGATAATGATTTGGCTAATGCATCAATTAGACTTCATTCTGCATTACAAGGAACATTTGCTTCACAATGTTACCAATTAAATCATCTTCTTGTGAACTGGGGGTTGCCTACATGTTGGCACAGAACTGTCACCAGAATTGACAGCAGTTGTGCAGGGCCAGAGGAAATGTTCCTATCACCCACTAATCAGGTCATTTTTTAACATGCAAAAAAAATTACAGAAATGGTTAGAGCAGAAAAAATAATTTGTAATTACCTATTACCAGATCTCTGCCATCAACAAGACCTGCTGAAATCAGCTCCTGAGACACACCATCTGCAGTATCTGTTGGGGAAAAACACAAGAGCCATCACCACAGAGCAGAAATGTCCAGCTGGCAAAGGCACCACACAGAAACCTAAAGGAGCTTGTACAAACCAAACAGCAGAAGTGCCCTTTACAAAAGACAGATATCAGGGTGCACACCAGGTGCTGTAAATTCACTGGAATTCACTGAAGGACTGCACTTTAGCCATATCCATGAGTTTTACAGCAGTGCTCCAAGCCCAATCACAACAAGCCCTTAGGGAAGGCACTATGGACAGACACACAACAGCACAACACCAAACACAAAACTTCCTCTTCACACACTGGAATTTCCCACCAGCTCACCTTTCCCTGGGGTGAATTCAAACCGAATATCATGGAGCTCTTTATTTGAATTCCTGTGGAAAGAAGAGAATTTTATATAAAAGAGACCATTTCATGGCATGACAGGTGACCAAAAGAGAGTGTTATCACTGAATAATCAGCCTGTGAATTCATTGCATTCCACCCCCTCAAAGGAAGAAACTCATCACTTGGATGTGCATGTGGAAGCAGCACAGTCTGCCTCCCAACCTGACAGAGCCTGGACCAGTCCAGGATAGGTGAGTGCCACCTCTGTGCTACAAGGCCATGCTTTTCCCCTGTCTCAACAACTCATATCCCTCAGCAGAGATATCCTTGGAGCATGTTTCAGAGGAGGGAAATGCTCACTGGCTGCAGATGCACACACATTATGGAAGTGATGCTCAGAGTCCCCACTCCAATGCCCATCAACAACCAGGATGCCTCCAGAGATGAGAGGAAGGTTCTTTTCATGAGAAACAGCAGCATGTGCAATAAGCATAGAAAGATTCTTTTTTCTGCCTGTTTCCAGTGACACAGCCCAGAATACACTCCCTGAACTGGGTAAAAGCTCTTCACTTTCAGAACTGGCTGAAGTCTGAAGTTGTGCATGAAGATTAACATGGACCAGCACAAGGCCAGAACTCCTCGATCCCTGAATCCTTTTAGGGAGCCCAGATAGTTCCTTTCCCACTCCACGAGAGTTTAGCAATGTTTACATAAATATCAAACCCTCTTTCAATACAGGTTTTGCCAAACCAAAGTGGATGTGATAAACTGCTTTTCTCGGCTGCAGTGTCAGAAGAGCAGTTGAAATCCAAGCTGACAAACACTTAACCACCACTCTGTTAATTAAAAGGCACAGAAGAGTGCCAGTGGGCCTCTCTGCAAAGGCTCATGTGAACAGAACAGGTCAGCTTTGTGTCCTTACCTTAACCTTAATACAAGGTTGATGGGGACTCTCACATCTTCCTGTACCGGAGCTGCAGCAGGGGCTGTAGGTGGGGCCTGCAACAGGATTACATCATTTTAAGGCAGGTTAACAATACCTTGCTCTGGTTTTAAAGCTAGAAATAACCTTGATCAACTGTAGATACAAGTAAAAGTTTGACTCATCAATGGAATCATGGCACTACAGTGAGAAAGATGACAGATCAATGAACCTTCACACTTTAACAGGAGGGTCTCTGCAATTGTCTTGGAAAGAGTAAAAGCTGCACAACTTTGAGAAATGCCAAAATGGCAAGAGACTTCAGAAGTGCTAAATGTGAAAAGGTTACTTGCTTTGCATTAAAACTTAAGGTTTTTGGATATTCATGACAGCTTCAAGACCTCCTGTGTTTTAATCCCTGCCCCAAACATCTGATTTAAAAACCTGATACAACTGTATCAGGAAAAAATTGAATTGGCAGATTAGCATGTACTCTCAGTTACCTTTTTTTTCAACGAAATCAAAGGCTTTAATAGCATCCTGCAGCAATTTTATAGCTGCCTATTTTCAATTCTAAATTACTCACGAAATCAAAGGCTTTAAGAGCATCGAGCAGCAATTTTATAGCTGCCTATTTTCAATTCTAAATTACTTCTGAGTAACTATTGGAACATGTAATCATTGAAATAATTTCATTTTGGTTAGCAGCAGACTTCCAGTAGGGAGGATCCAGGAGTTGCCCTGCACTTGCTACAGCACTTGTGATATTTCCACTACAGCGCTAAGTGTTATTCCATCTCCACCAAAAAAACCCAAATGAAACAGAGAGGGGTCAGTCACCTGTACTGCCCATGCTGAGGCAAGGGCTTTATACCTGCAGGAACAAAACAGACACAACACCAGGCTGATAATTTAAGCACAGAAGTCTTGACAAAGTGTTTTTCATCTAGACCACTTGTTTTTTCACAGGAGAAAAGGACAATAACCCTTTGTTTAAAACTAGCATTTTACTCTAAGGTGCTTTTGGCCCAGCAATGCAGCTCAAGGCTTCTGATCACAACCTGGTTTCTGTTGAAGCTGAAAACCACCAGGTCAGTGAAAACAAACACGGGTTCACTGAGAAGCCCAGAGCTCTGCAAAACAGTAACCACTGAGCAACAAGTACCAGAGGAGAGCCATGAATAACACACACTGACACAGAGAGCTGTGAGGAAGAATATATGCAGAGCTATAAAAAATATTGACATATTGACACTAAAAGCTATAGAAAAGAACACACTGACACAAGTTCATGAAGTTCAGCTTAAGACAAGCGACCAATAAATAAGATATTGGGCACTAGTGGCATATGTTCTGTTAGTGCATGTCCCAAGTGTCACTGACACCAACACTGCTCCAGCCTTCACTGCTGCTGGTGTTTCAACTGCTGCATAAAATTCAGGGATTAATTACTGGCTTTTAAAGAGATGTGAAGGGGGTTGATTTAAGTATCAAAGCTATTTTAATGTCACCAATAATATGTCAAACTTCCACCGTTTCAGATTGTTCTGGCACAATCTGGAATACCACAACTAAGGGCAAATCTGAAAGCTGGCAGGAAGGGTCTGCTCTTACCTGGGCTGCTGCTGGGGCTGCTGCTGCTGCTGGGGCTGCTGGAGGAGCCTGGCTGGGTGGAGGTACAGCAGCTGGAGGTTGTGCAGGTGCTTGTCCTGCAGCCTGAGGTAGTTCAGTAGGTGCCTGTGCTGGAGCATTGAGTGAAGGACCTGGAGGCTCAGCTGATGGAAACAGCTGCAAGCAAAAAGGAGTTTTAGTGAGAAAAGGAACTCAAGAGTTCTGATTCAAGCACCAGCTTTCCAGAAGTGCTTGTCTGCCACATAAATCACTGAGAGAAGTTCAGTGCCAAGGGCATTCCCAGGCCTCCAGGGAATGCTGATTCCAAGTTGGTGTTCAGGGCTTTAATGTGTCCTTATGTCCAGGGACCCATTCTGTCCTGACATTTCCAAGTTCTACACACCAGCAAACCAAGATACCAGCATGGCTGTGGATCTTGGACAAAAATTACACTCTGTGGCAAGGCTGCATGTACCTAGATATATCCAGCTGGGATGAGAGCACCGTATCCTTCAGCCTCCCTCTTTCCTGGAATCTGAGTCCTACTTGCATTTTCAAGTAGCCATGCCCTCAGAGCAGAGGAGCCCTGCTTTGACTTGTAGTTCCTTTCAGAGAACAAACCCCAGCAAAGCAGTGAGGTGCCTATTGACAACTGAGCCTGTCACCAAGGAAATGTCAGAGTAATTTGGGTGTCAATGGAAAGTGAATTTAGAGTTCTTCAAATCACACTAGAGACGATTTAGGATTGGGCTTTACTTTAGTCTCTTGCAAAAAACAAACCCAACCAAGCAAACAAAAAAAAATCCATATGAAATTAATTGGAGGGTGGGGAAAAAGAGCTAAATGGAAATTTAATCTCTTTTTTACCTCTTATTACTCTGTACAGAGAAACCAATTTTGGCACAGGAGCCAAAGAACTGTCAGCTTGATGGCACTTCAGTGTGCCCTCCAGCTTACTCTGGCAGGCTGTAGGAAATATAAATCACCTTCAATGCTGGAAACCTGCACAGGAGACTTCCAATGGGAAAATTCATCCCAAAGGGATTCTGGTTTTCAGCTTTTTTTTTTTTTTTTTAATTTATTTAGAATTTATGTCAAATTACAGTGCCAGAACTGTAGTCCTTCTCAAAGTCTCCCTTTATAAGCACTTCTTGGAAACAAATTAAGGAAGAACAGGACAGCCCAACCCAAGACTAATTTCTAGGAGACAGCTCTGTTTATCTTTCAACACAGGTAGGGAAAAGACAGACATAGCACAGTCTCTGGCAGATAAGCTGTCCCTATCACTGAAAGATGAGACATACTAATATTCCTAATGTAAGAAACAGTTCAGAACTGAAGAAAGATGATAAATTGCAACAGAAGTTGTGTTTGGTATCAAATACTACTACAGAGTTCTTTCACAGTTCCAAACCAGAGAATTAGACAGTGCAAACCAGACATCCTTAAGTTGTGTTCTGTTGGGTTTGTGTAGTTTGGGATTTTCTTTTAAGGAGGAAATGAGAAGACAGTTGTTATGCTCAGATTATTCTTGTGACCAATTAATTACCTTGCAACAAACAGACTTTTGTCACAGCAAGCTGACAAGACATACAACAAACTTACCTCAAGAAGAGCTCTTGGCACTACACAGCCACGGATTCCTTTTATAGGGAGCTCTTCAAACAGAGCTCAGCTAGATACTGGCTTTACTTCACACAATATTGCTTTCAAAGGCTAATAAAGCACGTTCTTTGAAACAACAGCAATAACTAGGAGTCATCTTTTCAAGAAGCCATTTGCAATTCTAACTTACCTCGGAATTCTGTACAGGTTCTTTCACTCTGGGAGACTAAAAAACAGAGAAAAAAATGTCATTGCCTAGACTACAGTGAAGCTTACTGACTAGGAGGACTTGTCAGAACCATACTGAACATGAGAAACCTACATAATTGTTTGAAGTTACACATGTGTATTAAGATGCATGATAAAAGGGACACCACACAATTTGTTGTCACATTGTACCACCCAGAAACACAGCCACATTTCAGACCCTGTATTTCCACAATAACACACAATAGCCTAGGTTGCTATCACTGTTACTCATTAGTAAAATCCAGGACTCTTGAAGATCACTCAGATTGGATCAAATTACTTAAGCATCAAGATGGGAAAATCCATTTTAAGCTACTCAAGTCTGGCATGGCACTTCAGTGTGCCCTCCAGCTTACTCTGGCAGGCTGTAGGAAATATAAATCACCTTCAATGCTGGAAACCTGCACAGGAGACTTCCAATGGGAAAATTCATCCCAAAGGGATTCTGGTTTTCAGCTTTTTTTTTTTTTTTAATTTAGAATTTATGTTAAATTACAGTGCCAGAACTGTAGTCCTTCTCAAAGTCTCCCTTTATAAGCACTTCTTGGAAACAAATTAAGGAAGAACAGGACAGCCCAACCCAAGACTAATTTCTAGGAGACAGCTCTGTTTATCTTTCAACACAGGTAGGGAAAAGACAGACATAGCACAGTCTCTGGCAGATAAGCTGTCCCTATCACTGAAAGATGAGACATACTAATATTCCTAATGTAAGAAACAGTTCAGAACTGAAGAAAGATGATAAATTGCAACAGAAGTTGTGTTTGGTATCAAATACTACTACAGAGTTCTTTCACAGTTCCAAACCAGAGAATTAGACAGTGCAAACCAGACATCCTTAAGTTGTGTTCTGTTGGGTTTGTGTAGTTTGGGATTTTCTTTTAAGGAGGAAATGAGAAGACAGTTGTTATGCTCAGATTATTCTTGTGACCAATTAATTACCTTGCAACAAACAGACTTTTGTCACAGCAAGCTGACAAGACATACAACAAACTTACCTCAAGAAGAGCTCTTGGCACTACACAGCCACGGATTCCTTTTATAGGGAGCTCTTCAAACAGAGCTCAGCTAGATACTGGCTTTACTTCACACAATATTGCTTTCAAAGGCTAATAAAGCACGTTCTTTGAAACAACAGCAATAACTAGGAGTCATCTTTTCAAGAAGCCATTTGCAATTCTAACTTACCTCGGAATTCTGTACAGGTTCTTTCACTCTAGGAGACTAAAAAACAGAGAAAAAAATGTCATTGCCTAGACTACAGTGAAGCTTACTGACTAGGAGGACTTGTCAGAACCATACTGAACATGAGAAACCTACATAATTGTTTGAAGTTACACATGTGTATTAAGATGCATGATAAAAGGGACACCACACAATTTGTTGTCACATTGTACCACCCAGAAACACAGCCACATTTCAGACCCTGTATTTCCACAATGACACACAATAGCCTAGGTTGCTATCACTGTTACTCATTAGTAAAATCCAGGACTCTTGAAGATCACTCAGATTGGATCAAATTACTTAAGCATCAAGATGGGAAAATCCATTTTAAGCTACTCAAGTCTGGCAGAAAAAGATAAACACAGATCTGCCTGGCAGAATTCTGATAGAAAACAAGTTCCCTTCACTTACTTAGGGTGGTAGTTTCTCAACCAACTTGCTTAAAATATACAGAACCTTTGTAGGGTGGGAGGGAGGAAGCAGCCTTGCCTGTGCTGCTTTTTAGAAGGAAATCCCTGGCCTGCTCCCCCTGTGCTCTTTGTGAGAGAAAGCAGAGAACTGACAGGTAGCTGTAGACTCAGCAGTGAAACAAAGAGACCAGGGAACAGTGGGGAAAGATGCAGGCAAAGCAACGTGACTAACTTTTGCTCATCAGTAAAACAAAGATAACACTGCATCAGCTGTTTTACATGAGCAGGGAGGGGAAGGCCTCTGGACAGGGGGAGAAGGAACAGTTCCCTCAGCATGACTGTGTGTAGGCAGTGTCAGGGAAAAAGTCACACAGCCAGAAAGGTAAAGCCTGAAATCCACCTCAGTGTGCTCAGCCTTCACTTGACAGTTACCAGGTGGGATGAAAAACATGGCATTGCTCCCAGAGAAACAGACCTGCTCCACATGTGCAGCTGCTGCAGTGTTCTTCCAGGAACAAGCTCATATCCAAGAGTACCTGGATGCCTCAAGGAATTACATAAAAGGAAAGATCAGTGTGCTAAGCACAACTTTTGCTCATCAGTAAAACAAAGACAACACTGCACCAGCTGTTTCACATGAGCAGGGAGGGGAATTGCCAAGTATTCCTGGAAAGCCCTGCAATTAAGAGAACCTGCAACTTTGACTTCCAACAAGCCCAGTTAGTGGAGATAGGTGGGATGGTTTGGTCTAAGCTGAGAATAAAAAAACCCCTGTTCCTTCTCCACATAATGATCTAAGAGGTTGCTGTTTGGACAGTACAAGCAGGACAGCAGAACATTAAGGCTCATCATGCCCCTACTCTGAGAGAGTTTCTCCACTAACAGAGGCCACTGCCTTAACGAGTGCAGATCAGAGCAATTTGTAACATATCACTCAGAGGTTTCCTGTGAGAAAAGGTTAAGAAGTCTTACTCTCAGAACAGCAAGTTTCAAAAAGGCCTCTGGACAGGGGGAGAAGGAACAGTTCCCTCAGCATGACTGTGTGTAGGCAGTGTCAGGGAAAAAGTCACCCAGCCAGAAAGGTAAAGCCTGAAATCCACCTCAGTGTGCTCAGCCTTCACTTGACAGTTACCAGGTGGGATGAAAAACATGGCATTGCTCCCAGAGAAACAGACCTGCTCCACATGTGCAGCTGCTGCAGTGTTCTTCCAGGAACAAGCTCATATCCAAGAGTACCTGGATGCCTCAAGGAATTACATAAAAGGAAAGATCAGTGTGCTAAGCACTGTACAGATGAGTATGGAAACACTGCCCCTGCTCCTCAGCTGATAACTAATCCAGATAAATGACCAACAGAAGTGGTGAGAGCCAGTTGAGTATGAGCCAGCAAGTGCCCAGGTGGCCAAGAAGGCCAGTGGCACCTGGCCTGTATCAGGAATAGTGTGGCCAGCAGGACCAGGCAGGGATTGTCCCTTGTACTCAGCACTGCTGAGGCACCTTGAGTGCTGTGCTCAGTTTTGGGCCCTCACTGCCAGGAGGACACTGAGGGGCTGGAGCGAGTCCAGAGAAAGGCAGCAGAGCTGGGAATGGCTCTGGAGCACCAGGAGCAGCTAAGAGAGGTGAGGGGGGCTCAGCCTGGAGGAAAGGAGGCTCAGGGGAGATCTTCTCACTCTCCACAACTCCCTGACAGGAGGGTGCAGTCCGATGGGGATCAGGCTCTTTTTCCAGATAACAAGTGAAAAGAAGAAATGGCTTCAAGTTGCACCAGGGAAGGTTTGGATTGGATATCAGGAAAGATTTCTTTTCTAACATCCAAGGGAAAGGGTGTTCAGGGAAGTGGTAGAACCACCACCTGTGGAGGTGTTCAGAAAATATGAAGAGGTGGCACTTGGGAACAGGATTAGTGGTGAACGTGGTGGCTCTGGGCTATCAGTGGGACTCAACAATCCTGGAGATCTTTTCCAACCTTAACAATCCTATGACTTTATTAAACACATGCACAGAAAGAAAACAGGACACACGTTAAAAAACATTTACCTAAGGCACAAATAGGATGGCTTTGGGGATTAGTTCTAACTAATTTTTGCTTGTGTAATCAAAGATGATGTGAGTAAGCAGTGAAATGTGACCACACAACTCACCACTGCAAAGATTTATCAGGTAACACAAAGTCACAATTTAAAAGCCCACAGAGCACAACTGCTTTAATTTGAATTCAAGGTTTTAAATGCAGAGAGGAAGTTCAAAAAGTCTCTATATTCAAAAGGCAATGTTGACCCAGCAAGTCACCATATTGAATGAATTGAAGAGATATTTCTGGCTTTGGGTAAAATAAATATTTGCCTGCTTTCAGGTACAGTCCTAGGAAGAGACTTGTAAAATACATGTTTGCACATATTAAATTCACCCTATTTTTTTCTGTGAAGTGGAAACAAGTAAAAAATACCAACACTTTTCATTTATGTAGATGATTTTATGAGGTTAGTACTTCAGTATTTTGGCACATTAAGTCAATCTGCAGGGCCCCCTTTTACTGCAGTACAATGCAGATACAGACAGAATCACATAATCACAAATTATTTTGGGTAGGAAAGGACCTTTAAAAATCCTCTACTCCACCCCCACTGCAAGGGGCAGGAAAAAAAGGTGCCACCTAGTTAACACAAGTTATTCTACCCAACAACTTGGTTAAAATTGTAGAGGGATTTATAGACAGGTAGAAATTATACCAAGTGTTTGAAATACGACCAAAAACACAGGATAAACACTAATCCTCAATAACACCACTGTATTCATTCAAAAAATTGGCAGTTTGGATACAAGTCTTAGGACTTCTTGAAAAGGAATCAAATTCAAGTATCCAGGCAGACATGTAGAGAGGTCTGAGGTTCCACAGTGCCCTTCCTGACATCCTGGAACACAGAGGTGCCCCAGAGTGCTGTGTTACACATGGGCTGCCTCCAAAGTGACAATATGCATCTACAGGGAGGTAACTGAATTAAGACCTACTACTCCAACATCCTTTCTAAAGGTTTGCTCAGTGGGAGACCTACAAGTAAGGGACAAATGAGAGTGATCAGGACAGGCAGCAGTACAAGGAAAATATATCAAAGCATCAAGAAAAAACTGTCTTGAAAAGGAGCTTGTAAACATGTTTGCCAATCTGCTTTTTCCTGCCTAAGAGGAATGAAACAAGTAAGTACTGTTCAAAACACAGTAAACAGTGTTAAGTCATGGTAGCCTGAGCTTTGAGACAAGATACAACAAGTGCTAAATAATCTCTGGAATAGAATTAGGGTCTTTTACAATACTGCTTCCTAAAATTTGATGGTATTCTAGCCTACAAAAGGAATTTAGAAAAATTCAGCTTATATCTTACAGCTTATTCATCAAAGAATTTCAGTAGTAGCTACCTGGTACCAAGAGTTTTTCCTTGATTATGTATTATATGAAGCTGGACAATAATAAGCTCTTTAAGAAGTCACAAGAGTTGCCATCACAAATAATGTATTTACTGTATCAAATGGATTTTAAAAACCCAAGCATTTCAGAAGATGCTGAAAAGATGCAAAATCTTGCATTTAATATTTAAGTGTCTATTCACAACAGCAACAGATGCCAGACTAATGAAAGAGAAATGAGAGAAGTTGTAAAGGGATAAATGCTTCAAACCAACACTGCTTTTTTCCCTTTCATACTGAAAACTTCCTCTAAACATCCTTCACTGGCTCACTAATTCAATTACAGGATGGTTAAAACACAGTCCACTTCCAGCCACCTGCTGTAGTGAAAAGAGACCAGGCAAACTATTACAGACAAAACCCACACAGGTGACTGCTGGGGGAAGACAACCTGAAAATCATTGTAACCTTTCAGCTGATCATCATACATTACTCCTCTGAGTTGTTGGGTGGTTTCTATATGTGTTGGGAGAGGGGAAAGTGGTGTTTTCTTGAGGATTTTCAAGGACAAGAATAATCCCTCCCGTGACTTCAGGGATGCTGTGAGGTTTTCTATCAGGATTAATGGATTTCAGTGTAACTGGGGGGGCAGAACCAGGCCTTGCATGTTTCAGGCATCAGCCATAAGAACAGGCCCTATTGATTTCAGCTCCATCCTGGAGAGGGCAGTAGGATAAAACCTCTCCTGACACTTCCAGAAAAAAGCATCTCAAGCAGTCAGCACCCTTAAAGGGAATATTCTAGCTGCAGTATATTAGTATGCTGAGCTGGGAACAGGCTGTCTGAATTAACATTTCCAATTATGCTGAACATCCCTGAATGAGACCAGCTGTGCCCCATAATGACAGAAAAGATCAATACAATTTCTTCAACCTTCAGTCTGCTTTCTTTGCTTCAGCTCCCAACTCGAGGGAAGGGATTACAACAGCTTGCTGTGTATCATGCTTAAGGCCGTGTGCTCCCCAAATATTTTTAGACCTACCACAATTGGACAACAAAACATAGACAGTGGAGTTTGAGGACCCACCCTGAGCTGTGAAATTGCTGCTCTGCCTTCCTCACTTTCTTCATCAAGCTCATCATCACTCCATTCCCAGCCACCATCTTCAGTCTTATGAAGACGCCCACTGGAGCCTGGGACTCTCCGGACCTGCCCAGCACAAGAGCACAGAATTACATCTCAATCAAACAGTTTCTACAGTTGATTTTAGAAGAAATAGCACCAGAACATCTTCAGGTTCCATCACCTGCCATGCTGTCTGATTATTTTATTGAAACTAATAGCTCTACCTAGAAAAAACTGTACTGCAGTAGTTATTATTAAAATGTGAATACAAGCACAAAAAATAGTACAACTGTAACAGCAAGAGCCCAGGAGGTTTTCAGTACCTTTTTGGATCTTTCAGTGATTGTTGGTGCTCTCTGCAACATCTTCTCTTGTAAAAACTCTTTATTCTGCAAAGAAAAATATACCAAACATTTTAATTGCTGAAAATGTCCTTTGGTGCTTTCGCTGTCTCTGATGAAGTAACTGTTAAGTTGTTTCTAGCAGAAAGTGGTTTACATGTTTCATCCCTACTCCCCCAAGGATATTAACCACTCCCCTACTTTGGGCTGCAGTATGTGATGTTTCATCCTAAATACCTTTTCAGTTAACAGTGGCACTCTCCTTATGCAAAGTGACATGGAATTAACAACTGAGGAGCTGGATATTATTCTGATTTATTTGGAAATACACATATTATACTGCAGTATCTGGTACCCTGCTGAGGCATTTGGCATTCTTCCACTTGCAGCTACTACACCACCTGGATTCAACCACTTTGCTTTATGTTACTCCTAAATTTATGCCTGTCCAACTGTCAAAGGCAAACCTCAAACAGGCTGGGATGTAGGAATCCCTCTGTGCTGGAGCAAACAGAAACTGGGACAACAAGATTTAAAGTGGCTGAAAAAATTTACAGCATTTATGTTTAGAGAGGAAGTAAATGCAGTGATTACAACAGACTAAATACTGAGGAACTGCTATGATGCTTTATTGAATTAAATTTCCTCTTCAGCAAGCTGCTCCAGACTGGTCAATGTGGGCTCCTGAGAATACAATTTTCTCACTGCTGAACTGTGGGGCCAAACTTGTAGCAGCAGGGGAAGCAGGCAGTCCAGGCCAGCATTCTGGCATTTGGCTGGGTATTCCACACCACACCAGTGCAATTGGAAAGCTCTGCTGTCCCTGCCCACGCAGAACTCCCAGAACTCCCCCAGGATGATTGCTTGCAGGCAGGATGGAGAGTCTCAAGACACACTGTCATTCCTGATAAGTGGCTCCCAGCATTATCAAACCATACTTTTACATAACCTAGATGGTATTTAAATATATGACTCAATATAGATGTATAGGAGCTGCACTCTTCAGCCCTCAAGCTCCAGCTGTCAGTTTGGCAGTGGCTGATGTGTGACAGTAATTTAACCCCAAGTGTGAACTGGCACAGGATGCCAGGTTAAGCAGTGCCTCATTTACAATAATGTTAATTTTCTATCACCACCCATGCTAATATGTCTCCAGCAGCTTAATGAAAGCACGAAGGAGATTTAACACACAATGAAGTGTAACATGAACCAGAACTTGCAGAACCAAACGGAGAAAGGTCGGTAATGTGTAAACCATCTTGTCACTTTGGACACCAAGTGTGCACCCAGCATACAGATGCAGACTAATCAGCTGCCTAAAATCCCACTACGGACAGTGAAACCCCAGTTAATACTGTCAAGAGCCCAGACATCAATTAAACCTGCCCTAAAGCAAACTTCTGCATTTCATCAACTGGATCATCCTCCAGACTTCCCTGGCTCATAAAATTAACAAATCACATAATACTCTGAGTCAGAAGGGACCCACAAGGATTGAGTCCAACTCCAGGCCCTGCACAGGACACCTCAATCCCACCTGAGAGCGTTGTCCAAATGCTCCTGGAGCTCTGGCAGCCTTGAGGTTGTGACCATTTCCTGGGGAGCCTGTTCAGTGCCCCACCACCCTCCAGGGGAAGAACCTTTCCCTAATATCCAAACTAAACATCCCCGACACAACTGCAGGCCATTCCCTTGGGTCCTGTCACTGGTCACCAAAGAGATCAGCAGCTGACCCTGCGCTTCTCCTCATGAAGAGGAAGTGCAACTCTCCCTGGGTTGCACCTGTAAAGATTCCTGTCAGCTTTAATAGGGCATCCAGCTCCCGTACAGATACCTGGTGTGGCCAATTCCATTTAAGCATCTTAATCTGGGAGTTGAAAACCACTCTGATTAATTGGTGATGCTGCTGAGCTATGCCAAGTATGCAGTCTCTTTCTGACAGTTTAATCTTTATTCTGCTATAAATCCTGTGCACTTTGATCACAAAAAAAATAAGCAAACAGAAAACATTCCCCATGCTCATGGAAATGTAAATCCTGCCCTGCGTTACTGCTGTCTGTCTCCCGCAGTAAGGCCTCGCACGTTGCAGATGCACTAATCTCCAGGCAGTAATTACATAATGCTTGCTGGCAGTTCACTCCAAGGCTAGAAATGGGAGTTTCCCACTGGTTTGTATCACAGGATCTTCACTTTCCATAAGGCAGCACAGGGTGAAACATCTTCAGGTAGCTCTTGCACAGTGGGCCTCATTCAGCCCCTCGCACACAGACTGATTAGAGAGTTTACTAAAATCAAAGTTACACTCACTGCAGCAGAGACCTTTATGGTTGGACAGGCAGCCAGAATGGCACCATTGCAAAGGAAGAACAAACCCAAAAGGCACTGAAAGACATTTAAATGCTCAAGAATTCCTAGATAACTTCTGTTAACAACAGCAGACACGGGAGATACAGAAGGGGGATTTTATTCTGCTCCTTCACAATGACCCATTCAACTCACTCAGCTCTGCTGGCTCCAAGTGAAAGAGCCCACACTTCTGCCAGTAAAGCTGTCACCCATACCTATCGTGCTTCTGAAAAGTCCTTTGCACAGCCTCTGCACAAATCAGTTTAGGAAGTGTTTTCTTACCTTTGCTTTTGTGAAAAATTTGTGTCTTAGGAGTTCTGCTGCTGTTGGTCTGTCAATAAAAACAGATGTAGAAAAGACAATTATAAATGCTCCCTTTCAACCCAACGGTCTTCCAGGCTGCTGCAGCTTGTTGGCATCTCGTGAAGGCATCAGCTTCTCCTGTATAATTCCCCTAAAATCAATGTATTCCAAGTAAATTTTACACCAGCAATCTTTTAAATTACTCAGTGTATTCTGAACAAAGCTTATTCTGTTCAAAAGCAATGAATAACTTGGGACTGGTGGGGAGAATTTGCTCCCATTTTGATGCTGAATTTGAGACTCTTAGATAACAACAGAATCACAGAAAAAATTTGCTCAAAATGGAAATCACAGACTCGTCACTGAAGTGCAGTACTCACCCTGTGCAAGTAACAGTTATTTCAGAGATACCTGATTAAATGTGTGTAATTAGTTCTATTAAACACAGGCAGGATGATCAATCTTGGTCCAAAAGAACATGAACAAGTATAAACTATTTTCCCCTTTAAGTCAGACTTCAGAATAAATATTGGAAAGTGAGAGACAGCCCTTGGTCAGTTTAGGAGGAATTTGCTAAAGACTCAAGCCTACATAAGAAGGTGGCAGCTTACAGCATTTTCCACACTGCAAACAGTGCTTAAATAGTAACAGAGTTTAATCAATGACTTGCAAAGGCCATTCATCACAGGGTTTATTTCATCACAGAGTACTCCAACAAAAGGCATCCACCTCAGAGCAAGGGAGCCCCTAAAATAATGAAAAAGCAGTTGCACTAAATTCTCTTCCCATGCAATATGCCAACCTTCTGCTACCACAGTCAGGACAATGCCAGTGGCTGTCAGAAGTGCTTGAGGAGTGAAGGGGTATCCCAAAATTCAGTGATTATGTATAACCTGATCAGCACATATCCTAACCTGCAAGGATAGGATATGCTTTAGAAAGGTGAAAAAATGTCATACTGGGGAAAAAGAAAAGCAGCTATCAACTTTTATCAAGCACTCCACTGGATTCATTATGCACTTCAAGTGTAATGCTTGTTAGAAGAGAGAGACTCATTGCACAGTGCGTGAGAAGCCCGTGTTCCTGGATCTGACACAAGAGGGAACTGAAAATGTCTTCATTATTATTATTTTATGAAAGCACTTTTTCCTTTCCAAAATTAAGTCTGCTTACTGAGGAGGAAAAAAAAACCAACCTAAGAGGTATTAAAAAATAGCACAGCAGACACACCATCCCCTTGGTAATATTTCCTACGTCACTGAGTAGTCAAGATACTGTTCAAGGAAGGCTGAAAGTGTCATCAGGTCACTTAAGCAATCTGTATTGATGAAAACATGTTGGTAAAATTTGTCAGTGTTTTTCCTGATTTCCCATCCAAACCAAATATGACATATAATTAAACAAGTCAAAACTACACTGAAAGCCTTCTCTGCACTGTTAAATTTTAAAACGTTTATTTATGTAGTTTGCAAGTAAACACATATTGCCTAACCTGTAATTTCTGATTTGTAAACACCAAGCAGTTTTGACTGGGAACAAAACATGAACTGAAGTCACCTGCTGGAGGTGGCCAAGGGAGAATGGCCCTACCCAGGCAGTGGACTGGGATGCACTCTCATTAACCCAAATGGAAAATGTGTGCCCTGGCCAGGCACAGTGCCAGATATTTATCCATAAAAATAAGGACAGCCAAGAGAATTTGTTGCCACACAGTAGGATTGCTGTGTTCCTTGTGACTGAAAAGTTGGAGGGGCAGAGGGTATACCAATTTCAAAAAATAGGGAACATAATGATGTTTGTGAGTTAGGGATTTTTTTTTGTTTGCTTGCTTGTTTTAATTTATTTTGGTGTGATCCATTCTTACCTTTTTTCAGGGTCTTTTTGTAGGCACGATGAAATCATCTTCCTAAATGATTTCCCATATTTCTTCAGCATCTCCTTATCTTGCACACCAGTTTCCAAAGATGGAGGATCATTTTGTAGTGTCAGCATCAAAACCTAAAAAATTATTGCTATTGGCAATGAGGTCTTTCTTGGATGTTGTCAGAGACAGATCTTGGGGGAAATGTATTTCAGACAAGCACTTTCATCAAGCATCTCAGTCAACAAGCATGTGTTAACAATAAAGACCCAAAATTTAAGTTACTGCTTTCCATCCCATCTCTTGGCCCACACTGCAGTCTGTGGGCCAAACACAATGCTGGAATGTGTTTTCAGGTCTGTTTTGTGGGATTAAAAGTGCAAGCAGAGCAGAACTACTATCAGTTTTCCTCATTCAAGATGAGCAGTTGTGCAAAGCTTTTGATTCAATGTACCTCCCTGAGGTATTTCTTAGCTAGAAATCAAATTAAAGACAGAGGGGCAACATAAAAAGATACATGAGTTCACTTCCAGGTACCAATGTGACAGCAGGTGAAGACATTCCTCACATAAGCAGCTATCAAGCCAAACTAGTTCTTTCCCTCACATCACTTAAATATTCCGAAGGAAAGGAAGAAAATTACTCATTTCCATTTCCACTTGTCACCTACATACAGATGAGTATCTATTTTTAGAAAAGGAAACAGCACATAGCACATTTAAATAGCTTTCAACAGCCATATTGCTTAGGGCAGCAAAAGCCCATCAATCTAGCTGAAATTACACAGCCCATGACAGAATTCCCTGCTTTCTTCCCCACTCCTTGAAGGGTCACTTAATGCATGAGTAATTTTGCTGCATAACAAAATTAATCTGCAGTGCAATAAAATTACTTTCAATAAATAAAATAAAGAAATCTTCTTGCAGGCTGCATGACTGGAACCCAAACCTCACAGAACTGGGGACTCAGTTCTGTCTAGCATATGACAGCACTAAGCAGGTGCTGTTGATATTAAATAGGTGATGTTGGTATTCAAAGCTTCATCCTGTGCATTCAAACCACAATAAACTGAAGTAAAATTTGCAGGAGCTGCTGTAAAATGCTACCAGTAATCACAGCCCAGAAGGAAATATCAATGAAACCAGCAGCACTTTCCCCTGAACTGCTCTTTGCCCTGCCACAGCCACTGATATTGTAGGAAATTTAATGGCATTTCTGAACTACTCAGCTTCTCAACAGTCCCTGCATGTAGATGCCAATTCTTAAAAGTAATTCTGTTCTACAAGAGTAGAACCTGTGCAAAGTTGTCATGGATATGCCATAGGAGTAGCTGGATTTCCAAATGCCATTGTGATTGTGGTGTGGGAGGGGATGCACCCAGGTCCTGAAGAAGTGACACAACTCCCACAGCACTTCAGCAGGTAAGACTGCAAAAATGGTAGTTTGCCCACAGTGGCACTGAATGGTTTGGGTTAGAAGGGACCTTAAAGCTTATTTAATTCCAATCCCCCTGCCATGGTTTGGATTAGAAGGGACCTTAAAGCTTATTTAATTCCAATCCCCCTGCCATGCATAGGGACATCTTCCACTAGCCCAGGCTGCTCCAATTCCCACCCAGCCTAGCCTTGAACACCTCCAAGGATGGGGCATCCACAGCCTCTCTGGGTCACATGTTCCAGTGCCTACACCACCCTCAGATTAAAAAATTCCTTACTCACACCTAATCTAAATCTCTCCTCTTTCAATTTACAGCCACTCCCCTTTGTCCTATCACTATCTGCCTGTGTAAAACATCACTGTCCCAATGCCAACAACAGAGGGATTTGACACCCAGAGGCCTCATATGCCAGGTCACTGCTCTAACCATCAGCCTCAGGGGTAGAACAGGCTCTCCACGTGCTTGTGTTTGATCCAAAGGACCACACATCCCAGGAGGAGAATCGAAGTGGCCTTCATGAGGATGGGCCAAAGGGGCTTAAAGTTTTGTGACTGAGACAAGGCCTCATCAGATATCAAAAAGGGGATAAGGAAAAAGATCTCAAAGTTCAGTAGAAGGACAGGTTGCTACAGACCCCAGCTGCAGGGTGTCAACCTTTACTTTGAGATGTACCCTCCCCCTGAAAGAGCAGCATGCTAGAAGCAGCTCCTGGTTCAAGAGTCACGAAACAGAGTTACCCAAACTTATAAGGTGATCTAAGGTTCAAGATATTCAAACAAGAATTTTGGTGTGTCATGGTTTAAAGAAGAACATTTCTTTCATTTCAACCTTAATAAAATACTATTGTTGACAATACCACAGTTTCATACTGATGTTGTACTTTGAACGGAATCAGTGATTGACAGGATTGCCAGTGTTAAACAAAATTAAACATTCTTTTGGATAACTGGTAACAGGAGAGATATCAAGAGAATGTCTGACAGGCGTTAAGAAGGATTATCAGTGCAAGAGAAAGAATGGCTAGCCAAGTGTCACTGGGTACCCATAAGGCATTCTGGATCATTATTTATAATCCTAAAAACATCTGCTGACTTCAGAGGTTGAAAACACACAGCACTCTCCTTAAGAATGGTGAGACTCAGGATCTAAATAAAAACTGCAGGTTCAGATAATGCTGATGAAGTGGCGTATTTTTAAAAGGTGACTCGATACATCCCAGAACATCATGATCCACAAGTGCAGGTTGAAAGGACAAACTCTTCTATGCAATGTACTAAGTTGAGAGGACAAACTCTTCTGTTCAACATGCTAGCCAAATTCTTGAAAACATCTACAGAACACACTGATCCCTTATCTTCACAAATATCTGGAGATCTGCTCACCTTCATCGGCGGGTATTTATGGTAAGGAGCTGCTCCTGTGGCCAGTTCAATAGCAGTGATCCCAAAGCTCCAGATGTCTGCCTTGAAATCATATCCTCTGACCTGAAAAATATTAGAGGATGTTATCATGTGCCTCTTGCTGTCCTACACTACCATCCCTTTCACACACCCTTTCCATACAAATTTGGAAAGACCAGCACTATAGAGATGGAAACAACACTTTCTCCCTTCTCTCCCCCCAGCTCCTCATACCTTCCAGGAGGTGTTTTCTTTGTTTCACCACGCTCTGGTGAAAATCATGGCTGTGCACTGTACAACCAGGACTGCTCTGCCATAAACTGCACTGCAGAACATAAAGGGGCACTGGGCTAACCCAGGCTCTGACTTCTACACACAGACACAGAGAGTCATTACACAGTGCAATAAAACTCTCATAGTTAATAGATGGACTGCTACCCCCTGGGACACCCGCCTCACTACACTGTTAATCAACCTGACTGCAAATATGCTCCATCCTGGAACTTCACGACACACCAGCCCAGTAAAAGCCCCTCATTCCTGCCTGCAGACTAATGTTTCTCTCCACTAATTAACAGTAGCTTCTGCACTTGACATTAAACACAGGCTTGTTCAGGAAAATTTATGGCATTTACTTCCCCTCCTGCACAGGAAAAAATATTTCATATGCCAAAGCAGTTACTTCCTCATTATCATTAGGTAATATTTTGGCACTTGCTTTCTCCACTGCAGGGGAGAGACATTATGTACTAACTTCAAGAGCACCTCCGAAAATCAAAGCATTTTGGTTGCTTAGGATGGTTTGTGTTTCTTCTCACTACGCTATGGAAAAATGAAAATTGCATCAGAGCAGAGCTAACAGGGGCACTGTGCTCAGCTAACCTAACAAGCTTCAGAAAGACACTCCTTGTGATGCAGCCAAAAAGCATTCCCCAAGCTACCTTAAAGATGATCTTGAATCTTGGCAAACTAACAAAAACCCCTCCTGTACTATTTGTCATGTAATACTAGAGTTGGACTGAAACTTGTTATAGAGACAGGAATTTACATCTTGCACCGATTTCTTCCACTCTGTGAGCACAATTTTCATGAGTCCTAAAAGTCTGAAATGTTTCTTGAATTGCCTCAGTTTATGGATGCCATGACTTTGAACAGATTTCAAGTCAGTTAAATAAACAAGCAGATATCTAGTAACATTTAAAAGAGCACAGGATAAGAAGAAATACACTGTAAGGGTGGTTTTTTTGTCTTCTCACACTATTTTTAGGTTTGGAGAATAACTTTTGAGCATTTCTTAGCTCCATCTTTCAGTTACTCTTGCAGCACACCAATACACTGTAGATCTCTCCATTTCCTGACAGGATTTTAACTGTTTAGTGCAAGGATTTTTTTTCATTATTTCACATAGTGAAATTGCAAGTGAAAGCTAAAAAGCTCAAAACTGCCTGCAGCAGTTCATCTTGACATCTGTCCAATACATTAGTCACCACCCTGCAGTTAGTTTATATCAACAACATTTATTTTTCTCATCAACTTCTTTTTTTTTGCCATACATTAAAAGACAATGTTGAGCAATCAAATATTAACATTCTGAAGGAACTTAATGCTGCTGAAGTAAACCAGATGGAATTGGGTCGATAATATCTACAAGTGAAAGGCTAACTTAGAGCAAGCCCTCTGTCCCTCTTCCCGGCTGGATCCAGTGGCTCAGAGTGACACCTGCTGGAAAGCAGCAAGATCATCTAATAATGGACATTGAAGGATTTCACATCAGCATCATCAGCATCCCAAATACTGCTTTAACTTGATATTTCCAACTGGTTAGATGTGCACAGCCTTGATGGAGGTATTGCACTCCATAAAAAGCTTACCTCCTTTGGAAACACATTTGTGGGGAACCACCCCCCACTTTGTCACTGAAACCTTTATTAACCATTTTCAGCTCCCTTCTGAAGGTATTTTTCCCTTTTGTCCTGAGGACTGCAGCTGCAAAGAGCCTGGAACAGCACCATTAGGTCCTGGCCAGGCTGCTGAACCCTGGGCACGACACACAGGACAGAAAAGCAAGGGACAGCTCTGATCTACTTCAGAAATACCAAATATTCTTCATTTATTTTAACTCAGCAATAAATTTTAAAAAATCCAGAAGAATATGACAGTGAAGCAGTTCAGAATCAAGTTTGCAAAGACAACCCTGACTTGGGAAGTGTGGCTTTATCCCTCCCTGTTAGTCCTGCACTCTGAGGAGGCTGCAGCAGCGCTGGAATGCACCGGGCCCTCAGTCCCACCATGGGGAGCCACTGAAAAGGCCAAACATTGAACAAGCCTTTCATCAATAATATATTTAAGCTACTCCAAAATTACCTCCATTCCTCAGGGAGTTTTAGATATTGGAAAAAATGCACTTGTGTTTAGCTGCATTTGATTTTAGATACAGATATACATAGGGGTCTTATTCAAGATCCTCCGAAGCTTCAAAATATTTTACTGGAAAAAAAAGCAAGGAGAAATCTATCAGGGTAGATTTACTGTAATAAAACAAATACTTAAATACTTTTGTTTAAAAAATTTGGAAAGAAAAATGGAAACCCATTTATAGCCAGTTACATTCTGCTTAGCACCTCTGTCAGAAACCCAGGCCTATGTCAAGCTGATTTTAAGGTGATGAGGGATAATTTTCAGAATGTTCATGGCAATGAACATCAATGCCATCAATAGCTACTGCACATGCCTTGGTAAGACTGTGGTACAATTTTCTCTGTGAATCTTGCTAAGAAATGGGCAGCAATTTTACATTAAACAAAGTTTCCAGGTGTCCTTCACCAGAAGTCACACAGACAAAGCTTCTGTAGTTTAGTCTAGAAGCAGTGGAGGACAAAAAGTGGCATTTCCCCATGCAAGGGGAAGAAGTATGAAATCTTTTAGTGATCCAAAAGAGCAGAGGAAGAAGGGGGAGATGGAAGTATTCCTCAACATTTAGATACTCACAAGCCAAGAGAAGTTAAAACTGAACTAAGTCAAATACACATTATTATACTGAATTAACTCCCCACTCTGACATAGTAAGTCAAATGCACGTTATTATACTGAATTAACTCCCCATTCTGACATAGCACAACAAACTATCCCAAATCTTGTGTTTGCAGATGCAGAAGAGCACGTTACTGAGCTGTGTATGGCATATTTACCATGAAACTATTTATATTCTACCTCACATTCATACAAAAGGGAGGGGCAGGTTAATCTTCTTTATGCAACAACTGAGCTGTCTCATCCTCACCTTAGGCAGGAGCCTGAAGAGAAGCAATGGGGCAAAAATCTACTGAACAATTAACATTCCCCAGTAAGAGGCTAGCTGCAATAGGCAAGTCAAAGAAAATCCTGTGTTTAAGAAAACTCTTCAGGATGTCAAATTATCATCTTAGAAATAAACACAGTCATTGCTGATAACAGGGAATTCCAGGTGCAGATCAGCTCAGAGGACACTGGGAAAGCCAATTCACCTGTTCCATAACTTCTGGTGCCATCCAGCAAGGTGTACCCACAAAGGTTTTCCTGACTTTATTCCTGGTAATGTCACCACCAGTGGCCAGGAATGCACTAACACCAAAGTCTGAAAAGAAAACAAAAGCAGAATTAATTAAGAACACATCCTGAGCAAACTGAAGGGCTGTCCCTTCTTTCCCCTCATATTCCCAGCCACCCAGACCATGCAGTCACGCATGAGGGGTTTCCTAATAAAGGAGGAATGATCAACAGTTAGCTAAGAGTGCTGGTACATGAACTGCCATTCAGCAGTTCACCATTCAGTTCCAGGGGACAGCAGAGCTTTCAGCCCTGGCTGGCAGAGAGGAAAATTCCACTTTCCTTTACAGCCCACTGGTCACATTAGAGCCTGCCCACACTCCCCCAGCAGCCCTGCTGCTGTACAAAACCTGCCCTGCCAGCCAGAGCTGTATTTACATTTGCATACACACATAACTGCACTGACCCTCAAGCAGCAACCAAGATGGGTGAAGAAAAAGTCCCTTGAAAGCATTTAACTGTCCTAATTGAGGTATCAGCCCTTTATTCTGGATTTTTTTATTACCAGAACATGTTTTAGTTGATAATCCTCCATGGCTGAAATGCTCAGTGCTTTAACAGGACCTCAGACTGATGATACTGAACGTGCCACAGACCAGCCTGAGCATCCCAGGGAAGCCTCACAAACACTGATTCACACCCTGCACAGCATCACCCCACCTGAAACACCTTTCAAAAACCAGGATGCTCAAGGATGCCCTTTGTGCTCACTAGCAATTGCATTTCTTGGGAAAAATCACTCTTTTATTTGAAAACTATGCCGTAACCTCATGTTTTATGCAATTAAGAATGGCATGGAAAACAGAATCTGTTACCAGCAGCAGCATACAGGGATAGCAATAAAGCATGTTTGTTCAGAGAAGAGCATTACCAAAGATCTGGCAACCAAGTCATTCAAGAGAGGATGGCACTTTGTTTGGAGAAAAAAAAAATATCATGACAGGGAAACTGTTAACACTGAACTGCTCTAAACCACACTATTTATGTATTGCTGAATTACAGGCCTGCAAAGAGCCTATAACTCAATATATAACTCATTTCCCCATAACTTTATCCAAACACACACTTTTTTTTTTTATACACAGTACAAGTATCAAAATCTCAGATGCCATTTTTGAGACTGGTGACAGACTTGGAGAGCAAATCTCTGAAATTCCAGGGCTATTTAACATAAAACCAGACCATTATTAATGACAGCCAGTTTGAAAATTCTTGAGACTGTTCACAATGCATAATGTAAAAGCCTTTGCCTCTGTGGCCAGAGGAGCCAGAGTTACTCCATGGCTTAAGGATGTTAAATTGGACAATTAACTGCAATATAAATCCCTCCTTACAATGTGTAAGTCATGGTATCCATATGAGGACTGTCCCAAGTTCCCTCTGCATCACACCAGCAGTGCAATGAGTCACTTCTCATTAGAATTTCAATATTTGAGAAACACCTCTGAAATTATCACTCAGAAGATGCTGAAAGCTTCCAGCTCAGTTCAGTTAGAGACTTCCAGGAGAGGAACTTAGTGCTCACTGAAGTACTAGACACGGGTAACTGCAAGGTGACATTAAATAAAGTTGCATAGAAATCACAGGGCTAAAATAAGCACTAACAAAAGCCTATCATTAAATGGATTCAGCTCTTCCAGATGTGCTGACTTGTTCTTTTCCTGTTCCCAAAGGCATTTTGGCTTCCTGCTATGCTTGAAGATTTATCACTCCTAGATGGATCACTGTCCCCATCAGTACTGCAATCTGAATCTTCTGGAAATCGACTTTTTGCAAAAGTGATTTTTGCTTTGAGATCTTCCATGTGAGTATCCACCATTTCTGCTTTTCTCAGAAACTGCAGGAGCTCCCTAAAAGACTCAGAGTAAAGTTGCCTTTCACTGCTCATTACAGGAAGTCTCCCAAGATCTATTGTTCTAAACACAAGAGCAATCAGAAGTTCTTTTAAATAAGATAATACTAACAGAAACTTGTCCAAGTGCCATCAGCATTTTATTGTGATGTGCTGTATTTGAACTTGCACATATTATCTTACCTCAAGTTTCCATGCAGTCATTTTGAGGGGAAAGGAAATGCCATTCAAAGCAAAAGCATTCCAGCAATAAAAACACAAGTCCTTCACACAGTATTCACCACATCTCACATCAAACCAGGGTTTATAAATTCCAGATGGAAACCAGGCCCTTACATCTGCCATCTGAAGAAAGCTTAAATGGAATTAAAGTTTATTTCATTACATGGTTGACTTATTTAATGTTTTCCCAATTAATTTTCCTCATTTCCAGTGGGCTAAAACAGGCTCAAACAGCCTGTGCTACTCCCCTGTAAGGAATGACTTTGGGACCATCTTCTCAAATGTCATCTTACTAACTTTATCCAAGCCCCAGCCATTTAGATAAGAATATGCCTGCTCTCAGGAAATATCTGCAGAGCAATAAGACACAACTCCAACCACAAGTTCAGGTTAAATTCCTTCTGAGCAGTTGGGACCTCAGTCTGTCTGCCCCCAGAAAGGTTAAAACAGAACTAGTTTATTGCAAATGAATTGAACTCTAGAAAATGGGGAAATCCATGAAATTCAGCATAGCTCCAAAGTGTTTACAGATTTGTACTCTTCCTTGGCAGCTCGTGGTTTACATTGGCTCACTCCAGTGATAACTGGCAAGGACTGAATCACCAGAGACAGGGAGGAATTGGAAAGGCTTGGACCCGGTTTGCAATACCAGTAACCACCACTGCTGGGGATGCACCGACTGTCAGATATCCTAAAGGAGCCCAAAAACTGCAGACCACCAGCAATCTGATAGCAAACAGTCTCCAGGGTGTCTGGATGGAAGTGGTGGGATCTTTTCCTTTTTTTTTTTTTTCAATTTTTCCGAAGCAATGTAGAAAAGATTCATCGGTTGGAGTTGTTTCAGTCATTTAAACCAAAGATTGCTAAAAAAAATACCCATGAAGAAGTGTATCTCCAGACTTGTACATCACAGTAAAACCAATCCAGAATGGGAATTCAATTGTGCTGATGCAGGTTCTACATAAAATATGGCCAATTTTGTCTCTTCCAGTAGAAATCTGTTGCAAACCACATATCCTACAGGACACTCTGCAGTGGCATTGAAGTTGCATTGTAGTGTTTGAAAAAGCATGTGAGGCAAAAATTCCTGGTACTATGGTATCCAAATTGTCAAACTTAAAAACTACTCAGGAAATGTAGAAGTTGAAAAGGACAACCCAGTACAAACAACTTGGCAACATAAGAATGCTGTGGCAGGATCACATCACAACAGGCACCACTGCAGGTGTCTCTCAGGAAGATACATGTCTACAATACTCTAGACTGTTTCATCCAAATCTAGAAGTCAGCTGTTAAAAATAATCTCTCCTTGGTCCTCTCATATTGTAACATTACCTTCATCCTAAAAAGCCCAAGTACCTGCTACTACATGTAGCTACCTACAAGCTACAGAGAAGGGAAAGAAAGGAAGAACGAGCACTAAAAGCCAGGACTAAAACCTGCTGATATCAGAGGGGCTCCTACAGAGTTTTGTATGCTTGAATCACACCCTAAAGCAGTTTTCAACTTCAACAGGGGCAGAAAAACAGAATAATTCAATCTTGACTTCAAAACCACTTTGAGTTGTCTTTAAACAAAAAGCATTTCAGAAGACAGCGCTAGATGTTGTTTTTACTGGTCACCTTCCTTCTTGTTCAGTTGTTCACCATCAGAAAATATCTGCAGTTCTACTCAGTGCTTTCCTGCAAACCTTAAAGCTTTTAGAGCACTGAAGATGAATGAACCTGGCAGCAAGAAGAGGAAGGCAGTGATAAATAGCAATTTTGTGCTGAGAACGCAGCAGGTGGTAGGACACCAGATAAAAGGAAGATTAGTGGAGAACAAGAATCAAAGGCTTCTTTCCTTTTAAAGTCTAGATTGATGCACAGTGGTATTGGATCTGTAAATGCACACTTGTCCTCCTACTTCACAAAGTAACTTCAAGATGACAAATCCCAGGCTGGGTGACGCCACTCACTGCCCTCGGAGACGTTCACAAGTGGTTTCAACAATCAAACAGTGCAACATCTCTTCAGGAAACACAGATAGTACCAGTGACACAAAGAAGTTATTTCACAACTCTCTGCTAGAAGTCTCCACCAATCACAGAGAAAAATACTTTTGGCCCTTTTTTTGAAAGGCAGAAGAGGCTCCAAGGTGTTCATAACACAACACAGGCTCCTTGAGCAAACCCTGCAATCAACACTCCCCTCCCAAGTAAGATTTGTGCCTTGCCCCTTGTTCAGGCAATTTAATCTCCCAAAGTTAGAGTTTCCTAAGGGAAAGTGGGGAATGACACTGCCTGCATCATAGCTCTATGTTTATGTAGAGCGCTATTTTAGTGCCATGAATTAAGAGCAGTCAGGAACACGGCGAACCGGTGACAAGCTGGCATGGATTTGTGGAAAGTTACACAAATTCAGTTACACAAGTTTTGCCTGGCCTTAACTATCCCTGTTTTATAAATAGATAAAGAGAGAGGGGTTAGGCAATTTGCCCAGGATCAATTAGCAAGTCCTGAACAACTTAGTGAAATCTCAATCTACTTCAACTGCTTGGCAACACGGCCTGCCCAGGCCACAGCTGACACTGTGGGCACCTCTCGGGAGTGCACATTGAGAATTCTCTAGATTTAAATCCCGAAGAGATCATGTTATTGTCTCCAGAACCAAAAAATTCCACACATGGAGGGATGTGTGCCTCTCAGCCTTCAGCAGACACTTGTATCATCACATTCAATCTCAGAGGGGTGGGTGACAGCATTATTTAATAACCCAGTGGATAAAATCAGAGGAAAACAAAGATCTAGTGTGATTTCAGTCTCAGTAGGATGCTCAGATCATGCCATGGCTGAAGCGTGGCTCATACTGAGCAAGTCTCATGCACCCTGGGAGAGTTCCTCCTCAACCTCTCCCATCCCTTCCTCATCTATCAAGATGTTCACTTCATTTCACAGTAATTTATAGGTCCTGCATAATTAAATAAACTGACAAATGCAAAGCCTTGCTTACTGTGAGAAGCCATCTCCTGGCTTATGCATCAATACTGATGCCGATGCAGTTTTATGTTGACAGAGTGTTTTTATCCGTGCACTTTTAGACTCCAGGGAGCTGATAAATGCCAGAGCAAAGAGGTTTTATGCTCTGATTAAAAGAAATGAAGTAATTGCCAGGGAGAGGCTGGAACACAAAAGAACGTGGCTATCTCCATTTACATTGCAACCACTGTCAGCACAGCCCAGAACAATGGTATCTGGGAAAGAGTCCTGCTCTCTCCAGAAGGCAGATTAATCCAGTGTGAAGGAGAACTTCAAACTGAGAAAGCGACACTGTGAATTGTAACAGGCTCCAAAAACTTGGTGCCAAGCCACAAGCCCAAGTGCCCTTGGGGAAAAAAGGAGAAATGTTAAGATAAAAGCAAACTGCCTCACTTTAGGTCTCGCTGGTCAGCTGGATCTGTTAAAGGCAATTTTCTCCTTGGGTCAGTGGATGCACTTTTTGAAAGCCAAAGGAGCGACACAGTTAAAAATAGAGTCATGAGTAAAAACAAGACTTGGGGAGGAGTTTCAAGCTGGGAATTTGTGCAAGCCATTAGAGGAATTTTTAGACTTCCCAATTCCAGCAGATGCCCCCAAGCTCACAGATGTCTCCATCTCTTTACCTGCAGCAAGCTCAACTCATAGTGCTCCCACAGTGGCTCTCCCCATATGCACGAACACCAATTCAGGGTTACAAAGAGAACCTGACAAATGTCTGACACACCTTCATCAAGCTGCTTTTTCTGTTCAGCCTTAACAGAATTACAGAGCCCAAAATTCACAAAAGAAGCTTTAATTTTCATTGATTAGAACTGTGTAACACTGCAGCAAAATTACTGCCACGAATTCCACACAGTGAAAGTTTCAAGCAGTTAAATTCACTGACACCTTGTGGAGGTACAGTCCTGGTGGTGGTTTCCACCACTCAATCTCAAATGCTTTTTTCTCCACAAAGGATTTTCACATTGAGATGTACATTCCTCACATTTGAGAATTACATTTCATCAGGGACAAGGAACAGGAATTGTGTCAAGCAGGAGGAAAGGCACAGGAACACAAGGTCACAAAGGCCAAAGATTGAATAAGACCTCCTTTAAAACTGTTCACAGGCAGTTTGGATAGGAGTGCAGAAGGGAAGGAGTCATTATAAAAGAATGGAAGTCTTTCTTCCCTGCGACATGATTTAAATTTTTCATGTATACCAAACCAGCTCCTTGGAGGGAGGTGCCCCATTCACTCCAACCCTCAGGCTACATTCCACAGCTGATCAATCTTTTGTTTTTTATCTCGTGGTGTAACTTTCCACAGAAACTTAAGAGCATTTGTTTCATGGGAATGAAGTGATGTCATCCAGCTCATAATTGAAGCACTCAACAATCAACAGAATTATTCACAATATGCATTAATATTATTGTCAAAGGCAAGTGCTTTGATCTCACTGAAACAAATCTCGTTTTATTGGGATTGGTTTGCTTCCAGCATTTTTTCCTCCTCAAAAAAATTCCCCAGAAATTCTGCTACTTCATCCTGGGTCAGGAGGCAAGGAAGCTTAAGTGTCAGAAATTCCCACAGAAACAAAATCTCATGTTATGACCAGGTCAAGCTCTTCTCTATTATTCATTCATTTATTTTCATTTCTTTCAAGTCATCAGCTGCCTCCACAGAAACTGAAATACTTCCTGCCACTGCAGTGAACCCTCTGACCTTGGTTTAGTGGCCCTGCTGTGGCTGATGAAAGGTGGCAGGGTTGGTCCTTCTGCATGTTCAAAGAAAGAATTTGTGAAGAGGGAACTTTGCACATCTCCAAGTGCTGCTTTCACAGGATATGCAGAGAGATGAATTTCATCATTTAGGTGTTGCACATATAAACCACAAGCAGTTCAGTCTAGGGAACATGTATAATCACAGACAAAATAAATCCTCTGAAATGCACAGAGCTAAGACCAGTCAACCTTAAATCTATTTATCAACTGAAAATTGCTCAGCAGAAAAAAAATACACAAATACCTATTGCTAATGAGCCTTAATACAAAAAAGCCAAGGCCTGACAGCCTTGTGGAAGAGAAACACAAGCAGCTCTCTCTAGGCTGGCAGAAACACTCAGAGTTTCAGCTTTTTGCAGCCTCTCCCAAAACAGTATCAAAAGCTCTGTGCAATTGCAAATCCAGCATATTATATCTTGGTCCTATTATGGAAAAAACTGTAGGATTTCACTGTATTAAGTTTGCTCCTTTGAGCATTTTAGAAGCCACTCCCTACCTTCCATCAGCTGCCACATAACTGAATTATTTACATCTCATTAGAAATGTAACAGCAGGCATTAAGGGCACCAGGACATTTAAAAAAGAAAACAAAGACACTTCAGGTTTTTAAACAGGAATAGGTGTTATGTCCTGTAAAAGGGCTTATTGTCCTCTGCAGAGAGGAGAGCTACCTAGAAAAAACTGCATTGCAACATATTCTACTTCCTTTTGGAAAATCTACACCTTTCATTGCAAGATGCAAAACCAAGCATAGATATTCCAAAGGAATAAACAATGCTACAGGCACTTCTCCCTCACACAACTGTCACTGCCTTGTCCCTAAACTCCCACCACACTGGCCTGACCACTGCTGTGACTCTACCAGCAGGACAGGGCACTAAAGATAAGACCTTGTCAGACACAGGTATGGCTCTTCCCAATTAAATATGGGATTGAAAATGTTACACATGTACAGGGATGTTTGCCAAGCTGGCAGCAGGGGACAGAGCTCTGCTCCCCAGCTACAGGTGGCACTAGGACTGGAAAGGCACTACAAGATCCATGGGAAAAACACAGTACTGAGGAAAGGAGAATTGGAGAAAAATTGTACTCAGGATAGGAAAACAGCACACTGGGAAGAGAAGGAAAAACAAATATCACAGGTTCTAAATGTACTCTCCAAAAATCTTGGCTTACTTAATAGTTTGTAATAATAATAACAGTAATCAAAAACACAGAATAGTTTTGGTTGGAAGGGACCTTTAATGGTCATCTTGTCCAACCCCCTGCCATGGGCAGGGACACCTTCAACCAGAACAGGTTGCTCAGAGCCCCATTCAATTTTGGATGTTTGCAGGGATAGGGCATAATTCTTGTTTTCTGAAAAGAAGAGTGAAGTCTGTAGGAACATGTATAAAATAAAGTATCAGGAGAGGATCAGGGGACAAAACACTCCACTCAGTACCCTTTTCCACAGTACCCTTTTCCACATGGTCTGTCCCCACCCAGGACTGTTTCCAGCACAGTTCTGCTGCTGCAGCTCATGGCAGCAGTGACTGCAGCAGACATCTCCAGGCACATCTGTATGAGCTAAAGCAACTGTCTGAACAGATTTGCTTTGCATGACTGCTCCCAAGACTTCCAGCTCACCCCAGTTTGGGCTGGGCCAGGGCAGCCACTTAAACATCCTCTCTGCCATCCAGCTCAACTGAAGCAGAGCAGGGAGCATCCACAGGAGCAGTTTGACCAGCTGATCTTTCCTTAAATGACTTTTACCATCAGATATGTCCATTTCCTTCTGATGGATCTGTCTACCCTTCACCAGAGACCTGTGGAAAGCCACCTCACAGGTCAATGATAAATCAGTGAGGTCTGTGCACTCCACTTCCAAGCCTACAACCTTGCTGATGTAAAAACCTGACTAGCTTGTGCCAAGAACTTTATCTGATCTATTGATTCTGAGGACTCCACAGTCAAATGATTTATATCTGCTGATGGTCATTATTCCAAGTAATAGTATTTTAAGATAACAAGATGTAACAAACTCTGGGTTGGCTTTTTGTTTTAGTTTGTGGTTTGTTTATTGTTTTATGAACTGCGGGGCTTTTAGAAGCTAACATTTTCATGCAGGTTTCTCTCCTTGATCATTAAACTATTTCCTTGGATATGCAGTTATGCCTAAAGTTTACTCAAAGCTGCCAGGGAAGTTACCTGCAATTTGCACTGAGCCATCTTCTCCAAGAAGAATATTTCCTGCTTTCACATCCCTGCAGAAACATAAAGCAACAATAAGTGGAAGTCATTAAATCTTTACTTCAACCAACAAAAATACATTAAAAGGTTATTATTTCTTATACTTTGCTTCTTATATTAGTATTTCTTGCCTCAAATCATGCAGAAATAATAATTTAATTGTAACTTCAGTAGACAGGCATTAAATAGTATTTGTATGATTTATATTTTAGGTACTACACACAGAGAAGAAAAATTAAAACTTTGCAGAAGGTACCCTTAAAAATGCAAGGAAAGTAGTTTGTCCCAGGTTCTTAGAATTAGCTAACAAGGTGAAAAGTGAATCTAGCACTGGTCAGAAACTCATGTACCCCTTTAGGGGGAGAGACTTCAAGAGACTGTGAGTTGATCTGGTTCTCACTAAGCCCCACAGCTCACTGCTCTTCAGCCCTTGTGCTTCCTCAGGAAATCAGTTTAGCCCCATACACTGGTGAAAATCCAGAGAGCAGAAAAATGTTGTTTGCTTCTGGCTTAATGAGCCTGGTCAGTGAAAAAAAGTCTCCCTGTTATCTTTTTTTTTTCTTTTAATGAACAAACACACAAGAACATCCAGCATGTGCTACGAATGTCTTGAACTTTCCTCTTTCTAGCCAAAAGCTCTGGTTTGCAGGTTAACAGCAACACTTCTCCATTCCTATGGGGAACACTGCTTTCACTGCAAACACTTTGAAGTTTTCCAGTTTATTTTCACAGGCTGCTCCACATGCCAAGCCAAGAGAAGCACTTCATAGTTGACACCCCTGCTCATCAGCACAGCTGCTAAGCTTGCACTGCCCAGGAACGCATGTGGAACAGGAGCAAAAGGAGGAAAACAACCCCAAAACAAGCAGATTTTCCCTCCACTGCCTTTGGCAAATATTCCAAATCCTTTCACATACAGAAAGAAGTCCAAAGCTATTTTTTTCTTTTCTCCCTAGTGCATCATGAGAACAGAACTGGTGTGATGGCCTGGCCAAAGAGCTCCAGTCAGGCCCTGGAAATCTCCTTCCTGGCTTTGCTATTCTGAAGAGGAGGCTGGGCCACTGCCAGTTACAGGCCAGGATAATTTTAAACACATCCTCTCCAGCACTAGCATTTGTCAGACACTTCCCAATATCCAGTCTAGGACAGTGGCATGGCAAGGTTTTCCCCAGCACACAGCAGAAAAAAAACCCGTCCGTAAGACAGTCCCACTAAAGATGAACAGCAAACTGCACCTGTACAGGAAAAATTCTTATTTGCTTTAATAACAACAATGTCTCACGTAATTTCAAACTTTCATACAGATCTGATAGCCTCAAGAAGCTGACTTTCCCTTCCAGAAGCACTATTTTTGGTTTTTTTTCCTGCAACCAGCACCTGGTAGCCATTGCAGACAGCACAGCATCAGTGGATGCTCTTAAATACATGAAGGACCTGAAGGGATTAAATGCAGAATTAAGCAGGTAGCTGCACTACCCCCCCGTTGGCCAAATCCAATATAATTGGTGCTGTTGAGCTAATTGCCATGAGAGACAAACCTGACTGAGCCCTGCACTCCCACAAACTGCTCATTGTCCATAAAAACGGGGAATGGAAAAGCTCCCTGCCAATATTTAGGTAGAAGATGCCTCTGGGATCCAGCCCCAGGAGCGCAGGGAGCCACGAGAGCGCAGCACTGAAGTCTGCTGTGTCCTAGGTGAGGAGCTGGCTCACACGGTGTGAAATGTGCTTGGCACAGGCACAGCCACCTCCAGGAATCCCCCTGCACACCAGCACTAATTCAGAGGGAACACAGGGTGTTCAGGAAACTCCAATCCTACTGGAAATGTTTACCCACAGCTGATTCTCCTGTGACAGCCAGGATGCACGAGGCCCTGCCAGTTCCAGGTCATGGGGAAAGGAATAGGATGCATGAGGTTGCCTGTTGAAGTTATTAATTCTCTTACTGGAGTAAGAATAATTTCCTCTTCCATCTGTACTCCAAGGCAGCCCAGGATGCTGGAGCATTTCCCCAGCAAGCTGGGCCGTGCAGTATTGTGCAGCCTTTCCAAACTTCCCCTCTGGCAGAGCTGCACACGTGGCTCACCAAGCCCCCACAACAGACCATGAAGGAAGTGCCAGGGAAGATTTTAAGCAAAACTGAGGATGACATCTCAACTATCACACACTTCACAATCTAAAACAACTCAGGCAGGTTTCACTGGTGTAGCATCAGCAGCCAGAAACCAGCAGGCATTCCCTATCACCAAACCATCCCACCACAGCAGAGGAGCTGGACAGGCTTGGAATGCAAGAAGTAGCAAAACAAGCAATCAGATTGAATCCCATAGAAAAAATGAGCCCAAGGACTCCAGGCCCTTAACTCCCTCAAAACAAGAGGCTTGTTTTCTTTTTAGCTTCAGCTTGGAATAATTAAAACTTACATATTTTCTCATTGGAAACAAAAATCAGTAAACATGGTGCTTAAAGCTGGTTCAAGAAATTAAAAGAAGTCATGGCCACAATATGACATCCAGGAGGCCAAAACAGCCACTGCCAAATATCCAAGTCAAACTACAGAACTACATCACCATTTCATGTGGCACTTCCTCACGGTGACCAGCCCTCTGCAAAGGCCATCACTCACCCCAGCCTGGCACACACCACCCCAGAGCAGCAAAACTGATGGGGCAGCAAGATGTTTGGGGAGTCACTGTTTCCACTGAGTTCCATAGAAGCAATTTCCAGCTTTCCCATTCCTTACCCCAATGTAACAGCACTGCAACAGCATCAGGTGAACACAGAGCAGCCTTAACACTGGGGGAGCACTCACCCCTTCCTTTTAGCAAACACTGGTGCAGTAGCAGCATCTTTGAAGCAGGTTCTCCTCTAAAATCATATTTAAAATTAAGTGCATTTGAAGCAATGGGGCAGGGGAAAGACAATCAGTGCTTTCCTGTTTATTTTCATCAGGAGATGCTTATAAACTTGTGAGCTGAATGGCGAGAAGTTTGTTACTCCAGGATATAGTTATTGCCAAGTGTAACAATTTGAAGGCACTTCCCATTAATGTGGTAATGACCATATCCTGGGCTGATACACTGGGAATAAATTGTGTGCCTCTGGCATAATTGCTATAGTGGAAACAGGAAGCAGCTTTAGCGTAAACAATAATTATATCACATTTTAAATGAAGTTACAGAAGGCTAGAATAAACTTTCTTGTCAATAGCTTAACAAATGCTACAGTAGTTCTGGACACTCCTGCTCCACAGCTGTCATCTTTCTCTCTTCTAAAGCCTTCAAGAGCCTTTCCACAAAATAAGGACTATGTTTTCATTTACCTTGTACTTCACAACCAGAGTGGGAAGAGAGGTTTGGACTCACTCCAGTGCAGAGCTGGATTCTCCACATCAGCCTTGAAAGGTTTCACAGCAGGGCAGAACCCCTTCTTCATCTGCATTCCAAACTGGTTTAGCTTCCCAGTTTGACCAGACAAGAGTTACATCATATTAGTGCCTCCAGGATGGGGCTGGGCCCCAGGCATGAGATGCTGTATGAACAAATCTCATCCCAAGAACAAAATTAGGGCTGAGCTCCAGCTACAGGAGATTTGGGAGCACAGGAAGGCAATGAGATGATGCTCCCCAGTTTTAAGTGCCATGTACCCAAACTGCCTTCAATTAATTTTTCAGTGGGGCACAGGGAAACTACATGAACTGTATCCTGGTGGCTCATTACCACAATAAAGAGTCCTTAAAATCCTGCTAAATGCTCAGATCCACTCTCATCTGTAGACCTCAATCCTTGGCCTAAACCCATAGTGGTTGTTACAGCCACTGCAACCACAATAGAAGGCACCTGAGCAAAGAATGCCATCCCCAGGAGCTCTGCAGCCCAGCAGAGAGAAGAAATCTGTCACAGGAGAGGGGAAACAGATAAGCCCTGTTTACTCTGCCTCTGCTTCCATCCAACCTGCTGGCATGTGCCTTTAGAACACAAAGCTGGCTGTAAGCACAGCCGTGACTCATTTGCCCATTAGATGCAATTTACATCAACTGCAACAATAAATTTTCATGGACTGAACTCTATAGTGCATAATTTGGCACGAGGAAGGAGTGGTTGGTCCTGCCAAGTTTCATTTAAAGAAAGAGAAGGTGCAAGATGCAACAATTACTATTTTCTTTTAATGGTAATGAATAACTCAAAATATTTATGCTGAATGCAACCAATTGCTGGAGTTGACATTGTTCTGAGTAATTTGTAAAATACTTCCAGGACAATAGCTCTACATACAGTTAAATATGAGGCAATCTGTGACATTTCACATCAAATGAATGCCATTGTCCCTCCACCATCAAACATTCCTCTCTCTTCAATATGCTGTTACCTGTGTCACCTCTTCCCTTTGCCTTATAAACCAAGATATAAAAAGCTGGTGACAGGAAAGAGGTTTACCATTTAGAGCTGCAAAATGTAAACTAGGCTTGCAGTGTGCAGGCAGGTCAGTATTTTTACCCCCTCAAATGTCAGCACGTTCAGTACAGCATAGGAGAAAGCATTCAAAGCAATTGTACTGGAAGTGCTATGCATGAGCATGTCCCTGCTCCAGCTCAGAAAAGCTGTGTGCACCAACATTTTCATGCCACAGCATTGAACCTAAAATCCCAAGCTCTCGGGTGAGGTGCAATCACTGCCTGTTGCAGTGCTGTACTGAACTGCAGAGCCAGACTCTGAAACATCTCCCAGAGCTTGAAGGTTTTCCAATGGCAGAGAGCTGGCAGAGCAGCTTCCATACTCCCTGCTGAGCCCAGCATAAGAGGAGGGAAGAGAGGGCCAAGTCCACAGCTTGCTTCATCCCTGCTCATCCACAGCCCTCTCAGCAGGTCCTCGTGGCCACTGGCAGCCAGGCCCAGCGGCAGCAGCCAGGCTGCCATAAATTCCAGCAGGGGACCAGCCCAGTGACATGCTTTATTGCCCAGGATCAGGCAAGCACAGCAACTGCAGCTTGCCTCTTCTCTGAGCTGCTCTGTCAGCTGCTGGGCTGTGGTAAAAGACCACGGCCTCCACACAGGAGCTGAGCCAGCAGCACAAGGCAACTCATAATTAACTCCAAAACTCAAAACAGTGGAAGCATTTTTGAAGCTACACCTTCATGGGGGCTACATAGCTGGGAATAATTAAAGGCTTTTGAATTATCATTTTAATGGCTGGAGAAACTTAGATGAATAATCCAATGTTACCAGGAACTTTAAAACCTTTTTTCTTTTTTAAGCAGTCTGAAGCAAAGCTCTGAAAGGCAGAAGTGAATGACAAACTGGCTTTGCAAACAGAGCCATGTGAAGACAAAGCCCACTGGAATGGACTGTCAGCTTCCATCACAGAGAGCTTCGAGAGTACAGCAAGTACTTGTTTTCTCCCTACCCTACCCATAAGATCCAGGCAGATCACTCTGAGTGCACTGAAGACCTCTTGGGAGAGATAACTCCATCCTGTCACCTGGAACAGGCAAACAGAAACTAATTTCCCTTTGCACTTCATTGTAAAAACATAAAATATCTATCAGAGGTTCCACAATGCACTTACTAAGCACAACCCCTCTCGATTTTCTCACCTCCAGTGCTGCAGAAGTGGACTGCTGCTTTAAGTAGAGGGTTTGGGGCCCAAGAAACCATGACTCAAATTTGATTTCTTTTAGGTCAAGTCACTCTGGCAGCTCAGACAAGGAACGACTCACTAAAGAAAGCTGCAGGAGATCTGCCTGAAATTTACTGTCATCTTGCTTGTCTGAATAGCTCCAGGGTCTGGGAAGATGCTGAGGCAGTACAGAAAGAGTTGCAGACCTTGGGCTATCTTGGTGCAAGCCTCTATCATGAAGTGAGACAGGCAGCAGTGTGTCACATCCCTCACTGTGTCCCTGTCTGTCACCCAGCCACCGTTATCGCAGCGCCTGCAATTTTCCTTTATCTCAGCAAATTACATCCAGCTCACACTTCTCATTCCTGTGCCAACTTTGTCTCTGATGGTTTGGTGCTCTCATTAATTCCTTCTCTTCCCACGTGGTTCAAGCCTAGCAGAGGATTAAAGGGAGGTGCAGTTCAAGGACAGATCCTTCCTGCCTTGGACTCCATCTCCCATCCATGGCCAAGCCTCCAGCCCAGCAGCAGGGCTCAAGGAACCTTAAGTGCACATCAATGTGGGGCAAGTTGCTCCAGCTAAATCCAAACCCTTAAAAAACAGTTTTTAGACATATCAGCTCCTTCAGCCAGAAAACAGTGCTACAAGCACTGGACCTAGGCCTGCCTCCCAACATGGAGATGATCTAACCATACCAGTACTCACAGTCCCACTTCTTCCTCCAGCAAATGAGGCCCCAAAGCACATCACTGCTGTGACATCAGCTCATGGCAAGGAGGATTTGCCTGCAAATGAGGCCTTTGCTTCACACATTCGCCCCAAAGCACATCACTGCTGTGACATCAGCTCATGGCAAGGAGGATTTGCCAAACAGCCCACGCTTCTACCAACCTCCAGCAGTTACTGCAAGAGAGAAGCTCCATCTCCAACTTTATACACCACTTTTAAAGTTCCCCCTATACTGTCAGAACTTCAGGTTTTTTTTCTCTTGTATAAGGAAAGGACTCTGCCCAGCAAGCTTTTAAATCAAGATCTCATATGCTGAACAGCAGCTAAAAATGTAGCAGGATTTCTTCCACAAATGCATTTATTCAGCCTGTCCATTTCATGATCTTGCTTCCTAAGGAGTGCAGTGGGGACAAGGCACAAAGACCCTTTAACACCTGCTAAATGAAAGGCAACACACAGAGTGAACTGTGGAGTCACAAGGTCTCTTCCTACCCCTGGAGGTCGAGACATTTTTGGGACACCCTGCCTTAGTCATTGGTAACAGAGGGAAATTGTCAAGTTATAACATGGTCTTATTTCACTATTTCATGTCAAATTTTTTTATGTGGAAGGAGGTGGGTTTGCTTCACGTGGCAGTGACACCACCATGCTGCAGTATCTCCTGCAGTCAGAATATGTTCCTAATGCGTTCAGAAACAGGAATTTCCAAAAAAATCACCACGTGTACATCACCCCAGTTTGAGTACAAGCTGCATCAGGTAGCAGAAGGAACGTGAGAGATTCACACAGCTCCCTGCCATGATGGAAAGATGAAAGGCATTCTGGCAAATACAGAACCAATTTGGATCAACTACGTCCCAAAAAAATTGACTATGGGGAGCTGAAAAAGGTCTCCATTTCCCAAAGGCAATCAGCATCCTCTTCTGGAGAAGCAGTGAGTCTATCTCTGTGCACACAAGGTCCAAGGCATTCCCCATGCAGCCAAGAGCTGTCCCTATCTGCAAAGCCACCCACAGCTCCTGCTCAGCCATGTCTGCAACATGACACAAGAGGAGAAAGTCAAGACAGCAGGGTTAACAAGAAACCTGTCAAAAAGACTTCCTTCTCCAAAATCTGTAAGATGACAGTTTTAAGCATGACCAGCATAGGAAGACCTCTGTTTCATCCAGTTACTCCCATAAAATGGAGAAAGCAGTTACAAAATTGGGATCTGTACTGTAGTTTCCATTGTACAGATAGTTCTGAAGATTGTACTGAAGTGCTCACTGCACTCCCAATCTCACTTGGTGATGCTTTCCAGGCTTCCATGAAGGGATAGATTTCTCTGTGGCAGTTATTTGCTTGTTGTCCTAAATCTGTGCGGATTTTGTCTAACTTTTGTTTTAGAAAGTATTCACTTTACTTTTTAATATCAAAGTTTTATTAGAACTCGTCAAGGCAAGACATAATTCAATTTAGCAAACATTAAAAAATAATTTCTGTTGCAGCCTTGCAAAATTTTCAAGTGTGTTTAATATGTTACCACACAAATTTAGCAAGTGGCCCTTTTCTCCTGCTTTAGCATAAGACACAAATGAAAAGACTGCAGCGCTCTGAATAAATGCTTAAAGCACCTCTACATATTCAGCTTTTAGGATCTATGAAGGCCAGAAATTCTGGCCAGGGAACAATTTCAAAAGCCATCTTTTTGAAGTGAGTTCTATTCACGTCATGTATCATCACAGTAGAACAGATGAACAAGACAATTTAAACAATTACTTTGCTGCTGGAGAGATGCTGCAAGAGCCTATACTGGATGACCTAGTCTCAGCTATCTACACCAGATAAAGGCAGTGACATGAGAAGGATGCCACAAACAGTGTTGTACACGTGTGAATGGCACTGGGTTTCTTCAGAGTAAAAGCTAAGAGTCTGTTACATTTTCACTTGATACATTTAATGCTGTAGACAGTGAATGATTATTCCCCCTGGAAACACAGCAGATTCAAAAACTCATGACAATTTGAGAATTGCTAGAAACCACCACTACTCGAGTGTACAACTCAGTCTGGATCAGTGACCAAAACCTCCCACTGCTGTAGAACCTTTAGGAGATCCCCCAACCTCTATTTTCCCCACTCTTAACCATATTTTTCCTGCTTCTCATCTCCATGTAGCAAAGCAGAGACATAAACCTAAAAACTCCTCTCTCTTTTATAAAAGGCCAGAGTCGTTCTACCAAACAGTTGGGTTTTCCTTTGGACTAAACCAAAGTTACTTTGAGTAACTGCAGGACATCCAGTGACAAAGTTCAGAGGCAGCTCCTGGGTGTGAGGGAAATTACAGGAGGACAAACACCTGTCTGCAGCAGCCACACCTTCAGGCATCACCCCGGAGCCCACCTGCACCCCTGTACTGCAGGGAGTTCCCAAGAGTTGGGGCATCACCTGGAGCTGCTGCAGGGCCCCCAGCATCCCTGTGATTTCTGCAGCAATGATATTTTACCATCCCTTGTCTTTAGACTTCAGAGCAAAGACTGTCTTTATTCACTTGGAAGAAAACTGTCTCCACAGGAGTTATTGTTTCTGGCTGTCTGCAGATTTGGGATTACATCTGGTTTGTATTATCTCTCCGCAACCACAGGGAATTATTTTTTTTTTTTTAAACAATGAATTTCTGGATGATGCAGTGGAAGAAACAGCCACCAGGAAAGCGTGCTTGTTTGCCAAACCACCACAATACACCCCAGTCTGACTGTACAGAGACTGGGGATGCAGTGGTCCTTGGGCCCTTGACACTGCACAGCAAGGTTTATTTGGGGAACAAATCACCCAGTACAATCTAGAGCAGCCCCTTCTCCTTCCTACTAAGACACACAAGATAACATTTCTATTCTTCTGGCTTCTGAATTGTTTACGAATTTAAGCTCTAGAATTTGTATTAACTACCAGCTCTAAAGGTTATTTCTACCCATCCCATACTATAAGAGACCAAAATACACCTCTCTGGATAAAAAATTGCACTTCCCACAGCTAAGCAATAGCAACTCTCCTGGTGTCCTGACTGAAAATCAAACTGGCAAGTAGAGGTGGAAAGGCTCTGTGTCCTCTTATCCATTCCTCAATCCTCCCCTACCAAAGTTCACTTCCAAACACAATCCCCAAAGCAAGATCGCAGCACCACAGTGAGGAGGGATTGAAGCTCTCCCAGAGTATTCCTACAGAAACATGAAAGTACACTATTTCAGAGGCATACTGGAATCCAGTTTAACCACAATACCTGCCAGCATGGCTATCAATGCATTAATCAGCTACATGAAAATTAAACTTGAATCCTACAGGACAGCCAAGTTCTGCCAAAATACATCCATCAGCTCCTTCATCTTAAATCAAAAACTTGCTACTGGAGGTGAGCTCCTGCAAAACCCCCCATGCAAGTATTGGTGATGTGTATGTGCAGATAGACAGATGCCCATTTTTCAGAAGTTATTTACTCTTAGTACGGGTAAAGAGGCAAAGAATTAAACTTTGATTCCCTGTCAAAACCATCCTAAGGTCCCAAAAAAAAAAGTTAACCTATCTGTATAAAAACACAGCAAGAATATTTTTTCAGGGTCTCTTCAAAGCCACATTCAAACAGCTGTCCCAGCACCCTGCTGCCCACACTCTGATTTTGAAAGACACCAAAAACGCCCCGAACGTTTTGTATGGCAGCACAGGCTGATCTACTTCAGCACATAAAACATGTTGCTGCTCCTCTCACTCTGTAAGAAGTAGAGCAGCAAACAAACTAATAGCTGGATTGCTGCCATGCCAATAGTTCAAGTGCATGCAACTCTAAACCACTTCCCAGGCTTTTTTTTGTTTTTACAAAAAAACCGGACAGTATCACATTTATTGTGCTGCAATAGGAGAATCTGGTTCTATTTAAGCAGTGTATTATTTCACCTGGACTAACTAAAATATTCAGTTACACAACAGCTAATCATGAACAGAAGATAAGCTCAGAGATAAAAATAGGGAGAAAGACAGAGAGACCTTGTAACAGTTAATCAGCATGATTTATTTGTCAGCCTGCCATACGCAGCACCACCTGAAAAAGAAAGCCTTGAAGTTCCCTCCAATAAATCTTTTTAAGCAATAAAACCTCTTGGGTTGACTTTGCTTTAGTTTTATTTCTAAGTCATTCATCAAACTCCTGCTAATCCCCAAGTACACAGAGGAATCAGAGTCTAAATGGGGAAGAGGTACAACATACCCTGAGTGTCACCCAGCCCAGATTAGCCTGGCAACGACCCCTGACAGCACGTCAGTCTTGTCTGACTTCCATCAAGAAATGTGCCCGAGCAGATTCCTGCAGGACAGCTTCACCCCAGGGCTTCCGAGTCTGGCCCTCTGTCCCCAGCGCCCTGGCTGCTGCCCAGGTACTTAACTCACTGACCAGGAGCTGGATCACTGGGATTTCAAATCCTCCTTGGGATCACCGTGCTACGCAGGAAACCACAACAGGGACAGCAGCAGCTGGCACGGGAGAGGAGGACAGGGACAGGCACAGGGCAGTGAAGGCAGGGAGCTGCTAACTCCCAGATAAGGCTGGCACTGGTGGTTTTGGAGGAAGATGGGGACCATTTGTAATCAATTGCTGCTTTGGTATAGAGTGTTCATGAAAATAAAACTGATTTTGTCTTCTCCTTTGTCTTTGCCATAAGGCCTCAGACACTTCCCATCGGCCCTTGCAAGATGAAAGCAAAAAAAACCATCACTTTGGGCAATGTGGGAGACTTCAGCATTTATTCCTGAACAATGGTGTCTATTCAAGTTTCAGACTCGCTCTGGCTGTTAATTAGGAAAGTAAACAAGAAAAAATTATAATTTAAGCCTTCACTAGATATTTGGCTTCCTAATCTCCTCTAGAGAATACTGTCAAACTCCTCTCCTGTCCAAAGCAGGGATTTGCACTTCCACACCAAGACAGCTCCCCAAACCTTAACTGGAAGTGGCATTAAGTTCAAGGCAGGCGTAGGCAGAGCAAGATTCAGCAGCAGCAAAATTTCATTAAGCCATTTTTTCATGTGTTAACTTCATTTACCCATTTAAGTTTATGCATAATTTAGAAGTATTGAGCAGCTTCACTGACAGAAATATGTTCTCTGATCTCACTGGTGATTTACAGACCCACTTCTGGTCTACAATGCCCACAAAATTACATTTGGGACCCAATATTCATCATTTGGGCTGTGCCGCTGGCCTGCCTGTCCAACTTCAGATGTGCTAATTACAGTCATTCACTCATACTGTGTCTCTAATTTTATCAAGTTGTTTTCTCCAAGGCGTAATATAAGCAGAGTTTGGATATTTAGGGTAACCAGCTGAACATTTTTTCTGCTGGATGGCTGCTTGCTTTGGGCAGGCTGTTCCAGGTCTTAACTAAAGCCCTTCAATTTTGACCCTTCACAGCTGATCTTGCCCTGGCCTGAAGTTCACCCCAAGTACAGCTGCCCCACACTACAGATACAATATCTGCAGTTCAGCCACCACTTGATGTGCTTTCCTTTAGAGCCAGATACTTTAAGCTGACCCAGGGGACCAAAGTTCAGTTATTTTAAACACTTCCTCTGAGAGCATCTCAGGCATGGCTGCAAGATTTCCACCTGCCTTTCCCATCAGGCATGACCAGTATTATGACCCCTAGCATTAAGCAAAATGGGAAAACCATACAGATATTCCTACAGATGAGGAAAGGTCCCAGCTGCACTACAACTTTAAACTGTGTTTTCCTCGGCAGCAGCACACACACATCTGGATAAAATGGAACACAGCATGATGAACTCCATTAAGGAAACATGTTTCATCCCTCAAAGGCATGGCAGCTTGCCTTCTGCCAACAGCCAAAACAGCTTTGCATCACAGGTAGGAAACCACACAACTTTCCTTCTGTATCCCACTTCTCCAAATTTCCCAGATCACTGTGCCCAGCACAATCCTTTCCTATGATAAAATACAACACAATTTTTGGAGCAGCTCCAAATTATTGGGATGAAACACATGCAAAGGGGCTGATGCATAGCCACAACCTTAAGCTGCAGCAATGACACAGCTCTGACTTCTTTGCTGAAGTTTGGGCAAAATGCTTCGATGAGCAGGATGAGAATGGTCACGGCAGGTTTGATCCAGTTCACTTCCAAATGATTCAATATGAATCATACTTTCTTCAGACCAGCAGTTTGAATTTTGTGAACATGATATTTTTGCTGAGTGCAGTAAAAAAAAAAACCCACACCACACACATAAATTTATTATCTCTAATCTTTACCACACTCACTAGTTTTGCTTTTCCACTCCATCCAGCCAAATGGAGAACCACCTCTCTTCAATACATGAAGCATTATGCAGTATCTTCCAAGAAACTGAGATTTTACAGGTTTCTGCTGCTTTAACTTATATATTTCAATTTCACTAGACCAAAAGATAACTAAATCAGCCAAGCAAACCTACTGCAGAGGTCACAGACGAACACAGTTCTGTCAATTACTTATGGCAAAGTGAAAACTTACTGCCATGTAATTGGCAAGTAAGTTGGTTTATTACTTTACTCTAAATTCCCAGAGCTGCCTCAAGTCTTATCTCAAAAAACAAAGTTAAGCAACAAGCAACCAGCTATGAAATCAAAACTGTCTCCAATGAAGACAATGATTCTTGTTAAATCAGAATTTTAGTTGAGACTGGAAACTGAAATTTGAGACTTCTTTCAGGGAGAAGAATTCCACCTGAATAATTTCCAACTGTTTCTTTCCTTTTAATCCAAAATAACCTACAAAAGCCAGTCAGTTTGATTGAAACTATGAATACTTCTTGTATTTTCTAATTAAAGCAACATTTCAACAAAAAAATTACCTCTTCTTGTGCAGCTATAAGAGGACAAAAACTTACTCCAGCACAGCAGCAGCAATGCTTATAATGGCATTGTACCAGAAGAGAGCCAAGCTCACAAAATTCCCAAGAAAGAAGAGGCTGTTCCAGTAGCAGTCTGTGGCTGGGATTGTGTATATTACCCACAAGCAGTATATTCTATTTTCAGCACATATTTAGGATTGCAAATCTCAGTCTTTTTAACGCAGAACAGATCAACTTAGCATCTTCTCCTACTGAACTACACCCCACCTTGACACCAGGAGAGAGGAAAATGTGATATAAAACACATCCCAGACAAACACCAGCACAGAAACCCATGAATTTCAGTGATCTGTCAAATCACAGGCCATTATTTAACTGGGTTTTGCCTACAGAAGAAGTTTTTCCATTATTTTTATTTCCTTTTTTTTAATGAAATTACTCAAATTGAAATTTCATTATGTCGATCTTGCAGTTAACCTAAAATAAAAAAAAAATCAGAGCTGGAAGGACTTTTTATTAAATTGCTCAACTCTGCCTACACAGTGCTTTTGGTAATTTGTAGCTCTGCAAGAAACAAAACCAGTGGAAGTTTTCCAGCTTTCCATCAACTACACTTTGCAGCTGAATGCTGACATTTAGAAAGAGATTCCCTATATTAGAACTTTCAACACCCCAAAATTTACCTAAATTTGGCCTAGTCATTGAATATAGACATAGCACATAGAATACAAATATTTGAATTCTGCATTTTAATAAAGTTCCCACCTTTACTTTCCTCTCTTTATGCCCACAGCAAGTTATGGGATGAGACTCTGTGCTCAGCTACTCTATTCCAATAACATTTTACAACAAAGTGAGAAAAAGATAAAATACCTGTGGATTTGCCCGTTTTTATGCAGGTAGTCCAGTCCCTCCAGCACCTCCTTAAGGATTGTGGCTATACAAGCTTCATCCAGGACACCAGTCTTGTGTTCTCCTTTGGCCACAATGTGCTTGATAATATCCAAAACAGAGCCTAGAGAAGAGTTAAACATCTTAGTTTAAACTAGAAGAACTGAGTCACAGTTAAGTGTAATTTACCATCATTTAATATATAAGAAATTCACTGATGATGGTCAGGATCAGAGTCAGAAGATGAAGCTTTTGCTGCAGGAAAGCAGAGGCAGCAATGCACCCCTGGGAGCAGAGCCTCAAGGGGGGCTGTAAAACCCCTGTGAACACAAGCAACTGAGAAGTAATTTGAACAAGCCAAAATGTAAAATGTACACACACGACACTTGGAAGGTTTTTAAGTGGATACTGATGCTACAGCTGGCTTAGTGCTGAGTACTGGAGAAGCTGAAGGGGGAAATGGAAAAAGCAGGGGGCTGCCAGGACTCAAGCTGAAGGCAACAAGCTTGATAAAATTAGGCACTCTTTTTCAGCCCTTACAAATTCTGTGCAGAGGAACATCAGGAAAAATCTAATCTGTTAAGGGCTGGTACAACCCTAACAGGAAAAAAAAAAGTGGAAATCATTAAATAGCGAACAAATGAGGCTGAATGCTGACAATAAGTCCCTTCATCACTGTGTACAGAACTGGAATAGCTTAGATCCTTCCCTAGGAGCATGTTTAGTCTCTCTCCCAAGCATGGTGTGAATTACATCATCTTTCATGACAAACCAGGCTTTAGAGAGCAAACCACTTCTTCAAACTGCACCCAGGAATAAACGGAACCAGTGACTCGCACCAAGGCTCTTGTGCAAGGCCCTGCTTTTCATAGACACTGGGCACTGCCCTCTTTGTATTTGCATCTGGACTGAAGATACTTCTCAGAATTTTTTATTGCTCCAGCATGAGATGGCCAAACCTCATTTCCAAAGCCTGTGCCATTTAGCCCCTTCAGACTTGGGTTGCTATAGTTTAATGGCTGGATAGGGACTAGTAGGGTTTTTACAGCTATGGGCACAAAGCAATGTCAGTAGTACTGGGAAGTCCTTAAAGAATGAGAAAGCAGGCACAACTGGAGAGCACAAATTGCAGCTTTGTTTGTCTTTGAACAGTAAACTAAACAGGGAAAGAACACCCCAGTACTAACTCAGCCAGTTTAGAAAAGTTTGGCTCAGTTTTAGAAAAGTTTAGAGAAGTTAATTCTTCTTAACTCACAATCAAAAAAGTAAGAGAAAATTATTTTTGGATCTGAAGAACAGCAACTCTCATGAATTTGGCCCATGGGAGAATTAGAAGTTTCACCTTGCAAATTCCTGAAGCAAGTGAAAAATACAAAAGAGGTTTTTAGTTTGATTTTCTTCTCACCCTTCAGGTTCAGGTAGACAAAAAAATCCTTCCTGTTTAACATTTATTTTATTAACTATCCCACTGAATTTCTAGTCTAAAACAATTGTGCAGATCAGTTTTCCACTCAGAAGAGTATTTTCCTTTTGGACACTCCTACAAAAGCAGAAGCTGCAAGGTTTGAATACAAACACCATGTGGAAAGGCTCATTTTGCACAATTCAAACTGCACAGGAAACAATTAGAAGGGTGCACAGTGTCCCTTAGCTGGTGTAAAGCAGTGTATGCTGAGCTCATCTAAAAGCTTGCTGCAGACAACACAGCTACTATTTCTCACTTTCCATCTTCTCTGGCCCACTGGCACTACAGCTTCACCTGGACACCAAGACATCCAGTAAACCCAGTGAAAATAAATTGGTTAGCCTGAACAGCACCTTCAGCTTCCTCTTACCAAAAAATCTTTGCTTAATTCAAGGTATTTGCAGAGAACACAATCTTAACACAGAAGACTCTAACAAAAATAGCAAAACACCCCAGAGGAAAATTTTAAAAAATACAGAAATGAAGTTATGTAACATCGCCCCAACATTTTATGCAAGAATATTCAGTGTTCAGCCTTCTTTTACCCCACCCAAGCAGAGAAACACACTCATGTTTAGTGAATTTTGATATGGGTCTTACCCAAAGGTTCCACCCAGACGAAACTCAGGTTGTTTGGGCATATGTTGGACTTCCTGCATCTGAGCAAGAATATCTTTACTGAAGAAAGCTAAGATTTCAGATGTTGGAGATGAACCCCTTCACTGAAATCTCACCTTTAAGTTCTGAGAAAAGCATCTTCTGCTGTGTGTCATAAGGACTCACCTGGTCTCCAGCCTGTCATGTTTTCACATTAAAGAGTACATACTAACTTTGAGGCTTCCTATTCGGGACAAGAATTTCTGTGACATCAAAAAAATCCCACCAAAGAAGCCCCTCCACATCCACTGTTCAGGTTTTTCCTCTGAAATGTGCCCCAATCTGCAGAACAAACTGTCACTTGTTTTAGAAGTCCAGTGAAAATATGTGGTTCTTCACGTACTCGTTTTGTCCTCTTTCCACCCACGACTCCGTTAGCAGACTTAGTTCACAAACATTTCCCTTCTCCTGCAAAGGGCTCAGGGAACATGAGGAGGCAGATCATATGGTGCTCAAATTCATTTGGTCAAAAAGTCCTCTATTTAGCCAAGTTAGAGGTTGTATTTAACCCTGAAAGGGGGGGTGGAGGGTAGAAGACAAGAGGGCATGCACAGAGCCAGCCCTGGTTGTGAAAAGGCTGATTCACACCCAGGCTATATCTGCTCCCAGTCCTGCCTGATACTTTTAAGCACATTTATTTTAAAACCACTGTCACATTGAGATGTTCATAGAAGTGGGGGAATTTGCCAGTCCTCTGCAGAAAGAAGAACAGCAAAAAGGGATCAGCTAAATGCCCACTGCAGGAAACAGCAGAGAAGCAATCCAAGAGCCACCCTTCTGCTGCAAAAAGTGCTCTTGGGACCATCCCTCTTTGTCTGCTCAGGGTTTGGCCACTGGCACCACAGCACCATGAAACTGATTTTTCCAACTCACAAATCAGTAACTTTGGGAGTTGGTTCTGACTCACAACTCAACTGCAACTTCATTAAGCACAGCACCAGGGAATACACAGAACAAAGCCAAGCTGCATTTCCCAGCACTGCTCCATGCAGTGCTCCAGCATTCTGGCTCAGGAAGCCTGGCATGGAGCAACAGAATAACCAAATCCCCAAACAGAAACCCACAGCCAAGGTAGGAGCTGCTTTGAAAGGAGAAGTCATAGGAATTTGGCTGTCAAGGAAAACACCTCCTGCTAGAAGGCCAGGACTGGATTGCAGCATGAGGCTGATAATTCCTTGCAAAGCTGATGCCAGAGGTCTCAGTGAGTGTGTGACACACTCACCAGGGTAAGACCTCCTCTGCCTCAGGATACAAACTCCCACACCAACTCCATTATACTGGAGCAAGAGATGAGGGAATCAGAATCTAAAGGGGGAAATGACTGTTTCGCACAGCGGCCTGTTCCCAATCCAGCAATACAATAACTGCTAAAATTAACTGGAAACTAATCCAGCTGAACTGGAACCAGGGCCTAAACCACACCAGAGGATGTGCTTAACAAACTGACCACACTGCTGGGAAACACCAGCATGACTGCTGAGACTGCCAGCTTCTGAGCCAGCTTCAAACCAGTCAGGTTCCAGTGGGGAAGAGAGCACATCCAAACACAGCTGGATTTCTGCTTAAATGCAGTTTCACTACGGGTCTGTGCTCCATGTGCAAACTGCTCTATCTCACTTTAAGACAGAACATAGTGGCCAGAGGATGAGGTTCACACTGGAAATAAGGTACCTTGCTCTGTATTAACAGTTACAAGATTTTCAAGGAGAAAACAAATCCACTACAACATCTCTAGAAAAGAAAAAAATATCTTTGATTCCTCCCTAAAATAAAACCTTTATTTTAAATAATGCCATGAAGCACTCTGGTGTATATTATACATGGCATTAGGTCTGATTATAACAATTCCACCATGATTTTTCCCATTAAAAACTTTCAAGTAGCAAGTACAGATCCAAACTAGAGGAAGGTGAATCCTAAGTCAGAGAAAGGCAAAAAAAAAAAGAAATTAAGTTTGGCTGAGGCTGACTGGAAAGCTCTTCCAAGCCCAGAAGGGCCACATACCAAGAAAAGACAAAACAAGACACAGGGAAAAGGGTCAGAACTGGAGTCTAACCATAAATATAAATAATGCTGTCATTAACAAGGATGTTTAAAGAAAGCTGGTGATGAGCAACTGATCTCAAAGCCCAACAGAAGACAAAGGAAAGAAGACAACATTTAGTGATTGATATGGAAAAAATGCAGCTAAAACAAATTCCTGCCCATCAAATATACACTGTGCAGCACATCAACAGGAAGCCTAGAGAGATACTGTGCAATCTGATAAAGCATTTAGCATGACTTGTCATTCATCATCCATGTGTCTCAGTGTACTCTGACACCAATGGTCATGGAAATGAACCTGCTTAGTAAAGAGCAAGCTCTCAGTGCAAACTGTACAGCAGTTGGCAGGGAAGTGGTTTTCTGCTCAAACTCACAAGCTTCCCAGTTTGCTCCAAAAGCTGCTAATGCAGTAGCTCCTAAGGACAGCACGAGTCAGAAGGAATCTGTACACACACTTACCCTGAGCTGAGGGTAATTGTAACCTGTAACTACCTGTAAGAGAAGGATATTCAGGCTTTGGATATTGGCACCAGGCAGACCACTTGCAATGGACAGTCTTGGATCCCAGCAAAAGCAGTCCTGACTTGCACCCCACACGTATCCAGTAAAACTGACTCTTTCAACAACATGAATTATGTGAATAACCAAAGATACCAGGTTACCTATGGTGACAAAATGAGATTAAAGTTCCATGGTTCACCACCTCACTGTGTACTCCTGTATCACTTACGAAGACACTATAAAATGGGATCACTGCAGTAACTGGAAATCCAGTTTTCCAGGCAGTTGTGTGCTCCTGTATCACTTACGAAGACATACTATAAAATGGGATCACTGCAGTAACTGGAAATCCAGTTTTCCAGGCAGGGTGGAGACCAAAGAGCCAGGAACTCCTTAAACCTTTCTCCTTAAAGCTTTGCTGCTGAAGAAAACTTCTGTGTAATTGCACCCTCGGGGCAAGAAGTCCTAATTGTTTCACTGATTCACTTTCAACAAACCACCACAAACACTGAGGCTTCCTGTTCCAAATCCAGAGCATGATTCCTTGACCTCACCTACACCAGCAAGCCTGTGGAATGGCATTTAGGAAGCCTGTTTCTGACGTTTCTCCTCAGCAGAGGAAGAAAACATCCACAGTCATCAGTGACACGGCTTAGTGCTTCAGCACACTGGGACTGAAGCAGAGAAGGGCATGAAAACCTGAGCAGAAAGGAAAGCTTGTTTGGAACAAGATTATAGATAAATGCAGGAATATTCCAGCTGGAATTTTACATGCCCCCAGAGGAACAAAAAAATGTACAGCAGAGCTGGTTGCTATGGAAACCATATCTTGCATGTTATAATACAACTTAAGCGACAGAACCGAGATATACTTAAAGTTAAATGCAAAGAAAACTCATTTAACTTTCTCTAACTTCCAACCTGGAAAAAACAACAACAAAAAAACAGGTAACAGTACCTGCATTGATGTCTGGGAAGCAGAATGGGAAAATTTAATTCTCTAACTTCCAACCTGGAAAAAAACAACAACAAAAAAACAGGTAACAGTACCTGCATTGATTGGCCATTTAGAAGCCTGGCACAAATAGGCTTGGAAACAGTGCTGGGGAATCACCACACAACTTTGTGAGAACCAAAATCTGCCCCAAACCTGACAAACACTGATGCTGAACAGGCTGAACCTTTGAGAAGGGGGAGCTGGCAGATTCACTGCTGCTTCTTTCAAGACATCTCAGCATTAGCCAGTGGTTTCAGTGAGCCTGGTTGTCATTAGAGCCAAGAATTAAATCTGCACCTTGTCAGTCTCTGGCAAACAGATGAAGAAAATGCATAAGAAGGAAGAAGTGCTTGGATTCAGTACTTCTGGGACTGAGGAATACAGATACAGCTAGAGAGTAGCAAAGTAAAGGAAACAACAAGTTATACAAAACAAAGGAAAAGACATTAACCACCTCAGAGGGAAAGCTAAGCAAACATCCACTTCTTGCCTCCTTCCCCCCAGGGCATGTGCATGGATGCAGAAGAAATATGGAAAGATTAAGGCAGAAAACAAGATAATACAATAAAGGGAGCAAAACAGCATATTGCTGTTATGATCAAGACATTTATAGGAGAAAATCTGAAGATAAACTAATTTTTCATGCTTTTCTTATTACAGTTAGGAGGGGCAATGTACCTACACACATTGCATTCTGCAATCACGTACAATCCCTGCCATCTCCTGCTTCTGACTTATCCCATCTTTAATTGTTTGAAATTGTGTTTCTACAAATAAAATCAAAACCCCTCCAGATGAATTAAAAATAGCATATCTCTCTCCTAAGAAAATAATTCAACATAAACACAAAGATTTCTAAGGACCTGTGGTTTATGCTTTGATCATAACTCTCCATTGGAATTAGGAGGAGCCAGATCAGAGATTAACACAGCAGAAGCAGAACAAGATGTCCTAACTCCCTGGTAGAGAACTAGGATTTGCCTACCTCTTTTGGTCTGGCATTCTGAACTTCAGATCAAAGGTTGAAGTAAGAAGTTGATTAACTAATCTTAAAAACTTTTGGAAAATAAAAGGTTTAACTATTTCAATACAGCAATCTCCTTAACAGATTTCAACAAGAAGCCTTCAAGAGGGCAGAATATCCAAGAACCCTATCTGGAAATGTTTCAGTATTTAAAGGATTTGCACAGTTTAAAAATATTTTGGAGGTTTCATCTGCTGCAGGCTAGGACAGGAAAAATTGTTTTGTGATGTAGCAAGTCACCAGGGCCGGGCTGTTTCACAGGAGCAACTGTTTTATAGAGTTATCTAAACCATGGGTCACCTGTGAAATGAGAGCTCTTGTTAAAAGCAGGGAGAATTTAGAAGAGCAAGCAGGTCACAATCAGTAAAAGCACAAGAACAAAAGCACAGCTGCTCCTCTTCCTACTAAAAAGCCACAAGAGTTTGAGAGCAGGACTGGGCTTCAGCAGGCTTTAAAAAAGCACGAGTAAAATTCATGACAGGAGAATGCCAGGGAGGCAAAGAGCAGGTCAGCAGCTGTCTAGAAATAGCCATTGGATTTTGGTTTGGAGTAACACTGGACTCAAAGGCTGGGGTGTCAAGTTCACACTGCTTAGCTTAGAACCCTACAGAAGTCCCAGCTCTAGAGAAAAGGGTCTGCAGCTTCTAATGAAGGGAACAGGAACAGCAGGCACTTCACAAAGCTGACACAGACACACACCACCAGGCCTGAAAGAGGCTGTCAGTAACTGGACACAGCAGCACCCCTTGTCTCCACCAGCTGCACCTCATCACAGCCACGTTTCTGCCATCAGCAACTCCACAGCTGCTTCGGGCTCAGGGCTGCCAGCTCAGAGGGCTCTGAGCAGTGGCTCCCACCAGCCTGCCTGGGCTCTGATGCACATCAGCTCCCCAGTGCTTCCTCCTGGCTGCTGACAACTTTCAAATATAGAAATCTCCCATCAACAGAGTACTTGTGGAGACAAATAGTTCTGTTTCAGTTACAACGTCAGTCAGGTAATTAAGGACCCTTGAGTGCACCCTCTGGTTGTCAGAGGAGCAAGGCACTGTTAGACAACAGCAATTTGTGGATTTAGACTATTTTCCCTTAGAGACATTTCTAAAACACTTGCATGTATGACCAGGTTAGGATTTTAACAAAAGACTGCAGCCACAAAATAAATTAAAATACATTTACAACAACAACAAAAAAGACTAGCATTACAGATTGGGCTGTCTTGTGGGCTGTCAGATTAATAAGGTCAGTGTTTGTAGGCTGAAATTAAAACTAGTTTCAGCCTGAAATCACACACCAGCATAAGGTGATAGAAAAGAGGCAATAAAATTCTGAACTTTACCCAGAATAAATTATCATGAACAAAAGCCACGATCAAAATACAGAATGGACATAAGAATGTATTTCTTACATACTTACTGGGATGCACAAATCTTTTTAAACAGCTAAACAAAATGAAAGTCTTAGGATCATAACTCTCTGTTTTGGGTCCGTTTTGGTGCAGAGTTTTTTGTTTGCTTGTTTGTTTTTGGTTTTGTTTGGGGGGGGCTTTTTCTTTGCTTTTGTTTTCTGGTTTAAAAACCAGCCCAAAGATTTTTCCTGTTGAGAAACCCAGATCATTATTTTTCCCACTGGATGACAGATGACTGCAAAACGAGCCACTTTATTAGTGATAAGAACTAAGCTCAAAGGAATGAGAGGCAGTTTTAGAAGTGTCTCTTGTTACATAAATCACTCAGCCTAAGACCATCTGAAAATAGGCTCATTAAAAGTGAACGAAAAAGCTCTTCAGTCAGAAAGCTCCAATCACAAGTTTCTTCCCCCATCCTTAAGACTGTGCTGTAGAATCTGCCTATGAGACCTAATATGAGATTCCTGAAGCACAGATATAAAAAAGTATGAAATAAAAAGTACATAGAAGAAAACAGCTGAAAAATACCTCACAAGGTATCCTCCTGCTTAGAAAGTGAAAGGTCATTCTCAAAGTCTTTCTATTTACATTAGCAATTCCTCCAGCCTTCAAATGATTCCTTTTAAGTGAGAAAATTTAACACTGACTCCAAGAAATGTTGGGGAGAGGGAAGAGTTACACTCTTACTGATCTGTCTTCTACTGTATGACCCTACTCTTCAACATATGCAACAGAAAAAGAAGCAGGGAGATTTCCTAGCACTCCTTTACTACAAGTCCCCCACTATATGCCAGAGCTGCACAAGGGTCAATTATCAGGCTGAAGAACATAAAAGCCCATTTGAAGGGAATATTAAATAAGAAGCAGGTCATCATTCACACCAGCAAGAGGCTGGTTCTGATGCAATAATTATTTTTCCAGAAATTTTCCAGTGTAGTCATTACCTCTGTGTTGCCTTGATAATGATGGTCTGACTTTTTCCCAGTCAGACTTTACACAAAAAAAAAAAAAAAAAAAAAAAAAAAAAAAAAAAAAAAAAAAAAAAAAAAAACAAAAAAACCCCACCTCCACACAAAATTGAGAACAAACAGAGGTAACATTTGGAGGTTCAAGGATGAGCCTCATCGTGACTCGATTGTGACAGAAAACTGCTGTGAAGTGATGGAGGCAGCTGTGCCTTTTCTTCAAAGAGGTTGTGTGCTCTCCTGGAAAAGGCCAAACCCATTGCTGCTGCCTCTCCAGCACCCCTGAAATGCCATTTCCTCGTGTTGTGGAAACTTTCCCATAGATACACTTTCTATACACACAGCAACACTGCTTGCTCTAAGCTGGCAGAGGATTCTTTTCCACACGCAGTCATCACATCTTTAATGACCTGTTACATCCCCCTCTAAGAAAACAGGGTATTGCTCAATGACACATGAGACATTAAAAACCCTTTAAGACAGATTTAAGGTTGGCATGGAATTTGGTTTCTCCCAAGAGAACTGCTAAAATTTCTCTAAAGAACACCTTCAAAGAGACATGGTTTGTGGTCATTGTTGAGCTCTTGTGCAAAATGCAAACAGGTTTAGCCAGATTTTTCCACATCATCTCCTGGCATTTCACAGTCTGAAAAATTAAGCCAAGAACAGAGAAGCCAGGTTGGGTTTTTTTCAAAAGAAAGAAAATAGGATTTTTTTTTTTTCAGTTTTCAATTCCTGTTTGCTGCAGTGCCAGGAAAATGAAGTCTTCCTAAAGACAGGAGATTTAGCAACAGCCCTTTGTGTTAACATCCAGAACTTGACTCCATTTCTTGTCTCAACTGTAACTTAAACAGGGATCCTGGAAAATATTATGACTTCAAGTAAAACATTACTGATACATCATTTTCAAACTCACTCTCTCAAAAAAAGTTGTTTCTCCAACAAGTTGTGATAGAATAAATCCAGATAAGGGAAGTTTCCCTGGCTCTGTGTTAACCAGGCAACGATTTTCAAAAGCCAGTTAGGTGTTACTACTGATGGACATCACATGAGAAGCTATTTCTGAGCTGAAGGGGTTGCAATCAAATATTATTCACACAAAATGGCTGGAAAGATGCCTGGTGGGAAGGGACCTGGGGGTGCTGGTGACAGTGGCTGAACATGAGCCAGAGCGCGGCCAGGTGGCCAAGAAAGCCAATGGCACCTGGCCTGGGTCAGCAGTAGTGTGGCAGCAGGGCCAGGGCAGCAGGGATCGTCCCCTGTACTCAGCACTGGTGAGGCCACCTCAGATTCTGGAGTCACTTTTGGGCCCCTCATGACAAGAAAGACTTTGAGGTGCTGGAGCGAGTCCAGAGAAGGGAGCAGAGCTGGGGAAGGGTCTGGAGCACCAGGAGTGGCTGAGGGAGCTGGGAAAGGGGCTCAGCCTGGAGAAAATGAAGGTATGGGGGGACCTTTAGGCTCTGCACAACTCCCTGACAGGAGGGGACAGCCAGGTGGAGATCGAGCTCTGCTCCCAAGGAACAAGCAGTAGGACAAAAGGAAGCTGTCTCGAGTTGCACCAGGGGAGATTTGGATTGGAAATTAGGAAACATTTCTTCATGGAAAGCGTTGCTCAGCATTGGAACAGGCTGTCAGGGAGGTGGTGGAGTCACCATGCCCACAAGTGTTGAAAAGACATGTGATGTGACACTTGGGGACAGGGTTTTAGTCATGAACTTGGCAATGGTGGGGTAATCATTGGACTTTCTGATCCTAGAGGTCTTTTCCAACCTAAACAACTCCACAATTCTTAATTCATGGGTGGGAACCTGAAGAGGTAAAGAAGGGAGAGGAAGGAAGGAGGACAGGTTTTTATGCTGCCTTTAGAGTAAAGAAATTGGACCACTCACCTCCACTAAGTAACTTCATCACCAGCCAAAGCTCATCTTTCACCACAAACGATGTGTAGTAAGATACAATGTTGGGGTGATGGCACTGACTCATGGCTTGAATTTCTTTCTGTAGAGAAAAATAAAACATTGGCAGTTGGACAAAGTGATCACTTCTCCTGGGCACAGAAGTTATCTTCCTCAAGACAAGCAAGGGTGCAAAGAAAAAGGGATACCTAGAAGGTAAATGCAGAAAATCCAGAAATACTCTAAACACTCAGGCTGCATCATACTAGAGCCAAATTTTAGGGTGCTCTTCCTGTCTTGTCTAGAGGAAAAAAAAGTTAACCAAAAAACCCACGGTAAGGACATCAATGTGGTGGCAATCAAAATATCTGCTCGCAGCTACAACAGAATATTCCCAAAAATTCACTCTGGTTTGTGACCTAGGAAGTTCATGCTGACTTCTCCTTTCAGTAAAACACTATGCAACAGATGCTTAATCTGTTGAAGACTATCATTTGGATGAGAAAGGAAAATATTGGCCTCTGGGGAAAAAAGGCCTCTTATTCCTAATATTTCTTCCCAGCAAGAAAGCAGATGGCTCAGCTCAATTAGGTTGAAGGCACAAAGGACAGCTGTATCCTTTGTCACCCTGGAAGAAGAGAGAGATCACTCTGAGATTAGAAAGTCAGTAGCTACTACCAGTCCAGGACAATATGAAATATGTTCAGATATTAAATTGTTTTGAGTTTTGACTGTACTCAGTCTTCGTTTTGGTTATGGATTCAGGGCTGAGGTTTTTCAGGTTATGGAGGGAACAACACCACAGAAAACACTGACTGATTTCATTATGCAAGCACGAATCACCACTTTGGACAGAAAGACTCACAGTTTCTTGGCTGTCCATAGACAAAAGCCATCCACTGAGCCAAGCCTGGCACCCCACACTGCACCCAGCTGAGCCTTTGTGCTTCAGCCAAGTCCCCCAACCTGACAAATTGTACCCACCCCAGACATCATCCTCTCATACCCTGAACTTCTCTCAACTACAGCACTCCTTCATGGAAGCAGGAGAGCAAGGCCCTTCACCCCTGATCCTTCCCTCCCTCTAAGCACAAGACTTCCCTGGTACTGAAGGACAAGAAAGAGCTCTGAGAAGAATTCACTTGTGCCCAGGACACCCCACAAATGCAGCACATTTTCCTCCTGCTCCTGTACAAAGCTCTGCTTGTGACTGAGTTCAGAGTAAAGCCACTGCTTCCCCTTGGCAAGGCCTGAGCTGGCAATCACAGCTCTAAAGGAACAGGCTCATGTTGATTTATCCACTTAGCACTGCTTTTCAGGGAGTAGGTGCCTTTGAGGAATCCAAAGCAATTGGTTCCTCTTTCTGCTTCCCCAGGAGAGGCACCAACTTTCCAGGAAACTTAACAGGCAGATTAAAGAAGAATCCTTCTAAACAGGAAAGGATATTTGAAGAGGAATAAGCTATTCATCTCCATGTAGCATACTCTGACTGAAAAACACTCTGTGAAAATAAATACAGCCTAAAACAATATATTTTGCTTACTCTGACAGCTCCAGCTCCCTTCCTTGCAAACTTTCACTTGTCAAGTCATTTTTCACAAAGGAAATAAATCAGCAGCTTTAGAGTTTTCTGTGGCTCTCTGTAGTTCTCTCTGACAATTAAAATATTCTACAGAAGATCAACTTGGTACCAGAGGAAACCAAGGTGGAAAGCAGCAAGCAAGGATTGGTAATCCATCCCATCAGCCAGACCTGCCCCAAATCCACCACTCTCAGAAAGTATCTAAGAGGAGCTGGCTTTATATTTTCTCAGCTAGACTGCTCAAAATATTATGAAGCAGTTTCCTCGGAAATCAAGAGAGCAATATGAGAAATGTATACAAACATTGCATATTTAATTTATATTTGTATATGCTACTGTAGTAGGAGGCAATGAGACAAAGTCTGGACCAAGTTTACTTAACATCCTAGACACAGATAAGATTTTTGACATTTAAGCAGCCCCATACTACAGAATTTTTCAAGCATTTTGTGACAGTTACCATTTTATTATTCTTTTCTAAGAACTTCTTTTCTCATTCACTACCACCATGTGCTCCCTGGGCTGGGAAACACAGCTTAAAAAATAGCTAAAGTCTGTCATGTGCACTAAAGCATAAAGAGGGAAAATAAATAATCACAAACCTGATCTGTGCAATTAAACACCTCTGTCAGCCAGTGGATGTAAAATACAGGCAGATTAATCCATTTCTCACACAGTGTAGTACAGCTGTGAATAATTAATGGCATCACAGCCCACGATTTTCAGTGTTTTTACATTATTACCAATCAGAAGGAGCAGCAGCCAGGCAGACTTCCCCTCCCACCCCCAAACCCCCATTTCATTTCAGCAGTTTTCTAGGCTAATCTCACGCTGGCTACATCAAAGCTTGGTTCCTGTTTTCCCCCAAAGAGGGTACCAACATCCTGAAAGTTCAACCCATACAACTCTTTGAAGTGATAGTGGCAAATCACAGGGGCTTTGTGGTTAAAATCCTTCCTGGCATAACTGAAACCAAGCCAATTCAGTCATCTATCCACAGCCTGCTGCAGCAGTTCAAATGCAGGGGCTGAAGGGCTGTAGCTAAAGCAGGGATCCCACTCAAGGATCACTGGGCAGCTCTGCTCAAAAGCATACTTAGAGTAGGAAGGGATAAAATGCAGCAAAACAGCCATTTTGTGTGTAGAAAGCTCAGCTTTAATACTATTCCCAAAGCTTTTGGGAGAGTTTGCTGCTCTTCAAGCACAACAAAGTCACAGCAGGTAAAGGTTTCCTCTTCCCTCCTCCCTAATAAAATTGCTATCCCCAGATAACAGAGTTACAACTGTGCTTCCCATATTTTCCCCAGCATCAAAACTGTATTGGAAGACTGCTAATAAAAATCTCAGTGATGTCCACACCTCTGTAATAATCTATTTGGGTTGCTCCATACAAGGTTACTTTATTCCCTCTCTGCCAACAGCCATGGGTCACTTGATACAGACCCCCAAGCCATCCACAGTGGGTGATAAGCAGCTCTTCCACCCAACACCCCTCACACTCCATGGCTGCAGTGATGAGAGACAGCCTTCCTGCCAAGTCCCATAAATTCCTCTGCTTTCTGCTCAGCTATGGAGAATGAATTCCCGACAAAAACATGTCTAGACACAGGCAATGGTTTGGAAATGGTTACATGCTCACCCTGGGCAAGATATTAAAAATATCTGTATTGTCAAATACCAAAAGCAAATAGACTGGGATTAGCTCTAAATTCCTCCATGGCTTCCATTAAGGGTTCTGACAAATGTTTTCAGTACTTCTACAGGCAATAAAAGAAACATTTCAAGGCTTGCAAAACAGTCATAAAAGTGCAGTGAAGTATAATCTAGAATCACAAGCAACCTATTAGTCTCCTGTAAGTCAGACATACTTCTGGAGATCAGCTATTTTGGATGAGGGTTTATTTGCCCAGTGACACACAATTGAAGTTTGAATTAATAGGAGCAGGTAAGGCTGTGTTTTAGTTACCAGCTCAAGTTCCTTAATGGTATTTTCTTTTCACATCACCACCTTTCACTCTGCGTTTCTCTGCCCCTGAGGCTTGCTTCAGAGGCACGTGCTCTCAAATACCAGGATAAAAATTATGCTTTATTTAGTTTTACTTCCTACATGTTGACATGAACTCCAGAGATAGAGCAGCAGAGTGCTTTCATGTGGCTACCTGCAACTTCAGAGGAGTCCAGAGAGCTGCCAGCGTGGCTACCCTGTTTGAAGGGAATCACAAGCATAGGAGAAGTGGGAAGGGAAAGCATGGCTGGAGCAGAAATCAAAGCAGGTCAGAAGGGATCACCCCTTGAAAACACCAATGCTTCAACTATGGCTGCCAAAGATCTTATACCATGAGATTTCAGCTGGGAGATAAGGCATTAAAGCTGCTCTTCATCCCTTTAAAACAGGATTTAGAGCTCCACTCCTACATGTAGCCATAACCATTCACATTCTGCTCCAAGTGAAATTTTAACAGTTCAGCAAAAAGGTCGTAAAATTGACAATAATAATTCATTTGCCTTTTGAGGTGGCAACATAACTAAAAATAAAAAATAAAAAAAAATCCAAACATGTTCTTCTATCAAAATTAACTCAAGAGACATTTTTTAAGAAGGTGGAGAAAAACACAAAATCAGAGATTCTGATTCAACTCCCACTTCTTGGATTATCCAGCTCAACTCCCTGCCTTAAGTGGCTACAGGAGCTAAACTGGCATGAGTGAAGAGGAGTTAGATTAGCCCTAGAACAACAATGAAAAAGAAACGATTCTGAAAGGGATAAACACAGTTCATCTGTTAAGTAATCTTCAGTGATGGGAACAAAATAGTCCCATGGCAAGTCATTCAGCAGTTGTCCATTTTAATGGCTACTCTTCAGCCTCATTCAGTGGTCATTCCCTCTTTCAAAGTCTTCAGCATTAGTGAAAGGAAGGAAGGAAGCAGGTGTTTCTGAACTGTTGTGGTGTAGCAGTTCCTACATGGCCATTTTTTATTGGTTTCAGCCAAAAAGCAAATGGGTGAGTGACTGCCTCCTCTCACAGATACAAGCAAGCCAGCTTTACCCACATCCCCACCTAACCTATCACTGATCCTTACAGTTGCTCAGATCAATACCCAGTGCTTACAGCTCAACAATGCTTTCAATGTGATTAGTGCCCACAGACAGCTGCAAACTCTCTGAAGTTCTTTACATGCACCATCTCATGCTCATCCAGCCCAAGAGAAGGAAGATATTGGATTTTCAGGATTTCACCCACCATCAATTCTGATGTTCATAGTTAATTTTACACAAAAAAACCCCAAAACAAAACCTTACCAAAACCTAAATCAGCACAGTAATTAAGACTTCTGTTGTTGCTGCTTTGATAAACAATACAACCAAGCTGTACCCAGCACAGGTTTAAGTCTTAAGCTGCAATCCCAACATGCAAGGAACGTGTAACTCAGCAGATCAAATAACCATGCAGAAACCACATGCCATTTATCAGATTCCCTGGCACTGACACTTGGGGACTTCTTTTCCCTGGAGCAAGCGTGAAGGTCTCAAGCCTGGAAATGGAATTATAATGGCAATTCCCATCAGATGACAGGCATGGATGAAACATCTGTACTACTTCCACAGCAATCTGCTGCTTTGTCCCCAACAACCTTATAGTCTGGTTAAACCACTTGTAGGAAGTGCTCCATCAGATCAAAGGCTGTTCAATATCCTGTCTAAGTCTTCAAAAGAAGGTGTAAAAACCCTATAAAAAGCAGTTACACAATTATCTGCCCAGAGGGTAGCCTTCTGACTAAGCCTGGGCAGTTAACAGTTGGCTTATGATTTAAACCAGGGGAGTTCATAATCCTTTTTCTAAATCCTATCTAATTTAACCTTCTCAACCATAGGTTGATTTATTTAATCTCACGCAATGTTTGATCTCCATGCTGTTGGCAGCAAGTTCCCTGGGTTATTTCCATGAAATTCTAAAGGACATTTCTGTTTAACTGCAGTTCAGCTTGTTCCCTCAGCCTCCTTAACTGCCCTCTGGCCATAGCACTGAAAGAGCAGTACCTTCACCCTTCATGTGCAACCTGTCAGGCCCAGGGCAATCAGTCCCTGGAGCAGGAAGATTTTGGAATCTTTCTAGGAACAGCAACACCACATCTCCCATGTTCTTTCCTGAGCCTGTCTCCTGTTGAATCATCTTAGGAATCAACAGGCAGCATTTCCCCTTAGCTGGGAAAGCCCAATGTGAAATATCCCATAGCTTATGTTTCCCTCTCTGCTGTTCAACATTCCTGGTAACTGCTAAGCTGACAACCCACGTCATCTGCTACTCATGGAGAAAAAAGTCTCCATCTGGATGAAAGAAAACTCTGCTTTAATTACATGAAAATGAAGTAGAGTTTGTAGGACAGAGGGGGGATTTAAGGCCTTTTAGATCAGTAATTCTTTAAAACAAAAAAACACTCATACAAGAAAAAAGGCTGGAAGCATGGTTATTTTGAGGCAGATGTTACACCACTGTTTCAAGGATTGGCAATAGCAGCAAAGCAACCAGCATCCCACAGTGGAAAAGAGAGCAAAACACAGCTCTGAATGGTGTGCAGCTGTGAAATACAACACATGAGCAAGCAGACTGTTTGCAAACCCACACCAGTGTGGTTGTTAACTACTGTAGGTTGCAAGACAAATAAAAAGTGGAACTTCAGCAATAAATCAAGAAGTCCAAGACCATTTGTAGACAACACTGTATTTGACCACCTCTCCCTGCACTCCACTCCCAGTCACACCCCTGAGCAAGAATCCCTATAAGCTACGTTGTACTTCTCTGTCAGCTGAATCCCACAGGCAGGCTAGGAAAGATCTGTGAGCATTCAAAAATGTACAGGAAAAAAGATGAAAATGAAGCATGGAAATAAATTCCTGACAAACATCACCTAATTCAGTAGCTGGGTTAGAAGGAGGCACATCTCTGCACAGCATTACTCCTGCTGTCTACATTCTTTACAGCAATTAGCACTTCAGCTGAAGAACTGAACGCCCTTGACTTGGCCTGTCATGATTCAACAAAGCTGGCCCTTCCTGCATTTTCCATACCCCATAGCAGCAATAAATAAATTTAGTGCATTAACCTAGAATGTCATACAGTATATGCAAAGTGTGCAGTTTATTCCTGACCACCCACACAGCTCAAATGTATATTGAGATAAAAGGATCAAGATCAATACCTTTAATGAGCCAAGTCATAGCACTTACTCTAAGCACAGCATCTCCAAAGCAAGGATGTGATCCCAGATTTCCTGGCCTCTGGACACCAGCTAGGCTTAAAGGAAGCTCAAGGCCACTCATCCATCCAGCTGGTGATAGAGCCACTTACTCTGCATTTCCCATTCCAAATTAACCCCTCTCTTCTCCTCCATCCCAAGAACTACAAGTGCAAACCACTAAGAAGCACAGACATTGAAAGAGGTGTACAAGAACCAAATCATCTTTTTAAGGTTGGCAGTATGGTTTGCTGGTCTCCCTACCCCCTCCCAGGCAATGTCAGACTGTTCTACCCACAACAGAGAAATCCACGAGTGCAAGGCACTGCAGAAAATGAATTATAAAATAACTTAAGCACAGTTTTCCCTTTGCTACCACACTTTCCAATGAGTGGGCAGTGCTGTAACCCAAGAGCACACACCTGACCCCAGGCAGGAAAGAAGAGTTCACTGTAAGCTGACTGCTGTGCCCAAATGCCTTCAGAGCAACAGAAGCTCCAAGAAAGCCCCAGTTTGTGATTTTAACTGCACTGGGGGAGAGGAGAAAGCAAGGTAGGGGAATAACACACTCCAGTGTGAGCTCATCATATTTGTCTTTGTATTTGCTTATTAAAACTACTGTAACCTGCAACCATCTACAGTTAACTTTTTTTTTTCTTGGTGGGGAAGGCAATCATGCAATACAAAGTAGTTGCTCAGAAAAGTTAATTAAACTAATTGGGAAAACTGCCATGAAGGGAGACTACAAGACTAAAACTTGAGAATATTTATATTAGGGTAGAAGCAGATATGGAAACAAGATGAAAAGAAGTGAAGCACGCAGAGCTGGGAAACCAGGAACTTCCATTCTTTCGGCTCTTGCACTGAGAAACAACACTGGTGATCCAACAGACTGACAAATTCAGAACAATCCCAGGGGAAACACTTTTTCACACAACACAGCTACCTCAGCAACCCCTGCTCCTGGAAGCTGCTACAGCTCAGAACCATCTTTGTGCCCCTCCACCCCTCTATTAAATTCAAGAATACTTACAGCTGCATACTTAAGCCCAGAAAAGGACCACACCAGATTCAGTCACAAAACTGGAAGCACTGGAGAGCTGACAACAGCAATACATTGCAGACCCACCCATAACAGGAAAAAAATCATTGTGAGGAACGGGTCAGCCAGAGACTTAAAATGTGCAATTAGAAGTACTTATCTAAAATTACACATCAAGCCTCTGCAGTGTCTCTTTCTGAACCTAATGTTTTTAGTCAGAATTGGCAATTACTCAAAGAATCACAGTCTCAATTACTACATCCTGAACAATGCAGTCAGGAATACCACTGAGGCAGGGTAGTATGGGCAAGCCACACAAAAGGCTTGAAAAGGATACCAAGGGTTGGTATAAGGACAAAGAGACCAACTGTGAGAAGAGATCCTGAACTCCTACACTAGCATGAGCCATAAGAGGATTTGAACACAGGCTATCTTGAGTCCTACACGCAACCCTCCTCAGGAGCACTGGCAGCCTGAATGGGGCCTTTCCTCCTAACCAGGGCAGATCTGCAGATCCCCATAACAACAAAAAAAACATTAGATACTAGATGGAAACTGGAACTGTGGTTCAGGTGATTTACTGAAGACTGCAGAAATGCAGAGGTAGCAGCACTCCCAAATTCTGTTTCTCTTCTACCTTCTAATTGCAAGCACTGAAACAAGTGCCTGAGGTAAAGTACAGCAGCTGTCGAGGGGGGACAGAAAACAAGGCAGGATTATAAAAACACTAGAGAGGTGCTTCAAAAGAAAAGATGGTAGCAAGCCTCATCTCCATAATGCCAGTATTTACTGTGGAAAATTTTGACCCAGAGAGCTTTCTCATTGTAGTGGAGATACGTCAATGTTCACAGGAATGTCTGTGTCTGCCTTGCTTAAATTCAGGGACCTTCCAGATGTGAAGTGAATGAGACAACCACTGCACTGCAGAGGCACTAGCTCACACACACAAAGAGAATAAAACCAAACCCACCAACACAGGAGCCAGATGAGAAAAGGGAAATTTCAGTTACCACAGCTACTGTAAAATTCTGTTTTTCATTGAGACAACCTTGAGAAAACAGGCACAGAGCAGCAGAAAATTACAGTGCTGCAGCTCCAAAGGACTCTGTCTCCTGTCCTGAACTCAAAATTACTGGGGTTTCCATATGGCAGCCTGCAGTATGTCAGTGATCCCTTTAGCTGGCATCAGTACCAGAAAAGAGATTAGGAACAACAGCTAATTCATTCAGTTTTTCTCTTTACAGGTGAATGGAAAAAATGTAAAGAACTGCAGGAAAGGAAAAGAAAGCAAAGCCATTTCCTTTAATTTTAAATATTCTGAAAGCATATAGCTCTGGATCCTCCTCAAACTTCAGACCTCTTGTGGGTACAGCAAAACTTCACACTTGCACATTAACTCAGTTCAAAACAAAGGGATTATACAAAGTGCTGAGCTCTAAAGAAACAGTCTGAAGTTTTGCAACAGTTGATCTTTTTAACATTTTAAGTACCATGTCCCACAACCAGGACAACTGGGCTGCCTCTAATGAGGTCAGTGAAGTTCCCTCATCTTCACCCCATCTCAAGAAAGGTTCTAAGACACTTGGCAAAGAGATATCTCAGAAATAACTGAAGTACAACTCCGCAGACAGTTCTGATTGCATACCAGGAGTTCATCCATGCTCGTCTGACACTTCTCGAGATTGATCCGTTTAATCGCCACCTTCTCCTTCTTCGGAGCGCAGAAGGCTGCCTGCACCACCGCAGTGGCTCCGCTCCCTGGGGGGAAAAGAGACAGTTACCAACACTTGAGGGACTTCAGCAGGAAGGGAGGGAGGCCAGACGACAAAATTCTGAGTGCCAGACAGCAAAGACAGCAGAGCCAGGTGAAAACCCAGTGAAAGCAATCCAGGCACTCCCCACTGCACAGCTCCATGGGTTGGCTCAGCCGCCACATCCAAGGGCTGGGCAACCTGAATGAAAACAAGTGGATCTTTATGATCCCTTCCAGGGATCATTACAGCTCTGCAGACCAAAAACCCTCTCCAGACTCCAGCTTCCTCATAAAAGAGTGATTCTACTCATGTACTTTTAGAAGATATGCCACTGAGGTCACACAGACTTTTAACCTCATGTGTTCACCCAAACTGTCAAAACAAGCCACTCTTTGCTACCGACACTAATGAGATTTTTCAAATATTTTTATGCACTAACTGCTGTTCTCATCTCTCCTCATTTTATGCAAAGACACGAGGTGGGTTTCATTCAAGCAGGTTCTGCTCCAGCTCACACACTGCCTCAGTTTCTGGGTTGAAAACCACAGCCCCAGAACATTTAAATTCCAATAGGGAAAAAATACCACATTTTAACACACAGTCCTTCAAACTGCTACAAGTAGGGAGGTCTGGATTTAAAGCACCCAGCACCATCACAGCCTTTGACATGCAAGGGAGTTTGCCATAGTGAGACTTAAAATCTGTTTGATGTTTGTTGGCTTCCAGAAGCTGTTGCAACATTCACCTCTCATCAAAAGGACACCTTGTTTTACTTCCTACCTTCATCATGGTTCCCCACATTTACACACTTCTCTGGAAAGGAGTAAATTCACAGTAATAAAATGGGGGTAGGATACGTGGAAAATAGCTCAAATGTTCCTATTGCAAATAGCTAAAATATGCTAATGAAAATAAAGAGAAATGAAAACAACTATTCTGTATTTTGGTGTAACACACCTATTTTAGCAGATTCTCCTATTTTTAACACTACAAAAACTATTTCCAGATTCTGCAATTCGGGTAGAGCACATTTTTGCAAGCTTTGCAATTTTTTTCTAGTACATTCACATAAACTGGGTGCAAAAACTTTCATTTTCAAACAAAGGCTCCTGAAGCCCCTACAGTCACTACCAAGAGTCTTCTCACACCAAGTTCCAGGTGAGGCAAAGAGCTTAAAATTCAGCCCTGAAAGACAGAGGAAAACTGAAATAAATTGAAAAGCCCTGAACTGAGGGACTCTGCTCCTCTAATCTTCAACCTGCACCTGCTACAGTGGGAGCTACAGGACTTTGACTTCACTTTATATGGCATGGCCAGTGCACCCTGGACATCAGCATCAGCTTGCCAGGACTGCCTGTACTCAGGAGTTTACATTTTAATGGCAGAAGGCAGAAGTGTGCAGAACACAGAATGCTAATGTTGCTAAAGCTTTATTATTTCCCAAAGCAAATGGGTTTTTAAGAAGTTCAACACTGAGGCCATTTATTACTTGCACACATATTGTTTTTCAGAGACTATTCATAGCACAAGGCAAAACAAAGTTATTAGGAAAAGGACAGCAATAACAGCAAGAGTATTTACAAAGGGCTTTGAAAACAAAGTTTGAGTGTTGTAAGCAGATTCTAGAGCAAATAACAGATGATGGAGAGGTCTATGCAGATATTTAACAGAAGGTGCTCAGAAAGAGCAAGGAGGGGAGGATTTGACAGCAGAGTTTGGTTAGACTGCCAGGAGCAGGGCTGAAATACACAACATTAAACACAGGACAAACATCCCAAAAACAAGCCTCCATATGCACTCCCTGTAGTCACTCTGCCCAGCAGGTGCAGGAATCCAGCATGAAAGCAGCAATCCCAGCATAAATTAATTCCCACTCACTGGGAATCCTGGGTGGCCCTGACCAACTCCTCTTCACCCAGTAGCTGCTTCTCTTGGTTTGTTTCTGCTGCTTCTTCAACAGGGGAAAAAAGTAAAAACACAAGGGCTCAAGACAAAGAGAGAAACACACACAGAAGTGGTGACATAAGGCAGAAGTGAGTTTGCACTTCCTAGCATTGCTGGTCTCCCTACAGCAATAGCCTTTTGGAAGTCAGAACAAAAAACAAACACTGTATCAGTTCTTTGGAAAGAGTTAGATCCCAGAAGAAATGTTGCTGCTGACACATTCAAAGCGCCAGTATTATGATTTCTTTCTTTGGATGTCTTAGTGCATAGTAATAGAGGCTGAAAACACAAGCCAGATGCTGGAAGAATATATGACTGTGCAGCTCAGAGGACTGTCTTGCCACACAACCCTTTTCACTCCTCAGCTGGTTTCTCAGTGTGTCTTTATACCTCTAAAGCTACCTGTCCTCATAAGCACAGGTATCTGTGTTCAAAAACTCTGGATATCTCAGACACTCAGTAGTGTCAGCTTCCCCCCACAGCATGACATCCCAGGATTTCTGTGCCAGTTAAACCCAGTCTGTGTAAGCACAACTGGCAGAGGTGCTTCTTACAATCCAGATGCAACATCATTACTGCGAACCAAGTCCTTCACAAGATGAAGTCCAGGGCTTTAAAGAAGTCACCACACAAAGAATAGCTTTGTGTTTTATTCTTTTAGGATGCTACTACCAGAAACAATAGATGCAGCCTAATTAAAAGCAGCACCACTCATGCTACAGCTCCTTTCCAGTCCTTGAGTCTGCGGGATCAATGCTCACTAGGACTTCAGGGCAAAAACTGCTTTTCACTAAGTGCTGGACAATGCCCCAGCCTACAGGGACCCGATCTGTTATGAGTGTATGGCATTATTTGAACAGTAATGAAATCCCAAACTAAATCCTTCTGGGCACATGGCAGGGAATCATCTGAACTCGAGACTCCTCCCATTTAATTCCCTGCTGCTCCTACTTTTCTGGCAGCTCTCTTTAGTTCGATCACCACCTGCTCTCCCCACTCCCCCCTCTCCCGCTAATTCGTCATTTCTTTCAGCTCCTCTGTAGCACTAATTATAGAGAAACAATGAAATCTCAAAAGCGTATCAAGCGAGGATTAAGCCAAGCTGCAGCACGATGTGCCACAAGCAAGCTGCTCTTTGGTGGCAGCAGCAGCTTCTGGGACCAAACAAAGACTGGTTTCCATGCTTCTTTGGAGAGTTCAGGAAACATGGCAACATGGGCACTTCAGGCTTTGCAGCCACACAGTTTGTTTATTAAATGCCAGCGTGGCAAGAGAAAGAAAGGAGAGAAGCTGCAGCAAGGATGCTGAACACATTGCTAAGTGAGAACAAGCATAGGGAGAGATGACACCAACAGAGAGAAAAAGCTCGTAGAGAAAGTTATGTAAAGTTTAGGAGCAAGTAACAAATATGTGGGCAGCAGCAGGAAGACAAGAGATTTCCTGGGCTGCCATTGAAAAGAGGAAGAAGCCCATGGGCAGTTTGTGCCAGGGTAGCACTTGGACAAACCAACTCTCCCAGCAGTCACAGACCTGCTGCAATCAGAGCAAACTGCAGTCCTGATGATGTGGGCAGCACAGGGTTAATGTTCCTGTGCTGGGCTCCCACTCCCCATCTCAAGACACTCTGATCAAGGTCAGTGCTGAGACTCTTCCCTCCCCTCTCTCAGCCTCGCTCAAGATCAGCTTTCGGAGAAAATTTGCTCCCTGGTTAATCTCTTCCAACATAACGGTTTAGCAAAACAATGAAACCCGGGCACAGCCAAATGCTTGCTGCTTTATTCCTGAAAAGCAGGAGATCATTTGTTGAAGGATGATGGGGAGGAAGGAGACCCAAATGGGTATTAGGATCTACTTAATACCCCCTGCTTTTGCCTCTGTAAGGCTCTCAGATATAGTTCCAACCCTTAGGATAGCAGCTGCAAAATTCCTGCATAAAAGGGTCACGACCTACTTTAGAAAACACCGCCTTAAGAGGAAAACATACCCTTTCTAACCCCTGTTTCTTTCATGTTTCTACGATTAAATGGCTCTTTGCGAAATAAAACCAACCTCTGAAAGGATTAAAATAACCCAAATAAAAAAGTCCCCAAGCACTCAGTTACTGAAGCCTGATTTTCCAGGTTATCTCCCCTGGATCCCTGGATCCATGGTCCCTGTACCTTCAGCATCCACAGCTCCAGCCTGAACTCCTTAAGTTGAGACAAACTCCCCAGGAAAGCCCAGCATCAGCTTTCAAAGGAGGCTGGATACCATCTCTTCTACAGTTCCACAACTTACATGAAGCTTCAATTTTTTAAAATAAAGAACAACCTGCTGAGATCTCAGCTGAAGTTAATGGAAACCAATTATTTCAAGGCTAATTGGAGGAGTGGAAAGACAGGGGACTGACCAGAGGACACAGCATGTCCCTACACAATTTGTCTCCAATTTAACCTAATCTGTGCAGCCACATAAGGACATTGCAGCTCTCCAGTAAGACTGGGATGAATTGCACTGATGCCTCTTCCCAGGCAAATGCAATTGAAGCCAGAGATCCTCTTGGCAGAGAAATCTGCTTAAGCAATGAACAGCCATGCCAAACAGTCACAAGACAAGCATCAAATCCTGGCTTCAGGATAGTATTCTCCTACCACGTGCAACAGCACTTTGAAGTAGTTACATGGAAGGAGGACTCACAAAACAGTGTTGCCCCAGCTTCAAATTTACTCCAGGCACCCTCAGAGATGTGAAGTTTCCCTTCATTGTAACTCAGTTGCTCACAAAGCTGTTACAATCAACAGGGGACGTGTTCCATAACAGTCTCGTAACATCACTCCTTACCCCACTGCATTATCAAATCCCCTCTCTAGAGGAAATACACTTTCCCAGGGTCAAATGAACATTACAAATCATTTAGGTTTGAAGGAACCTCTAGTCCCCCCTCCTGCAGAAAGCAGGATTAAATCCTGCTTAGATCAGATTCCTCAGCATTGCATTCAGTCTAGTTTGGATTTTCTTTAACAAGAGATGTTTCTACAATCTCTTTGGCTGTTTCTCTGTTTGACCACCCACATGGTAAGCTTTTTTCCCCTTGCTAAGTAATCAGATCTCCCAGTTTTTCTCCCAACCTTGACCTTCCACCATGCACCTCTGTACAATTCAGCTTCATCTCCTCTAGAACGTCCCACTAGACAGCTGAGGACAGCACCAACTCTCCTAAGGCTGGGGAATCCTGCTCTCCCCACCTGCCCCAGAAGTCACATTCCCAAGTCTCCTTCAGCATGGGGCAATGCTCAGCCGACACCTCCGCAGAGCCCTGCCCAGAGCTTCCACCCTCCCCTGCACACACACGACCTCTCTATTTTTAAGCGAGGTCTGGAATCCATCCTCCACTATCTGGAGTGCGGTGCCAGAACGCCGCTTGTGACGCAGGCTCTGTTTATAATTGTGCCCCCGGGTTTTCCTCTTATGAACAATGCACACAAAACGCTTCCCTGCAAGGCTGCTCTTGAGCAAGCAGTGACTTTCAGGTTCCAGGTACCCCAAAGCCCAGGAAAACTTTAATGCTTTACACCCCAGGCTCGGTATTCGTGTCTCTGCAGGCTCGCTCCATCTCTGGATGCTTCAACTCTTTGAAAGCCTCATGCCAAAGAGCTGTGGGAGCCCTGCTCTGATTACTCATTCCAAGGACAATACAGCAATAAAACAAGAAGCTACAAGACTGGGAATAGAACTTCTTATGCATTCTTACAGAGCACAGGGCAAATACACATCTAATTAAACCAGAAATTAAATACTGGACTGCAAATTCAGACCAATCTTGCATTGTTTGGTCCATTTTCTATGAAGGCAAAGTGATGCCTCTATTTTATGCTCCTCATTTGAGGCTTCTGGTGAGGAGAGCCCTCTTGCAAAGAATGAACTGCTTCTAAAAACAAGCTAGCAAAAAAAGAAAAAAAAAAAAAGCCTACTCTCGAATTTCCAGCCAACTCAGCATGGGGTGGGAATACTCCTTTCCCCAAGCAGGACTTGGTAACAAGAGTCCATTGGATGTCAAAGTCTTGCTGGCACAAGCCCCACGATTCAGGAAGAGTGAAGTAATGCAATGTTAATGGTCCTTGAATATGTTTTTCAAGCCATCTCCCCACTACACACCAAATTCCAAATTCTTACTACAAAATGGAAGATACCATCTACAATAACAGCTACAAATAGCATTAATAAAAACAAAGGGAATTTATATACTCCTAGTATTGCCACAGAGGGGGCTTACCTGTGGAGAGGAAAATGCTTTCACAGCAAAGTATCATCTACTCAGCATGGGACTGCAAGAAGAGTGTTAACAATTCTAGAAGTGGAGTTAAAGCCCCTAATCAGCAGGAGGATCATTTGGGTGCTTCTAGCACTGCTCAGTGAGCTCAGACAGCAAGCTGGCTCTGAGTACTGCTGTTAGAGACACTGGGAACAGCAGCAAAACCAGTAAGGGAGAATTCAGCTGGGTTTGCTCTGTGCCCGGTTGGCAGGCCTGTGGTAAACAGAAGCAGCAGCAGAGCAATAATCCACAGCCAAGACACAAAAAAGTTACAAAAGCACAGGAGTGAGCACAGCTCCCCTCCCACAGCACAGCAACATGGGAGTGCAGACATGCACCTACCCACAAGAAGCTCCCAGAGCTGCACCAACACAGCCACCCTCACTCTCAGACACCTTTCCACAATTCATTCCCAATACAAATTTACTGTGAATAGTATTGCCTATTGAGAGAAGAACCAGGGCTTTACATTTCTTTACAAGCTGAAGGATGACACAGCCACAGTACAGTCAGCTATTTAAAACCCTGGCAGAGGTAGTAAGAGGCCAGGTTTAACTTGGTGCACCTTCTCTCAACTCGAGTCATGCAGTGTTTGATCAACAGCAGAGATGGAAAGATACTGTGTAGAGAAGAGGGAGAGAAACACTTGCTAATACAGTGCAGGGAAGAAATAAATCAGAGAAGCATAAGCAAAGGCAGAAAGTGAAAGCAGATTTAACTGGAAAGTTGTGAGGGAGCCAAATTTAAAGCCTATATGGGGGATGGAGGAAAACCAGCCATCCCCAGGGACTACATATCACAGCACGAGTACACACTTCATATGAAGACACCTGCACTACGTGCATGCTACAATCCTGCAGGCAGCTTAGGAGCTGAACTCTCACATTTACAAGGAGGTGGCCACCCTCATATTTCTGCTTAAAAGGCTTTAGGAACAACAGCTCAACCCTGATTTAAATAAATAATTTTAAAACTTTGCATTTCCGTGTGGTCAATGTCAAAATGTCGCCCCACCCTTCAGCCCAGCCTAACTCACATCACTGCATGCAGCAGGTTCATTCGTGGTTCAGGCTCACCTTGAGCACAGCCCAGTGCTGGGAACACTCAGCTGGGTGCAAGCCAAAGGTGGCTGCAGGTACAGTAAGACACAGGGCATGTGCTGGACAACAGCCTGACAAAGGCAAGGATGGGGAGCTAATAAGTCCAGGCAGAGAATTAAGACTTTAATACAAGTGACTTCCATTTCACACCAGCACATCTGATGACTACAGTCTAGACCTTTTACTGAAGAATTGAAGGAGGAATAGGAAAAAGCAGTTTTCACTCCTGAATTCCTCTTTGTTTCATTTCAATTGCAGGTGTATTGCTTTGCAATGCTCTCTGATAATTTATTCCAGTACACCCAGAGCTCAAGTAGTTTGAGATTCTGTGCTAGTTGTGAGGCCAAAGATTTCAAACAGTACTCACAATACAAGAGATTTCAGTTATTAAGACACCATTATGAGTCTTTCTCAAAGCCTGAGAGTCTTTGCTCAATTTATGACAGCACCTGCAGTGTCCAAAAGACAACTGATATTCCAGTATTAATCAAGGATGCTCAAAGAATTTCAGAGACTAAGGAGAAGCATATTCTGAAAGTCTGCTGTCCAGTTAGAAATAAAGCCAAAACATTTGAACACCACATAAACCTGCTGACAGCGAGTTATTCACCATCTTGACAAGAGCTCTCACAGTTGAGAATACCACTGAAAACACACACCACGTCCAGAGCTCAGAGGCTTCTGCCCATGTAAGACAATGTATTTCTCAAGATTCCTAGTGCCCCATGTACAGTGGTGAAGGATGATAAGGCAGCAAAGATCACACAGTGCTGCCAGCACTTTTTTAAACATGCTTCCCCTCCAGTGGTCCATCAATACAGAAACACTTGATGCTGCAGACTTATTGCCCAGTCTTTAATTAATGTCTCGGACTCAGAGGAAGGAATATAAACCCAAATCAAATCACTTGTAAGAAGTCCAGTATTATTTTCAGAGTTATCAGCAACTGATGGGCCATAGCCCAAGCTAGGTACATCTCCCTGTGGCCCCACTGAACTCTAAACTATAAATAAATGAATTACATTGATTTCTAAGCTGGAGAGAGGTTAGCTACTGTAATCTAAATGACTCAATGCCAAGGTTTCTGCAGAAAGGAAGGGGAGTCTTATGAAAATCTTCACCCCACCCCACACTGCATTGTTCTCTCAAAAATCTTTCAATATCTCTTAGGCTCTGAACACAGAAAAATGTCGTCTGTTTTCCACCTTCGGCAAACATTCAGGTTGAGAATCCTCACAGACTAAGCAGGGAAGTGACAGGCTTTGAGACAAGATGGTCAGCCTGTCAATACAGAACAGGCCAGGACTGGAACACAGGGAGAGGAATAGTGTTGGCCACGCAAAGCATGTCGGCAAGATACGTGACAAAGTTGTCACCGGGTCACTTTGCTGTTTGAGGTCATCTGCAGTCACCAGCCCCCACACACACAGCCAAGACGAGCTTTCCACTGCCTCCCTATGAGAGAGAGCAGCAGCCCCCCAGCATCAGACCCCGCAGAGAGCAAGACAAGCAAGGAAAACAAAGACCAGGGGAAAAGCCACCGGCCACACAAGGTATCAGCAGAGAGGAGGATTGCCAGGAGGAGCATCAGCCCATCTGACACTCCTCCAAAATTTCCACTGCAAGCACCAAAGCACGAAAGAGAGGGTGGCAGAGGGTGCTGCTCTTGGCCGCATGCCTAACCCCCTGCAGCCCTCACGATATCCCAAATAAGTCCAGACTAGCAGACATTCCCATCATGCCTTTAATAAAACACCCTCCAGCTGTCCAAGGTACTCAGGTGATTTGGGGAACACCTCTGAGACCATTTTCCCCATGGCAGTAACTACAGCGAGCTCCAAGGGCCAGTTACACAAGTCCTCCGTGACCTGCCACATTTACTTAAGATGCTATTAGCATGCCTAAATTAGATTTTTAGTTTGAAACCAATTATATTTATTTGATTTTGTGCCAACATCTCTGGCTAATTTAAAGGGCACTGCAGCTATGCAGTGTTAATTCTACACGATGGAAAGCAGGCTCAAACGTCTCATTTCCAAACACAGCAACTTTAGTGGAGAAAGTTCATCCTTCCCTTTTAATCACTGTCAGTTGCTTTTATAGTATATGCAGCAATGTAAATATCATGCTGGCTGTCATCAGGTATTACCAAGGCTCAAAACACAGCACTGGTACAGTAGCCAAGCCAGTGTTCTCCTTTCTTCCCTCCCAATTTTTATCTCTGAACTCTGTCTCAAATGTAATTGTCAGCTGTAGAGGATATTTTATTTGGCCAGGTTTCCACTTAACAGAACAATCTGTCTGCTTACAGTGCAGATGTTTGATAGTACCGCGGTTATTTTAGGTAAATAAGCTTTTAAGTATCAGATATATCCTCTCTCAAAGGCTATTATCCTTTCTTTCCAGCAAATATCTTGATCTAGTAAAGATTTTCTGCATCTATTAGTCCATTCAGCACAAAAGATTAGCCCACTAGTTAAAAATTACATTCTTTAACCAAGAGTAACAAGAACCATCCTGAGCATTAGGATCTGGACAAATAACTGAGCTGAGGTTGCCAGTTCATCAGGCCTCTCAACTGTTCAAATAAGATCTGCATTGGTGAGTTGTTCAACAGGAAAACTGTTCATGCTCAAGATGCTTTTTCCAGTGAAGTATAGTTTGCTGCAAGTCAATACCAAGGTATTTATTAGCTGTTAATACCAAGCTATTTATTAGACAGCAATTGGCATCCTCAATGACTATTTTTACTTTAGTGAAAGATGGAACTTATGGCTTCACCTTTCAACTTGCTTGCTGCTCCTGGGGGGACCTTACTGTCCCCTACAACCCCCTGAAAGGAGGCTGCAGCAAGGTGGGAGTCAGTCTCTTCTCCCAGGTAACAAGCGACGGGATGAGAGGAAATGGTCCCAAATTGCACCACGGGAGGTTTATATTAGGAATAAGGAATAAGGATATTAGGAAAACCACCTTCACTGAAAGGGCAGTCAGGCATTGGAACAGGCTGCCCAGGAAAGTGGTGGAATCACCATGCCTGGAAGCGTCCAAAAAACAATGGATGTGGTAGCTGGGGAAAAGGTTTAGTGGTGACCACAGTGGTGCAGGGTAATTGACTGGACTTGATGATCTAAAAGGTTTTCTCCAATCTGAACGATCCCATGACTCTATGATTTTATGACTACTTTGCATGGTAAGAGATGGAAAGGGTCACAAAGAAGTGGCCTAGGAAGTAAAGACATATCAAGTTTCCAAAGAACCCCATTTCCATTGGTAGATCTTGAGGAATCACAAACTGGAGTTATTTTTATAAACACCTTTAAGGTTTCGAGGCAGCACAAACGCCAAGGTGCAGCTTTCCTGCACCTTCAGAGGGAACTGTCCTTGCAGACACAGCCTGAACATAAAGCAAGTAGTGTAAGAAAACCACCTCAGCCACGTGCTGTGAAGACAAGGCATCGTTACTGCCCACTGCGGTGGGGAATCCATTAAGAAGCTGTTTCGTGCAGCAATGACAGGCTCACGGGGAGGTTTGAGTGTTTAATAGAACGTGTGTCAGTAATTCCCCCATGTGCCATTTCCAGCACAGGCATTCATTAATTCGGTATAGGGATTATACAGTCTGGCATCAGCCAGAGCAGGGGGCTGAACTCCACCACCCTGGGAGTCCTCACTAGCTGTGTCTCAGCAAAGTGACAGGAGCTTTCTGGTTTTGTTCTGAAAATTGACATCATTAAATCCATCTCCGTGGATTTTGCAGGAAAGGTGTTTACTCCACAACAAGAAGCATGGTCTTTAATTGACAAATTTTCAAGACATCAAGATAACCTAATACTGTGCTGCCAGCCTAAAGCTGGAGACAGCCTGAAATTCCCAATTGCAGTTCCAGCTGCCCCACTTACCTCAACAGGTATCAGCTCAGAGCACAGCCCAGCCGATAATTTTGGTAAGAAAAATATTCTGTAAGTGCTCTCATCCCACAGCCATTATTGTGCTCTCTCACTTTTCAAATACCATCATTTTCCAATACCCTCTGCACTGTTTCTAAGGCTTCCTTTTCAGAAAAGCTGGAATGAACCCCAGAACTTAAGGAAATGGACTTAAAAGCCCCTGAAGACTGAAAATGAACAAGAGTCTAGCTCAGAGAGAATCAAAATTGAAAATGCACACCCTGTCCAACAGTAACTATGGAGCTTTCAACCAATATTTAGAAAACCATCAGTTTTACAAAACATATGTTGAACTGCCCCAAGAGGCAATAATCTCACACCCTGCCACAAGTACCTCAACACAATTCCACATTCACAAAGAGTTTTTCAGACATTTTCCTTCCCAACAATACCCTCCCCCTGTAATGAACTGTAAAATTTGTCAACTAGCTCTGCTCTAAGGCAAAAGCCAACTTCAGTTCTTCCAGACAACAAGCCAGCAGAGCATACCACTGGACAAGCCATGTGCTCAGTCAGATCTCACCAGAAGTGAGGTGGGTACTCAAGGTCAAATTTTCACTCTGCAGTTTTAACTTAATTCAACTCTGTGGATGGATGAAATGGGAACAGCATCCTCCCACACAGCTTTATTAATAGCAAGGTGCTAGCAATAAGAGTAAAGTTTGTCCTTAAATTACCATTCATGACCATAAAACAGTAAAACTCTGGCAAAACCCAAGGAGAGTTTACTACAGTAAGAGATGATCACTGAAGCATTGCAATTCACACTATTCCTTAGCAGCTGCTTGTACCTTTTCTTTCCAGAATGAATTTACATAGGCTCATTTCCTGCCCAAAGGAAATATCCATTGGGAGAATGCTATAAAGTCAGTCTAGCATGGAACAGTGAAATGAAAGAAAACACTAATTTTTTTTCTCTCCCTTGCCCCAAACTCTCAAGACAAGGCAGTTGGAGCAGAAAATTAAAATCTGGCAAAAAATTAAAACCTCATTCAGAAAAACTTTTTTGTATTCCCTCACAAATGCATTTTAATTTGAGTGAGTTATCAGACTTTGAAGGTGTCGTTTCACAAGCATGCAGCACAAGCTGTATAAAACTGTAAGGGATGGGAGGTGAAGGGAAGATTTGTCTAATATGGTAATTTGGTGAGAAAGTGAATCAGTGCTCTGAATTTATTCTGCACTTCATTCACAGATGGGATCTCGAAGCCTTTAGGAGTGGAAGAGAATCATCCCCTGCAGACTTACCAGTGTGTAGAACCAAAGTGGTCTCAGAAATCCTGGTAAGGCACATTAGACTCCAGTTTGATGGAAGTTGATACATAACCAAATATTTTTTCCAGCATGGAATTTCTCTTAATTGCAAGAAAATTCACATTAAACAAGAATTCTGTGTGTAGTGGTGCACACCAGGAAATAACAATCTTTAAGGGAGTGGTGAGAGAAAGGACTTGGAAAAAAAACTTTGCTGGTTGTTGCAGCTGTTGAGCAGTTGTGAAAAGAAGCACTGGATTTTTCATTTGTGCATTTGCATCACACAAATCTCTACCTGCTTTTACAGTGTGACAGGACCATCTAATACAGTTAAAACCAAGAAATATGCAGGCTGTGATGATTAACATGAAAACCCCACTCGTGAGCAATGTTTCAAGGCAAACAACATGCTCAGACAAGTTAAGGGATCAAACTTAGGGCTAACAGACCCTCACAGTAAGGTCAGTCCCTTCATTTATGTCCATGCACGTGAGGGACAAGAGAAATTCTCACTCAGTACCATGGACCCAGTCAGGCACCTGTGTCCCTGCTGCCACTCAGCTGTAGTTACACCATCTGCTGAAGTGATTTTGTCCTACTCAAGCTAGACAAGTTGGATTTTGCTCTTAGTCTGGCTCCCTTCATTAGTATATGCATTGTTTTGCCCACCAGAGGTACCACATGTCTTCTCACACACCAAGAGCTATGACCTTGTGATTAAGAGCCTGGACTGCCTGTCAGCCAGGGACCTAACCCTGTCTCCAAGACTTTCCCGTGTGGCTGCCAGGAAGAGAGACAGAGTTCCACGTGTTTTTTAGAAACGTCAAGGCTGAACTCCCTTAGGTGAAGTGACAGGAAACTGCAGTGACTTTGAGAGCCAAGTGCTTCATATCTGCATCTCAGTTGTTTGATTCTAAAGGGAAGGCAGGATAATAAGCTGAACTTGTCTGGAAAGCCCCAGCATCCTGATATTTCAAAGATTTTGCAATGCCAAATTCCACTGCTCCAACAGCTATTCTTCTACACCCACAAAGCCCTCAAGTCTGTCTCTCCCTATTAAGAAAGTTTAATAACACCAAGTTTACAAGCACTCCATTAGCATGTCCACAGCTAAATTTATCGCTGCAGAGATTTATGATGGATATTGTCCATTTTTGGGGAAATCTTCCAAGAAAATTTGACGAAGACACAGTCTGTTGCAATGCACTAATACAATTAGCAATAAGTGTTATTGCCATAATTTTAAAGAGTTCCATCTTTTATTAAAAGATTATATCTCTAGACTCTGGCTTAGTGGGCAAGCTGCTAACACTCAGAAAGAAAAGAGATGCTGCCAAGTTTAAATAGACAAAAGTTGTGGGGAAGAGTTGATTCTCTTCAAGATTTCATCAGCTGCAGAAGCAAGAAGCCTCCTAGGCATGCATTTGTCAGGCAGCATGTACACCCCTCGGTGTGCTCAGGAGCACAGCACAGCCACACTCCCCAGCACCAGCCAAGATATTTGCATTAAACTGCAACTATTTAAATGGATTCTTGAGAAATGCAAGTGTTAAACATTAATCGGTCCACGTACCTAACAGTACTGGAAGCAACTGCTACATGGAAGCCAAGCCCAGGAAAGTGTGAACTCTTCCACACGAAACAGCCTGCATGTTGTTTTCTTCCTTAATACCCCAGAATATCTGAAAGCAGCAGGATCTGTCTCTGCTCTCCCCTCCAAGCAGCAGGCAAGGCTAACAGCCACATATTCTTCCCAGCCAGCCTCCTTCATCACTGCATGCTTTTTTAAACCCTCATTTTGCTGCCTTGTGCATTTTATCCTCCTTCCTATCAGGACACGGGCAGCAGAGGCACTAAAAAAAGGCACGTGTACAACCAAACACCTTTTGCTTTCACTTCCCCAGAGGTGAAAAGTGACTTAGTACAGCTCTAACTCTAGCAGGGCAATGGTATCAAAGGTCTTAAAGAAATGAGATGTGTCAAGTATCCGAGGAAAGATAGCCTGGATGCAGGAGTAGCTTGGCTATTCTGTTGCACTCAGGATCACACAAGATATATTTGTCTACATCCAAGCAGAAGATAAACTGGTACTGAGCATCTCCCACTTCAATTCCCAAGCAGACCAAGTACTATGAATGACCACTCATTTTTTTAACTTATTCACAATTGCCCAAAATTAATTTAATGTAACTTTTAACATAATATAAAACAACTAAGGCTTTTCCACCAACTGCATGTGGAAAAAATGAGCAGACAAAGAAAGTCTTCAAATGAATTAACCAGCCTGAGTACTGGGAATACAGTATAGGAATCAATTTTGCTCAGCAAAGCTGGGGGGGAGGAGTGGGAATCCATGAGGAAATGCTAAAACAAAACATATGGCACCAAGACTGAATCCTAAACACTCCATTTAGAGCTCAGGCAGTTCTATTTTGTACAGTGTAACATTTTTCTTGAATGGGTTTTAAATATCAGGCATGTGAAACTGGCTGCAGCCAGCACGCAGGCACCACAGCCAGCAATGAACACCACACTCCAAAAAAATAAAATAAAAAAACCCAACCCCTAATCCTTATCATTGGACAAGAGCCTCCCATTCCAGCCTGATTTTTATACCCAAAGACCCTGACTGCTCCTGGCCAGCACCTCCAGGCTGCTCTTTTTCAACACAAGACTCCTACACAAGCACCAGATAGATGAGCATGGACATCTTGATAAAATTTGGGAGAGAAGATACCTTAATTCTAACAAGTTCCTCTCTACCCACAAAAAAAAAGTTCTCCCACACAGGGCTGGGATGAGCATAGATAGAAATCTAATTTTCAGCCCCAAAAGATCAACGTGATCACGCGCAAAGCCCAACTCCAAAGCTACTTGAACTGCAGTCATTAAAAAACTAATCATTCCTAAAATGGTGACTTCAATTTCCAATTTAGCCTTGATTTCTGATGGGATAAGAAACTCCCACCACATCTGTTCATGCAGCCTGCGCTGTCCTCATCGCTGCAAAGAGATCTGTCAGGGGAGAGAGGGCACAGGAACAGAGCCTGGGAGCACTCCCACCACTAATTTATCTCCTTTTCTGGCATGGGCTGTTTGCAGCAAAGGGGATGCTCCTAAATCAAACAGCCACAGTCAGCATGGCTCTAATCTTTCCAAAAAAGTAGCAAAATGAGAATGACCCAGTTCCAACCAACTTCACTCCCGCTACCAGCATTTCCAAGAGGAATTGTGAGATGCAGGCGAACCTGCATGTGTGAGTATCTGATCAGCACAAGCAGCATGAGGTCGAATTTTTTTCAGGCTTCAAAAAGAAGACTGCAGTAATTTATATGCAATCCACGCTCAGAAGACCAACCACCTTCACAATCACGGCACAGACTATATTCTGCTTTTTAGATAAAAATTGCAGCATCTCCAAAGGCCCTATTCACCTGCAGAACTCTCGCTACTCTGGGGGTATATTTCACTGAAATGCTTTTTAAATTGCTTCCTCTATCCCACCTGCATTTTATCCTTTTTTAAAAGGAAATCAGGTTCTCCTCTTATCAAAGTTCCTGGATTCAGTGTACCAGAAGTTATTTAAGCCTAAGGAGGCTACTCAGCAGTTATTAACACTAACCAAGCATAATCAACACGGATATTAATCCACACCTTTATAATGGCATGAGTCATCCCCAGTGCTGAGTAATGCTTTTTTATTTATATATAGTATTAGCCAGAATCAGGGGAGCAGTTTTACAGTAGAGGTTCTCTTTGCAGGTAGGAAACTTGCTTTTTCTATTTCTGCACTTGGGTGGTATGGAACCATCCACGTCCAATAAAAGCCACATATGGCTATTTTCAGGCAAAACCAGAACAAATTAAAGAACTGGAATAGTACAAGTTAAAGAACTGGACTACAAATGGATTTCCATTAGTCCATGTGAAAAAACAGCTGAGCTGGTAATCTCGAAATTTACTCAAAACTTTAAGACTAATGTTTGGGGTTTTTTTTTTCCATCAGGAAACAAGTTAAATCCTTTAAAAGCACCGGTACAAGGTTCATCTCTTTCCACACCAGAACGTCTCTTTGTTCCGTGCTGAAGAATCTGTACAGCTCTTCAGTTATAAAGAGAGCTCAGGAAAAAAAAAAAAAATCAACCAAAAAACCCTTGAGGTTTACAGGAGACATGAAGCAGGAGGCAAGGCGGTCCAGCTCAGTTAACACAGTGACATTTTGTCCCACAAATCATATACGTGCTAGGAAACTTGCGTCACATCTCCATCCAGGCCGCTGGCAGACACACCAGTGTTTGAAAGGAGTAAAGGGGGGGCAGGGGACAGGAAAGTTAAAAAGAGAAACCATATGTTTGCAATATACACATCTCAGTGTACACTCCATCACATGCCAAAATGCCAACACAACCTTTCAGTGAGCTGGCGACATCCAGAAACTCACTTTGCAGAGGGACAGGGAAAAGATACAGAAGAAATTCGACACTTTTTCCACATTTCTCCCAAAGTTCTGTCAGTTAACATGAGACAACACATCTCTGTCTCCCAGTACTCTGAGGCTGTGGGATGTGCATCTCCAGCAGCAAGTTCTACAAGAGCAGAAGTGTATTTACATTCCCTTTTGTTCCCATCCCACCCCGCTCCCCAGCTACAAAGAGGCATTCGCTCCTATCCTTGATTACCCGGGTCCAAATCCTTCCTTTTTGCCACCACAAAAGACCCCTTTGCAGGCTCTCAAAAGAAAAGGAAGTATTTCCTATGAGAAATTCAGTTCTCTTTCCCCAGGAAACTGGTGGCATGTTCTCCCCCTTCCTCCCCACTCCAGCATCTCCTGCTCCTCAGGGAGGCTGAACATCCTCTGCCCCAGGGCACATTTTCCAGAGGAGATTTAAAGGGTTGCTCTGTAGGATTACATCTCCCCTGTCTTTACAGGGAGTTGGTCTCCTTCCTAAAGCACTGCTGCTGCCTCTGAGCGGAGGGAGAGGACAAAGCCTGATCCCACAGAGCAACAGGGATTTCCAGAGGGATTTCCCCCACTCCACAGCTTTAGCTCCTTCCTACTTTTAAACAATGCTAAGAATTTAATCCCTTAAAACAGCATTTTCACAAACTCTCCAACCCTCAACAGAAAACAAGCCTCCCCACGAGGCAGAGATGGAAAGCCTGGGCATGACAGTGCTACGTCATCCAGAAACTTCAAATACAAGCACTCCACAAAGATTACTCAAAGAATTAACCTCCTTCCTAAAACCCTTTGGCCGGGAGCCTGCCCTGCCACTCTCCTACTTCATTCCGAGTCTCCGGAGGGTGAGACGGGAGGCACCGACCTTAGAGTCACCTGTGGCACCACCTCCAATGTGTCACACACTCGCCCTAGAGCAATATATCCCTCAAACACACCCCAACAAAATGGTCGAGACAGCCAATAAATCAGTACAGCGGGAGGCCTTTGGTAACTGGGCAGTTTAACGCCAAGAGTGAGTGAAGAAGGAAAAAAAAAAATCATTTAATAGAGAGAGCAAGGACTGGGGCCTCGAGCTGAGAACAATGAATGAAAACGCACAGCAGCAGCAAAAATCCCAGGGTAAAAGGCTGGTTCGGCGTCTCTACCAAACCCTCCGTGCAGGGACCAAAGCAGCGCGGGGCTCCGAAACTGCAGAGAGGTGTGATCGCCCCAAAATGAACCGGGGTGCCCTAGAAGGAGAGAGTCCACGCAAGCTCTGGAGTTCACTCCCGCTGACCACCTCACGCCCAGCACCACTCCCAGACCACACCGTGGTGGGAAGCAAAGCCCCCCAAAGCGGATCCTGTCCCACTCACCCCCACACGAGGAGACCCAGACCCTGCCCAGAGGAGCGGGCAGAGGCCAGGGAGGAGCCCCCTGCCAGGGGGGCGTCCCCGCGACCACCACAATCCTCTCCTGAGATGGGGCAGACCCACATCCCCTCCCGCGGGCCCCACACACAGATGAGGAGGGGGCAGCCGCCTCAGCAGAGGGGTCCCACAGACCCTCACGGCCCTCAGAGTCCCCCGCAAGACGGGGGGACAGATCCTCTCACATCCTTCCTACATACGTGGCTGGAGGGGGGGAGCGGTGGTCACACATTCCCAGTCCGTGACGGGGCGTGTGCGACGGGACCCCTCAAGCTGAGAGCCACCCCAAACCCTCACACCCCTCAGAGAGGGAGGACAGAACCCCCTCAGCTGAGGGGTCCCCCAGACTTTCACACAGCTCAGTGTGGGGGAACAAACCCTCTCGCACACTCACATGGCTGAGGGAGGTGGAAGCCACACAGTCCCACTCCTCTGCGCGCTGTGTGACAGGATCCCCCTCAGCTGAGAGGGATCGGACCCCCCCTTCCCTCAGCGGACTCACACCCCCACATCCGAGGGGCACCCTGCACCCCCCCAAACCCCAATGACCGCTCACCGATGACCTCCTGCAGCTCGTAGTCATCCTTGTTGATGGACCAGGGCAGCGCGCTGGGCTCCTCGGCCATGGCCGCGCCGCGCCCGCCGCCCTCCGCGCCGCGAGGGGGAGCGTCCCCGAGGGGCGAGGGAGCGGAGAGGAGGCGCTGCGGTGTCCCGGCTGTCCCGAACCACGGCCGAGTCCGAGCCCCCTCCTCCTCCGCCTCCTCCTCTCCCGCCGCTACCGCCGGCCCAACTCCGGCCACCGCCACCTCCTGCACCTGCCCATGCCCGGAGCGCTAACGTCACCCGCGTGCGCCCCGCCCGCCACGGCGGGGAGCCGCCCGCCGCCATCTTGAGCGTGGCGTGGCGACACCCCGCCCGCCGCCAGAAGGCGACTACGCCACGGTTTTCTCTGTTAACACCACCGGCCTCGAGGAACGGGTCGGTAAGGCAAGACTCCAAAGCAAAGGACGGAGGAGGAGCCCCGAAAGAAAGGGCGGGGATGCCACACACAAGATGGCGGATGCGAACATCATCCCCGCCCTCAGGCACAGGGCGGGAGCGGGTGCCGGTTTAAGCGCAGTGAGGGCAACGATTGGCTGTCCCTGACGGATCCGCTGCTCCTATTGGTCGGGCGGCTGTCAATCATGTGCTGGCGTTTCCCGGGTCCCTGTGCCTGAGGGGCCGGGCCGCGCTCCGGCCGTGAGGGGACTGGGAGCCTGCGGGCAGGAGCGGGGCCGGGCCCGGGCACTGCAGGGGTGCACATTCCGTGTTTAAAAATAGTGTGGGGTGTGAGGGATCAGGAGGCCTGGTATGCTCGCAGCCCCCGAGGATGGGCAGTTCTCCGCTCCACGCTGCAGTTCCAGCATTCGTGGAGATGTCCAACACCCTCATGGAGATGTCCTGCATGCTCATCCTACGGTTTAAGGCTCCACACACGGAATTTTTTTATCTGGATGCAGTTAGTGCATCTGGTGGTCATCGAGGAAAAGAAATTTATTAAAAGAGTGAGGAATACAAGGCTGAGTGGCACCATGCACTCACGAAGGCTGATGTTGCTCTCTAATATATATACATTTAAATGTTTGTAGTTTGAGGATTTTTTTTTTTTTTCCTCGACATGAAAAGAGATAAAACAGCATCTCACTATTGCAATGCAGGACTGTAACCAGCAGAACCGACTTGGAATCTGAGTATCAGATTTCATCCTTTCCTGGTCACTGTTCTTGTGGCCTGATGTCAGGCCCTTCTGTGGGTCAAAGAACATCAGTTACATGTATTTTTAGTTTATTAGGACAAATTCCTGAGATGCCTCTGGTGAACCAGGCTTTGTGGAGGGCCACTGCCAAAGGCATGGTCTGACCACAGTGCTTTCACTCGTGCTCTAATGCAGGACTGCAGCTCATTCCTTTACTCTTTTTTTGTCTTCTACAAAAGCCCCACAGCCCCATCTCGCTCACTGCTGTTCAGGCACTCCACAGCTCTGTCATAAGGCAGAACCTCCAACTGAAAAGCTGTTTGTTTTCCTGCCTGTCTGTGTTAAACATTCCCCTGCTGAGCCATTTTTAATATTTGCTAAATATGCCTTAATTACTGCTCGGAACCGTCTCTGTGATCTTTTAACCATGTTATAAAAGGAGTTTATATAGCAATTAGAAACAGGTTTTACCCCAGAGCAGGCACCCGGGTAGCCAGTGTCGTATTTCTGATAGCTAACAGCATGTTAAAAATGGATCTGAGCCAGGCACCAACTACAAAAAAAGGCTTATACACTTAATTTTACCACATGCTTTTAAATTCTGAACCATCTTTTGGAATCTCTTATTCTGGGCTGAAAGGCAGTGCTAAAACTCATACTGCTTTAGACCATTGGGGTAGGATTAGGTCCACAATGTGTCTTGTTCTTTAAGAATAACCACAGGCTTTGATCAAAATTAAAATTTAAAATGTTCACTGGCAAGACCACTGGTGGCCATGCTAAAACTCTTACTGCTTTAGACCATTGCAGTAGGATTAGGTCCACAATGTGTAGAATAGCCACAGGCTTTGATCAAAATTAAAATTTAAAATGTTCACTGGCAAGACCACTGGTGGCCACGTGAGCATAGAGAGATGAGTGCTACATTTTAGTTTTCCAGTTCTGCCATGAAAAATACATTTCCATATTTTTAAACCCAGATCTCTCGTTCAGTCATAGACTCCAGGTCTATACATTTTGCTTTTTTTTTCTTTTTTTTTTTTTTTTTTTTTTTTTTTCTCTGCTATGAAAAATATATTTCTAGATTTTTAAACCTAGATCTCTCATTCAGTCATAGACTCCAGGTCTCATAAATTTTGCCTTTTTTTTTTTTTTTTTTTTTTTTTTTTTTTTAATGAACTCAGCATTTTGAGTCTCTCAAAAGTCAGGGGTTGCTGTTGCACTCATTCATTTAGTGGGTTGTTCCAAGATGAGTCTGCTGAGGGATGAAAACATGGAGCTGGATTTCACACAGCTTTTATTCCTTAGCCAGCTTCAGACCTCCAAGCAGCACCTTCTCCTCTCTCATCACTTCTGCCCGTCCTTTTTTTCCTGATTTTCTGAATTTTGCTTGTCTCGTGTAGGCTGTGAGCTCCTCAGGGCAGAGGCAATGCCTCTATTTATAAAAGAGCTGTGAAGTGGTGCTGCTGAATCAAGAGCTCTTTTGTAATAACAAGAAATTTTAGTGGAAATATGAAGTGGAAAAGCAGCTTCCTGGTGTATCCACCTCGGCTCTGGACCGGGCTTTAGGGGAGACTGAGAAGTGGAAAAACTTCAGATGTCTTTCAGGTGGGAAGGCTGCAATCTGAGAAAAAAAAAAAAATTCCCCGAGAAAATAAAAATTCCAGAGCTGGGTTTCCTGCATTTTTTGACTTCCAGTAAAACACCAGGGATCAGGGCAGGCAGGGCGCTCCTCCTCCATCGATTCTGCAGCAGAATGGAAGCTTTCTCCTGGCTCCTGCATTTCACTGATATCCTGAGGCTGGTGTTCCACTGCCAAAGCCTTGGCACACCAGGCACACAATGCATGCTCGCACAAAATGCTCCCCTTCTCGTCAGGCACATGGTTTCCTGCCTTTCTGGGCCAATTACTTATTGTTTCAGTGAAACTTACTGGCACTGTCCAGCCCTTAGCTTGGTTTTTCCATCCGTGTAATATTGTAAAAGTGATGTTTAATACCCATGTTGGTTTTTGATGCTGAGCACACAGACATTGCTGCCTTTAGCACCTGGAAGGGGTCCTTGGTGGGTTTTGTCAACAGGTCAGGGAGGTGATTCTGCCCCTCTACTCCAGTCTGGTGAGACCCCACCTGCAGAGCTGCATCCAGCTCCAGGGTCCCAGCACAGGAAGGACAAGGAGCTGTTGGAGTGAATCCAGAGGAGACCACAAAGATGCTGGAGCACCTCTGCTATAAGGAAAAAGGGAACAAACTTTTTAGCAGGGCCTGTTGCAGTAGGACAAGGGGCAATGACTTTAAACTGAAGGACTGTCAGTTTAGGTGAGATATCAGACAGAAGTTTTTTGTCATAAGGGTGGTGAGGCACTGGCACAGGTAGCCCAGAGAGGTGGTGATGCCCCATTCCTGCAAATATTAAAGGTCAGGTTGGATGGAGCTCTGGGCAACCTGGTCTAGTTGAAGGTGTCCCTGGTCATTGCAGAGGGGTTGGGCTGGATGGCTTTTAAAGGTCCCTTCCAACCCAAACTATTTTATGATTCTATGATCATCATCACAACCATGAACATTAACTTCATTTACACTTGGGTCACAGAAAACTGCTTTAAACTCCAGTTTGTGTATTGAGGCCCTGCAGATTTCATCTTTCTGGTCATGTAGCCTCTCAGATATATAATTTTCTTCATGTTAGAGTTGAAGCCAAAGTTGCTCTTTCAGCGCAGCCACGCAGAGACATTTTCTGTCACAGCTGATCGGTTTTCAGGGCCGTGGCATTTGTTGCTGTGTTTATGGTTTAAGGCTCTTTAAGGCACCATAAACCTCTGTGTGTAATGCCGTGGCTCCCAGGGCTGGTGCAAACAATGGCACTTAATGTGCCTGTGGAGCTGCCTGGTACGCCTGGGCTGAGGGAAGCCCATCAATGCCTGTTTTATTGCCTTCAGAGCTGGGCAGCCCATGTCCTCGAGCAGAATGCTTGACCTTGTTCCACTGCAGAATTTGCCTGCTGTTCTCTCTTCGTGGCAACACTTCCAGGTTTATTGAAGGGACCTTACTCTATCAAACTGCAGCTGATTACTTAACTAAGTACACGGCAGTTTCCTCTCCAACAAACAAAGGCAGGCACTGCACTTGATCTCCAGGGGTTTTTCCTGGCAGCTTTGCTTTGGAGAAATGATGTGAAGATCTTGCAGTGGAGGAAGGAGCAGTGATTTCAAACCCTCCAAGTGGAGCAAGCTTTTAATAATAGTTGTTTTCAAACCACAAGCTAAATTCCAGCCTAAACCACACCAGCAGGTTTTCCTAAGTGATCCCGTGTGCTACCCTGTATCTCCACCCCATCACAGAGCCATTTGAAATTCAGCTCTGAGGTCACTTTGAAGTCAAGTAGCTGAAGGCCCAGTTTTAACAGGTGAATTCTGGTTCTCACAGGGTGTTTACTGAAACCAGCTTTCACTCTGCAAACACACTTCTCATCCCAGCACGCTGCCTCCCAACAGAAACTCTGAGCTCCTCTCCAACTTCCTTCACTGAAAATAGGCCTCAGATTTTGAGCTCTGGGAAACAAGAAAAGACTTTATCTCCAAAACAAGTTGGGTTTTTTTCTTATACATTTCTTCTAAGTTTATGATTGTTTTAGTATATAAATTGAAAGCCATTTAACCCTCTCTATAACAATTTAAAGCTATGCTGCCTCCTTCCAATCTAATATAAAATCAATGCTGGGCTTGAGAAATAATTATTGCAAGATCTTGATTAGCATATACCTGAACCACCATTTAATAATCAGCCCTTGCTCTGCTCTGGTTTACAATAATGCTGTCTTAATACCTCTTTGTCTTTACAGAAGCCAATGAAAGACACTTCACTTGCCTGTACCTCTTTTCACCCTGGGAAAGTCACAGCTTCTGAGGACAGAAAGGTTTTCCCACCAGCCTCTTCTGTGGAGGGTAAATCTCCATCATAAAGCATTTTCTAAGAAGCTGACCAGGACAGGGATGAGAATGTGTTTCAGAGCTTTTTCCCTGGTTCTTGAAAGTGCAAAATAAGCCTGGTGGAAGCAGCCAGACCCTGCTGGACAAGTGGATACATCTGGCCTGACTCTTCTTCAGCTGATGAAGGGTGGCCAAGGGCTTAAATACACTGTGTGTATTTAAGACCATTTTGACATTTTATTATTCAACACAACTCTTCTAGAAAAAAAACTCAGTCTGCTCATAACCCTGACAGACCCTCAGAAGGAGACTGAAGTACCCAAAGACACATGGGATTTGTCTGCTGCAACAGCAAGTGGCAGGGAGGGTTGGCCATGGCAGGACTGAGCACAGAAAGCAGCTTTTGGAGGTGATCCCAGGTGGTACAGCATGGATATTCTCTCAGCTGGGAATGCTTGGACCCAATTTACAGCTGGCAAACATTGAAGAAATCAAATAAAACTTCTTTTGTAATGTTACAGTGAAGTAAGGAGAGTTCTCTTACAAGGCAATGAGAAGAGAAACCCTAGGAAGAGAAAGATAGGATTGAATAAGATTTCATTCATTTCTTGCCATCTGGGAATAAAATTTGTGAGGGAATATTGTTCTTATCTTTATAAATGGCCAATATCTCCTCAAACCCAGCAAAGGAGAGGGCAGGCAAGGTTTATGGTTCACATTAGCAGATTCTAGTGACATGAGTTTACAATAATGGTCTAATAGTTCAGTGTAATAGTGACTCATGGCTTATTACTGTGGTGATAGGAATGTAAAGAGATCTCATTTGAAAAAAAATATATTTGGATAGTTCACATCCTTTCCTCCCTACTCATGAATTCCTGTGCCATTGACTGCTAGCTGCTAAAAATAGGATCCTTTTTGTGTATCTAAAGGAAAACCTAGAATCAGAGAGACAGTGGGAGGGCACCAAGGTCCTTCCACACAGGGACTTCAGAAAATATTTGTAATGAAAGCCTCTGAGAGTGCAGGAATGTTTTTAAAAGATGAGAGCAATCTCAGAAGGTATTTTGGAAAGAAGAAGGAGAGGGAATTCATGAATCACAGCAGTTCCCAGCTTTGGTATTTTGCACCATAGGGGTGGGAGGTACAGGACCAAGCTGCAGCTTTGTCTTGGAGAAGCTGTTCCACTTCAGAAGCAGGAAACTCCAGGGAACAGCCCAGGAACACCCCTGTGGGCTGAGGAGCCACAAGAGGAGACTCATTAGGAGTCATTTGAAGTTGTACAAGTCCCTTAAGGACAGCAGCAGGAAAGAGGATCTGGGAGGACACGAGGAAGGTATCTGCAAACAAAATGGATTATCACCATCACCCCTTCGAAAAAGAAAAAAACCCACGTGGCACCTCAGAAACAAACTGCTGAAGTGTGAAATCATGCAGCAGGGAGAGCTGTCACAGAGAATCATAAATTTATTTAATAGACACAAATTGACTACTGCATGATTTGTGCAGATTGCTGCTTGCTGAGAGTGAGAGAGATCCACAGCTCTGGAGAGCTGAGTGCAGGCAATGCCTGGCAAAAGGTGTGGAAAGCAAAAATTTTGTCTTTGGTAATTGTACGTGTACTGAATGCTTCCTCTTCAGTAGGGAACAATTAAAATCGATGGCAGGATGCAAGGTAACAAAAGGAAATGACTGATCAATATTCATGTCTTGGAGTTGAAGACAAGCCCGTCTGCCAAGAGCAGCATGCTGATGAGGCGGGATTCTGAGAGGGAAGCTGAAAAGCTTCCACTCCTGATGCTCAAAAACACAACACAGCTGAGCAGATGCCAGGTGCAGTGCTAGGAGAGGTGAAGGCATCATGGAGTCTAGAGAATAACTGTTAGGAAAAGCAGGGAATATTAATTTTTAGACTAAACAGATTTAAAGTAAAAAATGTGATGCTTCTCTTTTTTGCCTTTCTAAAGATCTCAAAAACCCTTTACTGATATTGAAAAATTATGGTCTTTACATACCTGTGCAAGGTTTTAGAGATATTGAGACAGTGATATTTTAAGGCCAATGTCCAGTTTATTCCTTGGCTCAAAGCACTTGAAGTCTCATTTCCCTGTATATTTCACTGGGTGGGTCTCTATCAAGTGCTACCAAAAATCAAACACTAAATCTTCCATGATTCAGAAGTTTTAAATCTGTCACCCAGATTTCTGAATGCTTTTGAAAATGTTGCTGTAAAGCCAGCTGGTGAATCTGCCATGGCCCCAGTGGGACAGGGAAGAGCATGTGGAACTCCAGGTTTGCTTTCCCAGTTTTTCCCCTCCTAAGTGGTATTTGTTCCTGAGGCAACAGCTTCAGAAGTGGCACATGAGCAGTTAAACACCCCAGGTCTTGCAGCTCATACATCTCATTCTGCTGACACAGCTGAATATCAGCACCAGAAAAATGCTGCAAAAACTTTGTGAAAGTTCACTTCCTGGTAACCCCACATTTGCCTGAACACATTCCCCATGAATTCCTGACTAGCATCCTAAACAGTGGATAAAGACCTATTTCATCACCTCATGACTTTGATTTCATTAAGAAACCACAGAAGATTGGTAGCATTGATCCTCCATGTTCTCACTGGGCTTGAAGCAAGGGTTCTCCTCGTGGCCTGTATCATGTGCCTCCTCTGCAGAGCCCTCCTGCTCTCTTGGCACAGGTGAATAAGCAGCCACTGCCCTGAGGGGCCAGCAGGACCCAGTGCATCTTTCCCTGGAGGCTGGCACCCAGCCAGACACTGCTTTACTCTTTCCCTGTGGGAATGCATGGAAGGACTGAGAGCTGTGCAAAATCTCTCTGCTTGGGGGCAGTTTGGACTGTTGAGGAAATGCTGGCATGTTCCTCCCAGTGCCTCTGCTCCCAGCCATCTGCCACCTGCCTTCTCACTGGGGGTTCTCCGTGTTTCCTAGGAAGGGGAGGCTTGGAAGCACAGGATGGAACAGCTGTGCTGTCCTTGGGCTCAGCTGGACACAGTGCACGTCTCCAAGGCAGTGGGAAAGTGTGTGGAAACAGGAGGGAAAAGTTCCAAGCAACCTTTTGTAGAGAGCCATCGTTAAGTGTTTCATGGACAGTACAGATACATTCATTCTGTCTTTCCAGTCCAGCCCCACCAAAACCCACCCTAAGCAAGACTAGGAATTGGGGAAATGGGAATCCAAACCCCTCCACTGGCTGTGAGGCAGGAGAAACTCCATGAGCAGCTGACACAGCCTTCATGCCCTGAACTGCAGGGATGCATCCCCTGCCTTTGTGGAAACCATCTACCCAGCTGAGATAGAAGGATCAGGATGGGCAAGGACAGCCCCAACCTCTGCCATGGCATGAGCAGCTTTATCAGTGGGAAGAGGATGAGGAAAAGGCACTGCTAAGCTGGGTTCTGCTGCAGAACAGAAAATGCATTGTTAGTAAATCAGACTTTGGAACTGCTTAAGACTTAAACACAGCTTCAATTGATTAACCTTTCACAGCACAGCAGAGCCCCAGAGTGAATACAACACTATTCAGTCCCCTGACTGCAGATTTTGTTGCAAAATAAACAAGTTTTTCCAGGGCTGGGCTTGATAGTGCTGATCAAGAGGTTGGGTTGGGTTCAAAGTCATCTCAAAGTCCTAGTGGGGATATGAAAATGGTTGTAACACCTAGAGAAAATTACCTTTAGCGAAATATTTGTACACAGCACATGTTGTAAAGCCCCAAATGATGTGACAGAGGTACTTTTTAATAAATTCTATGAGCATGTTTCCCAGCAGTGTGAACCTTGTGGGGTTTGTTTTTTATTGCCTTATTAAAATCTGTTTCCAGGATGCTCAAGCAACATTTTTCCAGCTATTTTTTATGCATAATTACTCTTTCTTCCCTATGTTAATTTTATTCCTGTAAATGTGCCCTCTGGACCAAGCAGTGCCTCCCCCATGGTAACACAACTCTTGTCACATTGGTGAAAATGCAGGATGGAATTTGATCCATTGAGGTCAATACTTGACCTCTCAGCCTTTCTTTCTGAAGCTGAGAACATTCTGCAGCAGTTTCACCAGGCAAACGCTGGCACCCACATTCTTCCACCAAAGTAAAACAGAGGACTGGGAATATTTCTTCAGCACAAGGGGAATGACAGCTGAAAAAGAGCCACTGCTGCTGGACCCCTCAATTCCCCTGATTCAGAGCTCAAATACAGGCAAGAATCATCAACTGCTCCAAACCACAGAAGAGGGTAGTGTGTAAAGCTGCACTGGGAGTGATGGGATACCAGCACTTCCAGGGAATGGGACCCTCCTGGCAGGTTGCCCTTGCCAGCAGCTTCCATCTAGAATAATCCATCCTGGGATGGTTTCCATACTGCTGGCCATATGTTCATAGTAGCCATAGCAGAGAAACTACTTCATTTGCTCTATAGGGAACGTGGCCCTGCAAGTGGCTTAGGGTATGGCCCCTCCTATGGGGAAAAGCAGCTCGGCCTTGACCTCCAGGAATTCCTTCCAACCAACACTTCTGTGATGCAGTGATCCTTGTCTTTTCCTGTGGCAGGGCCTTGGCCTGACAGCTGCTGGGGTTCCGAGTTATTTCTCTGGCTCGGACTGACTGCAAGCCAAAGGAAATAAAACTGGCAGAATCCCCCCGAAGCTTCCCTGTCATAATTCCTGCTGGGGCCTCTAAAAAGGGTGTGGAGCAGGGGCAGCATCCCAACAGAGCCCTGGCTCCATCCCCTCTAGCCTGATGGGCACCAGAGCTGAAGAAATCCAGGATGGCAACACAGACCACAAAACAAAAAAAGAGACCTGGAGAGGAACCACATGTCTGAAGTACAATTCCTTGATACATTTTCCTCCTGGCATGACATAACTCTATTTCTCTCTCCCCAGGCACAGCCAACCGCCCCCTCTGATGAAGACACTTAGCCAAAACATAAAAAGAAAATAAAGAACTATCCCATATCATTCCGCACTTAAACTTAATTTTGAGTTCTTTGATGCCCACAAAGTAGATTCAGCCTGCTGGGTTTTCATTCTTTATTTTAAAATGTTTTCACAAGTAGCAAAAGTTTGGAATTTTGAGGAGAAAAACAGAAATATTGGCTATTTTCAAAATGCCTATAAAGACAGATGTTTTCCCCCTTTGTATCAGGACACAAAATGATTATAAATATATATATGTCTGTATATAAAAATAAATGATTTGGGTCTAAAAGATTCAACTAAGACAATTTCAGTGAGGGAGAGAGACAAAATAAAAGAAACCCTATAATATCACAATTTTAAAAATCCCTTTTTTAAAGGTGTTCAAAAATTTTGACCTTCCACTGAACATGAAAGAGGGGAGGAGCACCCCAAATGCCACTGAAATGGGCAAATAGTTCACAACAACTACATTTTTTATCATTCACAATGTCACACTTCAAGTTATTATGACAAGGCAGATATGAAAGTGTCAGAAGTGCATAAACTCTGGGGTTTACATAGAAGAGGATACATATTTAAAGCATATTTTATGTTTTAGGGCTGTTACCTCACTTTATCCCAAAATAATTATTTTAGCCTGTAACATTAATAGTAACTTGTAATATAGCAACAGCCCCATAACAGTAAGGCCTTCCCAGCATCCAAGGCAAGCAGAGAGAAGGGCCAGGGCACCACAAGCAGGGTGGTAACTAGATCCCAACATCTTTCACCACTAATGGAATATGGCACTTAAATAGGGCAGTAACATGGCAGTAAATATTACTTATCTATTTGAACTCAAATAATTTAGAAATTCAGCTCCTCTGTTTGCTTTCCCTTCCAGAATCAGCACTTTCCCTGCTGGCTGATCACCAAACCATCTATTACAAACATCATCATTATTTTCCCCTCACATGCAACACACAAGTCCCAAACCATCAGGACTCTGAAGACACCACATGAGGTTCAAGCTGCCAAAATTCTCACTGGTTTTGGTTTTTGCTCAGAAGAGGGAGCAAGGGGAAGAGGAGGATAACCCTCCGTGTTTTTTCCATGTCAGTGCCCTGCTGGCCCATCCCGGCCGTGTCTCCCCATCCCACCCGCCTTCCCTCGCAGGGTGCAGCGCGGGCCATGGCCTCCCTCTAGCGTCCACAGCCCGGGCTCCTCTGCCTCAGCTCCCCCTGAACGAGCCACCAGAGCCCTTCCAGCTCTCCAGACAGGAGCAATCTGGTTCGATCCTGCGGGTAATTGATGTTTATAAGCTCTCCAGAGTAGGAGAATTCACTGAGCCACCCCCCGGGAGCGCCTGGGGACCAAGCAGCCTCCTGAACCTCTTCTGTAATTAACATTTACCGATTATGCAGAAAGCCCGAGGCAAGCAGCTGTCTCCACTTCTGCAGGAGAGGCCCCAGAGCAATGGGACCAAACACAAACTACTCAGAAAGCCCTCATCAGCTTAACTTTCCTCCTCCCGTGCCCACAGACTTCTCACTTGTTCTAGCAAGACAGTAAGGTGCAAATGTCACCTTGGCACGATGGCAGCAGTCACTTTTGTAGAAGAAACAGCCAGCTCCTGGGTCTATCCAGAAATGGCTCCTGCTGCCAACATGATGTGCATGAATGAGCTTCACCATGCTCAGGTCAAGGGCTGCTGCTGCCAGCCTGGGGGAACCAGCAGCAGGACCTGGACAGGATTTGGCAGCATCCCTGCTAAGGGATCATTCACTGACACACAGTGTGAGGGAGGGGGCAGGAGCCCATTTCTGTCTCAGCCCTGCTAATTCTTTAAAACAAAGTTAAAATTAAAAAAAAAAATAAAATCACATCCAGATGCAACCTTAAAAATGTAAACTAGTAAAACATTAAGCTGTAAAATCAACATTAGTCAGTGGCTGAAGTAATGAACAAAGGGGCAGAGTTCAAGCAACTGCAGACACATAAGCAAGATTCCTCTCTTCCCCAATTTAAAAAGTCAATATTTACTGTAAATCTGTTTAATACACCAATGGATTGCTTTAAACACTCCTTTGGGTAGAACTCCTGACCTCCACCCTGCAGCACTGAGGAGATCCACTAGCCACAGGCAGGATTCAAGGCCAAGTCTAACAAGCAGAGCAGTCTTGACATTTAGTCACAGAAATACAGTAATTATTGTGGCAGTTAATTAAATTAGGCTCTTTCCTATTAATGTAACATTTGCTTCCTTATTTTAAACAGCCCAAATGTCAACTTAATATACTCCTTATTCAGTGTTTAACCCTGTGCCTTTGAGGCATCCCAAAAGCTGCTGTGTTTTTGAAGGCCTTTAAAGGTGAAAAAATTTGAGATCTGGACCCGCTGAGGTGCAGACCTTGGTCAAGTCAATGAGCAACAGCAGCCCCTGCTTTGTGTAGTAAGGGCTGTCACTGAAAAGATGTATTTTAAGACTGAATTTCTCCTGAAGGAGAAGTAATGACTTAGTAATATCTGGGAATATTAAATGCTGGTATAAGGCCACTGAATCAAATGTGACCTGAATAGAGACAGACTTGTCCAATATGGTAAAACTCCCACAAGCCTCAATGTTACTGTAGCTGTAAAACATTGACAAAACCTGCTGTTTGAGGCTCTGAGGTCTTGCTAATTCTTACAACACAGTCTTCCTGTATCAGACACTCTTTAGATGTGTACTTTCAATATTTTTAGTGAAAGTGCTTACTCCACAAATGCTGGATGCTACTGCTCACTGACTTAACCTGGAACACCCACACAGTTGCTTTATTTTCCCTCAGAGTTGTGAAGAAGTGCTGGAAAGAGTTCTTTGTTCCCAATCATAGGCTCCAAGCAAGGATCCAGGTTCTGAAGTGGTGGAAGACCCCGTGTCAAGGACACCCCTGGTCCGAAGGCACAGCCAGGACAGGTTACAAGAGCACCCAGCTCTCAGGACTTTGCATCAGGGCAGCATGAGGGATTTTGCCAGTCTCTTCCAGAACCATTTTTTGGTGCAAGGATTGGTGTAGTCACAAATTGTAATGAACCGTAAGATACTCGGAAACTCGTTCTTCATGGATTTGTACTTGACTGGAATCAGCCGTTTGTGACGAGCACCTGAAGAGAGGTCACACACAGAGGGTTACACAGAGCCACAGGCAGAGCCCACATCCATTCCCTCCCCACCTCAGCATGCACATCACAAAATCCAGGTGTGCTCCTGATTGGGCATCATCTGATTATATTGCACCCAGCTCTCTGGAGAGCAAAGTCTCTGAGTGCTGATTTACTCAGGATGCAGATGTTCCCCAAGGAATCTCCCTGCTAACATGGACTGCTGGTTTTGAGACACCACGAGGTGAGAGCACCCTCCCTGTGACTGCTGCTGCCTGAAGGAGCAGCTCTTCTACAGAGGAGTTTCTCCCCTTGTAGCTCTCCACAGGGACACCTGCCACCACCTGCACTGTGCCCAGCACAAGTGATGACACTGAGACAGGGATGAGGCAAATAACCAAGATTTCATAACTGCAGCAGATGCTGGAGTAATCCATGGAGCTCCCAGAGCCTGCCACCAAACCCTTCTGTGCATTACTAACACCCCACACAAACTTCTCTAAGCCTGTACTTCCACCTGTGTTCTCACTGGCAGAGCTCAGGACATTCCATACAGATTGAACTTCTCTTCCTGTTCTAATGTGATGCTCACAAAAAATGGTGAAGAACTAAAAGGACTTTTCTACATATCTTGATGACTGGGGGCTGATACAAAGTCCTGGGAGTGTTCAATGGATTAAATTATATCATTTGAAATTAGTGTTACAAGGAAGATGAAGTGAATTCCTGTCTCTGCCACCAGCTTCTAGTCTAACCTCTGGCATGTCCTTTATAATATCCTGTCAGATGCCTCATCTAGAAAAGAGACTTTATATCCAGATACTCTTCCCAGTTCTATATATCCTCCATACTATTAGGCTGGGCTGCACTTACTCCCCAGCAACACAGACAACTGTAGAACAACTACTGGCTAGAAAAGAGCAATCACAACAGACTTGGCAGAAGTAAATTGCTGGCTTTTCAATTCAGAACAAAATATGTAAAAAATTACCTAAGTTGAACATTTATTCCGTATTTTGTTTACCTATCCACAACACTCAAGGATCCCTGCAAGAATCATCAAATGGAATGGGCTGGGTTGGAAGAGGTCTTGAAGATCATCCAGTTCCAACCCCCCTGCTATGGGCAGGGACACCTTCTAGACCAGGTTACTCAGAGCCCCACCCAGCCAGGCCTTGAAATCTGCATGTTCATTACCTGTCACCCAATTCCCAGCTTTACTCACATCCTGGATTTATTATACTACTTGTCTCTTAAACAGCAAATTTTCCTGTGGATCTGGAAGCCCTTCACAAACCTGACATGCAGCTCTAACATTTCTGGAGCAGGCAGCATTATTATGACAGCTGGAGCAGTGCAGCACAGGCAGCTTCTCGCTCACAGCCGTTTGAGGAAGGTCAAGAGCAGGGCAAGGGACCCAGCCCAAGCCCTTGCCTGCACAACCTAATTAGGAAGGCCCTGTTAGTTCCAGTGGTACAGTGCCCACTGACCTCAGCTGAAGGCTTAGATGTCACTGTAATAAAAATGATAATGTGCAATTGTAAATGGGATATTTATGTGATATTACCTGGGGAAAGACTAAGAGCAAATTTGGTCTGGAAATCACATTCATCGCTTTCCAGGTAGTCATCTGAAACGACAACCACCATCCTCCGACACCTGGAGATAAAGCAGGGGAGAAAACGAATAAAATGTCAAATGAGATGGTTTTCATTCCCACAAACAGAAGCATGTACTGCTCTGAATTGCTCCAGTGGAGAAGGACTTGGGGCTGTGTTCCAGCAGGAATTAACTGCAGAGCAGGAACGACTGACAAACACATAGTGACGTTATTACACAGAAAAACTTGATTACAGATACACACTCATGTACCAAAAAATGAGGAAACAGTGAATTCCAGACTGTCTGTGCAACATTTATGTGATCCTGTGTCTATATATGACACACAAGGCAAAGAAAAGCAATTGAATATAAGTAGCATCACCACAGTGGCACCTCCCTCACAAGCACAATGAAGTGACACATTGGGGAAAGCCTGCATCCTCCTTGAGCCAAGAGCATAAACAAACCCCATTAAGACATTCTTGTGGATTTTTGCTGTTTCACTGGCACCACGCTGCAGACATCACTGTAAAATGAATGTGATGTTCCACTACACTCACAGCTGGCCCCAACAGCCACGGTTCACTTACCTCCTCTCTATAAGTTCTCCACTGATGGACCACACACAGGCTCCTGGCAAGACATCCCGATCAAATACACAGAGCTTCAGTTTGAACTCTGTTTGCTCCAGCTCCCTGATCATTTCCTGGACAAACTGGAGGTCTTTCTGACAGTAGCAGATGAAGGCATCAAATATCTCTGTTCCACTCCCTGAAACCATTAAAAAGGTAGCTGTCATCTTCTACTATAAATGAAGTTCATTTCTGTAGTGAACTTTCAAGAGCTCCCACAGACTTTAACTCAGAATCAGGAGTCTGATAGAAAAGCTCTGGCCAAACTCAAAAAGGAATACAGCCTTTTATTAGATGAGCTGCCCTTCAGCCCAGACTCCTGTCCTTAACAGGGTTGGCAGGAGGCAACACTCATCAGTGCCTTGGCTGCTTTCACTGGCCAGGCTGTTCACACACACCCATGTTGCCTGGCAGGGGTCAGGGAAAGGAGCTGAAGTGCAGACAGTCAAAATCTGTGGAGGCAGTAGCATCAGGCTACAGGGAGTCTGGGTGGAGCTGGAGGGAGCAGAGTACCCAGGGGATGCAACTCAGAGCTCTGACACTCTGGGATTTCACTGAGAGTTTCACATCTATAATATACTTGTGGCTCTGGGTCCTTTTTCCTTAGCTCAGGTCACAAAGATTCAAACTTCCCAACCAAAACAGCAATCAGCAATGTCCTGCCATCTGCTGTCGATGGAGCTGTGGGGCGAACCTTGAAATTTGGAACCTGTCATTTTTATGGCTAAGAAGTCAAACCTGGGTACCTGAAGTCATATCCTAATGGGCCTGTTTTCCAATTACATTAATGGCTGGCAGCTCTTGTTTATTTAGCAGTTATCCAAATATTAAAATGCAGCATTTTAAGGGCAATGTTTCTCATAATTAAGTGTCTTAATACTGCTGGATAGTTTCCAACTGGTTTGGTTTTTTTTTTTCCATATCAATGTCACCACAGATATATTCAATTTTTTATGCCAGTTAAAGCCTACCACAGTGAAAAAATAGGTCAGGCTCTAAAAGCTGCTGAGGAAAGTATCAACCCAGCAGGCAGATTCAGCCCAAGAAGCAACCAGTGAAGCAGAAGGGGGATGTCTGCCAGGTCAGTCAAAACGAGGGTACTGCTGCAGGGACACGGTGCTAACTTGGAGGTCACATCAGGCAAAGCTGCCATGTACAAACACCAGAATATTGGTCTGTGGACATTTGGGGTGGTTAGTGATGTCCACACATGCAGCAAAGGTGGCCAGCACACACATGTGCACACACCTGGCTGCACATGCAGGGCTGCACACACAGCAATGCACACACACAGAACCCATTTCCTCTCTCCACCCACTGCACACCTACTTCAAACCCACTTCCTTTTCATTCAAGGTGGTTCCTTGAATTCAGGGCAGGAAAATCACCTCTGACACCCTTCCTCCTGGGCTCCAACCTTTGAGCTTTCAGCAGCTGCTGCTGTGGGCCAGGCTGGGCTAAGGGACATATTTCTGTGAAGTCCCCTCCCATGTGTGTCCAGTGGCTCTGTGCCAGCCTGCTCCTGTGTGAAGTGTTTCCCAGGGCTGCTTCCCCTCTCTGCTCTAAGAAACAGGAAAAATGAAGAAAACATTCTGGCCTGGGGTATGAAAACTTGTGGAATTATGGAATCAAACAGGTTTTCTGCACTTCCTATGGGGAAGGTGATTCCAACAGGAGGTATGAGGCACCAGAGGAAGCAGGGGCTCTTACCATATGGATCATCCCTGATGGTGATGCCCATCAGTTCCGACGTCTTTGGCACGCTGCTGTCCACTGCTGGCACTTGAAGGGGCTGGTTGGCCTCTTCCTGCTTCCTCTGCAAGTACTTCTTACAGTCCTCCTCTGTAAAAACACACAGCCAGGGCAAGAGGCTCCTGTGACGTGGGTTTACACTGCTGGAGTTCATTAAAACAGGAATAGCTATTTCATGGATCAGAGATGCTAGAGGGAAACCCCCTGTCTGGCTTTTTCAGGATGTAGAATTTCTCTCACCTCTTTCTGAACATCTTGATGCTGCCTCCACCACCTCCTCTAGCAATTAATTCCTGAAAATCACTCTCGATATTTTAAGAAGTACTTTCTTTTACTTGTTTTATTCTTCCTCCTCTCCTTAGCTCTACTATGGCCCAGTACACCTTTAATACCAGGAATAAGGTGCAGAGCAGGTCCCAACTCTGCTATCTGCTCTCACTATCTTGCATTTTGGAGTATTTGAAATCACAAAATAGCTGGGGAGGTTTTCATGGTGTCAGTCCTTCTGCCCATGTAAAAAGCCATAAAACAAGACAAAATGGCCTCAAGCTACACCAGGGGAGGTTTAGATCGGATATTAGGGAACAATTCTTCACTGAAAGGTGGTCAGGCAGGAGATCTTATCTCTCTCTACAACTACCTGAAAGGAAACTGTACTGAGATGGATGTTGGTCTCTTCTCTCAAGTAACAAATGATAGGACAAGACAAAATGGCCTCAAGTTGCACCAGGGGAGGTTTAGATCGGATATTAGGGAACAATTCTTCACTGAAAGGTGGTTCAGCATCCCTGGAAGGATCTAAAACGTGTAGATGTGGCCCTTGGGGACAGGGCTTAGAGGTGGCCTTGGCAGTGCTGGGTTAATGATGCTGTAGGTCTTATCTGACCTTAGCAATTCTCTGCAGACACACAAGAGCTGATTCACACCCCAGCCTCTGCCAGCCAGGACAACTGCAGGTGGCAATGACTATCCACACTCACCACATACAGCAGGACCAGGTAAAATTTTAAGGAGCCCCTGAAGCAGCTTTTCTGTTGTGCAACAGCAATAGGGAGCCTCTTATCCCAAACAGAGTAGACATGAAACCCACCCTGAGATAACTAAAGGCCAAAGACTGGTCACAGTCACTGCTGTGAACTTCCCAATCAGGTCAGTGATGGGCACAGATCTATTATAAACAGACTTGGTTTAAAAATAAATCATAAATCTAAGTGTGAAGCCTTTGGAGAATCAACAAGAAACTCTGCAGCCTCCGCTACTCTGTAATTACAGAAGAACTGAAAGTAAAAAGAGATTTGAAAAAAGGAATTATGAAAAAGATGAAACTCCCTAGAGACTTTGCCTTTACTTAAGATTAAAAAAAAAAACCCCAACAAGTGGTAATCAGCACTGATCAGCTGGCACAGCTGACTGGTGCAAGAGCAGAGTAAAGGATCCCTTGGAAGTGCAGGATGCTGGTGGGAACCCAGTGAGTCCTCCTGTAACACAACCTGGCACAAGCAGGTCTGCAGGAGCCCCAGCCTGAGCCCCCATCCCCTGCTTCTATCTCAGCTTTGCATCTTGTTACTGGATTATCTCCAATCTAATAAGGCTCAGATCTGATCAAAGCTTTTCCTGAGGCTGAGGTATTCCCAATCTGCCTTTCTCCTCCCCTCAGCCTCCCCAGTCCTGCAGAGGGGAGAATCAGCCACATTCTTTACCAGCCAGAAGGTTCAGATTTCACATCTTTCCTCACTAAAGCCATAACTCAGGTCCCACCTCTCTGCCAGCTGCCTGTTGTGTGAGGTGTGTCAGCTAAATCAGTATCTTTGAAATCATGATTAAAGTCACTTTGAAGTTGCCAACAGGTTCAGCAGTCTCAGAGGAAGGACTGGCACACAGCCACCACCTTAAGTGTGCCTTGATTCCCTGGGGAGCCAGTTTCACAATCCAAAATACTGCTGAATAGGCAAGAAGAGGCAATTATTTAACAGCATTGCATAGTGCTCAATACAGAAATGTTCATTTTCAGTGTATTTGCTCTAAGTCTTCTCTCCTTGCCTCTGATTTGGGATGGATCAGTCTCCAGCTGGAAACAGCACCTGATTGTACAGGTTAATGAGAGTGAACAAGGATCAGGGATGACTTTGGGACCATAAAGTTAAAAGATGCTAAACAACACAACCAACTAGCAAGAAAGTCCTCCAAGCTACGTTATCTTCCTCCACCAAGCACCTAATGAGGCTTTACATTCCTCTGGCAGTCAAATTGGGGTAAAAAGAATAGAAACATGAAATCTAAAGCACAAAATCAGTAGCATGATGACAACACAGAGAAAAGAGACCCAGCAACTGTCAGGCAGGAAAGTAGCACTTTTGTAACAGGTCAGGGAAGAAACAAAAATTACTGAGTTTCAGCAGGAAAAAGCACAAATGTATCAAAGCAAAAAGCTTCACCTCCCTGAAGATGATTCTACAGAGAAACAAACTGCTGAGGAAGATCACAGTTAGGGCAGAGCTGCTGGGACATCAATACTGATATTTTCTGAGATGGATCCCACTGAAGAAGTTCCAGTGGTACACAAAGATGTCCCTGGCATCAGGAAATACCATGCACAAGAGTACATGAAACCTTTTCCTTTTTCTCCTCTCCTCTCCTCTCCTACTTCTGCAAGAGCTCTCAGCACCAGCAACAGGTCACAGGCTCTCAGTGCAGTCCTCAGCCAAAAATCATAAAAGAGGAACACTGGTCAGACTGAAGGTCCACCAGCCCCAAGCCTCATCCTGTCTCAAGCACTGCACAAAACCAGGTGTCCAGGAGGGAACATAAGAATAAAATTAGCTTACATACATATTTCCCTAATATATACATATGTATGTATTTCCCTAAAATCTATCCTTTAGGTATAATCTACAAATCTATTTTTATAATCTCTCTTTTGGACTATTCACAGTTAAGGAATTTCCTGAACCACAGAGAGTACTTTTGTTGAACAACCCTTAGTGGGCCCCTCTTCCAAGAATTTACCTGTCTCCTCAGCATGGGTCATATCAGCATGACCCAGCTCTGGGTAAAACTTGTGATTTTCCTGCAGCCCAGGCTCTTCCCACTCTTTCTGCTGGAGTCCATTCCAGCTCTGACAAAGCCCATCCACCACACTCCCTTCCAGTGGGACAGATAGGTCCTGAGCTGAGGGCCAGAACCAGCCTGGGTGATCCCAAGTTTTTTGTGAAGCCCCAGATCTTCTGCACATCTGGAAGCTCCCCCAGATTTGTTAGGAATCTCTGATAAGCAGATCACAAAGCACACTGATGATTTTGCCTTTCCCAAAAACCTGGCCTTCAGACTGTGATCTAACGTAGGAAGAAGAACAGGACCAAAGGGAAGTCTTCCATCACTTCTTGGTCAGGCTCTCAACAGAGATGGATTTCTACATCTTCCTTTATCCCCATGAGTAACAGGAAGTGAGATTTATTACTTCCTCCTTGCTAACTCAGTAAGCTCTATTATACAACACAGGCCTTCAGGGAATTCTCAGGCTTTGGAAATCCTTTGGCAAAAAAATTCCCCTTCTGATGACAGCTGAGTTCTCTCTGAATTTCTCTGACCACAAAGAATACAAAGAGCTCAAAAAAAGAAGAACCTATCAGAACAGCACAAACACCTTCATTCTTCTCATTGACCTGCCTCAATTTTTTCAGTTTGCATGGATTTTTTTCCCCTGACATTATCCAGTTCCACACATTCCTCATCTCCTCCAACAAACACCTTCCTATCACACTATATCCACACATCCACCTGCCTCAATTTTTTCAGTCTGCATGGATTTTTTTCCCCTGACATCCAGTTCCACACATTCCTCATCTCCTCCAACAAACACCTTCCTATCACACTATATCCACACATCACAATTTTCACACTGTCTCCTGGCTCACCTGGCTAAGAGCATCTTTTGACAGACAGAAACTTTTTAACTGAAGGTTTGGGATAAGCCAGGGCTTCAGGTTACTTTGCAGGGCTCATCGTTAGCAGAAACACAGCACATGTCTCTCCTGGAAGGCAGGTGAGACTTCTGTGAATCACAGAATGATCTGGGTTGGAAGGGACCTTACAGGTCATTGCATTCCCACCCCTGCCATGGGCAGGGACACCTTGCACTAGCCCAGGTTGTTCAGAGCCACATCCAACCTGGCCTTGGACACTTCCAGAGATGGAGCAGCCACAGCTTGGGCACCTGTGCCAGGGCCTCGCCACCCTCACAGGGAAGAATTTCTTCCCAATAACTAATCTAATATCTAATCTTCTAATATCTAATCTAAATATCTCTCCTTTTAGTTTAAGACCATTCTCCCTTATCCTATCACCATCCTCCCATGCAACAAGTCCCTCTCTCCTTTTATAAGCTCTAAGGTCTCCCTGGAACCTTCTCTCGTTCAGGCTGAACACCCCCCAGCTCTCTCAGCCTGTCTCCGTGGCACAGGTGCTGCACCCTCCGGAGCATCCAACAAAGAGGATGTCACTCCATAGTCTGGAAAAGGCTTTTCTGCTCGAGCGGCACTTTTTCTTAACCTCACCTCCGCGGACAGAGCAGCAAAGACGAACACAAACAGGACAGACCATCACAAACAGGAAAGAGCAAGGACCAACATGAACAGAAAGACCAACACGAACAGCATCCCCTCCATCCCGAGGCATCAGGAAGGGCAGGCTCCGGGATTCCCGGGGCTCTCGGGATTCCCCGGGCCATCCCCCGCTCCCAGCGCCTCACCCACGCTGCCGGCCAGGTCCGTCAGGACATCATCGCGACCCAAGCGGCGCAGCACATCGAGGAGCCGCCCCACGGTGGCCCCGCCGGGGCAGCGTCCCGGCCATTCCTCCAGCAGCGTGGCCGTGGGGTCGGGCAGCCCCTCGAGCCGCCGGATCTCCAGGAAGCTGCAGCCCAGCGCCTCCGCCAGCGCCGTCCAGTCCGCGGCCGCGGCCGCCCGCGGGTTGAGGTAGAGGCCGAGGCGGCGGCGGACGCCGTAGTTCAGCGCTACCATGGGCACGGCGTGCAGGTCCAGCGGCGGGACGGGGCTGGGGTTGGGGCTGGCAACGGGGTCCGATGGGGCCGTGGCCATGGTCGTGCCGCGCTCCCAACTTCCCCTTCCCGGCACTTTCGCTTCCCGGCTCGCCCCGCCTCTCCACCGCCCCCGCGGGGCTCTCTGCCCGCCCGCCCGGCCTCCCTCAGGGCGCGGGGCCGGGCGGGCCGGCTCCGGGCTCAAGTCAGGAAAGGCATTCAGGGACTGGGTCCAGAGAAGGGAATGGAGCTGGGGGAATGGTCTGGAGCACACGTCCTGTGAGGAATGGCCGAGGGAGCTGGGGGTGTTTAATCTGGAGAAGAGGAAGCCAGGGTATACCTTAGCACCATCGAAAACTCCCTCCTGACAGGAGGTTGTAGGCTGTGTGGGCCGGCCTCTTCTCCCAGGCAATAAGTGATAGGGCAAGATGACAGAATCTTAAACTGTGCTGGGTAAGTTCAGGTTGGACATCAGGAAGAATTTTTTTCACAGAAAGGATGATTACATTGGAATGGGCTTCTCCAGAGAGGTGGTGGAATCACCATTCCAGGAGCTGTTAAGGATAGACTGGATGTGGCACTCGGTTGAGATGGTGGTGTTGGGTCACAGGTTTGACTCGATGACCTCAGAAGACTTTTCCAAAAAACTGATTTTGTGGTTCTCCTGCTGGGCTTTGTCCAAACAGTGCCCTGCCCTCTGGAGTGGCCTGGACAGGGATCTGTGCTGTTTGTCTGTCTTATGCCAGAGAGAACAGTGCTGTCACTAAATCTGTTTCGCTCTATTCCCTCCCAAATCACCCTCTGATGGCTACATTCCTGTCCAGGCCCCTAATACAACAAATGGTAGAATTGCTAATGAGGCCCTGACATGGCTTATGTTCAAAATCACTTGGTTTTTCTGGTTTTGGCAGAACAACTTGCTCAAGTATTCAATATCTGTTTATTTCTCACCCAGACCTGAACCATCAACCCAGAGCATTCAGAGATTTTACAATATTGCCGTTATTCTTTACAGAACAGGCCCAGTGGATCTCTAGTAGCAATAAATCCAGAACCACGTCCCATCTTTGGTGGTCCAAGTGTTCAGATCTGGGCTCCCCTCAGATGACAGTGCTCCATGACAACACAAATATGGCCATCTCCAAATTTCCAAACTCTTCAGCAAGCACAACATTATGCATAAAAATAAAATCCTAAAACTGGTTAGGGATCCATTTCAAGTTGTTTTTGATGCCTAGTACAAAACACAATTCTTGGCTATGAGCTGAAAATTTTTCAGTTTCCAGGATGGTATGGAAAACAAAGGGTACTGCAAGAAAATTTTCAGGAGGAACACACTGCTTCCCCAAAATACTGGGGGAGACACAGTAAAAGAACATCCTCTGCAATCTCTATCTGTGGAGCTCTGTGGAAATGAGGAAGACAAAATATTCCAGTAGCAAAACTTTTAATTGCACAACAATTGGTAGGTTTAAAACTTTAAGAAATTAAAAATAAGCATAAGAACTGTCAGTTCTGATTGAAAACACCTGCCACATAAACCACTGGCTCCAGATAGTAAGGAGAGGTGCTATCACACCCTCCAAACACCCACATCCAGTGCATGTCCCTGGGAACACCAAGCAGGCAGATCCCATGTTATTTTACTGTGACAAACCTGTATCTTTGGCTTGTTGAAGGTGATTAACCATTATCCAGGCACCCTCAGCAGAAAAACCTCCTGCTGAGCACTCCTTCATCCTTCAGCAAGCATCTTTCTTGCGAGAGAAGTAAAAATCTATCCCTCTGTCCTTGTGCTGCGCTGGCCCCCTCCTGCCCCTGGGATGGGGACTTCCTGCCTGTGGCAAATGACAAGGAACAGTGAGATATTTACTGATGCTGCAGAGTGGATTTGGTCACAAAGCAGTGCTGGCATCCAGGAGAATGTGCACATGGAACTTCTGTCTCCCAGGTTCACTCAGAAAGGCAGGAAAGCTTGACAGGCACTGCTCTAGGCTGAGATTTAGGAAACCATGGTTTCTGGTAAGGTGAGCTGGGAAAGTTGATCAAAATTGAACTTTTGCCTGATGGAGAAGCTTTTTGGCTTCAAGTTTCATCACTGCCTCAAACTGGTGTCTCACTGAAGTGCTCCTGCAGAGTCCTTTCTCTCATCCCAGGAGATTACTAATCCAGGCCCTCCAACAGCACGGGTGAAGCAGAAGGCTTTGCTTCCACAAACTTTCCACTTATGGCAAAGGAATCTGGCCTAAAAATTTGGTACTGCACCTTGGGATTAAAACCTGAAATGGGGGAATGTTTCATTCTTCACTGACTTGGTGCAATCCCTAAATTTGAGCCTCCACAAAGTATCCTCACTCAGGAGGAGGCAGGGTAGATGCATGGGGGAAAGGCAAAATGCTGAACACTCTTATGATACACAACCCTTGGTTACATCCATTTCCTTCCATACCCACGTCCTGCAAGAACAGCGTCCCAGGCAGCAGATAAAAGCCTTGACATTTTGCAGGATCAAGAACTCATTCTGCCCCCATTCTAAAGGGAAGATACACTCAAAAAGCAAAGTGCAAGGAGCAGTCCCCATATTTACAGGTCTTGCTGACTCCAGTTTGGATGCACTCAAGCAAGAAGTTGGTTGTTTTTACTTCCACCTCCTGAACAGAAAGGACACTGGGTTGTTTCTCCTCTGTCCACCTGCATTGGGGGGTGGTCACACCAGTGAAGGTCCTGGAGAAACCCCATCCCTCTGGTGGGGCTGCCAGGGCATGGAAGGATCATTAGAAGGACATGCTGTGGCTAAGCCCTGCTGACTATACAAGGGACAGAGAAGCAGCAAAAATTTACAGTGGGTTGGACAGACAGCTAAATAATTCTGGCTGCACAGTCCCTGCTGTGATGTGAGTTTTTAAACAAAAAGTTGTTTAAAAACAACTTTTTTCCCTTTACACCTAAGAAGAGCAGAACTCACAGAGCGGCCCCTGGAGCCCTCCCACCCCGTCCCAGCCCTCCCAGTACTCACAGGCCTCTGGTGGATGTGTCGGCTCCACTCTGGGGCTGTCACCACTGGCTGTGGGTAGGTCTCACCCAGAGTTACTCCTGCCTGGGAGAGAGCAGCACTGCTCAGTGCCCAGGGGGTGTGGATGTCTGCTCCCTTTATGCCCTGCAGTTCTGGCAGCCACAGCCGGACATAATCCCCCTGCAAACAGAACCAGTGGACAGGATCCATTCAGTGACAATCTCTAAGTGCTTCCCAGCAAGGCTCTTTCTCACTGGGAAAGAGAGAAGCCAGATTTCCAGAGGCAGAAAAGCTGGTGCTGTACAACATCAGTTACCTCTTAGCCCCTTCTGCTAAATCCTCAGAATTAGTGCCTAAAGAGACCTGGATGCTGGAGCTCTTCTCCCATGCTCACACTGCAGGCAGAGGAGGGAGGCAGAGGTGCATTTTCAGCACTGTTCACCTGTCCTGTTTAAGACATCCTGAAATGAAGTCACCCCCAAGAAGTTTGCTGTGACTGAAGGAAAACAGGATGGCTAGCTCAGCTGCACACTCTTGTGTTCCTGAATCTCTCCTATTACCTCTACTGTTGTGTCCTCCACTAGGACTAATTTCTGATTTCTTGTTAAATCCTGCCAGCTACAGTGCCAAAAGGCAACAGCACAGCCTGATGTGAAGCTAAGGAATAGTGGAAACAGGTAATGGAGTTTGTGAATACTGGCTAAGCACATGGAAAGGGCAATTTATCTGCAATTTCAGGGAGGATAATCGGAGTCACAGGTTTAATCTACTCTTCAGCACCTCTCAAGGAATGGTTCTGTCTCTCATGTAACTCCTGAGTTCTCCAAGAAGCTGCTCTGTGCTCAGGGAAGCATCTGTGTGAGGTACTGATGGGATGTGGCTGTGACTCAGAAGAAATGGTGATGAAACACTTAGCACACTGACCAGGGAGGGTGTGGGGACATCTCTGGGGGCAGCAGCAGGTTGTTAAATTACATTGTCCAGTGCACACCAAGGAACCTGCCCGACTGCTGGCCAGGAGACACAAGAACTGGTTTTGTATCCACACAGCACACTGATCTCCTCTACTCCCTAAAACACCACATGTCCTTCCCTGAACTCATCCCTGTAAAACAGCCACACAAGACTTACATTCCCATCGTAATCCAGGCCTTGTTTGATCATGTTAAACTTCCTGTTCTCCCGTGGGTCGTTGCCAATGCCAGCGCTGTATAACCAGTTGCCATAATTGCTACAAACATCATAATCCACCTTGAGAACAGAGGGAGAAAACTGTCAGAAGAGCTGGGCTGGCCCTTGGACAATCTTCTCATCCATCCTTTAGCTCAGGGGGAAATTTCCTTGAATGGGATTCACTCCAGCCAGACTGGGGTGGCCAGAGCCCCCCCATGCTGGTACAGGCATGTGGCTCAGGAAAGGACCTGCACGGCTGCTTTTTAGTCTGGGATCAGCTTCCCAGACTACTTCACATCATGATCCTTAGGTCAGAAAACAGATAAAAGTCCAACCAAAGTCCTTCTCAGTTTCCTTCCTTTTAAAGGAAAATCCTTCTCCTTCTGCCATCATTTGGCAGACTTCATAAGTAGCCCTAGCATTTGAATGCTCATATTCCAAAAGAAATTACTCAAATACGAGAGAAAACTTTTTCTGACCAGTTACCCAGACACCACACATTGCAAATCATCTCTGCTGATCCTACTAGGCAGTTTGGAGAGAAGTCTAACTCAGACTGTGTGGACAAACCACACAGTGTATATGAGGATGCAAACAATACAAACACTGCAGTTTTCTCCCATTGTCAAGTTATTCCTTCTCTAAACAAATAAAAACTCTCAAGGGTGCTTATATAAAATGGAGCAGGGCTTTTGGAACAAGCACAATTGAGAGCAGAAGATGATCCCATTTGAGTGCTCTTCAGCTGGGCAGGGCGGCTTAAATCCAACACCAGAAGTTTTCCAGTTGTAGGACAATTCAAACTTTGCTCAGGAGAGGAATGGAAGCAATAGCAAGGAGGGTTTGGGATCTCTGAGCATTCCTAGGGATGTCTGTGCTGCAAAAACAGCAGCTGTGACAGAAAGAGATGGTTCAGTGTAGTTTTCTTCTCCCTTTACTGCAGCCACAGCAGTAACCAGTCCACAGAGAGATGTTTTCAAGATCTCAGCCACTCCTTGGAGTGAGGAGTTCAATGCTCCAGGATGGCAGAAGGCTCAAGGAACAGGGTCTGTCAAGCTGCCCTTTCTCTGCAGAGCCAGTGAGTGCTGGGGTCAGGGTGAGCAGCAGCCAGCTCTGATCCCTGTGCACCAGGCTTCCCCTTCCCAGCTCACTTCCTCCAGCTGGTGAGATAAGGAGGGAAGAAAGATGCCATTGGAGGCCTGATTGTGTGATTAACACGCAGGAAAGCATGTGTGGGAGGTGAGGGCAAATCCAAGGGGGCCTGGAGGAGGCAGGCTCATTTCCCCCTCAGCCTTGCCCCTTCCTGGCATTCTTTTCTGTTTGTTTCTCTGCCTCTCCTTGGGGCCTGACCCTGGGAATGAAATCAATGAAGCCAGAGCTGAGATATTCTCAGTTCAGGACACCAGTGGTCTCTGGCCTTTCCCGTGGCTCCACCATGTTGCAGAGAGCTTATGCCTCAGTTTCCCTGCCTGTCTGGTGTGGATGGCACACACAAACACTTGGTGGGCCTTTGCTGGCAGTATTGGAGATGAAACAGGCATTGCTGTCCTTTTTTTAGAGGCAAGTGAGACCAGTTTCAGTTCTGTACTGGCCTCTACCCTTCAACAGCCATGCCTTCCCCACCAAGATGATGTCTCCTGTGTGCTGCTCTGGGGATGCCACCAGAGCTGTGTGACACAAGATGAGACTGAGGGGCACAAGGATCAGCCTGTGCCACACCAACCAACAGTGGCCATCAGCATCTGGGGATTCCCTTGGTGAAAGGGCCAGTGCAGTGTGCTAAATTCTGCTTCAGCAAGGCTGGTATTCATGTCCTTAGGAATAAATGTAGATAACAAGGCAGCATCTTTCTAGTGTGAGACCTTCCAGATCTTCCTCACTTGTAGAACAGGACACACTTGTGGAAGGCTCTTGCTCTTATCTGGAAAAGCATCACAGCATAGAGCTCCCCAAACCCCTTTCTGGAGGATCCTGACATCCTGCACCGTGTTGTTGTCCAAACTCACTGCTGCTCACAGCACTGGCATGGGGGAGCACCCAGATCTTCCTCCTGCAGCCAAAGCCATGTCAGAGCCCAGCTCCAAGGAAGTTTAAAAAATATTAACAAAAAAGCTCTTTTAATTGCAGATATTGGCAAGGCAACTGGGCTTTCTCTGCCCATCCAGCACTCTGAGTGAGTGGAAAGTTTTCTGATTGCCAGTTGCCTCCTGTATCCCACAGATAAGACCTTTAATGTGAGGCTGATGTGAGTATTTGGCCTTTTTCAGTCAGTACCATGAGAATCCATGGGGGCTGAGGTCAGAAAAGTGACCCAGCTATTTAACTGAGCTTACACAGCTGCTGATTGATATATGAGAGGAATTGGTGCTCCAGTTGGCAGGGAGGCCTGTAACAGCCCAGAATGAAGAAGGATGCCTCCAGCCAGGGTGGAGCTCTGTGGAAGCTGATCCAGCCATTGTCCCTACTTGCCTGTGCTTGACTAGCTGGCTTCCCAGTCCACAGCCATCAATGCATAGACACTGTGCCAGCACACACTTCTTTTTATGTTCTATTTCTGGGCTGCCCTCCTCCCCAGCCTCTGGGGTGAGCAACTCAGAGCATTGTTAGCATAATTCATGTTTGAAAGTTTTGTCAAGTGCAACAGATCTCTGGCTAAAACCCTGCACAGAGGATCAAAGCTTACTGCAAACTTCCTAGCTGCATCTTTGTTGGTGGCAGCTCCACTGTGGCAAAATTCCTTTTACTTATGCGAGCTTTGGGAAGCTCACACCCTGCAAAATCTGTCTACAGAGTCTTGTATCAGCCTGAAAATTACTGATCATCACCTGTACCCTTTTCTTATAAATCAGGGCTGTCCTCCTGCCTGCCATTAAACTCCAGGTACACAAAGAGCCCAGTCTTACCAGCAGGTACTCAAACCATTCTGCCCCCATCCTCCAGTCCAGCCCCAGGTCCTTGGTGAGGAAGCTGGCGACGTTCTGCCGCCCTCTGTTCGACATGAAGCCTGTGGCACTCAGCTCCCTCATGTTGGCATCCACAAAAGGAACCCCAGTTTTGCCCTCTGCAGAGACAAAACACAGCACTGGGATATCAGGATGCTTTTGGGCACTCATAAACCAACCTGTGGTCATGTATGCACAGCCATTTCCAAGACAGTGCCAGTGCACAGTGGCAGGGAGAGATTTCAATGTGGTTTAGCTGGAGTGCAGCCACTAAGATCCACTGGAAATTAAATTGGATATCATACTAAAAATTAAGATGGGGAGAAGCTTTGGCAAGAAGGAAAAAAAATACAGAAAAATCTCAGACTGGAAAAATAATCAGGTTGGTTGCAGGGATTTTTGCAGAGTAAAATAAATATGCAGACAATAGTGAGATGGGCCAAGAACAGAATGATTCTTGACAGTGACTAACAGAGTGATGTACTGGACAAATCCCCCAGGGTTAGTGCCTGAAAAGCAGAGTTTGTCTGTTGTTAAGGAAAGGATTTATTGTGCCTGGATGATTTATTTTATCCTGTGTGCAAATGGGTACACATGGCATTAACACGAGAAAAGAGGTGTGTATTGCACTGATTCTAATACTTTAATCTGTTAGTCCCTCCAAATTTTGAGATACTATGCTTGATATTCATGTTACAACAACAAACTTGTAACACCTAAAGAAAAGGCTGTGGGATTACAAAACATGTGATTTAGTCTGAATCTGTTGTAACCTTGTAACCAACAGCAAACAGAACCAAACAAAGCAGGCATGGCAAGCTAATATTGATAAGAAGGGCTGGTCAGGCTCTGTGTGACTAAACACAAGGGACCAGCAGGTCACAAGCACTCCCTCCTGGTCAGGAAAATCTACTTGCAGTGCACCTCACAAAGCAGGGTAAGCCTGTGGGCTGCTCTGGGAAGGGAAGCCACACACATTCATACCCTGGTGATGCCAGTTTAAATGCCAGCCCTGGCCATGCTGGCAGCTCCCCTGCACAGACCCGAGTCAGTGTTGGGGCACGTGTGAGCCCCAACAGACAGGTGGAGAACAAAGCACAGCCAGCCAAACCTGCTGCTTCCACTGACCTTTCCAACAGCTGAAGAGCTGAAGGTCCTTTTTCCAGGGGATCTCTTTATTTTGAAGCCCTGTGGAGGAAAATAATGACCTGCTGATGAAGAAATACTGACACAGGCAGTTACTCAGACCACAACACAGCCAGGGGAGCTTGGTGGACACAAGGCATGAGGGTGAAGCTCAGCCTCTCAGTGCCATTACAAACAAACCAGGTTTAGAGATGATCCATTCCTCCCCTCAAGTGTTGCAAAGTGTCTTTTGCCCACAGAGGGTGCTCACACCCTAATGGATATTGTCTATTTGTTTTGCTGATGTTTGCTTTTTTTTTTTTTTTCCTTTTTTAATTAAAAATGACTCAGACCTCACAAGTGGATGGAGATGTGCTCTGGCCCACGCTGGTATTTTCTTTTTCAGCTTTACTCCAGGACAAAGTTTATGTGAAATCTGCTTCTGTAGCAGGTACCACACCCAGAATTGCCTGGCAGAAGCCCTGGGTAACACTTTGCCTCTGCAAACGTGATAGCAACTGATGAGGGGGATGATTTCACGTTTGCAGGATCCAGTGGCAATTACAGCCTTCTGTGCAATGGAGCAGAGGCAGCAGGGACAACTCAGTTCTAGCTATAAACATTAAAGATCAGGCCCACCACTGGCATCCAATGCCATCAGAACAGCCACACAGGCCGGGCAGATGTGACACAGGCCCTAAAGGAGACGTGTCCCTCTGCAGCCACAGCTGGATGCCAGGCAGGCTGCCCTGGAGCATCTAAGCCAGTGCTGCATCCCCTGCAGTGCAGCTCACCCAGCACAGGCATGACCTGCAGGGTCTCTGACACATGGACTGAGTATTTTCTGTTGCACTGAGTGCTCAGACCATTTCACATGCACACTCCTGTCACTGGGGCTGGAGCTGAATCTCATTCTGATTCCTATGTAGTGCAATATTTGATTTCTTGGGATTCACCCTGCTGGGTCAGTTCCTGCTCTGTCCCAGGTCCTCTGGAAAACTCAGGCAAGCCTGAAGCCTGGATTCTGCTGAAAAGTGGAATGGCTCTGTTAACAGCATCTTCACTCTCCTTGTGCTGCTGTTTCCCACAGACATGTGTCAATAATACTCCCTGCATCTAATCAGATTTGGGGATCAGCATCCAGCACCGTGGTGCTGAGGCACTTCTGTGCTAACAGAGAGTTCCCAGCAGCATCCCAGGGTGGTGACACAAGCACCACGAGAAGAACATTTGTACAATTTAATGCCAACAGCCTCTTCTCTTACTTTCCCTGCTGTAAGAGAGTACCTGTCCCCCCTAAACGTGGTGATCCATACACACCTCTTAATGAGAAAATCCTTCTGCCGTACTTCAGGGCCACAAACCGAAAGTAATCCCTCCACAGCAGTTCAAACAGGACCCTGAAACACAAAAGCCATCTCAGTATTTCACTGAGGCTCAGATATGATAACTGAACAAGGATTTTGCTTCCATACAACCCACCATTAACACGGTGAAGTTTATTCACAATGAGCAATTCCAGGGACCTTTCCCCGTGACACCAGTTCTTTCCCCAAGCCTGCTTACCTGGCTTACAGGGAAAGCAAACTCTGCATGAATCACTTGGGAAGCTTTCCTTAGCTCACAGGCAGAGCAGAGTTTCAGGAAACATGTTCCTCCCCCATCCCTGCTGGGATGTAATTCTCCCCAGAGCAGGGTGAGGGCCTGATTGAGCTTCACACTTCCGCAGGAATGAGCACATCAGCACATTCCTGAGAGCTTTGTGGTGATTTATTTGTGTTGATTTAAGCAATTACCTCTGCAAGGGACTCTAAGACACCTTTCAAAACTGGTTTACAGTGCTCCAACCCATTAGATCAGGTGCTAGGCCCACGGAAAAAAAAAGGACAGTTTTATATAAAAACTTTTATATAAAAAGAGCTTCTTATAAAATGATGGCATATCAGCCTCAGAAACCTGCTTCAACTCTATGCCATATGGGAAGCACTCTGCTCAGCTGATTTTTAGGCTGACAGGATCCTTCTGGATAATCTGGTTACAGAACAGAATCACAGAATTAGGGAATCAGTTAGTTTGGAAAAGACCTCTGAGACCATTCAGGCCCATTTATGACCAAACACCACGGTGTCAACCAGACCATGGCATCAAGTCCAATCTTTCCTTAAAAACCTTCAGGAACAGTGACTCCACCACCTCCCCAGAAAATCCACTCCCATGTCTAATCACCCTTTCAGTGAAGAAATTCCTAATGTCCAACCTGAACAGGACACTGTCCAAATCCTAAAAAGCAGTGTCATAACACTGAGGTTCAATGAGTCCCTCATGTGCAGCCACCATGACCTGCACTTCATTGTACAACTGACTTCCTGGGAGCTTGACAGCTTCATTTTTATAATTACTGAACACTTTAAAATGCTAAAATCACCCTGGCATGCCAGCTGCCAGCAGGCTGGCTGACTGTTAGATGGAAAACAGGAGTATGTTCATTTCTTGAAATCTTTCCTCTCTTAACTGTCTTTGAAATTAAAAAAAAAAAAAACAAAAAAAAACCAAAAAAACAAAAAAAAAAAAAAAAAAACCAAAAAACAAAAAACAAAAAAACAACAACAAAAAAAAACCAACAAAAACAAAAAAAAAAAAACCAAACAAAAAAAAAAAAACCAAAAAAAAACCACCAAACATACACTTCATAGATGTTGATATTTTATCTGTCATTTGAATTTTAATGAAACTGAGCATTTTGGCCAGAACGGTTGGCAGTGTTCTGCCTGTTCCTCAACAACCACTGTGCTGTTTGACATGTTGCAAATGTAACAGACCAAAATGAATATTTAGTTCTAGAGTTTGCACGGACGTTATGGTTTGGGATTTTTCCCATCCAGGTCTAGTGTTAGGCCAGGCTCTAACATGACCTTGTTTCTCTATCAGAGCTCCAGGTTCTGATTCACAGTGTCTGGGCAGAGCTGAAAAAGTTCAAGGTCAGTCCAGGGATGGATGAACTGAGAGGTGAGGAAGAGCATGGGTGACAAGATGGGATGCATTAAACCCAGTTCCTAGTGCCCTCTTCCCCTCTGCTCCAACGTGGTGGTTTGGCCAGATAGCTGAGCTTGCTGCACATGTGGCCATGGGACCTTCAAACACCATCAGATTTATACAAATCACACAGTCACTGAGACCTTTTGGGCTCTTATTCTCAGTCTGAGAAACCCTTTGGCTTTTATTTGTAAACTATTCCTCCTTCTCATTTAGCCCATAAGACTACAGAGATGGATGGTGCTGATTTGCTGAGATTGTTTTCAAAAATAATGAGCCACGGTTTCCAGCAATAATAATGACAACTGGTATTCATAATCTTTACTTACAAAGTGCCTAAAGCCCCTGGGTGTCAAAGGCAGACTAATAAATCTGTACTGAAAGAGAACTACAGTGCAACCCACAAGAACCAGCCAGCAGGCACAGGAAAAACAAACATTAATTACAAAGAGAGTTAGCAAATCACTCTCCTGTGCATGAAATGCCAGGTTCCTTTTCAGAGAAAATAAGCCATGCTGATGGTGGAAAGACATACCAGTATGTGCTCTGATTTGCTGTTCTCTCTCTCTCATACTTCTGGATCTGCTCATAGATGTATCGAGGTGAGATGCAGCCCAGTGCCAGCCTGAAAGCAGAGGAATGATGTCCTGAATGCCACTTAGGACTGACAACTTGATGCCAGCTCAGAGGGAGGAGAGGGGCAGTTATGTGTCTACAGTTGTTGTCTAAAAGTTTTGTTCATCTTCCAGTTCTGCCTCTGACTTCCTAAATGGCTTTAGTCACGTTGTAACTTCTCTACAACTCTTCAAGAGAGAGAATTCTCTTCCAAGAATCAAGATCCTCTCCTTCCTGGGGCATGACTGTTACAGGAGTCTCCAAGCTATAGAGATAAATAATTTTACTCAAGTTTGACAGGTTTTGTCTAAATGATTTAACAAATCCAATGGCAGACCCAGAAAAGAATCTCAAATGTTGTCCTCTGCATCACATGTTCTATCTGCCCTTTTACCACAAACCTCCTTGTCCTATGCCCAGGGCTCCTTTTCCTGCAGACCCTCAGTGGCTCCTTTGAGCAACCACAGAAGGGAAGTGACTGCTGAAAATCTGAGCCTTGGCAGGAAAACTAGGGAATCAAACCCTGCTCTGGCATTTCAACCCACTGGGCTCCTTCCATTTGTTCCAAATCAGTGCTGTTGCAAGACAGGAAAGAACTTGCACACTCCAACCCCATCATACAGGGTGATAAAGAACAGCTTTGACCTTGCTTTTCCTAGAAATGCATTTTACTGCCATTTCCACTACAGCTTGTGGAAATGCTGGATGTTCTAATAAACTGTGGAAAACAAAAAGAAAGACTTTGAAGAGTTTTTCCTTAATTGCTGACCAGCTCTAAAGGCCAGTATGAGATGGGAATGACTGGCTGCAACCTGAACTGCTCTGATTATGTGACACAGGAATATTTTGGGGTAGACAGATCAGAACTGTTTGCTCTGAGCAAATGGCCAGCTTGGAAAAACTCAAGTGGAGACCACAAATAACAAACTTCCAAAGAGTCAGCAGTCCTGGGATCCCGAAGTGCCACCAGATGGAGCCATCCACTGCAATCATCACAGCACAAAGCTCGTTGGAAACAAGAAATCCCAACCTATAACAGCCTCTGAAATTTGGTTCTCATTGCAATTATGTTGGGAGAGTCCAGATGCTCTCAGCTTAGGCTGAACTGGGTTCTGCTGCTGCTTCGGTTCCAGTCTGGCATTAACTCTGCTTCTTCTAGCAGCAGGGAATAAAGCCCTTAATTAAAAATCAAAATATTTACCTGCACAAAAGATCCTTTCCTACAGGAATAATCAGAAGTGCCTCTTCACCCTGCAGAATGGCAGTGAGGTGGGGTGACCTGCCCCAGACTACTCAGGAAACCAGGATTAGGCTGAAGCTGTGTTGCCTCCCTGCCTTTCCCTTCCCACACAAAGCAGCACGAAGCCAAAGGCAAATGGTGAGTCCCTCCTGCTCCCTGTCCACACTGTGCTCCCAGCACAAACTCACTGCAGCAGTTCCAGGGAAGTGCAGCCTCAGAGCTGCTCTACCACAATAAAAAAGGCCAAAGGAACCACATCTACCCATGCCCAGCAGCACTCAGCAGACAGGCAACACCTGTTTGGGATGGAAGCAGAAAAGGATTTTCCAGTCTCAACAAAAATCTTTACCATGGTGCGAATTTCGTGGAGTAATCCATTCCCACCAGCCCATTCCGAGTCTCCTTGTAAGAAGCAACCAGGTTCTGTGACAGCAAAAGAACAAAAGGGTTTCAATATTTTACAAGCAACCTGCTAAATGTTCTTTCCTTCTGGAGCCAGAGCAACCTGGCAGGGCTGGGCTCCCTCTCATGGCTGCCTGCAAGGATTGCACAGCTGCCCAATTCCTGCCCCCAGCACACAGGCATGAATCAGGCCAGCAGTCTTCATTATAGCTCTGGGATGTGTGTCACAAGCTGTGCTCCCTGCTTCAGCCTACAGCATGTTTCTATCTACAAGAACTGTGCACCTGGCTGTGCTGCTCCCTGCCCATCCCCATCTGATTCTGGATCAAAAACCCACTGAAAAGCACCAGTGGATCTGGCAGCCTTGTGCCTGCTTGTTTGGGGGTTATAGAACCAGTGTGAGTGTTACTGTTAAAATAAAAAGGTTTTATTTTTTGTGTTTTCTACCTTATATGCCCTTAATAAAGTGTAATTTCAAGTCATTAACTACATTACAATAATTTATTACATTTATTGGTGCAAAACAATTAGTGTTAATACAATTAGTAAAATTTACAGAAATTTAATAAACCACATATACACATCTACTTATACACATAGTTTAGCTTGCAAAAATTTTTATGGATCTTTTCTAATCTATTCTCATGCTAACAACCGTGTGTTCTTTGCTATAGATACACTTGAAAATCATCAATTGTTATTCCTTCTGTTAACTCAACTTACAGACCAACTATCAAACCCCTCCATATGTGCCAGCCCCCAACACTCAGCTGCAGGAATCCTGACCACTGTTGTTTCTGTGTCCCACACATTTACAGCAGGAGGCAGATCTTCCATGTTCTGAGCATTCCACGGACAATGCAGAGGACATAGGGAAGACCAATCTCTCCTTGATCACCTCCACTGCACAGGTTACAGTTGCTAAAGGGCTGCTGTAGCTCACTGGGGGAGACAATATTTGCATCACAAAAAAAGAAGGAATAGGTTTTCCAGCTCTGATTATATTAATGCTTGACCAAGAGCAAAAGCTACGAACACTCGTACTCATTTTGGTTGGGATGGAGTTAATTTTCTCCATTGCAACTGATCTAGGGTTGCTTTGGATTTGTGCTGAAAACAGTGCAGAGAGCACACCAATGTTTTCCTTACTGCTGAGCAGAGCTCACACAGCCTCAAGGCCTTTTCTGCTTCTCTCACCACCCCACCCTGAGTAGGCTGGGGGTGCACAAGGATTTGGAAGAGGACACAGCTGGGACAGCTGACCCCAGCTGACCCAAGGGGTATTCTAGACCAAATGATGTCATGCTCAGCATATAAAGCTGGAAGTCAGGATGTTTGGAGTGATGCCATTTGTATTCCCAAGTAACTGTGATGGAGCCCTGCTTTCCTGGGAATGGCTAAACACCTGCCCACTGGTGGGAAGAATTAAATGAATCCTTACCTTGCTTTGCCTGTGCAAGCAGCTTTTGCTTTCCCTATTAAATGGTCTTTAACTCAACACGTGACTTTTCTCACTTTAATCCTTCTGAATCTCTCCTCCATCTCACTGGCAGGAACTGAGGGAGCAGCTGCAGTAGGGCTGAGCTGCCTTATGGGGTTAAACCAGGACAATGCTCCCCAAAAGCAAAGGAATGCAGGAATTTGGGAAACACAGCTGAAAGGATGCCCTGGGGGCTGTCCCAGTGAGGCACTGGGAACCCACACTTTTAACCCATCTCAGCTGGAGAGGTGCTCCCTTCTTTATACAGAAAACTGCTTGGGGCCTGATGCTGTTGGAAATCAGCACATGTACCTTTGATATGGCAAATTTAAGACAGTTCCTCAAACTAGACCAGAAAGAAGTTCAAAAACTGTCTGACAAAATGGTGGCAGCAGGAGCTTCACTCCACCAAAGCAAGGAAACAAATAGTAGCTGTCATTATTGGCTGCAAGATTTTAAACAAGACTACAGAAATTTCCTACTATTTATAACTGCAGGCAGAACTTGGGTCAGCTGTTCCTCACCCCAGCTGCAATTCCAGCCCTTCAGGCCACTTTTCACCCCTCCAAAACAGAGGAACTACATTGCTGATGATGTGGGACATGAGCACAGAAGGAGTAAATCAAGGTAAAGCAGCTAAAAAATTTTGTCCCAAGTCCCAGAAGTTAATGGAAAAAAATACTTCAGAGAGATGGCCAGTAAACTAGGTTCCTAAGTATTTGGCTTACATTCCCCAGTCCCAGATGACTTCTTGGTTTAGCTGGTCTCTCTAAAAAACTGAAATAATGCTAATTCCCTCTTTCGTGAAGTTTTATACAGGAGCTAAGGAAATATTATTAGGAAGTGAAATTGCAGCCTCACCCACTTGCACAGCCATGTGTACAAGGGGGAGGATGTAGGCAAGGAAATGTAAGAGTTACCGTGTCCCAAAAATAATACTGCAGCCTCATTAAAGCCTGGGTCTCTCCTCCACTGCATGGGAAGGCCGTTCTGGGATCAGCCACGGGATCTGCCACAGAAAACACCAACACCCTGTTAGCCCCTGGGAAAGCATCTCAAAGGCAGAGAGCTTAAAATCTAGGAATGCTCAGCAGTGGGGATGTCTGCTTTGGGGGCATAAAAGATTGTGTGGTTTTCCTTTAAAATAAGGGTCATATCAAACATATTAAAAATCACTAGGTATTGTATTTGCAGGGATGCCCTGAGGAAGGCAGGAATGATGCATCTGACTCCATGTTCTCAGAAAGCTAATTTATTACTTTATAATACTGTATTATATTAAAGAATACTATGCTATACTATACTAAAGAGTACAGAAAGGATACTTACTGAATGCTAAAAAGACAATAATGAAAACTCATTACCCTTTCCAGAGTCTCGACACAGCTTGGCATAATTGGCCAGTGAGTCAAAGCAACTCACACCAGAATCCAGTCAATCTCCTTTGGGTAAACAATCTCCAAACACATTCCACATGAGCACAACACAGGAGAAGCAAATGAGATAAGAATTGTTTTCCTTTTCTCTGAGGCTTCTCAGCTTCCCAGGAGAAAAATCCTGGGCTAAGGGATTTTTTCAGAGAATGTGAATGCCACAACTAAGGATGTTTCCTGCACAGGTGCAGGGTAGGAAATTCCCATACAAGGATTTTACCTGCATTTGCAGAGCAAGTGAACTGAGGCTTAATGACAGTTTGAAGGGCAACCATTGCCTCTGTGTTTTGGTTTTCAGCAAGAGATATATCAAAGAATCACAGAATAGTTTGGGTTGGAGGGGTCATTAAAGATCATCCAGCTCCAATCTCCTGCCATGGACAGGGACACGTTCCACTATCCCAAGTTGCTCGAAGCCCCACTCATCCTGGCCTTGAACACTTCCAGGGATGGCACATCCACAGCTTCTCTGGGCAACCTGTGCTAGGGCCTCACCACCCCCACAGGAAAGAATTTCTTCCTCACATCTAATCTAAATCTACTCTCTTTTAACTTGAAGACAAATATCTGCCTAACCCTGCAACTAAAGACAGATGCTTCTACAGCACCTCCCAGACTGAAAGGGCCACGATAATCCAATCATCCTTAGGGACTACATTTCATGTGTCTCTCAGGCACTAGTTGCCTCTGCATTTTTACAGAAAGATCTATTTTTTTCTGTGACAGAATATAATATGCACTGCAAGATGTTTGGTTTGTATTAACCATCAAAGCTCAAGTGCAGCCACTACAGGTACCTGACTCAGCCTGGCTGAACATCTGGGAATCTGGAGCAGCAGGAAATCATTCACTTTGTAAACCCCATTTTTGAAAACAGACCTAAGCAGGATATTTTAAAGAGCAGAATCTAAGCAGGATTTCATTAGAGCAACTTCCAAATTAAGTTTCCTCACCCTTCTGCCCGAAATCCTCCATTGCAGGGATAGTCCCTTCTTGCAGCCCTGGAGCCAGGGGCTTTAGCAGATCTGCCATCCGCAGCGTTGGCCGGACCCTGGCCCCGGATTCCAGCGCTTTTCGGAAGTGGGTGTAGACATCAGGCAACCTGCAGAGATGGGAGCAGCCAGCTCACTGCCCTGGCTCCCCCACACACCACACACCCCTGCCTCAGGAGCAGGATTAGCATTCCAGGCTGTCCTCTCACGTTTGTGATGCCCCTTTGAACACTGCCAGGCACAACAGGGGCAGATGCCCCCGGGGGTAACAGCCATCAGAAGCTCAGCCCTTCACCCAATTTCTTTCTGCTTCTGATGCAAACACTTTTCAGTTTAAGGTGTGCCCTGGTGGGGAAATCCATGAGAGCCAGATTTATCTTACCTAACTTCTGATTAACACAACTGATGTCAGTGTAAAAATCTACATCCTCCTGGTGTCTTTTCAGTCAAAGGAGAAAAACAGGCATTTTCATGGCCCAACTTGTCTGCCCTTATTATACACATTTTCTACAGAATACCATGAATCACTCAACTCCATCAACCACACTCCAGGTGACTACACACACCAAGGAGGGGTTGGAAGTAAATCATCTCTTAGGTCCCTTCCAACCCAAACCATTTAATGGTTCTATAAAGTTGCTTCAGGTGAAGTTTAGATTGGATATTAGGAAAGATTTCTTCACAGAAAGGGTGGTCAGGCTGGAAAAAGCTGTCCAGGGAAGGGGTCACTGTCCCTGGAGGATTTATAAGATGTGCAGATATGGCATTGAAGGACATGGTTTACCGGTGAATGTGGCTTAGTTAATGGTTTGATCTGATGACCTTAGAGGTCTTTTTCAGCCCCTTAATGAATGGTCAAACACACACCTTGGCTTTATTCATGCAGAAGTATAAATGCAGAAGCTATCAGTGCAGAGGGCTGAATGTGCACACCCTGTTGCGTGCCTGAGCACGACAGCACTGTCCCATAAAAGCACAAACAAATGGACTATAGATCCTTTCCCTGTCGGACCAGAGGACTGGGAGCCCTCCTGAGTGAGAAACAAATGGGACAGTGGAGGGGTGATAGCACAGGGCAGCCCACCTGTCAATAGGCCTGAAGGGAAGGTCATCCCGATGATACAGCGTGGAGCCCCAAAACGTCTGAACCTTCACCCCGTGCTGCCTACACACCTGGCACAGCTCCTTCTCCACATCCAGCTCCTCCTGTGTGGCCTAGGGAGAACAAAAGAGCCAGGCCAGGGCTCCAAAATGCAGCTCCCACATGCACAAAGATCCTGGTCTTGCCCTCCTCATGCTTCTCCACATCACCTTCCTCCCTCTGCCCCATCGAGGACTCCCACTCAGGGAATCCCCATCCCAGGAACCACCCAGTTCCCCCAAGGTAACACCTCCACAGCCAAGAAAGGCTCTGAACACACAGGATCTGCATCACCACTTGCTTGTGGAAGAAACTTTCACAGCATGATTTTATCTTTTAACTGTGTCACTGGAGTATTTCCCTTACCTCTTCATGGAAAACCACAGCAGTGACAGAGCCCAGCTGAGTAATCAGATGACAGACCACATCTTCCGGCTTCCCCTTCCTCACAACCAGGGTACTAAAATACAAAATATTGGCCTGAAATGGGTTTGATGTTATTGTTATTTATGTGCACAAGAGACCATCATCCCAGCCCAGGCAGGCACTTGTGCCCTAGTTTTCTATGGAGCCCAAACAGTGTGTGGGGGCAGACAGACAGGATTTGACCAGCCTGCATTTTTTAGAAGCCCCTGAACAGAGTTTGTAAGCCTCTGGGGCTTAGTTTGTGTCAAACACATTTCTGCCACTCTGGATGCCTTAGAAAGCATGACTGGGCACAAAGCCAGACTGTTACCTAAAACTGAATCTGTTTATCCTCACACACTACAGAGATTCAAGGGCTGGCTGATCCACCTTGTCCAAGTTTCGCAGAGGTTGTCCCATCCCTGGAAATATTCAAGGTCAGAATGAACCTGATCTGGCTGATGATGTCTCCTGCTCATTGCAGGGGGACTGGACTAGATAGTCCTTAAAGTTCCCTTCCAACCCAAACTATTCTATGACTCCATGATCTTTTCCTCTGCAAAGCCAAATATTATCTGGTAGTGGATTATTCAGGCCCTGATCTAACCCAATTATGGTTCTAAAGGCATCAGAAGCAAGGATATGGGAGTCTAGAGACTGGTTTAGTGGGACAGGGCATAAGGAAATGTTACTCTCCAGTCTCAGAAGCCAGGCTCCATGTTGGTCTGTCTCAAGCCAACTCCCAGGGAAAGTTCTCTAGGGACAAGGAAGGCTCCTGGCTACAGTGGCTACTGTAACTACCCACATCTCAAAATTCTGCTGTTCACGTTTCCCACTGTCAGCACTCTGGGAAAAGCACTCAAAGCTGACACTCATCATCTCAGAGGTACCTGAGAAACCAGGCACAGAGCATGGATGGCTCTTTGTCCATCCAGGACAGGTGACCACAGCAGAGGCTACACACAGGACCCTATTGTATCTAACAGAAGGGCTGTGGCTCTCTGAAATATCTCTGAAATCAGCCACCACCAGAGCCCAGAGCACACGATCTGAGTCACAGCACAGGTACGTGCTGAAAGAGAGTAGGAAAATAGAAATGTGTCTGTTATTTGCACGGTGCTTCCTCAACTACCTTCCTTTTTTCTTGAGCGTTTCCCTCAGATCCTTCACACTTTCCAGCAAGAACCTGAGCCTGTGGGGCCCCGTCTTGGGCAAGCTGTAGCAGTGGGTGCCCAGGTAGTGCCGCGGGTCGAAGCAGTAGAGGGGAATCACGAAATCCGCGTTCTGCTGAGCCCAGTGGAGCACCTGGAAACACAGAGCGGCCCGTGAGAGCTGCCGGGGCGGGATGCAGGAGAATCCCTGCCCATCCTGCCCAACAGCAGGGCTGCTCCTGCAGCAGCCCGAGCCGCTCCCTACCTGGTTGTCGTGGGCGCGCAGGTCGCAGCGCAGCAGGCAGATGGCCGTGCCCGCTGTCCTCGACATCCTCCCTCCTGTGCGGCCTCTCCCCCCTCTCCCGGACCGGCTCTGTGCCCCTCTGCCCGGCCTTCATCCCGCCCCCCGGGGAGGAGCCGTCCTGCTCCCATCCCCGCGTCCGCCCCCAGCGCATCCCGTGGGACGGGCGCGGCGAGTTCGGCGCGGCGCAGGATGGCTCCCAGCCCCAGGCTGCCAATGCCGGCTGCTTTGACAGTGCTAAATGCCTCCTGCAAACAGACACCAGGAGCCTGGGCTGGTGACTTTTGCGGCACGTCCCGTTCCGCATCCCCTGAGGGCAGCGGCACCGCGGCGGGGTCGCTCCCCTCGGTCTGCGGTGCCCCGGTGTCTCAGCAGAGCCCTGCCCCGGCCGGTCGTTCTTATTGCTGGGCGGTTTCTTTTAACCTCATATCTTTTTAAATCTCTTTATCTTTCACACAACAGCATCGGGGAACCGCTCGGCCCCGCTGTGCTGAGGCTCAGCCACGGTGACAGCGACCCTGTGCTGAGGTCGGTGACATCGAGCCTCGCCCTGCTCTGGCAGTGTTGGTCCTTTAAATGCCACCGCTTCGATGTGATGGCCACTAGCACAGGAACCAGCTCTGCAGAGAGCTTGTCACCTGCTGAGCGACAAAAGGCGAGCTGTAGGTTAGCAATTTCTCGTGTACTTGGTTCTCAGCACTGACAAAAGTGGCTGAAGTGAAAAGGTTTTGCCTCATCCTATGGCTTCCGTCAGCTGACATTGGGCACCAGTGGTCACACATCCCTTACTCATTGAATTGTCCCTCAGGATCTTTTTTTTTTTTTTTTTTTTTTTTTTTTTTTTTTTTTCATTCAGCTACTCTCATAAGAGGAAACCCAGCACAGGAACTGTCTGCCCAAGGAAGCAGTGGAGTCACCGTCCTTAGGGACACAGCTTAGTGGTGGATGTGGCAGTGCTGGGTTAATGGTTGGACTCGAGGTCTTTCCCAACTTAAATGATTCTATGATTCTATGAAATGCTTGGCTTATGAGTTCTCCAGCCACCTGCTTTCCTTGTGTAACTCCACTGATTGTCCTGGGATGGGAGAGCAATGGAGAAGGGGTTAACACATTGCAGCAAGGAGCTGGTGATGATTCAGGATCCAGGTTGAGAGCAATGAGTTGCTGCAACTCATTTAAGTACCTGAATTGCTGAAGTGGAGTTTATGGTGAAGCCACACAGAATCTGACCGCCTGACCAGAGATGAAATGTGGTACCCAAACCCCTGGGGGTCCTGGGGAGTCCTGGCTTCATGTCCATCTCCTCCAGGCCTGGTGGTGCTCTGCATGCAGCCTGGCTGTGGGAAGTGATGTGGTTCCCAGTGTAACCCACATGACACATCATCTCCTGATCCCTTCTCTGTGCACCAAGGGCTCCTTTTCCTGGCTCAGCAGCTGCAGCCCATTGAGAACCAGTGACTCATCCCAGAGAACTCATGTTTGGTAAAAGAAAAGAGGAGCCAAAACTTTGGCTCCTGCCCAAGGAAAACACTGCTGTCGGATTGCAATGCTTAGAAGACAACATGTCTCTTTATCATATTAGAAATAATGAAAAAAACACAGTTTATAAATCTTCCCTGTTTGCCTTTGCCTTCATTTGGACGAGGACAAACAGTGCAGTTGGCTTTGCTTTTGTTTGCAGTCAGGCTTCCCCCACAGTGTCTTGGTTGACATTAAGCTGGGCCAAGTCTGGCAGTGCTGACATCCTCTTGCAGCTTACTCAGAGCTGCGAGACAGCCACCCACGTGCTCTGCAACGCCAAGAGCCTCATCAAAAGGGTGTGCAAAAAACGGGGTGCCCTGCTGCCTGCAAAGGGGGTATTTCCCATTGGCAAGGAAGGCTGGTTTCCACTAAACACACAGCTCTGCAATGTAACGCTAAGAGAAGATCTGAAACTCTTGGTGTGACAGTGAGGAAGGAAAAGTGGGTTTAACGGCGAGTCTCTGCCAGCTTTCGATTTGTGTTGATAGAAAAGGTGTGAGGTGTCCAACACTGGCAGCAAGAGCAGCACGACAGACTCTGCACCCACACAGCTGTTGGATGTGGTGATCCAGGCAGAAAGAGTGGGCAGGAAAAACAGATGTCCATAAAGGATGGGCAGCTCGCTCAGGGCCAGAACCCAGATTTATGCTCAACACCATACCCTTTCTGTCACAAGGCTGGAGATTTGTTTAATTTCTTTTGCAGTCTTGTAGGAGAGTACAAATCCTGTTGCACACTTGAGCCAGTGCTTCCTAAAACTCTGCTGATCATATCCACTCTGGATTCTACCCTGAGAAAAAGGATAGGGTTTTGGTTTTGTTTTTTTTTTTTTTTTTACTTAGATAGCTGCTTCTCTTCAGATTCTGCAAATACATCTGCCTAGTCCCTGCTTCTGTGAAACCTTATGAAATCATCCTCTGAAAATAAGAGTAACAGGGGTGTTTGGGAAAGGCAGTGTGGGCAGGAGTACTTTGTTCCAAAATTAGAAACCAGGAGATCTGGCATTGTGAACTGCAGGCCTGCCAGTCTCCTTGCCTGGATTTTCCATCCAGATGAACACAGTCAATGAGAACAAAAGCTTTCTTTTTTCCCCCACTGACACCTGTCTCTTTACTCCAGGATGGTGTTCCAGCTTTCCATTCTCCCTCTGGGAAGCAGGGAAGCAGGGAAGCATTGCCTGCTTGCAATACCAGCAATCTCTATGCCAATATGGAGGGAACAAGCTGCCCACTGTCATTTTTGTTCTAAGCATCCTCCAAGAACCAGCTCCTTTCCTGGAGTCCTGAAGTTAGGCAATTCATGGGACTTGGGAGGAAGTCTCTGAGCTTTAACAAAGTTACACAGGGGACCTGTAATAGAAGAATTGGATATCAATGTGAACAGCAGCATGTGAGCTCTTTGTTTCTAAGAGAAAACCCCTGGAATAACAGGTCATGGACAGACCCCAACTTCCAAGTCAATAATCATTCAGCAGTCCTTTTTCCCTGGCTTCTTTGGGTGTCCTTTTCCACACATTAAAGCCATTTATGGTCTCTTGTTTGTTCCTGGTGTTGAGTGTGACAGAACTGCCTGTCGTGCCCATCCTGGATAACAGAGTCAGAATATTGTACCTCATCACCCCTGCAGTAAGGTCACCTTTTATGGCTTTTGCTGAACAAATACAAAAATATCTTAGAAATATAGCCAGTTTTGTGGCATTTCTCTTTTCCTTTCTCTGCTTCCCTCCCCTCCCACGTTCACAAGCACCTGTTCCCAATTTCATTCATGATGTGTACCCACCATCTTAATTCAGATGGTGTTTCACCTGTCAAAAGCACAAATTGCCCTGAAAATTTTCCTTGTTCATTTTGGAAGCAAATCCCAACTGTTGATTCTTTCAAGACTCTGCGAGAACAATGCTTTTGCATTTAGCTGGTCATGCATGAAGAGTCTGACATTGTTATTTGATGTTTTACTGATTCTCCCTCCGAGCCCTTCACAGAATCTTGAATCATGTCATCATTAGCTGTTTTCATAAAAGCATAAAAACTCTAGGATCAACACAGAGTGCAGCTCTGCTCAGGGACAGACTGAGATTCTGTTACCAGTCCTGTTGCATCCGAGCGTGTGCTCTAATGGCTCTTTCACCATGACAAGCACAGTTTGAGCAGCGTGATAAATCCTATCCACCAAACACCTCTCTCTTTTCATGCATGTCTGACACTGCACCCAGATCTAGCTTTCAGCTTTTTGAACCATTGCTAACAGTGACAACCTGCTTTTAATGCCAATTTCCTTCCAGAGACAATGCTTTGATGTTTTCATTGCACCAGGCTTGGCACTCTCCTCCCTGGTGGAAGCAGAAGGACATTGCCCTGCTCCAAGGGTTCAGTTCTCTCCCTGCAGAAATGCAGCCATTCTTTCTGCAGGTCAGAGGCTTTTCCCTGATGCCATTTGTCATCCTGGTTTGGAGGGGTCTTGCCATCAGAGACAGTGCAGGGACTGTCTGGCCTTGGTTCTGCTCTGGACGTCCTTGTAGGAAAACACAGACACAGACTGCTCTTTGTAGTTCAGCTTGTGACCACTACTCATTAAATCTGTCATTTCCTCTTCTGCCTTTCAGCGGCGTTTCCTCCATCAGGAACCTAATGACCCTCTGCAAGCTCTCATCCACCTACAATTACTGGACCTGTGTAAGCTTTGCCAAGTGGCTTAAACACTGTTTAGTCTCTGGTGTCAGCTGCTGCTTATGGCTGGCACAAAGGTTTGCAATACACTCTCACCTGGCTTTTATTAAATCCTCAAAAGAATAGAAAAAAATCTACCCAGGCAAAGGATCAGACATGCACCACTGCAACTGAAGTAGCTTAATATCAGTGGAGTGTACTCACATCCTTGGCTGATGGAATTCAGCAGAGCTAACCAAGGATTTACTTCAACCCTCAGCTGACCAAAAAAAAAAAAAATCTCTGTTCAAGAGGCTTTTAAAGTGTAGAGAAAAAAAAAAAAAAAGCAGCAGTGGTTTTGTGGTCACAACTAGACCTGGAAACTGTGTTGTGTTCTGCTCCATGATTCTCCCTGTGTTCTTGGAAAGGATCATTTCAACCTTCTGCCTACAGCAGAATTTCTTCTGCTGTAAAATTGATGAACCCTCACTTCCCTATTGTACTGGGCAGTTTGAGTGGTGACTGCCTTCAGATCAGACACCCAGCCCTAATGGTGCTATTAAAAGCACAGAAAATTCTAAGAAATAATATATAGAGAGAGGGTTACAGCCAAATCATCTTAGATATTTAAAAACATCCAAATGTTCCTATCCACTGGGTTAAAAATCAAGTCACCAGGCAATTTCAGACATGCAGGCTGTGACACAAGGACAAGGACTGCAGCTCTGTGTCTGCCCAGCTCAGTGGGATGTCTACAGCAGATATGGGCACTGCCAGGGACAGAGGAAGAGGTTACAGTCCTGCCATGGGTGCTGAGGATCAGCTGCCCTACACACCCTTTTCCTCTTCACACCCCCCTGGAGAGAGGGTTCACGTTGAGTTTTGTTAAAGGGGGCAGTAGCTGAGTAGACAGTAATTCTGGGGATTACATAAACACTTCTGTGGGGTAATAGTTATTAGAAGGAAATGCCATTTTAAGGTGTCACATCTATTGGAATTTTCTCTTGGAGACAAACCCCAAGGGGATCGGGGGATGCAGCTATCTTCTCTTAGCCCTGCAGAAAGTGAAGGTCTTTGCTGGAGATGGGAAGAGCCAACCCTGAGCAGGGATGTGAAGCACTGGCCTGCAGGCTCAGTATGGAGAGATTAGTGCTGCTCCTGCAGGTGACACTGGCATTATGGTTTGGCTGAGGAGAATGGCAAAGGAATGGAAACAAATAAAAAAAGACTTGAAAAAAAAGCCTCCACTTTCTCCACTCCTCCCCAGTTCATATTTACTGTAGTCCCCACCAAACTACACCTAAAATAGCTTTTGTCTGTTGCTATTTAGCCATTTAGGTCGGATCTACCAGCTGCATGAACTTGCCTCTATTGTACTACTGCAGATGGACTGTTGCCATCCTCCCCCCATGGGTTTTCTACAGATCTATATTTCAAAGTTATGGCTCTTGCAAAGCTCTGCTCTGTGAGTTCAGACAAGCTAAAAAAAAAATTAGTCATGTTTCCTCTAGTCCTGCTGCTTTACTAGGCTTCCTATTTGCAATCAAATTATTTTTAATTTTGACCACGTTCCTATTGTTTGCCAGGAAGATAATCATCTTATCTCGCCACCGGGATATTTCTCTCCTTTCTCATGTAGTTTCAGATGGATTAAATAAATACCCCATACACAAAGCACACCAAGCTGGGCAAAAGGGCATTTCACCATTGCTGGCTGATCTGAAATTTAGGAAATGTCTCTTTTTTGAGGGAAAAAAAAAAAAATTTGGAAGGACCAAGACATGAAGACATGTCATAACAGCAGCTGTGCTAATTCTACACTCTCGGTTAATTTTTTTTCATCTCAGAGTGGCCTTATGGAAATTTGTGGGTGAAGTTAAAAGTTAGTGAGGGACACAGGTTTGTTTTACCAGTGCCTACAAGGGCCACAGGTACAGTCTTCTTGAGTTTTTGGTCAGGGAGAAGCCAAAAAAATCTGAGTGGTCCTCTGGGAACTCTCTGCTCCTTCTTCCCAGATGGAACTGTATTTGGTCCATGCAAGGAACAGGGAATCCCCCATCTGCCCATCCAAGGAGAAGGATTTTTCCAGGAATTCCAGGAAGGATTTTTCAGTGGGTGCTTTTCTCGCCCTCTACCTGTGTGGAGATCCCACCAAAGGGACTGAAATGGGACTGGGCCGTTTCACTGCCATTTGAACTCTGACTTGGAGTCCTTCACAAGGGAAGGATTTCTGCCCAGCAAAGGCCAGCAAGCAGGCTGCCAGCTCAGAGCAAACCGAGTGGGGAAGAGCAGCCACGCTGAGATCCTCCCCGTGCTCCCAGCGTCCCCTCCGTGGAGGAACTGGTTTGTAAACACGCGAGCGACAGGCGCGCAATGGAAAGTTGCGCGGACGAGCGGCACGGCTGGAACCCAAACTGCTCTGCTCTGTGTTTTGCAACCTTCACCCACATCCACTTTCCTCCTGCTGGATGCTGAGTGCTTTACCTCCAGCTTCCTAATTATCGGAGCGCCACCGCTTGTGTTTCACCGCAGATGAGGAAATGAGGACATATGGCTTTTGTGATAAGAGATTTATGTGAGCTGTCTGTGCAGAAGCCCTGCAACTTTCTATACAAGTCCATTTGTAAAACAAAACATGTGTAAACAGCCAGGTTTTGATTGTTTCAGTGATTTCTTCCCCCTCGTGACAGATGTAAAGGAAAAACTGGAGGTTTCCACTTGGTGCGTGCAGATAACTCCGTGGCAAATGGGAGAGATCCCACTTGCAGTAAATCACTCAACCCTTCCTTTGATTTCTGTCACCTAAAATCCAGCTCCTTGTGGGCAAATGGGAAGAAATACAAAGAAACTGGGGCTTGATGGCTGTTCATACATGATCCCCTTTCAGCTGTAGGAGCACAAATATTCCTGAAAAGCTCCTGGCAAGAGTACAGAAAATAGTGCAAAATTCCAATCGAAAAGGCAGCCAAAATCCAGTGATTATAATGGGTGGCTTTGACTACACCCCTGTAGATTGGTTATTGTTCAAATCAAGAGACAGATTAGAGAAACAGGGTCATATTCTCAAGGAACAAAATCCTATTATCGTGGGAACAAAGAGCAGGACAGTCTGGAGACACATACCTATACCCATGTCTGGGCCATGCTCTCTCAGTCCTGCTCTTGTCCCTTACACTCTACTCAAGAAAAGCCAGTTGCAGGGTGGAGAATCTTGGTTCTTTTCAGGGAAAGTCTCAAGGTGTTTTCTGCAGTTTCTGGGGAGGTGAGATGGAAACACAGGATGTCCATTGCAATTTTGCTTTCCTGCAGTCTCAGCTACAAATGCCACAAGGATATTTCTTGTGTGATTTTCCACAATATTCAGGTGCCAGATGAACCCATAAATATTCTGAAATAGTTCTGACCTTACCTGAGAAAGTTTAAACTGAGCCTGTTTGCAGATAAGCAGGGTAATTCTCCAGGGCTTCCAGCTTCACACTTTTCAGCAGTGTGACAGTCACCTTGCAAATGCAGTTCAGTTTGGTTTGGTTGACCTAAGTTCCAAGCACGACCCACATGTGAAAAAGCTTCACAGAAAAATGCCCTCCAACAATGTTTCCTTAACAACCCACCCAGAAATCAGACCCTCTTCACTTTCACTCTGTCAGTTTTGGAGATGTTTTTCCCTCTGTTTGGGCAGAGAAGGTGAGTCATGGAACAGAGGCAGTGTGGAAATTTACATTCAGCTATGAAAGTGCATGCTATGACTACCATGAAAAAAAAAATCATCCACACAACTCAATCTCAGTGTAAGTCACACCCAGCTTTGAAGAAATATGAGTTTAAACCTGTTCTTTTTGGTTGATTGACACTGCTGGCTGCTGCAAGCTGCTTCCTCTGCGTGTCACACGTAGCCTTCAACCTGGAAGATCTGAAATCCCTCCAGGCAGCCGTGTCCAACCAGGTGGATGGACACAAATGCTGGTCAGAGAGGGCTGGGGGGCATCTATTTGCCCTGACCCCCTTATGGAGCAACTTCCAACTCCTCAAGATGGGGTTCTGCAGTATTCCTAAGTGTTTGATGGGTGGCAGTGCATGGAGAGTGGCTCCCTGCTCTTGGGTTTTCGTGCTCTGAACCCTCTCCTCCAGGATGGGCACTGAGCATTTTGTCTTCAAGCACAGGACTTGCCCTTTCCTTTTAAAATACGGTGCCTGCTGCTGCCACCTACCTTTTGTGCTGGAGTGGATCCTAGAAATATTCCATATATTGAGTCTGGGATTTGAGGAGTTCCTCCTCATCCCAAAAGCTATACCCAAGCTACCAACCATGAGGTTAATTTGTTGTGTGGACAGGCTTTATGTGAAAAACATTTCCTGCCATGGAAAAGTTTCAAAGCCCATGGAGAGATCACTTCTTGCTCTTGCCTGGCTGTGAGGGCTTTCATACAGCAGATTTTGGCATCTGCCCTGCAGAGCAGGTGATCATATAATGCAGGGAGCATTTCATGTAAGAGGAGATGCAGAGAAAAGTGGCTGGGAAGTGTGTGGCCCCACAGCAACTGAGATCTGAACCCAACCCTCACGCTTCTCAACCACTCCGTGACATTGTGACAGTAAAACAGAAGAAGAGGTGGAGATGAAATGCCATTCCCAAATGTTTGTCCCCAGAAAACCTCTGCATACCTTTCTGAGGAGGAGCACAAAACCCTTAGGAATGCTGACATGTGTGGTTTGTGCCAGGTTTGTCTGTCAGGCAGTCCCCAGTTCGCTCAGAACATGTGGGAAATATTTAAGCAAAATAAATATGGCTTTTCTATGGGTCCTAACAGTAAGAGGGACATAGGAGAGCTCTAAGCCTCCTTTCCCACCTGCTTTTCTGCATCAGTCAGCAGACCTGCAATTCATTTTTGGTGAGGAGGAGCTGCAGCTGACGCAGATCTGCCAAGCCCAGGCATTGCTGTGCAGAGGTTTTGGCATCACAGGCTTGGATTCACATGCTCACATCTCTTCAGGCCCATCCCCAGCTCCAGCCTTCAGCTGAGGAGCAGCTCACAATCTCTGAGTAAGTAATTGGTTCCTTTTCTTTACCCTGAGATGGCATCACTCCTGTACAGTTTGAAAACTAAGTATAGGAATGATTTCACCCACCATTCCCAGCCATGCTGGCCTGGCAGACAAGAGCTTTATGCCACTGGTCAGGGCAGGAAGCAAGAAAGGATGTTATATCAAACAGAAGGCATAGGAGAATTTCAGGTTAGATGGAGCATACTTAGTCACAGAAGAATTGGGTCAGTGCTCTGGGACCTGTGTTCACTTCCTGCAGGAACCCTAACACAGCCCAAAATAGCAGGAGTTAGGTAAAAGCCAAATATCTTCCCATTTTTCTCCTCACAGCAAATACTAATGCTTACGTCATTAAAGGAGAAGCATAAATAGAACAAGCCTGGGGCTGTGATTTGCAAAGTTCTTGATCTGTGGATGAACCATCAGCTTTTCTCTTATAGCTCACTATTACCCACTTGTGCCATCAAACTTTTCACTGCAGATGCTGTCAGGATGAAATAGGCCTTCATATCCACCTAACATTTACACCAGTCAGCTGAGAATCACAGCACCCATCTGCAGGTTTTATGTGTGCTGTGGTTTTCATCTCGCTGACTGGGACAGCATGGGACAGCATGCACCAAGGAAAGTGCCTAGTGGCACTTTGGACAGTGTTTTGGAAAAGAAGGGAGAGTTTGGCTCTGTGGGTACGAGGTGTGCCACACCTGCTGTCCTCAGGGACACAGAAGAGCCCACGCCTGTTTGATGTCACTGTACAGAGCCACGACAGCCACTGCCTGTGACACTGGGGCTGGCCACTGCCCTCCACCATGCCCTCTCCACCAGAAAGTGGTAGGCAGCATCTCTAGAGCTCCTGGAACTCTGCACAGAGCCACACACCTCTGCCCATCCTTCCTCCAGGTTTTGGAAATGTTTCCAAGAGTGACTCGAGCCGGCAGAACCCAGGGGCAGGTCCTCAGCACGCCCCTCAGCAGAGAGCTGTTGATATCAGAGGAAACAGCCTTGACACACATCAGGATCCTTATATTGTTCAGGGACACCCTAAAACTGGAACCCCCCTAGCAGGACTCCTGGCTCACCAAACACATTCAGGGAAGAAGAGATGCTTGGAAGAATTACAGCTTTCAGCAGTAATTGGAGTGTGCAGAATCAATTCCCATTAAAACCAGGTGATTTTAAAGGAGCTGCTTGTCACTTTAGTGCCTTGTAATACTTGAACCTCAAGTCCTGGGGTCCTGTGCCTGGTTCCCAAGGTAAACACATGTGATTTATTTCAGAAAGGCATCTGCAGCACAAGAATTCATGACATACATCCCCGATGGGCAGCAGCCAACTTTTCAAATGTGCCAAGTTGCCAGAATTTTATTAAAAGCTGTTAAGAGTTAGAGAGAAGGTGCAGAGAAAAGCACCCTCCTTCCCAAAGCCAGGTGGCTTAGGCTCCACTCACGCTGCTTCCCGAATGGATGAGGCAAGCTGGAGTCAGAGGTTCCTTCCAGCAACAGCTCAGTCCCCCTGGACGTGTCTCTGTAAGCTGCACAAATATTCTGGGGAGGGGGAGGGAGAGAGAAAAGAGTGAAACCTATTCAATTACATCAAGATCACGACTGGCCCTAGTAAAATCATTTATGGAGTGAGGGAAGCCGGAGCGGTTTGGGCTGGAGCCATCTGCAGTTATTTGGTATATACAGAATCGGTTTCTATGGATTTTATTCATAGGTCACGCGATTCTATACGAGGATGTGAGATCTGAATCTCTCAGGAGGGGTCCCTGGTTGGGGTTTCTATTGCCTTTATAGGCAATGGCTCAAACTTTCTTGCAGCAGTAACTCCTTAAAAACTTGAGGGGAATGGGGCTGGTTTTAGCATCCAGCCCATTCTTTTTTTTTTTCTCCCCCACCAAAATCTTGCATTTACTTTGTTCCTCTTCCTCTCCATAACACATTTACTAAATGGGGAAACAAGGAAATAATCAGAGAAATATTCTTACTTACTTTTTCCATTGTCTGCATGAATTTTCTCTCTTTCCCACCAGTCTGAGGGATATCTGGTACATAACTCAGCTCCCACTTCCATCTGTTTTTCAGCCTCTCGTTGGTCCTTTTTAGGGGTAATTTTGCTTCTATGCCATTGTTGGCTCCTTCCACAAAGGGAGTTGAGCCCAAAGGAACTTGGATACACAAAAGAGATTTGGGACAGTGGGTGTAGATCAGAACAGCCCAGAGGCTTCTCTACCTTCCCAGGGAACTGCCCAGGGAGCCCTGAGCTTTTCTGGAAAGCAAGCTGTGACTCAGAAACAATCTAAAGCTCTTTGGTCTTAACTATGGATCAGTTTGACGTTAATTGCCCCAAAGAGGCAAACCCAAACCAAGTTATCAGAGCAATTCCTGCACATCCCAGCTGTGTGGAGAAAGCTGGGCCCTGCAGAAGGCTACCCTGCTGCAGCAAGATACCGCCAACTTCACCAGCATTCCAGCTGATGAAGCCTCATCCCAGAATCAAAGGATTTCACCCGTTTCTCACCATCTCCTGATTTTTTGTGTCAGCCCTAGGTAGGAGCGCAGAGGTCACATTCCATCCTTCTTGAAAGCATAGCCAGGACCCCACGGTGTCTCACCAGGGCTGACAGGACCTGCTGGAGCACGGGAAAAGGCACCTGGACCGAGCGGGGCTGAGGGATGGGGCATCATCCGGGGTGAGAGTCAGCCCGGGGGTCGGAGCTGCCCCGGGGCTCGGAACTGGCCCGGGATGGGAACTGCCCCGGGGGTCGGAGCCGACCGGGGATCCGAACCACCCCAGGGGCTGGAGCGTCCCCGAGGATCGGAACTGCCCCGTGGCTCAGAGCTCACCTCGAGTCTCACCTGAGCTAATCCCACCTGCAGGGCCAGGGAAGCACCACCGGCACCGAGCGGGGCTGCGGGACGGGACATCCGGGCTGCCAACCCACCCCTGGGCTCGGAACCGCGCCGGGTTTCGGAGCCGCCGCGGGGCTCGGAGCTGCCCCGGGGTGTCGGAACCACCCCTGGGTTCGGAACCGCGCTGGGTGTCGGAGCAGCCCCAGGGCTCGGAGCTGCCCCGGGGTGTCGGGAACCACCCCTGGGCTCGGAACCGCGCCGGGTTTCGGAGCTGCCCCGGGGTGTCGGAACCACCCCTGGGCTCGGAACCGCGCTGGGTTTCGGAGCTGCCCCGGGGTGTCCGAGCCGCCCCGGGGCTCGGAGCGGCCGCGGTGTCGCCCCCCCGAGGCGGGGCACGGCGCGGCCCCGCGGTCGCCCCGCTCGCTCGGTCGCTGGCGGGGCCGGTCCGCCCCCGTCCCCGTCCCCATCCCCGTCCCATTGGCCGCGGCTCCGCGCGTCACCGCTTCCTCTCGCTTTTGTGCGCCGCCCCAGCCGAGCTCCGGCCGAGCGGTGCCGAGCCGAGCTGAGCTGTTCGGAGCCGCGCCAGCCGCTGCGACCCGAGCTGGTGACACCAGCCCCCGGTGGCCGCGCATGTCCCTCCTCGGGTGACCCCGGTAAGTCCGTCCTCAGCCCCCCTTTCCGTGGGTGCCGGGTCCTCGCCTCCGTGAATAGTTTCGTTCTTTTAATTATTTTGCTGTCTGCAGCGGTGACCGAGAGTTTTGCAGCCGGGTCTGGCTTCCGTGGATTTTTCTTCCTTCCTTTTAGTCTTGCAAGTGGGAGCTTGTCCCTGCGGCTGTGTTTGGGGAGCCGTGGCGGTGGAAGCGGGGGGTCCCCAGGAGTGCTCCCCAGCGCGGGTTGCCGTGTCCGTGGGTGCGGAGCGGATTGAAGGACTGCCCTTCCCGGGGCTCCCCGCTCACCCCCGCCTTGTGCCGCTGCTCCCGGGTCGCTGTTTTCCCCAGGTTGCTGCCTGGGTGCCTGTCCCAGCTGCAGCTGCTGACTGCGAGCGCCAGGATTACACTCGATACCCGTTTTGGGATGCACTGGCGTCTGGAGCCAGCGGTTTCTAGATGTGGTCACTTGGGTCCTGGCTCCCTGGAAAGCATCCAGGGAGGTGCGGGGGTTCTTGGCCATCCCTCGCTCTCCTGCAGACTCTCCATGTACCGTCTGTCCGGAGCGGTGAGGATGGGATGGGATGGGATGGGATGGGATGGGATGGGATGCGATGAGCGTAGGGAGGAAGGCTCCGCGGCGGGCAGGGACCCGGAGCCCGTTCCCGCGTGGTGCGAGTGCCGGGGAACTGGGAAAGCTGGATTTCCACCTGGACGGAGCGAGCGGCTGCCGTGGGGCTGTGCCACCAGCAGGGATGATGCTCAGGAAGGATCTGCGCTGCCGTGGGGCTGTGCCACCAGCCGGGATGATGCTCAGGAAGGATCTGCGCTGCCGTGGGGCTGTGCCACCAGCAGGGATGATGCTCAGGAAGGATCTGCGCTGCCGTGGGGCTGTGCCACCAGCCAGGATGATGCTCAGGAAGGATCTGTGCTGCCGTGGGGCAGTGCCACCAGCCGGGATGATGCTCAGGAAGGATCTGTGCTGTCGGCACCGAACCTCTGCCCTCCGCGGCTGTGCGGGAGGAGCGGAGCAGAGGTGGGAGCTGTGGACCAGCTGGGCAGGTCGTGCACGGTGGCCAAGCACAGCTCTTGCTGGCCCTGACACAGCCCGGAGAGAGGCTTCTCCCTCTGCTGCTGCTTGTATCCTCCTCTTCAATTCCTGTCTTGTAATCCAGTAGTTTTTGGGAGTGGACCTGCTCCTGGTTTGGGGAAAGGTTTTGCATGTGTTGCTGGTGCATGAACCAAAAACATGGGGCTCACTTGGGATTTGGAGGCTTGGAATTTGTGCAGGGCTTGAGTGATCCCAGAGATTTCCAGGGTCAAGCTATTTCACTTCTTTGGTGAGAGTGAATGGTTGGGGGGAATTTCTTTCTGTGACATCTTCTGGATTTATTTCCAGCCTGGTATGTGCAGTTTGACGTAGCTCCGTGCAGGATTTGTGCATGGAGTGCAGCTCTTGGAAGCAGATCCTCAGGTGTACATGAGATCAGTTGCATTTGGGGCTTTGTTCTGCCTGTGTCAGATGGTCCAGTTTCCAGAACTGCTGACTTGACATTAATTATAAACAGGGATTCGAGGTTTCCCAGGACTCCTGCAGATCAGAGCAGACCTCCACAGCTGGGCACAGCCTTTGCCCTGGGAAGGTTTTGCAGCTTGTAAAAGCTCCTCTGTTGAGGCAGGACGTGAGGCTGGATGGGCTGCCAGCCTGGTGGGATGTGGATGTAAAAGACCTTTTATACCTCTCCTCGTGTGAACGCATTTTGGTGCCGCAATTTTTTCCATGGGTCCTTAATCTCCACCAGAAACCCGCAGCTCTGCCATGTCAACGTGTGCTGATGGGCAATGCATTTATTTTTTTTTTGAGGCTGTCAGAGCCTGTGAGGGAAGTGTTCTCACACAGAGAGATGTGGTCTGGATTTTCACCCAGACGAAGCGACTCCGGCGCGAAAAGCCAGCGATTGTGGCGGCCAGAGGAGCGGCTCCATCCCGTCCGGAACGTTCCTATTGCTCCGTGATGCTTCGTGATTTTTGCCTGCAGCTTGGACTCGATGCTCTGTGAATTTTCCCGTTGGGAAGACGCCCGGTGAGGCTCCCACAGCATGTCTGGCTCCCTGGCAGAGCCGTGGGATGGAGTGTGCTGCTGCAGCATGGAAAGTGATGTGCTTCCAGCCCCGCTCTCTCCAGATGGACGTGGGAACGAGCGCGAGGGCTGGCAGGAGCTCTCTTCTGGTGGATCTGGCCCTGCTCTCGGAGACCTGCTGGTCGAGGCTAGAGGGAAGTGAGTCAGGGTTTGCTGTTAGAAGGGATATCTTTTATTAGACTGCTCGGGGAAGGCAGGCTGGCTTTGGAGTACATGTAGAAGAAAAGAGGCAGTGATTGCTTGGAGTCTGCCTTGGCTCTCCAGACTGAGGGAATCATCTGAAAGAAAATGAGGAAAAAAAAATTCAACTACAGTTTAACCTGTACAGTTCATCTGGCCTGAGGAAGCACATTTCATCCCTCTGCAAATCTCTGGACTCCTTAGATCCTGAGATGCAGCGCAGGACAGGGGCATGCAGCTTCACAGGAGGTGGCCGAGTTCTTTCCAGGCTGGCTCCTGCAGCGAGGAGCTGTGGGAGACAGGGATGGTGCTCACTGATGCCTGATGATAGCAGGAGGCTGCTGGGCTCTGTCCCTTCCACTCCCCTCTTTGCACAGGGCACAGGCCAAGCACAGTGTGCACAGAAATGTGCAGAATGTCAGCTGTGCACTGGGGAGATGGAAAATGCAGTGTGGAGCCATAGGAAGTGCAATATGGATTTATTTAAACTTTTTAATTATTATTATTTCCCCACACAGGGGGGAAAAGCTATAGATGGCCCACTGATACTGAACCTGGCAGGTTCACCCTCAATCCCCAGGCTTTATTTATTTATTTAGCTATTTAACCTCCACAAGGGGGAATGGGTGACCAGATATTTTTGGTGAGTCCTTCCAGGGAGTAAGTCCCCTTTCCCGCAGGCCAGGGCAGTTCAGCATTTCTTTCTGGCACCTTTTCTGCTTTCCTGAATGCAGTGTGAGATGCAGAGGTGGTGAATGTCATCTCAGTTGTGCCTGAACCACACTGTCTCTGCAGGCTGGCCCCATATCCCATGTAGCATGAGCCTTCATCTGATGTGGTCAGTGCTGTGGTGAGCGTCAGACAGGCAAGATAAGGGGTTTTCTGTCTGTGGAGGTGCAGGTGAGCATGCAGGAGTGTGGATATGGGGGCATTTTTGTTTGTTTTCTGTCTGTCCCTGCAGTTCTGATCTGCTCTAGCCAAGTAATTTTCCTTTTAGTCACTAAAATGCTGCTGGTGCCCGAATCAAAAGGGTGGTCAGGCATTGGAAGAGGCTGCCCAGGGAGGTGGTGGAGTCACCATCCCTGGAAGTGTTCAAAAACAGTGTAGATGTGGCACTTGGGGACGTGGTTTAGTGCTGGACTCGGCAGTGCTGAGTTAATGATTGGACTCAGTGGTGTCAGAGGTCTTTTCTGCCTTAACGATTCTATGATCCAATCAGTCTGTCTCAGTTCATCTTTAATGACACAAGAAATTAAAAGCTAAGATCTCCTTTAAAAACCAATGCCTTGCTCTTCCAAGGCCCTGGGGAGCTGTTCCCTGCAGCAGACCTGTTGCATGGGCATGAGGAGCACGGGAAGAACACTAGAGGGGCTGCAGGCAGGGGGTGCCTGGCTCCCTGCTTTGTTTTGGCAGTGGGAATTTGTTCCAGGATCTTCCCCTGGAGCCACAGGGCTTGGGGCCAGGCCGAGAGCAGGATGGTGGAAGAAGCAGCATCAGCCTGGCCCGTGATGGGGACCCTTGCAGCTCTACATCCCTGTCTCTGTGACCAGGGGTGGGGACACAGCATTGCATGGCATCGCTGTGTCTGGTTTCAGGTGCCAGCTTCTGTTCCCAGGGCACTTGGAATGTCTGTGAAGGGAGCCCAGAGGGTTTGACCTGGGCTTTCTGAAGCTTTTAGAGGTCAAAAGTGAAAGATCTACCTGTGCCCTCTAGAAGAGGGGGTTCAGCTCCCAAATGCATTCCCCAAGCACCTTTCTTCTACGCTGTGAGACTCTACCATAAATGTTAGTGGAGACAAAGTGGCTGAGAATTTAATGAGAATCTGGGGTTGGTTCTGCTCTCCTGAGCTAAACCCCAGGCTGGCCACCATTTTATGCAGAACTAATTGTCACTTCTGCAAGAGCCTGTGTGATTTTATCCTCTCCTCTCTGGGGAATGACTCGGTGCAGCCCAGGGAGAACGAGCTGCACTGTAAGAGCAGTGAACCAGGGTGGAGCTGAGCCAGGCTTGGCTCAGGAGCTGCCTGGGACAAAGTCCGGCTGGCAGAGCGTGCCGTGCCCAGCGCCTCGGGACAGATCCTGGAAGGAGCTGGCCAAGCTCCTGCGTGGGCTGCTGTGCAAACAGCATGTGTTCAGGCCAGGTCCTGGGGGGTGGGAGGATGGGTCAAGCGTTCAGGTAGGGATTAAACACCAAATTGCTTGAAAAAAAACCGATCCATGGTGGATTAGAGGCGCTCTGCAACACTCCTGTGGCCAAGTGACAAAAAGTCATCTGATTGATAGCTGGGTGATTCAGATGGAGGAAAAGACTTTGTACTGTTGCTTTGGGAAAGTAATTTGTGAGATAAGAAGTCTTTGTGATGGAGGTAGGAACGCCTTAAATCCATCAGTGCTCTGTGGCCCCTACAGTGCTTTGAGTGCTCCTGTTTTGGCAGGGTTTTGTTTGCCTTGTCCATGTGCAAGTGTGTCGTGCACAGTGGCTTTCAGGTGCTCCCAAATCCCCAAGGAAATATTGAAAACTTTGCAGGTGGCTGTCCTTAGCACAGGTATTGTGAGTAAAAGTGAACCCTGTGTTGAACCCGTGCAGAGGGACAGAGGAAGATGCTGCTGCTTTGGCACAGCTGATGAGGTCTGTCCTTGTTGAGGTTGTCCTTGTCCTGCAGGCCTGAAGTGGTCAGGACTGGGTGATCACTGTAGATCCCTTTCAATTGAACTGTTCCATTCTATGGATGTGCATGGAAGTCTCCTGTGATGAGGATGGTGGATTACTTGGATTGCTTAGTACTTTTGTGCTGCAGCTTTTGGGGCTTTTGTACTGAGCAGAAGTCAAATCATCACAGTCTAGTTGTGAACTGGAAATAGTGCAGGGCCATCCATGGTAAATAAGAGCCCAGAAGAATTTAGCAGATCCTGAATTCTTCACAGTGGGCTGTCTTGCACCTTTTACTGTGCAAGGTGGCAACAGGGGGGTGCTCTGTGCCAAGCCATGAGGATCCTGCAGAAGGGTGGTGGACAGAGAATGATGGGCACATCTGGCTCTCACCAGCTCTTAAAAACAGTGGTATCTTGCCCAGATACAGATTTAAGAGTTGGGGCATCCCCTGCATGGGGCAGTGATTTGATAAGGAAGGGTTGTTTGGGGAGAAGGTGTGAGGGTGAGATTTGTTATCACAGGTGGTGAAGGTGAGGCAGAATAGGTGAGAATGCATGCAGAGAAACTCTCTCACATACCCTCTTCCTTTCAGCCTCTCTCCTCTTCCTCTCAGTCACTGCCTGGGGGAACTGTCCCTCTTTTGCAGGGTTAGTGCAGTGTCACTGCAGAGGGCAGCTGATAACACTGTTATCTAACCTGGGTGATGCAGATGGGAGCTGATGATAGTGTTACCTGCAGAGGGGTGATAACCCTGCAATCACTGTGCTCTGGGAGTATGTGGCTGGAGGGAGGTGTGTGAGCTGGATCTGTGGGACACAGAGGTTTGGGAGTGTGTAAGTGATGAATAATAACCAGTACCTCAAATCAGAGATTTGGGCTTCCTTTTGTTGAGACTGATCTGTGCCTTGGTGTAGCGTGGAGCTGTGGAGAGGGGCTTGTTTGATGAAGCTTCCTTCAATTAACACAGCAGGCTGGGCCAAGCTGCTGGAGAGCTTTCCTTGCTGGTGGAAAGTGTTCATACTGCAGCCTCAATGCCTTCTGTTTGCCTTTCAGCACAAAACTACAGCTTTGGTCCCTCTATGAGAATCCTTCTGTTGATTTCCTCTTGGAGAGTGGCTTTTGGGAAACCTCAGCACCTCGTGGTTAATAAACCACTGGTTTGCTGCTCCTTGGTCTTAGTCCCTCCGTGCTGGTGCTAACAGAACAGCAAGAGTCATTAGAAAAATATGCAAGATATTCCAGTTATTTCTCTTTGGATGGTGCTGGTAGCAAGTAAAAGAGATAAACAGAGCTGTGCTTAGCTTATTACATCATTGGTTTTACTGAAAGGGTCAAGGTCCAGCTCTGGATGTCGTTGCAGGATGCATTTGAGCTGCTCCTGAGCTTAGCTGTGCTGTGCCAGAGGGAAAATGTTTGGGAAAAGCATCATTTTAGTGCTCACCCTGTGTCCCTTCTGAATGGTGGCCGTGGCTGAAGTGCCTTGGTAGAGCTCATGATGGGACAAGTCCCGTCAGGTTAATTTCTTGGCTTTGCACTGGAAAACTCTGCTCTTGGCTCCTGTTAAGCCCCAGGAGCTGCTCCTCCTCTGGCAGGGGCAGCCAAGGGAAGCCCTGCTGACATCTGGAGCAGCCTGCTGGGTGTTGGGGCTGGGAGGAACTGTCAGGGCTCCCTGCTGGTGAACCACACGGCACAGAGTGGGGCTCTGTCCCTCTCCTGTCCTCAGCTTTCTGCTAGGATGGCTCCTGGTGGCTTTGCTGCCTGGCTGGATCTGCTTCTCTGGTGGCCTAGGCTGAGGTCTGCTCGCTCCTCTTGTGACATGAAATTAAGGATTTGAGGAACTGTGCCCATTCTTGCCTATCTTTCTTTGGTTTGGGGGTGCTTATTGAGACTCTCCACAGTGCTCTTCCCGAGAAGATGAAATGTTAAAGACATGTACAACACACCTGGCTGATGACACAAGAGAATGATTAAACAAACGTCTTCTCTCTTTCCAATATTTCAGCAACTTCACCTCCAGCATTACAGGTGTGAATAAAATCTGGTGTGAGCCTGTAAGAGCTGAGGATGTGTTTTCACAGTTGGCTTTTGGACTTAGCACAAAAAGTGCTGAAGATTGTAACTGTCTTCATCTCTGGATGGGAATGAGCTAATTCTAGTCTCAGTCTGTGTCCAGGAAATCCTGTGCTGGAGAGCTTCCCTTTCAGGAACCCAGTGGGCCGTCCCAGGGAGGTGGTGTGGTGCCCTGAGGCTTGATGAGATGGAGCAAGGCTTCCTGTACCTGGTTCAGCTTGGGAAGTTGAATCACCTTTCAGGCAGGTGTTGGCAGAGAGGTGCAGTTTGTTGTCTCACCCCTGGGGAGCTTCCCAGGCAGCAGTGGCTGTGTGGTTGCTGTGGGGGGTCACCAGGAGCTGATGAAAGTGGGATATGTTTGTGGAAGAACATGGGATGTGTTGAACAGGATCTCCCTTTGGTGCATGGGGATCTGACCACCTCCCTGACCCGTCCTGGGCTGGATTTCCAAAACCTTGGACAGGTATGGTTGAAGGGCTCTGGGCTGCATCACAGGACATCACCACCTTCATGGCCATGTCCAGGAGTGGTGTCCCTGCAGGAGTGTCTCCAGCCCAAAGAGGATTCTTGCTAATCCCTGCTTCCCTCTCCACTGTAGCAGGCAGCTCTGTGTGCAGTGCTGACACCACCCCAGCTCAGGACCATGGGGGATGCTGGCTGCTGAAGGCTGTGCCAAATGCTTCCATGGGACACAACTTGTGGCATCTCCCATCAAACCTCCTGCAAGGTACCTTGCTGCAGAGCTCTGTTTTGGGGCTGCTCTGACGTAATCTGTCAAGACAGGGGCTGCTCTCTGACTTACTGCTGGAGGTCTGGTTGGGGATGGATGACCAGTTGCTTACCTAGCATTACCAAAGCAACGAGTTGTTGCTTTCCATGACTCATGAAAATGCACTGTAGGCTCTCTTAAGAATGGCTGAGATCATTTTTTTGGCTGGCTTTGGGCATCTGGTTTCCTTAGCAAATAGTAGTGGGGGTGGAGGGAGGGGGATTTCCAAACTTGTTTCTTTGTATGTGTGATCTGGTTTTTAGGGCTTGGCTCAGAAAGTACTTAGTTCGTTTTAAAAAGGGGATGAAAAAAAAAAAAGGACCTGTAACTTCCATGTCTGTTCAGTTTTCATAGCATGTTTCATTTAGTTGTGGTTTGGTGTAAAAAGGGGAAAGGTGCTAACAATATTACAGGCTGTGGTTCTCCTCTTAAATAAGCAAGGACAGAAACATGATGAATGGTATTTTCCTTTTAGAGCAAATCTTTCTGGGGAAGGAGAAGGAGGTACAAAGGAAATTCTACAAACAAAACTGTAATTTGATATTTTAATTTTTTTTTGACCGTGTTTGCTCAAATAGGGGACTTTGATGCAGCAGAGCACAGTCTTAGCAAGAGGTGTTTTAGTGTTTGGTTAATCTGATTATTATTTTAAAAAATATTTATTTATGTGTAGACCCTGGATTCACTTTCTGTTTTTTTCCTGTGTGGTTCAAAGGCAGCAGCACAGACATCCTTGAGAACCAAGTGCAGCAAGATAAGCATTAACCAGAAGAGAATCAGAGCCCTGTGACAGCTTCAGAGGGCAGGAGGTCCCCAGGTGCTCTGAACCTCCTCAGCAAAGTTGCAGCAGCCCCTGTGATAATCCTTGCCAAGGCCAGCCACCCTCTGCAGGCACCTGAGAGCAGACAGAGGGAAGGGAGGGGAAATCCTGGGCAGGCAGAAGGTAATTAATTGTTTGGATAGGGAGATTTGTGGTGCTGTGGGTTTGGTGTGCCCATCCTTTGCAGGGCTGGCAGGAGCCAGGGTTTGGTGTGAGTTTGATAGCTGTGAAGCAGCCTCTGGTGCTGGGCATGGTCTGTGCTGGGTTGATTCTGCAGCCAGGGCAGGCAGAAGTGTGTCCTGGAGTGCTGAGGGATGGCTGGAGCTGCAGATCTGTGCCGGGAGCAGCAGGAGCACAGCAGCTCAGTGGCCCTGGGCCAGGGCTGACGGGAACAATGTGACTGAGCAGGTTTGTGCTGCCTTCCCTGGGAGCTGGGCTGGGAGAATGCAGAAACCCAGAGCTGTGCCAGAGAGCTTTCCTTGCTCTGAGCCCGGCGAGCAGGAGGAGCTGAGCTGCTGCTGTCCCTGTGAAAAGCTGATGAAAAGCAAAGCCTTGGAGCTCGAGGAATGGCACGGCTGAGCTCCAGGGAGGGTGATGGATGCCACCCCTTGGGCTGCTGCCTGCCCAAGCACTCAGTGCCAGGAGCTGCTGTGAGCTCCACAACTGCTCAGCCCCTTCATCTTCTCCTCCACCTCTGAATTTCTCTGCATCTTGGCTAGTTAGTTTGGACAGAATGGGTAAAGACTGATGATTTAACCAGAAGTGTAGCCCTTACCCTCTTTTTTCCGTGGATATAATGTATTCAATGCATGGCCTAGCATGCCACAGGTCTTCTAGGTCTAAATTGTTTTGTTCTATGCAAAAATAGGAAATAAACGTGACCTGAGGTCTTCTGCTCTTTGTGGTGCTTCTGAGTATTTGAACACGTGGCCAAAGTTTATTTTTCTGGACTGGTGGGCAGCTGCAGCCCAGGTGCCTGTAGTGCCACGGTGACACTGCCCCAGGCTCAGCAAGACCACGGGATGAGCTCTCTGAGATCCAGCACAGGCTTTTTCAGAAGGTCAAGTCCTTGTTTATAGACTAATTTTTACCATCAGGTAAAGTTCTGCTGGGCAAGATCCACCAGCAGCTGTGAATCTGGTGGTTTTGGTGAGCAGGGAATGCCAACAGATGAACTGGCATAGCTGAATTCTGTGGCTTTACCCTGCTTGATGCTGGATAAAAGAAGTGGGAACAAAATTTGAAAATACATTCTGCTGTATTATTACTTTATTATTTTTTTAAAGACTGCTGTGCCTTGATATTGTCCCCCAGTGCATAATGTTCTTTTGACTAGGAAAGCCAGCACCAGGGCACCCCAAGGGGGCTGCTTAATTTCTAGGCAGGTGTTGCTCTGAAAGCTGTATTTTTTGATCTGTAACTTACAGATGGAGATGTTGAAGGAACCCACCTCTCCCCAAAATTAAGTCGGTCCCTGTCCAGTCTAAGGTTCCCAGTGTATAGTGTTGGTGAAAAGGAATTCTGGATCACATTCTTTCCTCCAAAAAATACAGATTTATTTCTTTTAAAGTAGATGTTTCTGTTTGAGCATTTCAGACATGATTTACGCTTCTTCAACTTCTGACATCTGCAAACACTTCTTTTTAACAGAAAAAAAAGGGGAAGTGTGGATTCTGATGTAATCATGTGACTCCAGGAACAGCGTTCTTATGAAAAACACAGAATCCTGTGAGAATTTGCAATGCTCAGGGTTATCCCATTGTTCAGCAGAAAATGAAGCAAAACCTTCTACTCCCAGCTGCCCCATCCCTTGGTGTCCATCTTGTTGCAAGAGACATTTAGGCTGTGTGGCTTTTGGTGGGTTTTTTTTGGGTGGTTTTATTTGTGTGTTTTTTATTTGTTTGGTTGGTTTTGTGGTGTTTTTTGGTTGTTTTTTTTTTTTTTTAATGGTGTGGGGGGTCTTTTTTATGGTTTGCCTAGTGAAATATTTTTCTCCTTGCGTGGTGAAATTCGCAGCTCTGTGGCCTTGAGGCTCTCAGGTGCTCTCTGGGTTATGTGTGAGGATGGTCTCTTGTGGAAGCCTTGCTCTCTTCAGGCATTTTAAAACCAAGAGAGAGCCTTGCTGATGTTGTGGCATGAATCAATGCCAATGGAAATTGCCATGTCAACCTAAACACCTAAGCTGCTTTGGAGCCTCTTCTCCCCAAGCCCTTGGGTTCCTTGCATTTCCCTTTCTGGGGTGGTTGGGTTTTTTTGAGCTTTTTTTCTGACAGTCTCTCACAGGAGGCTTGACCTGGATGTTTGCTGTCTGTGCTCTTGCCAACCTGCCTTTTGCAAAAGTAAGTGAAGTGCTTTTCCATCTTGGACAGCAGCAGGCTTGAGAGCTCAGAGAAGTATTCTGAGAGTACAAAAGTGAGGCTCCTGTGCTGCTCGTGGCTGTGGGACAGGGATTAGGGACTTGCTTGGGTGCCTCAGAGCTCACTGAAGCCTCACACCAGGCTAATGCAAGTCCCCAGTTGTGTAACTTCCCTTGGGTCAGCCCTGTTAGCTCTCTCTGGAGGTATCCAAAACCTGCCTGGACATGATCCTGTGCAACCTGCCCTAGGTGAGCCTCCTTCAGCACTGGGAGATCTCCAGAGCTCCCTTCCCACCAGAGCCGTTCTGGGATTCTGTGAACATCTGGAAAACAAAACATCTCCAGAGGGCAACGCTCCCAGCACAGGCAGGCGGGCAGAGCCTGTGTGTTCCTCTGCAATGTGGGAGATATTTATCCTGTGACTAAGCAGAAAAGTTAAGAGATGGAAAAGGTCCTGTTAGATCATCTCATCCACCTCCCTGCTGGCTGTTCTCCCTGGTGTATATTTATTAATAGGATGCTGGGCAGACAGGAGGGGTTTCTCAGGGCACTGAGGAGGAGCAGCCTGTGCAGGTGAGGCATTCTGCACGTGACTCAACCTGCACAGTTGCAGTTGTTGCTTGCAGCAATAGTATTTTGTAGTAAAAGGGCCAAAAGCTCTTGACTTGACATTCTTGGCGTGTTTGGAGCTGGGCAGACATGAGGGGTTTGCTCAGGGCACTAAGGAGGAGCAGCCTGTGCAGGTGAGGGACTCTGCACGTGACTCAACCTGCACGGTTGCAATTGTTGCTTGCAGGAATAGGATTTTGTAGTAAAAGGGCCAAAAGCTCTTGACTTGACATTCTTGGCGTGTTTGGAGCCTTCCCCTTAACTCGCTGTCAGTTTGTGCAGGCATGAGCTTGTCTTTTTATAGCATTCTAGGAATAAGCTAATTTTACTTGATATTTATGATGGAGTAGGTGGCTTGAAAACTAATAATAATAGGGGGGGAAGAAATAGAAGCCTTTTGGAAAGGAGAGGTCAGCCAGCTGGCCCTCTGCACAGCTGGCCTGGGCTCTGCTGGCCATGATCTACAGCAGTGGTGTGCAAAGGCTCCCAGAGGAGATGTCGGAGAGGTGCAGGTGGAAATGCTATTGCCATGACAAACAGAGCAGTGCTGGAGTGTAGGGCCAGAGCTTGGGGACCCTCAGCATTGCTTGGTTTATCACTGCTTAGTAACCACGGCACGGTGAACGTGGGCTGGTTTTTATTTCTCATTCCCCAACTGCAGCTCGGAGCACTCGGGTTGGAATCACCGAGTGTTGAGAGCAAAGGGAGAAATTCTGATCAGGAAAGAACTGGAGCATGTGCTCTTGTAGGGAATGTGAGCAGGAATTTCCTATCCAGGCATGTGCTGAATTGCCTTCTCCTACTGAGGCTGTTGGTTTTTGCACTTAGGATCACTTTGCTGGCTCCAGAGGTGTCTGCTGGTCAACACCAGAGCGAGATCAACATTTAAGGTTAAGTGTGAGATCAATATTTAGGGTTAAGGATCAACATTTAGGGTTAAGGATGAGAACTGTTCTGTGGTGCAGGTGAGCAGCCAAGCTTCCTCTGCGCCTGTGACATCCTTTTGCTGGTGGTGGCACTTCGTTGGGCGCCAGGGGCTGTTCTGATGATCCATTTCCTGACACCACAGTACATTTTGTGTGGTTTTTGGAAGCGTTATGGGACATCTCTTGGCTGAGCAGTTGCTCTGTGGCATGGGGAGAAGCTCTCCCAGATCCATGGAGGGTGTTTCATGGTACAGGCAGTGTCCCTGGCACCACTGGTCTTTCTCTTGGCTTGTCCTGTGGAAGTGACAGTATCAGAGATGATGTTTTCCAGGAAAACTTCCAACACTTGTAAAGAGCTCTGACATGGGCTTTGCCTCCCTTCCCTCCACCAGACATCTCCTAGGGAGGAGGGAGCTGGAGCAGGGCACAGTGCACACAGGGAACAAATCTGCCTTATTATTATTTAATTTAGAGAGAACTTGGCCTAAAGATGTAAAAATAAATTGCAAACGCTGTCTGGACACCACCTCTCCTCATCAATTAGCAGCATTAAACTCTCAGCAGGGAGGATTAATTAGAAAACTGAAATCTTTCTATCATGACAGCCTTCTGGTTTGCATTGAAATGCAGCTGGAGGACTGGAAAGGCTTCTGTGTTTTGTTTTGATACACAGGCATATGTTTCTTTCCATCCTGGAAATTAATTCTGTCTGTCTGTAACGGAGCCGTGGGAATCAATATTGAGCTGAGCTGTATTTCTCCAGAGCTTTCTTCTAAAAGTAGTTGACTGCTTCCCCACTGTGCCTAATAAGTGACCTGGTTTTGGAGCAGCTGGTCTGCCAGTTCAGAGGTGTTGTACAGCTGCCTTGATGGCTCGTGGTCTCTCAGGGGTGATGGGCTTCTCTTTTCTCAAAGTCTCCAGGTCAGACTTTCTCTGAGCTGGACGAAATGCCCATGGTGACTTTCCATTGCTCCACACCAGGCTGGACATGGTAGGAGAGGAAATTACTCATCCCACTGCCTCCCCTGCAGTCTGCTCATGGCCTTGGTGAGCTGTCATGCTCTCGGTCTCAAGTTCTGCAATGCCCTGAGCTGGGTTTAGAGGCAATATCCACCTTTTCCTCAGTGTCATCACCCTTCCTTCCCTCCACTGGTCTTGGGGAGCAAAGTGGAGTGAGAGCAGCAGCAGGAAGCTGCTGCCTTGCACTGGGGGAAGCACTGGGTGATGGCACAGCTTGGGCAACTCTTCTGGAGAAGAAGCTGCCATGTGTGCACAGGCTGTGCTCAGGCTCTGCAGAACCACAGCTTTGGGAAAATTGGGTGGGGAAGGGCTGGCAGGAGAGGCAGGGCAGACCTGTGAGGCCCTGAGAGCTCTGGGCTTTGTGTGTGTGCTCTGCAGGCTGTAAGGTTCTGTGAGCACGTGGCTGTGTGCTCACAGTCTGGTTCCTGCTCTCTTGATGGCTCATTTTTTACTGTGAAGGCAAGTGCACTTGAGTTCATGTGATACTGGAAGTCCAGAGGACAAGAACAAAGCCTCCATGGAAGCTGCCCCACGTGCTTGTTTTGTAACCCCATCAGCACCCCACTGATGGCAGGCAGCTCATGGAGGCAGCACAGTCCTGGGGCTGTGCAGAAACCTGGTCCTTCTGCCCAAAACCACAGCTGGCTTTGAATCCTTGCTTGCCCCCACTGAGCTCTGACTTCTCCCACTGGAGAAATCTCAATCCAGAGAAGTGCATGAGCAAGGAGAGGACCTGCCAAAATTGGTGGTGGCTGTTGGGGTCCTGATCTCCCCATGAGCTGTGGAGGTTGTGCTTGTAGCCCACAGAGAAGGAGCAAATCAACCAGGTGGCTGCTGAGAGAGCAAAGAGTGGTCAATTAGTCCTGAGCCCTGGGCTTTGCAGTCGATCAGAAAGTCTGGCTGGGATCAATAAAAGCCAGGCAGGCTGCGGGGGAGAGGCTGAGGCTCGTTAAAGAGGAAGCTGTGCAGGGGGATGGCTGCCAGGGACTATTGATCGGGCAGGCTGAGGAGAAATGCTGCATTTCAGGGGCTGGGGGATGCTCCTGGCATGGACAGGTGTGTTATGTTATCCTCTGTGCTCCCAGGGCCATGTTGGAAGGGAGAGAAAGTGGGTCAGAGATGAGCTGGGGTGAGGGTGGGAGTTGGCACAGTGGCTTCCAAGCCCTGGTCCTGCCACGATGCTGTGCCAAGGCTGTGGGATGGATCTCCTGTCACATTCACACACCCTGCAAATACAATAATCTCCCTCCTTCCCAGTCCAGAGCTTGGTCACTTAGTGTTAAAATCCCTGTTGGATCAGCCTTGAGGTTGGTTATGCATTTGATACCTGTTGGAACTCAGGGCATGGGGAATATTTCTCAGTTGGTTTTGATAAGTCTTGATTTTTAAAAAAACATTGTTTTAAACTTTCATTTATGGAGAGGGCTTTTAAGGCTTTGAGATGAATTGGAATTTATGAGGGTGTAAAATAGATAATAGTATAGTTTATTACAGGGTGAAAAATTCAGAGTTTTGGGTTTTTAGTATGGAAGTAGAAGACAAAATGGAAGACTTTGGGCGTTGTTTTGGTTTTTTTTCTTTTTTTATTTACTCTATTTTCTGTTGTGTTAGTGGTATAGAATGATTAGCTAGGGAGACCTGCAATGTAGATGTTGCACGATAGACAAATAATTAGTTATTGGCAGAAAAGTAGAAGTAAGGTAAATTTTAAAAGTTAATTGGACAAAACAACTTCAAAAGATATTGAACCTGTACACCTAGTGGCTTTTTTGCTGTCTTCTCCTTTTGTGCTGAGTCTGGTGTAGACAGCCTGCAGAACTTCTGATAAAATAAAAAATAAACAGCAACCTAAAGACCAAAAAAGTCCTGTTCATCTCTCAGTCCTAACACAAAACTTTTTATGAGGGGCCTCCCATGCAAGGGGCCCCGAGGGGTCTTGCACAGATATTCTGAGATGTTGAAGCAGGGTTGGTTTCTGCCTGCCATTATCCTCATGGAGAGCTGGGCATCCCAGTCCCTGGTGCAGATTCCAGCTCTCAGGCCAGGTTCCCCATGGCACAGCGTTGGCTGTAAAGCTCCATTCATGGAGACTCTTTGTTTCTGATACCAGATGATTGTCTCCCAATTGCTTTTCCCAGGAAAGATTTTTTTCTGAGACAAACACTCTTCTGATGGCTTATTTCACCTGAAGGTTTTACTATCTATTACTTCTTTTTGGTTTCTGCTCATTCTCCTTCCTGTTTTTCCCAGTCACGTGGAAGAAAGAGGCCTGAAGCTTCACTTTTCCAGATACACAGTTTGGCTTTAATTTCCCTCCCACAAAATCTTTGGTCATCTGAGGAGAAAGACAAAAATAAGGCAGTGAAAACCTGCAGGAGGAAGGAATGACAACATTCTTCTGCATTGGTTTTTATATTATATGTATAAATACCTTCCCTTTGCTGTGTTCACTTAGAGGGGAATGTTCATTGGCATCAGAGGGTTTCTGTAGGTGTAACTGGCATCAGGGTTTCCCTCTGATTCATGAGTGCACAGGGAACTATCTGAGGACAGGATTTTGCCCTGTGAAAGGGAAAATGATGCAGGACAGTGCTCTCCCCTAGCTGCAGATCTTCATCCTCACAGGCAGGGCTGTGTGTGTAAATAATCCTGGCTCAGCTTCTTCTGGGGAGGTGAGGATCCTTTAGGCTTGGTCAATTCAGTGCCCAATTTGAAAACTTGGATTTAGGCACAGTGGGACTGAGGGGGGCTTTGGGGTGTAATTAGGGTGTCTGCAAATTGGTTCATCTCCACAAGATGCTGGGGAGGTGGTTTCTCTGTAAAAAATATTAGTTCAGTAGACACAATTCTGTGCTGTGCAGACCCTGATAAAAACAAAAACCCAAACACATGGGGAACATGTGGACACTCAGTTTGCTTGACCTGTCTGTTACATGTAAAATAAATTAACTCTGACCTGATTGGGCTGTGGTGTCTGACCTTTACTGATAGAAGAGTCCTTTCTAATTCTTTTGATTTGCTTCTTTGTTTTCTTCTTCCAGAGGTTTGAGATCTGTATGGAAAATCAAAGCTATTTAATATGTCACTATACATTACTGATTACTGCACTGGCTTTAGTAAAAGGAATATTCCTGCAAAGCAAGAAAAGGGACTGAGAAAAATACTAGTACCTAAAGGGGCTACAGGAGAGCTGAAGAGGGACTTCTTACATGGACATGGAGTAATAGGACAAGGAGGAATGGTCTTAAGCTGAAGGAGGAGAGATTAAATTGGGTATTAGGAAGAAATTCTTTCCTGTGAGGGTGGCCAGGCCTTGGCACAGGTGCCCAGAGAAGCTGTGGCTGCCCCTGGATCCCTGGAAGTGCCCAAGGCCAGGCTGGATGGGGCTTGGAGCACCCTGGGATAGTGGAAAGTGTCCCTGCCCATGGCAGGGGTGGAACTAGAAGATCTTTAAGATCCTTTCCTACCCAAGCCTCTCTATGATAAAGCACTGGAGTGTGCTGTCTGGAACATTTAGTTTACAAAAAGTAAATTTCTGAGAAGAGGATTTGTTTTAAGATCTCAGTGGCTTCTTTAAAGGGCTGTTATGGATGTTAACAGCAGGACTCAGGCAGGTTCTAAACCTCTTATTCTCAGTACACGTCGTGCTAGAAGGAACAGGATGGCTCAGGAGATTTTCCTGCAGAAGCAGCTGTCAAGTGCAGCTGCCCTGGCTGGGTCACTGCCTGAAGGAATCCTCCACTGAGCACGATGGCTTTTAAACACAGATCTCTTCTCCCAGCAGCAGGTGCTGTGAGAAAGACTCTTAAACAGTGTAGGGGTGTCATGGCCAAAAACCGGGGAGAAGAAGCCTCAGCTGATGGGTGCTGATACAGAATTGCTGGGTTTCATGGGCTGTAGCTCCCTGTCGGAACCCAGGACACCCCTCTGGGTGCCCTGGATGACTCGTGCCCCTGGCAGGGGGCTGGGGAGTCCTGGCAGGAAGCCAAAGACACTTGGAATTTCGATCTTAAGCCATGGAGCAAATTACCAACTTGTGAAGAATCACAAGTCACAGAAGTTTAAGTGATAATTAATTAATCACCGGGTGAAAAAGTGGAATTTTGGGGATTTTACTATAGGGGGTCTAGGAGGCAAGATGGAGGGATCTGGGTGTTGTCCTATTCTTCTTCCTAGCCTCCATCTTCTTGGTGATGTTGGCACATTTGGATTGGTTTAGAATAGAAGTAGACATCTAACATAGGTGATAGGTATTGGAAAATAATGGTAAATAAAGTACACGTAGTTCGGAGTATAAAATGTAGACACCAGCCCAGGGGCGGGCAGTGTGCCCTTGACAGACCTGCTGAGCAGACCTCTGCAGGTCTGAAAAAAAATTATTTTAGATAATAGATAATAAACAAACAACCTTGTGAACCAGAGCCGATGAATCCCGACTCTTTCTTCGAGCATCGGTCTGGGAAAAAGGGACTCTCGGGGTCATCAGGGAACCCCAGAGTTCCCAGGGCACGGGCTGGCTCCTTCCCTGAGCTCTGCTGGTCTGTGCTTGTCACCTCCAGCTCAGCAGCCTGAATAAAACCGCAGGGGAGGTTTTGTTCTCCTCATCTTGGCTTGTGAACTTGTCCCTTGAGCTCTCTGGGGAGGTACACCTGCAAACCTGGTTGCACACATGTCTGCAGAAAGTCCATCCCAGCTGCAAGCTCCTAAACATGGGATCAGAGAATCATTTAGGCTGGAAAAGAACTTTTAACATCACAGAGTCCAACCGTTAACCCAGAACTGCCAAGTCCATGACTAAGCCATGTCCCTAAGTGCTAAATCTACAAAGATGCACAGTCTTAAATTGCTATTTTTTTATTTCCCTTGCGTGGTGTATCCTTTGGATAACCTGGGTGGAAAATGCCATGAGGGCAGGGTCTTGTGTGCACCAAAATTTAGCTGGTTTTTTGTGTATCCCAGAATATGGATTCAAGTTCCAGGGCAGTTCTAAGTACAGCAGGTTGAAGGGTCTGTAGCGTCTAGAGAAAACTATAAGGATGAGGTTGGGATGACCAGAGAAAACCTGTAATATTCCAACCACTTTGAATCCCTCTTTGCCAAGCCTGCAGGCTGCCTGAGCTATCAGCACACATCCATTTGTGTTCTCACCATTAAAACAATCTCGTTTGCTTCGCTGTTGTTTTTTACACTACCCCAGCGCTGGCCTCTGAAGCTTTTTGAAAATAACATTTACAATAATATTTTTAACAGTTCCGTAGTATACAAAACTCCAGTGCTCTGGCAGCACTCCCGGAAACTTGCTGAAAGTTAATGTGGTCAGCTCTTAAAAAGGAGAGATTTTTTCCGCTTGACTCTTGCTTGTTAAACTCTCTGAGCCCAACATGTTCCCTGCTGCTTGAAAAAACAAGGAAAGTCCCAATTTTAGCAATGCTACTTTGAGTAGCTTTCCAGCCGAGCCCTATTTCAGGGGCAACTGTGGCTTATTATTTTTTTTTTTTTTTTTTTTTTTTTTTTTTTTTTTTTTTTTTTTTTTTACAGTGGTGTGTCCCTACACCTCCAAACCCAAGTGCTAAGTGGTGCTCAGGCAGGAATGAGTAGGTGCTGCTTTCCTTGGAAGCCTGGGGGTGATAAACTGCAGAGAGAGATGCTGTTTGCTTCATTTGCTTGTGCTGCAGTAGTGGCAAGACATGCTGACATGAAGTCTGTGTTTTGTGGGGGATGCTGAGCCTCTGCAGGGTAAGAACAACTCTTTTTGGGGTAGGTGATACTGTAAATCCCATATATCAATAGCAGCCTGCAGGTGACTCCAGCTCTCAGTGCTGGGCTGCTGTCCTAACCTTCATCCTACGTAATTCCTCACAGTAAATCTCCTGGTGCCTTTGCTTTATCTTCCCTTACATCCAGGAGAAAAGTCACACTTCTCCATCCTCTCCTCCCCTGCTTTGCTTTCTGTAATTTAGATCCACAAAGGCAGGAGTCATGGATGCACAGACATGGCATAGCTGAACTGTTGTCTCCCTTGAGCTCAGTCTTGCTTAATCCCTTCCCAGCCAGGAGCATGGGATGAGAAAAAGAAAAGCAAGGATTAATTTTCAAAGTGGATTAATAACCTTGCATACATCTCTCATGTAGATACTCATACCCTGCATTCATGGAGCTGTAAAGAAGTTTGAGCCACTCTGTCTGCAAAGTTCAGCTCAGGCAAATGAACACTGATAAACAATCGATTATTATTATATTATTATGATTATAACAATTCAATTGTTATACCATTATTATATTAATTATTATAATAGTAATTCAATTATTATAATATTATTATTGCTTTCCCCTGGATCAGAGCATCTGTACTGAGCTTTCCTGCAGGTGAAGTCACTTCCAGCAGTTCCCTGAGCAGACAGAGTCTTGCATGCACAACACAAACATGGAATACATTGCCCTGGGAGCCAACACCTTGCTGAGCTCTCTCACTTCTTGGCAGGGGCTTCCCAGGGAGATTTCAAGTAGATTTACAGAGTTCTGTGGGAGGGGTGCAGTGGCCAGTGGGAGCCCAGTTTCAGGTGCTCACTGGTTTTGTGTCCCAAACTGCCAGCACTGATCAGGGAGCTGAGTGGGAGGAGAAGCTGCTTGGAACAGCATCTGTAGGAAAAGGATTTTCCCTTTTCTTTGCCTTCTTATTTGTTCCCCCTCCCTGTTTTTTAAGGGACAGAATTTGTACTAGAAACAGGAATTTGTCCTTCTGGAACAGGAAGCTGCTGGTATGTATTTTTGGGAAGCCACGGAAATCACCACTGTTTGCAGTCCAGTTTGAAGGCTAGCTGTCCTCAGCACTGAGGACATTTAGCATTTTCTGCTAAAACAGAAAACCCTTCTTTCTCTTGTGTATCTGGGGAGATTTCCTGCCCTGTGTGCAGGGGCTGGTTTGCTCACCAGGGTGGGCAGTGGGGTCTCAGGGGTTTGCAGGGGCAGAGGTGATGGAGAACAGCACAGGGGAGGGCTCTGCTGATGGAAAGGTCACCTGTTTTTTCCAGGGCTCGTTTGCACAGTTCCTGTGGATGCTTGTTTTTGTGACTAGATATGGTTTGGAAAGGTCTGGAATGTCTCCAGGAAGACATTAGAAAAATCTATTGCTCTGATAGGAGGGTTAGCCTGGACTGTCCCAGGAATTTACAGTTGATCCAGGCTATCTGCCTGTGGCCCTCAGTGCAAATTATGCACTCAGCTTAATTCCTGGAAGTGTCACAGCAGTTTTGAAAGCAAAAGTGAAGGTTTGGGCTGTTTCCTCCTCTTGTTCTAATCAGATTTTTCGCTCTGCTTTCTTGCTGGTTTTCTGCTCCCTCTTGATTCAGGGTTGCACAGACTGACCAGTTCTTTCTCTAGGTAGGATTTTTAACCATTCAAGCTGTTTGGTTACTTCCTTGACTCCTCCTTGGTGCTGGAAATGGACAGAGCAGAGAAGCTGCAGGAGAAGGAACAACTCAGGGGCGCTTGGATGTCTCTGCCTCTGCTGCTCTCTTATCACCTTCCCTTCCTGCTTGCCTCTCTCAAAATAGGTTGGATAAATATCCCTGTGCTCGCCAGCACTGAGGCACCAGAGCTGCAGAAAATCCTTTTAATCCATGCTTGGGACCGTTCCTGGTCCTCTTCGGATTTGTGGCCGTGTTTGAATTGATTTGACTGAGCCAGGAGGTTTCCAAAGTGCTTTTTCCTACCATTTCTGACCAGTGCCTCATGTTTAACACTCCAGGATCCATGTCAGTGTCCTGGAGCACGCGGCTCTCATTGACTTCAGGGCAACCTGCAGTGGCTGCAAGGCAGGGATGTCTTACTCCCTGGGCAAGTTTGATCGAGTTCTTGAGGTGTTTCTTCCTTTTCTTGTGCTATCACACGGGTTCATGACCAAGAAATCTGAGGGCTTACCAGGCAGCTAAAGAGGAATTTGATGTTGTCTTCTATCACAGTGTCCTTTAAAAGGTCCCCATCTTTAGGTGGATTTTGCCTTTGTTGAGTCTAAAATGTGGCTTTTTTATTAGTGAGCAGGACAGGCTCCAGCGGGCTCAGGCCTGCTTTAGTTTCTTGGTGGCCAAAAAACCCCAAAAAACCTCCCTGGGTGCAGGAGTTTGGCTGAATGCAGGATGGCAGATCACTGAGCCCACTTCTGTGCTGGTGTTGGGGGCAGATTGAAGGCAGAAACTCTGGAAGGGCTCCTGGGGACACACTTTCCATGAGGGATGAACGGGGCAGTCACTGCTGCTGAGAGCTGCCTGCACTCAGCTTTTTACCCATGCAGTCAGAGGAAGGCTGGTCCAGCCTTGGGGAACCTTGATTGCTATTTGGAAGGCCTAAATTTAGGTTTCTGCTTTGATTCAGGGCTGCTTTTGCATGTCCTGCTGTCAGTCTGTTCCCCAAGTGAGTGTTACCCCACAGGGATGCTGTGGAATCTGAAGTGTTAAAGAATGGCGTTGCTTTAGGGTTACATTAATCATGTAAAAACACATAAAAATATCTTGTAATTAAAATGCTCTGTTCTTAAGGAAGTACAAGTTCTTTACCCCAAGGTCTTAAAACCATTAAGGTCTCAGGTTTGTGGTGTGTTACCTTTGGTGTGTGCAGAGGAGGGCAGACTCCTGGTCTCCATCCCTAAATAAGGTTTTCCTCTTTCCCAGGTGATGGTGGGGAGAGGCTTTGGGAAGAGTGGTCCATGGCCCTGTTGTCATGTCAAAATTAATCTGTTACCTCTGTGTATGTTCATTACAGGGTGGATGCTTGAGAGAGGAGGATAAGGCACAAGAGTCTGGGACCGGTGGAATGGAGGCCTGATGTAGATGGAAAGATGGGTAAGAACTGGATTCCCCTGGAGAATCAATTTTCTGCAGCCTGATAATTTGGGTTGGGACTAACAAGTGTGGCAACAGACTGGGAGAAATTGCAAAGATGCTCTGACTATTACATTGATTTCTGATTTATGTTTAGCATTTTAATGGTGCCAAAATTGGACCAATTTTCTTCTTATTCTGATCATGATCTGGTGGTCATGTTCTAGGTGGAGTCTCTTCCCAAGTGTGCCTGGTATTTCTCTGCAGAGCATTTTCATTCCCTGTAGATCTTCTCCCAAGGAATTTTCTGTTTCAAACAAAGCTTGAATATATTGCTTTTCTAAGTGGTGACCTGGATTACTTCCACCATCTCACTCTTCTGCTGGAATAGTTGTGTATCAAATGCTGTGTGGTTCTAAGCACCACTGTTTATTGGGTGGGAATTATTTATAGTTCTGGAGGTACATAATGGTTTCCATCTTATCTTTATAGATAAGAACTTTCTCCTAAAGAAAATTCATTCTGTCAGGAATTGGGACCACTTGGAAGTGCTTAAATGGCTTCCTGGCCTGGTGCCCCAAGAAAGGAGAAGAGATCTTGGAGGAGTCCTGCTCAAAGCTGAGCACTTCACTTGCACATTTGCAGCATTTACATGAGTTCACCCAGAACATTTCAGGGATGGCTGAAATGATGCTTTAAAGAAGGAGAAGAAAAAAGGAGAGATATGTTAAATTTAGGGTTTGTTCTTGCAGATGTGTAGAATCACAGAATGGTTTGGGCTGGAAGGGACCTTAAAGATCATCTCATTGCAACCCCCTGCCATGTCAGGGACACTTTCCACTGTCCCTGGTTGCTCCAAGCCCCATCCAGCCTGGCCTTGGACACTTCCAGGGATCCAGGGGCAGCCACAGCTTCTCTGGGCATCTGTGCCAGGTCTCAGCATCCTCACAGGGAAGAATTTCTTCCTAATACCTAGTGTAAATCTTCCCTCTGTCAGTGTGAAGCCATCCCTCATTGTCCTGTCACTAACTACCCTCATAAAAAGCCTTGTACAAATGTGATTCAGAGTTTGGTAGTGGTCTGAATTTAGAAAATTAAAAGTGTGGAGCCACTGCCACACCTTAAGTGTTTATGCTCCCCTATGGAGAAAGGAGAAGAGTGGTATTTACTCCATCCTGGCTTTATGTGTTGTTTTTGCTCTTTTCTCTGTTACCTAGAAGAGAGATTTTGTGGGTAGAGAACTAACTTAAAGCTAGGTTTAAAAAAAAAAAAAAAAAGAAAGAAAAAAAAAAAGGAAGGGAAGAGAAGTCAAAGTCCAGATCTGCTTCTTCAATATAAAGAATGACAAATTTCAGTTTAAAATCCCTGGTGACTAACCCCAAAAGTTTTTAGAAACATTTTCACTTGGAAGGCAAAAGCCACTGCTGTGTCAAGGCAATGTGGGTTATTTTAACAAGGAAAGCTCAGACTTGCCCTGAGCACCAGCAGGGAAGAAGTTGCTGGCTCCAGCCCAGTTGTCAGGAGATTGTAAGTTTATTGATTTCTCATACAGAGAGTGGTTGATAGAACCTGCTCAAGGGGCCTTCAGCCTGCCAGCTGCAAATGTAATATGGGTGCACCAGGGCAGCATTAATTGTGGGAATTCTGTAGTGAAGAGAGGCACTATGGATGGTTTTGGGAATTTTTGGAGTCTTGTGCAGGTTTGGAGTTCTGCTTGCACTTGTGTGTGGGTGGAACACTGTGCATGTCCCCTCACCAAGGTGTCATTGCTGTGGCTCATCACCAGCTGCATCCACACCTGTGTGGGGTTAGATGTGCCAGGATGTGTCCAGGTGGGATCAAGCTGAGATCCTCAGTCTGTGGGGATCAGGTGGGTGAGGAGCTGTGTGTCCCCATCAGTGTCACTGAGTGGTGTTTGTCTGTTACAGAATCACTGCAGTAGCTTTGCTGATGCACGGGAATTCGGGCTAAATTTTGAGGGTTCATTAGTTTCACTTCTCTCCCTCTTCCTTGTATATGTGTTTCTGTATTCCATGCTTTGGGATGAGGGAGCATTTTCAATGGAAGTGCAGGGAATTTGCAGTCACATCATTGATTTCCTTCTGGAATTTTCCTTCTGGAAATTTCCTTCCTCCTTTCCTTCAGAGGAGACGTGTTGGATGAGGTGATCTCTGACAGCCTATTCCAGGTCTACCTTTTTTTTTCTTCTTCTTTTTCCAGGATCCTATTTATAGTCTGCTCAGTATCTCAGAGTTCAGCACAGCACTGTTCACTCCTAGACATGTTCTAGGGAAGTTGCATGACCTTGCATGGAGACCACAAGACGGGAAGTGGGGACTTCTGGCGTCTCTGTGTCATGCAGTGCTTGGACCAGCCCTGTGCAGCCGTGGTATCCCTGGGCTGTTGCAATATCTGCCAGCTTGGGACCAGCCTAAGTCCTTGGCATTGTCTTTTTATTCATCTTATAGTTCATTTCCATCTGCAACCTCTCATCAAATCTCTTTGTAGTTTGGTCAAACGAGTGCTGAAGACACTTTTAAAGGTGTCTGCATCTTCAGTGCAACACAGTGTAAAAACCCTGCCCAATAAGTATTAAAAATTGCTTAAATGTGTTTAAATATGACATCACAGTAAAAGTAATATTAAAAAACCTGCAGAACTTGGTACAAAAAGCACCAGCTTGTTTGTTGATCAAGTTTTACTCTTGTTGTTTTAAAAATGATTTAAGCATTCTCAGTTGTGGTTATGAAATGTTGTGTGTGTGCCTGTGTGATTGTGATGATAAAAACTCCAAGGAGGCTGATCTGTTCTGCTCAGTGGACATCCATACAACTCAAAGGTTTAGGTCTTCAGTGCTTTGCTGGGGAGAGTGTGACTTCTGCTTCAGCAGAAAGGTCATCTGAGGTGTGGGAGATGGGAGAGTGATATTGTTTATAGTATTGACTTGACAGAGTGTGTGTGACTGCAGGCTGGGCTGGCAGAAGGCAGAAGCTTGCTGAGAGCTTGTTTGAACAGCCTTGGCATGGCCATTCAGCCCAGCTGGGTTTTTTGGGGGCTGCTGAATCAGAGAGGACTGCTAGAGCTGGTGGGGGCAGAGCAGAGCCTGTCCCATGGAGGTCTCAGCCCTCCCATGCTGTGTTTTCCTCATTCCTCAGCAGGCAATGCTTTCACTCTTCACTTCCTTATTGCTCTCAGCTTTCTCTTTGTATGCTGAGAGCTATCAAGGAAGAATTAATTCATGTTGGATTGCAGCACTTTATATTATAATAAGACGCATCAGGCTTTTTAGCTCGGGTTTTGTTCTTTTTGAGAGGTGTCTGAGTTAAAAGGTGCCCATGGTCTCCTTCTCCCTGTCCTGGCACTGCAGCCATTGTACCCAGGGCTCAAATTTAGGGTGCTCTGGGCGCCTGGGGAATGTGGGATTGGACCTGCATCACATCTGGGATGTTGCAGCTGTTGCTGCAGCCACAGAATAGGAATTCATGGGCTCTGGGCTGAGGCTTTGAGCACTGGAAGTTGGTGGGCTGGGAGGGAGAAGGAGTTCTTTATGATCCCTCAAATAACCTTCAAAGGTATCAGAGTCAGTCAGGGGAAATAACTTGCCAGTTACATTTCTTTGCTGGGTAAACATTTTTCTCCTTTCAAGTGTGCTCAAGAGAGAGGCACAGGTTGTGGGGAGAGGTAATATCTTTTATTAGACCAAATGATAGAGGTGGAAAAAAACAAGCTGCCTTTTAGACACATAAGTCCTTCTTCAGAAGGAGCAAATTTTAAGCTTAGCAGGGAAACTGCTGGAATAATTGGCCCAAGTTTAATTCAATTATGTTAATCCATTAGAGGAAAATTAGCGTTTGTGGAGGAAAGGGCAGAGTTAGCAAAAAAGCTGTGAAAGTTTCTTGTGGGATGAGAAACCTGGTACCTTGAAGTGGTGAGGAGCAGCAGAGCTACAGGCATGCAAAAATTTTCTTAAATGTGGTTAGTTTTGCTTTTTAAGATTCTAACCCCTGCCTGCAAATCTCCTAGACTACCTTTAATTCACAAAAGCCAACGAGAAACAAGGGGTTTGTCATGAGCAGTGTTGGGTTTATGGCAGGGCTCAAAGATCCTCTTTGTCTCCTCTTCCAGCATCCCAGTCACTGCCTGGGTGTGAGGGGCAGCAGCTGTTTCCCCAAACCCTGCCCTCTTCAGCAAATCTTCCCCCACCAAAAGCCACCCAATTCCAACCAGACATTCTCCCCATTAGCCAAGAAGGGGTGCAGGCTCTGAGGTAGCTGCACCTCCACAGGTTGTGCTGCTGGAGGTGGGGAGCTGAGAGGAGGAAGGAGAACGACTGTCAGGATGTTTTCCTGGGGGAAAATTGGCTTCTTAGCTGGACTTCACCACCCTCCAAGCCTGTGGGGATGTAGAGGGGGCTGGTGGTGATGGTGGGGCTGTGGAGGGGAGCAGGGTGTGCAGAAGCTCTGCCTGTGGCTCTGCTCCCGTGGAATTTTCCTGCGCGCGGCGCTGGCAGGGATGGCTATTTTGGGACTGGAGGCTTGTGGTGAACCACAGATGTAACCTTGCTTTCCCTCCCTGCTGAGCTAAACCAAACACCTTCTGCATCCCAAGTCCTTTTCCATTGCAAAAGTCCCTGGTAAGCCTCTGGGGCGAGGGAACATGGGCACTGTGCCACGGCACAGCTCGTCAGGAGAAATTTCTTCTGTGATTTGTGGCCTCACCACTGAAACTTCCACGGGTGATCAAAGTTGCCATCCCAAATGCTTTGGGTTTTTTGGTGTTGGTGGGGTACTGATCACTCAGTTTTAAGGGCATTTCTCTCACCTCTCCTAAACTGAGGTGCAGTCCCAGTAGCTTTGCCTTTGGTTTTTCCTGGGGAAATTCAGAGGGCATTGAAGTTCTTCATGATCTCACTCTGGCTCTGAAATGGGTTCTGCCATAATACAGAATTTATGAGCCAGTTTAGCCTCTTTTGCTGTTTTCTCAATGCTCTCATTAATTGACTGGAGCCTTAGCATGTCTGTATTACATTGGGGGTGTTTGCTTGTTTGTGTGCATGAGTATTTTGGAGACTGGTTGGGTCCTCTCATTGGTGATATGATTTAGTTATAGATGTGATACATATTTATAATTTTAAAAATAACTGGTTTAGCTTTTTTAAAACAGATTTTTGTCTTCCCCTCTGAGCCCATTCCTGAGCTCTGATTTCTCTACCATATTGTAGGGGGATGTAAAAGGAAGGGTTGTTTTTGATCTAAACACAGTCTCCAGTTCAGCTATGCAATTTTCCCAGTAGCTGTAGGGATCACCTGAGAGCTAAGATGGATAGAGGGGGAATAGGAGGCACGAACTCAGTTTTACCCCCAAGAAAAGGGGTGTGTGGGATAGTGTAACTGTGCCCTAAACCCACAGATGTTCTGTTGGGCACTTGGTGTGATGGACCTGTGTAGCTGTCCAAAGCCTCTGATGGGTTTGGTTTTGTTTCTTTTCACAAAGCAGTTACTGATGGTGCTATAGAAGTGAAATTAAAAATCCAAACCAATGTCATTTCTGGAGAGCAAGAGTTGAGCATTGATTTGTCAGGCTGAGAATGAATAACCTCCTCTTCCTGGTGTCCCCTTTAGCATCATAATTCTCTGAGAAGAACAAACGTGCTTACAAGAACCCCCCAGCACATCACAGCACTGGTTTTCTACGTGAGTTTGTGTGTCCTGAGCTCAAGGCATCAGCGAGCAAACTCCTGCCAAGAAATCCAGCATGTTAGGAGCGTCTTTCCTCACTTCCTCCTGCATAATTGCTCTGCTCGACCTGCTGGGCTGTGCCCTGCCCTTGAGTCCTGCCCAGGGGTGACCTTGGCATCCCTTGGGTGGGGTTGCAGGAGGGAGAGCAGCAGCAGCATCCAGCTGCTGGTGAGCTTTTGCTGTCTTGCAAAGGGAACGTGCTCCATTGGTGTGTCTGCTGCACTGCTCTCTGCTATGGAGGAGGGTAATTGGATAATTTTTCTCTTTATCAGACTCTGGACACGGCTGCAGACAGTGGCAAGATGCTTTGTGCGTGTGGGTTGAATTTATGGGGAGGTTTGTCTGGATCTCACTAGGTGGGTGCAGGCAGCACTCTGCTTGCCACAATCATTCACAGACAGCCCTTCCAAGGGGGTGAATTGCACAACAGTACTTGTAGCTGCCTGTCAGAGTGTCTGGGTCCCTTCTTTGCTTGCTTGGAGGCTTTTATTACAGTCCAAGTCAGGCTCCTGAGCCTCTGGCTCACTGGGCTCCTTCCTAGTATTGACTGGGACAGTCAGGGATGGTACTTAGTTACTAATTGATCCCTTCTGTTAAAATTCAGAATCATTTCATTTAGAAAAGACCCTTAAGATCATCAAGTCTGTGCTGGCTTGGTACCTTGGCCCCTGGTGTCTTGTGCATGGTCTGGATGCTGGTGGCTGCACCTGCCTGTTCACGGTGTCTGCAGAAACCCAGGTCTGGGTTTTTCTTTGTCTCCAAGCTTCTTCTTTGTCTCCAAGGTTTTTCTCCCCTCTGGCTTTTGGAGAAAAGGCAGCATTTATCTTCACAAGGAAGTTCTTTGATGTGTGCTCTCACGTGGGTGAGTGCTGTCCTGTTCCCTGGACCTGGTCTGACACTGCCCTTCTGGGAAGGCAGTGGGCTCTGACAGGTGTGGGCTTCCACACGTGGGCCAGGTGTGCTGTCAGCCCCTGCTCACACAGCAAACAGACATGAAAAGGTGCTTTGGCCACTGAGCATTGTGTACTTCTTTGCTATTTCCTCTTGATAAAAACAGCAAGAACAACAACAACAAAAAAATCCAAAATAAAAAAAAAAAAAAGACCAACAAAAAACAAACCCAAACAAACAAAAAGACTAAAACAAAACAAAAAAAATGAAATAAAAAAATCCCTGGAAAGAGCTGCAGAAAGGAGTGAAGTATCACTCTAGTGGCAGAAACTGTGTTATTTCCATTTACCTAAATGAAGAAGGGTTAAAAGGAGATGAAATCACAGTCTGTGAGTACCTGGAGAAGATGGGCAGTGTCTGTCAATAGAGGGGTCTCTAAGATACAGGGCTATCAAGATCTAATGAACAGAATACAAAGCCAGCTGTATTCTCAAACTGGAATTGAGATTGTTGCAAAGAGGGGTTACTGGAGCAAGTGCATGAGCTCTCCAGCTAAGGCTTTCTGAAGAGGCTGTTCTGGGTGATTCCAGGTCAAGGCTGGGATGTGGAGGCTGCTGAACGAGTTGCTGTGCCTTTTGTATACAGCCAGGAAGGCCAGATCAAGTGAAGTCCTCTCTGAATTTAAGCTCCTTTAATGTGTTTAGCTCTGGCTGCAGACTCATGTGGTCTTGAGCAAGGCTTTTGTCTGTCTCTGATTTCTGTCCATCAAATGAGACATAAAACTCCCTTTCTGAGAGTCTAGCTGGAATTCCATCAGGACAGGGGCTGCCCCTTGCAGGAACTGAGTGATGCCAGGGGAGTGAGTCCTGTCTTTCAGTTCAGGGTCCCTTTGCTAAGTGATAAATGTTGTATACAGTTGATCCAAAAATGGTGTGTTCTCAAAAAAACCAGCAAAAATGAAAGGCTGATATCTCTTACGACCAAATTCAGCATTGTCAGAGTCATCCTCACGTGGCTCCATATTTTTTCCTCTGTGTTTTATTACATTTCAGTATTTTTGTCACTATATATTCAAAGTCTAGCCCATTGAAAGGGCTTTTACTGGAGGTGACAGTGTTTATTTGTGGCTCCCCGTGCTCTCTTCATCGCCCTCTCAGCTTTCACAGAGCTCTCCCCTCTGCCTGGGAACATCCCCAGTGGCTGCATCACTTCTGGAGAGGTGGAGGGTGCTGCTGGAGTTTACAGAGGCAAATGCACCATCAGCACCAGGGCTGTGAAAAGCACAGTGGGATCTTCAGTGACCACCAGTGGTCACATCTGTGGTTTTTCTCTGCACCCAAGTGCCTGCAGGGCCCTGAGGCTGCATGCTCCAGCCTTGCTCAGGGATGACTCACGATATTCTTCCCTCCTGCAACGCCCAGGGCTTTTCCCCCACTCTTCCCTGGTTCTGCCTGGTGTGTGTGTGAGGCCCAAATCAGAGCTCACCATGTTTTACAGGATCTGCTTTGCTCCTGCAGGCTTTCCTGTGGGCTTCATCCAGCTGCTGCCTTTTTAATTTATTTTTTTTTTTATTTCAGTGTTGAAGGAAGCAGCTTCATGGAACTACCATAAACTGCCTCTTAGCAATGACCTATTAGTGCAGCCAACAATAACAGCAGTGTCTAGACCATCTGAACACAGCTAAATTATTCCTTTGTCCCTTCTTCATTTGCTTTCTCTCCTGACTCTTGAATTGTTTTGGGTGGTCCGTGTTGACCTTCAGGCTTTCTATTCCTCCCTTTTGCAAAATTTTTTTTTTCATCTTTGAGCAGTGAACTTGCTGTACTAAGACTGAAAGTCCAGGTTCCTCTCTCCCCCACGCAGGCTGGAACCAAGGCCACGTAGCAGCACTGGAAACATGTCTCTGAAGGGCAGGGAGATGTGTCATCTGCTGGCTCTTTGGTGTCACTCCCTGGTTGATTTTGCCAAGTAGCCAAATGTCCCAGATTCACAGAATTCCCAGAACGTCTGGGTTGGAAGAGACCTTCAAGATCATCGAGTCCAACCCAGCCCCAACAGCTCAACTGAACCCTGGCCCCCAGTGCCACATCCAGGCTTTGTTAAACACACCCAGGGATGGGGACTGCACCACCTCCCCGGGCAGCCATTCCACAACTTTATCACTCTTTCTGTAAAAACTTTTTCCTGCTATCCAGCCTGTATTTCCCTTGGCTCAGCTGGAGGCTGTGTGCTCTGGTTCTGTCAGTACCAGATTCACACTGGCAGTGCCTGGGACTTGCAAGTCTTAACATCTTGCAGAACTGAAAACCTGATGAGAGAAGGAGGCATTCTGGTTTTGATAAAGGATCCTGCCAAAATGGATGAGTGTATTTTAATAAAAATATAAACCCTGTCTACTGGAGCTTCACTGGTCATTGCTTCTTGGGAGTGCTCTTGGCTTTCTGCTCCTGTGTGTTCCTCTCTTCTGTGTGGATATGGATATTTCCCCCACCCCCAGACCCCTGGGAAATTAATATCTTTTGAAACATCTATTACTTTTGGTTGGAAGTGATCCTTGGTTGGATGGGCTGGCAGTGTGATCAAACAAGCTTTGTCACAGGAAGCTGATTTAAAAAGCAGAAAATTAAGTGTGTTGGTGGAAAGTAGAGAAGAAAGGAGTTTCCTACTAAGGGAAATAGCTGAAACCTGAGGGTGGAAGAAGAGACATTGGGGACAGAGGGACAGTACTAAACACAATTTATTTTTATGTTTCATCTTTGCTGTCTCTATAATCAGCTTTTCTCTGTCCTGATCTTCCGTGGTAGAAATAATCCTGTTTTCATGTTGTGTTGGAGATCAAGTGGGATTTGTTGTACAATTCATCCTGTCAACCCACAGTACCTTAAGTGAATTTGTGCAAAACGATGCCAGAGTGGACCTGGGCCAGGAGCTTGTCCAGGAGCAGGAACCTGCTCACGTTGCACAAAGATTTCCAGGAGTCTCCCAAGTCCACAGAGCTCCAAGGATACTTCATCAGTGTTGTGCAACTCACAGATGTTTTGTTCTGGAGCCATGGCAGAGCCCGGGGAGGTGTTTGCTGTGCAGCCTCAATGCTGCCTTCTCACAAGGCTGAAGAATATTTGGGTTCTGCCAAGGCTGGATCAGGAGAACAGGATTTCTCCTGTCCCTTGGGCACGGGATTCCTGACAATTGGCATTTTGTCCCCGGGAAAGCCATCCATCCTTCACCCTCTCCTGACTCAAACCCAGCCAAACAGAGAAGGAGCAGCCTGTGACACCCCTTTTGCTGGAAAGGCTTGGGAGTGGCATTTGGATTTAATTATCCTGCTCGCTTCAGTGCTTGTTTGAATTTTGACTGCACTGGCTGAGCTGGCTGCGTCTTTCCATGGAACAAAGTCCTCCACCCTTCTTGGGAGTCAGCTGGGAGACCCCAGGAGCAGTAATTAGGATGGGCAAGAGGTTCAGTCTGGAGAGGATCAGTGCCTGTGCAGAGCTGTCCCGGAGAGGACTGGGAAGCGTCGGTTTTGCAAGAGATGATGCAAATTGTGCTGCTGCTCAGAAGTTGCTTCAGAGCCTGGTGTGGGGGCTTTTGTTTTGAACAGTTGAGGCTTTGGTCACTGCCTCCCAGAAATCACAGCTCTCTTGGAGTAAAAACACGCTGTTAAAAGCAGCAGGAAAATACTTCAGCACATGGAAATACATTAGTTGAAGGAAATATTGTATTTCTGCTTGTGCTTAAGTCTTTTTTCACCCTCCAGCAGCAGAAAACAACCTTTCCTGCTTGGGTAGGAAGAAGTTTCCTTATCTTATTTTGCAGCAGTGATGTCATGGATGTGGATTTTAGTTTTTTGACAATCAACACTCATATTTTGTAATTTAAAATCTTCAGATGCTTTTCAGAATGCTCTTTTGCATCAGTTTCTTAGTAGATAAAGGAAGGAAAATGCTGATTTGACACTCAAATACAATAAATATGTTCTCTTTCCTTTTTTTTTCCTTCAGTACCTGATTAGGACAGCTGGAGCTCAGTTTTACACCACTTGTTCTAAGGCCTATTCAGTTGATGTTTGGGTATTTCTGGACACCAGGTGAATTTAAGCAGTTACTGAAAGTGAGTGAATTCTTCTGTGTTTGGAGTGATGCAAAAAGTCACTTCTGGCAGAGCATTTTAGCCTGACTTCCTAAGAAATGTGACTTATCATGAGCTGGGTTTGCAGCACCAGGAATTTTTAAACCTGTCTTTGGTGGACTCGCAAGTCTGTTACAAAAAAAGTTTTGGCAAGATTGATGTGTAGATAGAGGAGGAAGACAGTGTGATATAAACCAGGGCACTGGTGGGTTAACCAGGGATTCCTCTCCTAAAAGATGGTGCCAGGGATCTTTGGAGGTGGGAGAGGGGTGGGGAATTGGGTGGTTTGACTCTGGCTCTGCCTGCTGGCCCTGTTGGCCCAGGCATTACAGATTGTGTTTTGTGTCAGGCAGCTCAGGAAACTTTTGTTGTCACTTGCTTGGAAAAAAAAAAAAAAAAGAAAAAAAAAAAAGGGGGGGGCAGTGAGGGGCACTGTAGAGATTAGAGATTAAAGCTTTGGTGGAAAATTCCTAGAGGGTGCTGTAAGGGGGTTTTGTTTTTGTGTGTTTGTTTTAGCTCATCCCTCCCCCTGATCCCTTCCCCCTCCACAAAAAAAAAAAAAAAAAAAAAAAAAAAAAAAAAAAAAAAAAAACAAAAAAAAAAAAAACCCCCCCAACAAAAAAAAAAAAACCCAAACCTTTTTTTCCTTTTTTTTTTTTGTGCTGGGTATTTTCCTACTACAAAAATCTATGTGGAAAACTATGCTTGTCCCAGAGGTCCTTTAAAAAAAAACAAAACAAACCAACAACAACAAAAGAAAAACACCCTCAAACGCAGACTTTGGGGACATTCTTGATGTGTTTCTTTTTTGTTGTTGGTTTGTTGTTTGTTTTTTTTGGGTTTTTTTTCTCCTGAACTTGAACTGAAAATTATCTCTTTTTTTGAGCTTTTTCCTGTAGCACTTCAGGTTGTGCTCCCTGCCACCCCTCTGGAAAAACATACCTGTGCTTTTATAAATAGGGAAATGTAGGATTACATTTTCATGTACTTAGGTATGAATTTTATTATTTTATCAGTTATATATTTAATATTGATTTAAATATATATGTTTATATATTAAATATGTATACACACATTGCCTACAGGAAAATGTAGGCTTTTTCCTAAGAGTTTGGTGTAGGCATTGATGCTCATTTCTAGCTCATTTCTGAGCTCTGAAATGTGAGACTGGATTTTAAACATTTTCCCCCAGTTTTTCCCCTTGTTTCTTTAATATACTCTGGGAGCAGAGCATGCACCAGAAATCTTTTTCTCACATATCTGGGTTATTTTCGTAGCTTTATTGCTCATAGAACCCAGCAGGAGGAGCAGAACAAGAGGAGATGGTGTTCTATCTGAGCATGAGGATCCAGGGCATGCACCTCCCTGGGGAGAGATTCTCAGTATTTGGGTCCAGTCCTGTCTGATTTCATATGGTTTTGGTCATTTTTCACATATTTGTGGACTTGGAGTTAAATCTGCAGGCTGGCCTGGTGTAGGGGTGGTTCTGTCCCTGGAGGCACTCATTTTTAGACAAGATTTGTAGCTGTATTTGTATTTTTTGCAGTAATAGCTGCATGTGCCTAACATTTGCCCTGTCTGTGTCACGAGCATGGAGTGTGCAGTGGGTTCTCACACCCTCCCAACAGTGTGCCCTGCCCTAGGTCTTGACAGGGTTCTTACTTCTTGTGGTTGGTATTTTGCCTTTCACACTTCACAGCTGCTTCAAGAGGCCATAACCACAGGTGCTGAAGTGTTGGAAAAGAGGAGGTTGGTTTCAGAGCCAGTGGTCCCTCAAAGTTCTCCTGTTACTGCAGAAATCAGAAATCCCACGAGGGCTCTCAGTGTCTTCTCTCCAGCACTGCTGAGTTGCTCTCTTTTCTCATGGATTCCTTTCCCTCTCCCCTGGTTTCTCACTGCTTCTGGTTTTGAAGGTCAGTTGTGGCTCTTGAGCACCTTTAATGAAGAGGGAGGAAAGACAAGGACACCTTTTTTCCCTAACCCAGGTTACTCCCAAGCCCCATCCAACCTGGCCTTGTACATGTGCAGGGATGGGGCAGCCACAGCTTCTCTGAGCATCTGTGCCAAGGCCTCACCACCCTCATAGATGAAAACTTTCTAATATCTAATCTAAACCTGCCCTTTTTCATTTTAATGGCATTTTCTGGTGTCCTGTCCTTATCAAGAGTCCGTCTGCAGTGTTCTTGCAGGCCCTTTCAGGTGGGGACAATGAGATCTCATTATCTGTCTCACCTGTGATGAAGGAACCTGTGCTTTCAAGACAGACTGAGCTGGGAGAGACTGTGGGGTGGTCTTGGAATGTCTCTCTTAACAGGGAGGCTTGACATTGTGTCTTTTGATCCACTTGCGTTGGAAGTTTATATTTGCAGCTGAATTTTCACTCTGCACATCCTAGGGCAGGCTTGCTTTCCACACTTCAGTTGTCTCTTCTTTACTTGCAGATGAAGAAGAAGCTCTGAACTCTATTATGAAGGATTTGGCAGCGTTGGGCAAGTGTGGGGGGCTGCTGGACAACAACAGGAATAAAAACAGTGTCTACTCCAACAAACAGGTATGGCATTGCTTCCTCAGTTCACCCCAAACTCCAGCAGACCACAGAGGTGGGCATGGCGCTTGCCATGCTGGCAGAACAGAGTTTAAATGTTCGAACTGAAGTTAACAAGTGCTCAGCAGAAATAGCATCATTTCACCAAGCTAGGAGGTTTATGACCTCTTTTTGAAGAGCTGAAAGGAAGTTACAGGCATCCCTGTATCACAGAGGAGCAGGGAAAGGTAATGGCCCAAATTATTCATGAATATAACAACAGGGCCTGAAACTGGGTTTAAATCTCGAGTCCCACCTCAAGGTACTTCTAACTGTTGTTTAGCTCTGAAAGTAGCAGAACTTGTTTCAGGCTGTGCAGCTTTAGGACTTGGATAAGTCAATTGTTTTCTATTGACAGCGTTAATGAAACACAATATTTATTATGTGCACAATTTGCTTCAGATATTTGAAAGACAGACTGCCAATTCTGAGCTGTAGATACCCAAGCTCTTTGGGGAGGAATCATGTCATTCTTATATAAAGTGTTTAATTATGAATTACTGTTGTTTATCTTTATGTTCCTAAACCCAAACATTTTGGCCCTGTTGCACATTCAGAGTTGTTTTGGTGAGCAAAAAACATTGTCCCTTGAGCAATGTCAGAAATTATTTGCTGACATTGATACAATAGCTGAAGTGGATTTAATATCATGTTTGTTTATGGAGCAAATAATATGGGAACATGAAAGTTGTGAAGAAAGAATTCAGTTGTCAAAATAGCAAGGAAAAAAGGGAGAACAAGATTGGGACAACTGGGAAGCTCCTGGAGAAGCACGGCAGCAAATCCACATGGAATTCCACCTTTAGTGCTATGGTTTAGAATGAGCTTGCAGTCAGCTCTGCAACTGCTGGATGCCTAGCAAGGGAGAAAACAAATTGTCATTTACTGTCGTCATGCATTTTTTAATGTCACTTGTGCTACAAACAAAGAAGTCTGGGTGCAGAGAGGAAAAATCCCTTCCCGAATCCCTGTGGACTTCCCAGCCGCATGCAGACGAAAACACGTGCGCGCGTCTGGTTTCAAAGCGTGGCCCGGCGGTAGCAGCTGGCCAAGTTGAATCACTGGGTTTGTGTTCAGCTCATGCTGAAAAAAGTCCAAGATGTTTACAGAACTGACCAGAGAAATTCAGGGCTGGCTCCCTGCAGCTGCAGGAGAAGTAGAAAACCCAGAGCAGCTTTGGATGGCTGCAGGGGCAGCATCTTGTGCGCAGTGATGGGTGGGGACCGTGTGGAGCCAGCTCCACTTGCTTTCAGGGTAGCAAAGCTTTCCAGGCTCCTCTTAAAACATTTGTTTTGCACGATGGGAGAAAATCCCTGCTGTTGTTTTTGAGGCCAGGGGTGTTAATGTGGCACATGCACAGTTAACCAGATAATTCGTTGAAAATAAGGTAAATTGTAGTTTTCATTGATTGAATTGTTACCTGGATAAAGTTGGCCTCTAGCAATCAAATTCACACCCGCAGTCCATCCATTCTGCATCTTCATTTGTAAGTCACCCAAGGAGGTATCAGCTTTGGAATAGTTGGCTGACAGTTGCGTTTAATTTTATTATAGGATTGTATTATATAGGAATCAAACTTTCCTTCTTATTAGAGCACCGATGCTTGGAAAAACACTTCCTCCTTCATGACTTTTCTTTTTATCCACAAGTGGAGCTGCATGCTCAAGGTTGCTCAGAGCTCCCTGATGGAGGAGATGTGGATGGTGAGGATCCTGCTCTCCTCACACATCCGGAGCTGAGGGGTCAGACCAGCAGGTCCCAGGAGATGAAGGGCGTTGGAGGATGTTGAATTGTTGCCTCACTAAATTGGACAGGCTGGAACACGTCTGGCTCGCGGCACGGCGGGAGGTGGGGAGCGGCCAGAGGAGGTGGAATTAGTGGGAACTTGGTTCGTGTTTGTAGCTCAGTTTAATCAGCTTCTTTGGGTCACTTTCAGGTTTCTTTTTCCTTGTTTTTTAGGACAGAAATTGATGTGGGGGAGAGATTGCTTTGGAAGTGTTGTTGTCGTGCCTGTGATTTGTTGTTCCTTTGGTACTTGGTTTTCCCTTTTTATTGTTTACCGAGTCCTGTGGTTTTTATTGTTTACCTACTCCTGTGATTATGTTGGTCAGTTGGGCTGAAGGATGCCCTGCACAGTTCCCTTCTTGTGGGGAGGATGAGGCACAGGGCCATTTTGGTGATAAAATGTCCTCTTGGTCATCTAATTGTTGGTGCCTCTCATGAGGCCCTGCAGCAACATGCTCACATTGAACTACTTGGATTTGGGAGTTCAGTTAGTAGATTAATAAAATAATATTTCTTTATCTGTGGAAAAATGTTTTTTCTGAGGCATGGGAATCCTTTGGTCAGTGTTCCAAATTTCCACTGAAAGACAGAGTTCACAACAAGAATGTCTTGGCTAACTAGCCAGTTCTCTGTGGCTTGCAGCAGTTTTTTGGTACACAGAGAAGCACAACTGAAGTGCTATCTCATTCCTGTCTCCTGGAGGGCTTCCTCAGTGCTCTCTTGACACAAGCTGAAAATTTAATCCTGCCAGATTGTATTCCTCGTAGGCCTGGGCCACACAAGAAAACAGCCTGTGGTTGTGTGTGCTCCAGAATATTTCTTTCCCAAAATATCAATAGTTTTGCTTCAGTTCATCTTAAGAAATGAACATCCTTCAGCAAATTTCATAAAAGTCTTTCTTTCCTTAGTTTTCTTCCCTCACAAATTAGTTTAGAGTGAAGGCTGAGTTTCTAGATGTGCAGTGTCTTGTGGTAGAACAGGCTGGAAATTAGAATAGGACAGCGTGGCTGATTTTCCTCCCTTGAATTGCGCAGGCAGCTGGCAGCAGATGTGATGGCGGAGCTGGAATCTCCTGGGTCCTGGTCAGGTGTGGCAGCCACTACCTTGTCCTGCCTCTCTGCCTTGTGGGAATTATAGGGACAGCCGTGGACACCCTTTTCTTTCCTCATGTGAGGTAAAGCAGAGCTGTTCTTTGGGAACAGAGGAATCCTTCTGACATTATTCCTAGTACAGCTTCTGCACTGGTGTTCCTCTGTTACTCCTTTAATCGCTCTGTTATTCCTTGTGCTTCCTCTGGCATGGCTGGAAGGAGCCCTTTCAGGCTATCTCTTGGACTGAACAAGGGAGTTTCTTCATAGAAATGTCCCTGAAGAGTGGAAGAAAGAAACAGGAGAATGAAGATCTGCATTGTGTTCATTAAAGAAAAAGATGAGTGGAATAAGAAGGGAAACCCCAAATAATTAGGAAACCCTGAACAAAAGGATGAAGGGAGAAAAGAGCAATTAAATTAGCTTTTATTTTGGATCTATTTATGTGCACTTCCATTCATTTCTATAAATAGCACTTGGCAACTGGCAATATGAAGCTGCTTGTCAGTGGGCCTCTGTCACAGCCAGTGACAGCCAGCAGTTCTTCTGCCACCTTAATCACGATGGCAAATTCTCCCACGGCAATTAAATGTTTGTAGGAAATGTTTCTCCATGCACATCAAATGAGAGACTGTCCTAAAAGTTGTTCTTTTAGTAAATTACCTCTGGATTGTTCTCTTTGGCAAGCTGGGTGCAAGACAAGGCTTGCTCATAACTCCAGTAAAATACAGCTCATTTTGTAGGGCTCTCTGTGGGTCTTTGAGCAGCCTGAAATGGGTTTTGGCTTTATCACCTGGAGGATATGGTGTGGATGGGGGAAGATGGGAGTTTCTGTGAGGGGATCTGCAGGGATTTCCCCACCTGGGAAGCAGAAACAAGGGGGCAAATCGTTGCCTGGGAAAGCCTTGGCTGGAGATGGCAGAGGCAGTGGAGTCCCAAGGATTTAAGAGGCTTTCCCATGTCTGGATGTGGAGCTGACTTGGGTGCAAAGAGGATGATACCAGTGAGCAATCCAGCTGGAAAAAAGCTCTTCCCTGTCAGGTGGGTGGTTTTAGATAAACATTTTGAAGCCTGTGATTTCTAGTGCTGTCTGAAACAGAAATGTCTGTAACAGGCAGCAGCGAACCTTCTAGACATCATCTTTCCGCTGTCCTCTGAGCTGCTCAGGTGCTTTTAGAGGGAAAAAAAGCTACAAGGATCCGGAGGGACTGGGATATATTGTGCCTTCTGCCCCTGCAATGATAAAGGGGCAATGCCAGACAAACTGCTTTCTGTCTGGTTGCTGAATAACCCGGCGTGCGTGGGGGTTCTGTGCAGATAATTCCCAGTGACGTGCGTTAGTCATCTCCTCTTGCGGTCTGGGGCCGCGCTCCAGCTGTCTGGCGCGAAAGGAACGTCCCGCTGCTGAGGGCAGGGGCGAGCACAGGGCTGATGCAAACAGCCTGCACCTTGGGGAAGTGTAGGAGTCCCCTCAGCCTGGCCCTGTGGTGCTGATTCCTCTCAGCCAGAGCCAGGAGTTGAGGAGGAATCCCACCGCTTTGTGGCTTTGTGCGAAGGGAGTGACTCGAGCGGCTCCGTGGGGTTTTCTTGTAGTTTCCTAATCCGGAGAGTAGAAAATGAGGGAAGTGAAAACAATCCCTCTGATTACCCTGTGGCATGCAAAAGTGGGTGTATTTCATTGCCCCTGTGTTATCCAGGGGGGAAACTGAGGCAAAATAAGTGCCCAAAATCTTGTGGGTGGATATGAGCAAGGCTGGAATGAGCAGCACCAAGGGGAATAGGAGGCCCCTTGTGATGATTTTTCCTGCCTTTCTTGACCACAGAAGGGTTAATACTGAAGTCAGAGGCTTTGTCCCAGTTGGTTTGTGAGGCAGATGTGGATTTGGGTGGAAAAAGTGCTCTAAAAGCCCCATCCTTGTGATGTCTCCGCATGGGCAAAGCTGTCCTCTGGTTAGGTTTGACAGGAGCAGGTTTAAAGAAAGCCACAGAAGTGGGGTCTGGACAGAGCACTGTTTCTGATGGCAGCAGAGTTTAGGAGGAGGAGAGGACATGATGGGGAGGAATCTTTGAATTTGTACTAGTCTGGGATTTTCCAGAGTGGCAGTTTTAGTTGTTTCAGTGACACAGACAGGCATGGAGCTGCAGGGCAGAATTTAATCTGACTGATTGTTGGGTTTGCGGGGGGACACGCTTAAGTGAGATTTGGCCATGGGACAGTATCAGTTTAGGTCCCCTAGACATTTTAAAATGGATTGCATCAAGAAAAAGCATGGTAGTACCCAAAAGAAGGGAAGCAGAGTGGAAGCTTAAATCAACAATAGTAGGGGAAGAGTGTTTATCAAGACAAGGGAAAAAGTATACTATAGAAGTAAGAGACTCCCCTGCCTGCCTCTGCCATTAGACAGCCTTCTCCACAGGCTCAGCTTGGACCTGTACCCCAAATTGAGCAACCCCTTGGCTGTTCAGCAGAGAGGGTGCTCAGCATCTTCTGCTCCTCCAGAGCCGCTTCCATTTTAGGACTAGCTGCTTGTTTTCCTGCTCTCCGTGTGTGCTTTTATTACAAACAGCAGTCAGCTCTTCAGGGATCTCTGTATAAGATCATGATTCACCTCGTTTGGAAACACTTTTTCTGTTTTTTTCTAACGTTTTCCTTAATCTAAACCAGCACACAGGGTTGTTGCTCCAGCTCTGAGGGCCAAGCTTGGCCAAGACTGCTGGGGTACGTGGACCCCAGCCAAAAGGCAAAAGCAGTTGCCCCTTTTCTCCCCAAAGTCCCATCTGAATTCCATCTCTGAAGCTTGGAAGTTGTGGTCTTTTCTCTGTGAAATCCGAATTTTTGAGGAAAGAGCCAAAAATACCTCAAGGAAAGCCTGGAAGGATGGCGATGGGTTTGTGGCCACAGCAGCAGCTTTGCTTTTTCCTTTCGGAGGAATATGGCAAGAAGGAGTAAAATACCATTTGTTTGCAGGGCTGGAGGAAATGCCAGTACAAGTATTTTGGAGAAGAAATTATTGTAGAAACGAAGGGAATGACTGTGGTATTTCCTGTCAGGGCTGTCGCTGGTTTTGTTTGTGTCGCAGCAGGGTCTGCAGGCGCCAGCCGCGCCGTGGGCTCCTCCGCGCCCCGCACAGAGAGGGAAAGCTGCTCCGTGCACACAGCCCAGGAGGCCAAACTCCTTCCTTCTGTGCTTCTCTCTACCACTGTGCTGCTTAAGAGAATGAACCACAGAATGGTTTGAGCTGGGAAGGCTTGTAAAGGCCAGAGTGTCTGCTGTGAGCAGGGACGTGTCGCTAGACCACATTGCTCAATCCAGCCTGGCCTTGAGCACGTCCAGGGATGGAGCATCCACAGCTTTTCTGGGCAACCTGTTCCAGTGTCCCAGCAACCCAGTGGTAGAAAATGTCTTCCTTACATCCAGCCTCAATCTAGCCTCTTGTTTTGAAAACTGTTGCCTTCATTCAGTCACTACAGGACCTGCTAAAGTCTTTCTCCACCTTATAAAGCCCCTTTTTTATATTGAAATGTTGCAAGAAGGTCTCCATGGAGCCCTCTCCTCCCCAGACTAGGCTTTCTCTTCATACTCTTAGCCAAAACCTCTCCTGCCTTCATGCCTCAGTTTCCCTTGCTTACTCCATTTCCTGCCTGGGCTGTCACAGTGCTGATGAAAATATTGTTTAAATGCTCTGCCAGAGCTCAGGGTTTAAGGCTGATGACTGTGGCTGTCCTCACCCCTCTCCTGCACTGTGTTTAACACAAGCCTTTGGATGTCTCAGCTTGTTCTCCTACACCCACTAAGGGCCTCTTGATTGAAGGAGAACAGGGCTGTCCTTGACCTCATGTGACACCTGATGGCAGGGACAGTGAATAGTTCAACCTGGTTGTGCAAGGGGGAGTCACGTTCCTCACAAAATTGCAAAAGTGAGTAGGACCCAGCAGCTTCCACCACCCACACCTCTTCCACCTCAACATTTGCACGCTGTGTTGAGTTCCTGGTGGAGGAGGTGCTGGTCCTGCATTGCTCCTGATTGTTCATTTGAGGTGCTGGGTGCAGACTCACTCGAGGTTCTGCTGCAGCACTTGGCAGTGCCCCAGGCTCCCTGTGTAATCTTAAACCAGTTGCTGCAAACCAGACTTCCATGGGTGTAAAAAATCACAGCCTGCTCCAGCATTTAGGAAGTGCTTTGCATCCCCTGAGATTTCCTAGTACTTTGGGCACTGCCCACTCTTTTTTTTTTTCTTTGAAAAAGGAAAAAAGTATTTGTTGCTGATAGCAGTGATGAATTCGGCTTGAGCTGTAGGTCAAAAACATGAGCAAGCCAAGGGAAGCCTGAAAAATTAAACTGTAATCAGCTTCTCAGACTGATAAATATGAATTTATCCCTCTTCCAAATGCTTGCGAGCTAAAGGTCTTGGTTTCTTGGAGGGAGGCAAGAGGTTAGTGTGTTTTATATTGAAGAAAAATGTTATCTAATTAAGAAATGAAGTGGGTTTTCATTTCCCTGTTGCAGCCAATGTGTTTGTAGCTCTGCTCAGAAGCAGAGCAGAGCAGTGTGGGGCAGCTGGCGTCCTTCTGCTGGCGTCGGGCCACGGCACATCAGCCTTGTTGTTGATGTAGAAGAAAAGGATGCAGCAGGGTCGTGGCTCATTTTTTTTCATTTTCTTCTCTCTCTGGAGCTTTAGACAAGTGTTCTGACATTTTCCAGCCACAAGCTGTTTTTCAAGACTTGTTTGTCTGTGAAATCTGTGCTGCTCAGCACAACCAGGCAGAGTGTGCTGCGTCCCAGCTCAGTGCAATGTTTGGGGCTGTGCTGAAAGTGAAACCTGTGTTTTGAAAGGTTTCCTGCAGCGAGGCCAGAGCTGTGTGAGCTCTTCCCCTTCCACGTCCTGCTCTTTGTAAGGAGAAACCTTGAAAGTTCCTTGTCTTGATATTTTTTTCTCTCTCTTTCTTTAGAGAAAGGTTTTGTGGTGTTCTAGTCAGTGAACCCAGACTGGCCAATTTATTGCCAGAATCCAGGAGGAATAAACCAGCCAGGCCTGTTCAGAGAGGCACGTGCAAATAAAAATTGGCATGAAAGAGCCTGTATAATTTCTTTTCCAGCACAGATAGCCCAGGGTGGCAATACCACCTGAATTTGCCTGTCTCTGCAGAATGATTTGAACCTTCAGCACTAGGTTGGTTGTGGTCATCTCTTCTCATTTGGAATTTTGGACTGGTTTAGAATTAATCTGGTATTTTTGCAAGTTGGGCCTGGTTCTGGAAATGAACCTGGCGACTCTCCAAACTTTGTGGGTCGGAAGAACTGGCTTTAGCCAGCGAGGTGATGTAAGTGCCTGTTTAGCACAGGCCTGTGTCACTGCTGGAGTGCCCCACTTGGTGACTGTCCCAGCGCTGGTTCTTCCCAGCCCTTCCGGAAGCACAGAAAATGCCAGGAGCAGAGATAACAAGGATGCATTTTGGGTGATCCAGCATGTTTACCGTGAATCTGTTTAAGCTTTTCAACAGAATTGCCTCCAGCCTTGACTTCCTGAATTTCAGTGGGTGTTTGCAGAGCTCGAGGAGCTGTCGGTTGAAAAACAAACCCGAGGGCACCGCTCCAGCTCGTTTTCCTCGTTAGGAACAAAGCTGTTTCACTGCAGCTCTGCTTTCCCTCTGAGAGGATGGAAAGTGTGCCTTCACACACTGGCAGCCAGGCCCAGAGATAAGTGCTGTGCTCAGGAAGGGCTGTCACCCACCCAGCTGGGAGTTATCCCTGCGAGACGCCGGCGGCGCGGGACCGAGCCCTCCCTGGGGTTACACCTCGGAGGGAGGTGGCCAGCACTTCTCTCTGCATGGGAAGAGAGCTGTTCGAGGAGGCTGGTGGGCACTGTGGGGAGGGAAATGCTGGTTAAGTGGGGTGACTAGACCTGGTCTGGGGAGTAAAGAGGGGTTTGATCTGCGTTGGAGACCGTCGGAAAGTCCTGGAATGATCTAAGGGATGCTAGAGGGATGCTTGGCTCAGACTTGGCCTGAGAAGCTGAAGGAATGAAAAAGCTCCTTGTGGTCTTGATTGCTGTTAAATATGCACAAACAGAGGATGGGAGAAGTGGTTTTTACTGGTTCCTGCACAGCTGTGTGCCCAGTGTGCCTGTGATTCCACTGGCTCTTCTTTGGGTAAATTTTGTGGTTTCTCTTGAGGTGAGCAATGGGTCAGTTTGGGGGGGCATTGACTGTGCATTGGCCTGATACACTTTGCATTTTGTAGCAACCAGCCCTTCAACCATCCCAGCAGTGTTGGCTTTAAAATTTCAGACTGTTTCCACTTCCATTAGAGAATGCTTGCTTTTGATGCTTAATTCTTCACCCCAAATATTCCTGTGTACTAGTAAGCATCCTTTGAGCTTTGTTTTTTGGGTTTCCAACAGAAAAGTACTGGGGTGAAACCACGGGAAGCACTGAAGGTGGACAGGCATCAGACACTTGCCATATTTGCCTCTTTGATCATAATGCCTTGCTCCCAAGAGTTCAGAACCATTTTCAGCTTTATGAATTCATTTTATTAAGACTAACAGTTATAGAGGAGAGTGTTTTCTTGCTTACAGAAGAACTTATTTTTTGACAAGCACATTCCTCAGCAACGTGGAGTGTCCCCTAAGGTTGTGAGTCCACCAGGCAGCTTGACCTAAATAAACCAGATGCCTTACAGAGTTAGGAGAGTGTCCCTGAGAGCTCCTATCAGCTTTGGGTCTGTGGGTCAATCCAGGATGCAGTTTGGGACCTTACCATTCTCTGTTTTTCTTTCAGCAGCGAAGTGTCAGGATCAAGTTTGAATATGAAGGAGAGAAAAGGTAGGTACCTACTCCAGTCCCCTGTGAACACAGGGAAAAATCATCTTTTCCACCCAACACTGTCCTGCTGACTTCAGCCAGGATTCATTCCCCTAAAATCAGCTTCACTTTTATATGCAAGAGCCCTGCCTCATCATCCCATTTGCTACAAGAAGCTCCTGGGATTTGCACACAGGCAAAATGGTTCCAAGCTGGAAGTCATTAAATGCCTCTTTTACCAGGGACATTGGGAGCACACTTGGAACCTTTTCTCTTGTTAATTCTTGAGCCCTGCTGAACCACAGTGGATCTGGAACTCTACAGAAATGTGTCCTTTGATTAGCAGTCCATGACACTTACTTAAGATAACCAGATTTTGGGCATGGGTCCCATAAAAATAGGGCTGGGAGTTAAAGCTTGTCTGCCCTTCCCTGCTTGACATTTTCATGGAATCACCTCTGCTTGGTGACTGTGACAGGGCAGGACACAGGCTGATGGTCCAAGGTGCGTGTTAAAGCCAAAAAAAATTTGAGTGGTGTTATTTTAGGGTTAGTCTGTACCTGCTGTAAGTACCTATAGAGGTGCTGTGTGTGATGGTACAGGAGAGTCACAGGATGCCAAGCTGCATCGTCCCCACTTCCAGCCCTCCTCCCTGTTCAGAGCCTCCTGCTGAAAACAGAGATGATAAATCACTGACCATTGCCTGATCTGGGTTTTCTCCAATGAAGGGCTGCTGGACTTCCTTTTTTTTTCCACCTGTACTCATGTTTGAGGGAGGAGCAGAGGAGCTGCACAAAGATTATTGGTAGATATTCTTGCAGAGTTGTCAGGTTCCCTCAGGCACAGCAGAGGAGCAGCATTTCTGTGAGTGTAAAGGCAAGGAGCTGTCTCTATGCTTCGTGATGGAATACCAGCCCTTTCTTCAGTACTGTCAGTCAAATCCCAAATTCCAGTATGCTTCTGCTAAACTGAGACTGTTGTTGTATTTGTTTGTGTTTACAGGATTATCCAGTTTCCAAGACCAGTCAAATTCAAGGAGGTGGTGCAGAAGGTCACGGACGCTTTTGGGCAGACGATGGACTTGGTCTGTGTGAACAATGAGGTACTCTTCTACTTACTGCTGAGGGGCAGCTTTGGGGTGCCTGCTGCCAACTTCAGAATTGAGCAGTCGTTTGTTCTGAAGGCCCTGATTTTGTGTTTTACTTGGATGTGAAGAAAAATAACTTATTTTGTGGTTCCCAGCTAGTGAATGCACATGAGCTGTTGTGTGAACACAGCTCAGATGGATTCTCAGCCCCCAAGCCAGGATTTTCCTTTGTCAAGATCATTCCAAGTAAGGCCTGTTACACAGGAACATTGTCTTTCCCCCAGAACAAAAGATTCCCCTCACTCCATCAGGGATGTGAAGCCTTCCCACCTCGGGGGCAGTTGCAGGAGCATGAAGTGCAGGGCAGGAGGGACAGTGCTGCTCACACAGTGTTCTTTTATCCAGCCCTGACTTTGTCTCACCCAAAGCCCCAGCACGACGTGCACGTTCTTGTGGCTGGGTCTGCAGTGAAATGTGCATCACTGAACGTTCCTCCAGCAGCCCCTGTGGCCACATAAAAGCAGCCAAGGAACCCTCCCTGTGCAAGCCTTGCGTTTTAAGGCTAGGAGGTCTTTCTCCTCCATCATTCATCACATAAGCCTCTGTGTTTTTCCCACTCTTGAGCCCAGCACTGTGTGTGAGGAGGAGGGTCCTGCTGAGGGCTGTTAGCAGAAGGGGGAAATCCTTGGCATCTCTTTTGGTGTGCTCAGTGTTTTATGTGAGGCATCTCCAGCCACTGGACTCTCAGGGTGGGTTTGGCTTTGGGAAGGAGGAGAGGGCCAAATGGCAAAGAGGTGGGCTTTTAAACACAGATCCTTTGGGATCTGCCCTGGTAGCTGGCTTGTTCAAGTATTAATTGCAGATGACCTGCAGTCTTTGATTAAAGTATGAATGGAAAGAGAGGTCCTGAAGAGACCTTTCTTCTTTTTTGCCCCCCATTTATTATTTTCTCCCTTCTGTTTCAATAGAGATTTGCTCCACAAAGAAAGTTCCTATTCTTTTACAATAGGTACCTCATGATACCAAAGTGTCCGCTGGGTTTTGACTTTGAATGCAGTCAGGTTTCTAATCTTGGGCATTCTTTGACAGCCCTCCCGGGAAAAGCCTGCCATTGAATTCCCCAGGAATGACTCATTTCATTCCAGGTTTCTTCCCACTGGAAGAGGATTTCTTTCCAACAACAGCAAACAGAAGCTTAAATAATGCATTTTATCCCATGTTAGAGGCTGTCTTTTCTGCCATGTGCACAGCAAATAGCAGGGCCATGAGCAGGCCTTTGGGCACTCCTGATTTCTTAGGGCAGTGCTTTGTTTTCCTAGACTTAAAAGTTCCACCTCGTGAGAACCCACAGCTTTGGGAAGATGTCTGAGGAGTAGCAACTCAGGGTTGTTGTTCTGGAAACACTGTAAACAGACAAGAGGGATCTTTGGGGACACAGCCTACGTGCACACGTGGTGACACCCCAGCATCTGGCTCCTGGGTCAGGGTTTTTGGTGTCATGACTGCAAGTTTCAGAGGAAACATGACCACAGACTCATTGCAGTTAAATATTTCACCCTGTCTTTATGCTCCAGGGGAGCTGTGCAGTAATTCTTTGCTGCCATCAGACACCTCTCCTGCGGTGGCACCTTGTAGACCAAATTTAGACTGAGGTCAGCAGGCCCCTGCAAAATCTCACTGAGTGGCAATGCCTGTCCTGGTGGAGGAGATGTCCTGAAGCCAGGCTCAGTGAGACGAGCATGCCAGCTGGGTGGAGCAGGGGCACACATGAATCACATCCTGGTGGGACCACGGAATCAGCAGGCTGGGGCTGCTGTAGATAAGAGCAGGGCCTGGCCATGGGTGTCCCCTGTGGGGCATGTCTGTGTTAGTTCTAGGCTGGGCTCATCTTTCTGAGGAGTGGGACAGCAAAGCCTGGCCTGGCCAGGGGCAGCACAGACACCAACTTGTGTGTGATCTTGGGCAGAAGTTCACTGAAACTCCATGTGCCACCACTTCTCTTCTGACCTCCTGCTGTCTCCTCCAAGGCTGCCCCTCATTCTGGGAGCTTAGGGAGAGTTCAAGCCTGGGGAAATGGCAGAGGGGAGGGAGGAGATAAAAGCATATTTAACAAACATTTGTCGAGAATTGTTGATGCCAGTTGGTCCTGCATTGGGCAGGAAGATGAACTAATTGACCTCTCAGATTTTTCCCCAACCCTGTTTCCTACAATTCTTTGGCTTTCTGAGGTGTCTTATGGAGTGAGGTCTGACAGTGCTGCTGTAGTTGGTGAGACCTCAGCCTTTGCCCTCACTTTTTCAACCTGCTGTGGAGAGACCATCAATTCCCCACTAAAACAACAGGCTCCAGGGGAGGATACTATTTAAAAGCAAGGAAAAAAATCCAATAAGCTCTGTTTGTGCAACTTCTGTGTAGGTAAACTTTGCTGTTAATCACAGCTACTCAGTCTTTAGCTCAAATAAACCCAGTTTCTGGAAATCTACCCTGGCAATTACTTCCATGGTTCTGCACAAGTCTGTTTTTCATGCCTAGCAGATACCTGTTCCTGATATCCATATGTGCCACAGTCTGGAAGCCAAATGGAGCAGAATTTTCTCTCCAGATGTGGGTAATAGGTAAAGCCAAGCTAAATACTTGGCTCCAGTCCCTTTTACAAGAGGGCAATTTCTCCCTGATGTTTTTGGCTCCTCTGAAGGAGGCATGCAAACATGTTCACGTTGTGATGCTGGAGAGAGATGAAGTGACCTACAGAACATTCTGTTCAGAGCAGCAGCTGGGGGATTGGTCTGAACACTTGTGAGGAGCTCAGTGAAGGGATGGGTGAGCAGTGGGGCTGAGCTTAGAGTTCAAATTCTGCTTGGTGGTGAAACAAGGGAGAGCAGCTCTCCACCATTCTCAGTTCTGTCTGGGGGTGTGTAGAGGAGGAGCTCTGTGTGCTTGAGGCAGAGCCTTTGTGAACCTCAAGAGGGTTAAGCAGTGCCCCGAGGGAATCTCTCCACCTCTACTGCTTAAGGGAGCAGGCTGGGCACTGCACTTAGGAGACATCTCAGTACCATCTCTGCCTGATATCTGTGGGCAATACAGGTTGTTCACTCAAATATGATTGAAGGATGAGAGAAAATCACAGGATGGGTCAGGCTGGAAGGCACCACATGGGGTTATCTGGTTCAACTTCCCTTCTTAAGCAGGGTCAAGAAGAGAGAGGGAAGCACATGGCACAGGGTTGTGTCTGGATGGTTCTGGAATATCCCCAGGCAGGGAGACCCCACAGCCTTTCTGGACAATCTGTTCAGGGCTCGGGCACTGCACAGGGAAGAAGTTCTGCCTCATGTCCAGAGGGAACTTCCTAGCCATCAATTCCATCCCATTCCTTTGGTGCCATTGCTGGACCCCACAGAGCAGGGCCTGGTCCCTGCTCTGAGCCCTCCCTGCAGACAGGCACAGACAGGGATGAGGTCCCCTCTGAGCATCTCCTCTTGAGCCTGAACTGTTCCAGCTCCTTCAGCCTTCCCTCAAAAGAGAGATGCTCCAATCCCTTCATCTTCCTTGTGGCCTCAGCTGGCCCTGCTGCAGGAGCTCCCTGTCTCTCTTGAGTCCAGATGTGTGTCTCTTGGGCACAGCACTCCAGATGTGCTCATAGGGCTGGGCACAGGGGCAGGATCCCTTCCCTGACCTGCTGCAAGTGCTCTTCCCAGTGCACCCCAGGGTATCACTGGCCTTCTTGGCCACCAGGCCAGGAGCACACAGTCTGAGGTGTATTTGCCTACAGGCCACCAGCCAAACCCTTGGCACCACCCTGGGATCAAAAAGGTTGTCCCAGTGGGCTTGTGAGCGTCCCCTTGTGTGGCAGCTGCTCTGAGGTGGGTTTGCTGTGGCTGGTGGCAGGAGCTCTGCTCACCCGGAGGGCTGAGCCACCTTTCAGGAGTTCTGGGAAGCTGTGGCTCCCCGTGAGAGCCTGCTGGGAGCTGTGGCTGCTCGGTGCCTTTGCTCAGTGGAGTTACAGTGTACTTTGGCACAGGCATGAGAATAACATGTGCTGTGTTGGATCCAGTGCCCGAGGCAACCTGCAGGGGCTGAGGCCTGTTTGGTATGAGATTAGGCAGAATATCCTGGAATGAGGGGCAAGAAGTTGTGCTTTGAATCTTGGCCCAGGGCAGCAGAAGGCCACAGAGCTCCTCTGAAGTGCAGCTGTGTCAGGCGTTGGAGGCTTTGCAGGCTGTCTGCAGGACATGGTACACCACACAGCAAGGTTGGCAGGGTCACATTCCCCATGGAGGTATGAGGGCAATAGTCTCCATTTCCCAGGAAAACATCAGGACTTTTTGCTGCCTGGCAGACACGGCACTGTGTAGTTCTCTGTTCTTACAAAGAGCAGAAGCTGAATTTGTTCTGCTGGGAGTGAAAGAAGTGGTTCTTGGAAGGAGAGCAATGCACACCTTTCACATCAAAAGGGAAAATACTTTTATTTGTGGGATATTCCCTGGTTTCACCTGATGGCCAGACACTAGGGAGCTGTGTTGGTGTGCAGGAACAGAGATTGCAGCAGTAGGGAAGGGCACAAAGCATCTGCCAGAGTAAATCCTTGGGTGCAACTCACTGGTGTCTTGGAGCACCACTTCATGACCATCAACCCAGCTGGAACATGTGGGGTTGTTTTGGGGCTGGGTAGCAGCAGATCCTGCCTGCAGAATCAGAGCAGCCCCAGAGTAGCAGGCAGCAATCCCAAGGTTTCATCCCAGCCCTCTCCTTTTCCCACACTGGATTGCTGGTGTGACCTTTAAGCTTTTTCCTTGCAGATGTTGTTTGTTGTGACTTTTTTTGCATCTGTTCCTTGGTAAATGAGGTCTTGGAAGAAAATATTAGAGCTGGAGGGCAGGGGGGCTCCGTGTTTTCCGTCACCTGCTTGTTCCTCCCTCATCCCCCGATTCCCAGGCTGCTCCCTGTAGGAATCTGCCTCCTTCTGTTTACCCAAAAGTGTGACATTGCCATCCTCTGGTGTTTGTTTAATCCCTTCCAGCTCCTGATCCCATTGAAATCCCAGGAAGACTTGGACAAAGCGATGGAACAGTTGGAGCTGAGCCCTTCCCTGAAGAGCCTGCGGATCCTTGTGAGCGCTCCAAAGAAAGCGAATGTGAGCCCTTCACCTTCTCTGCTCTTTTGTGTGCGGCCTGACATGCCTTGTTATTGTGTTGGGGAGTGGACAGGAGTCTCCTGATGGTGCAGAGCAGAGGGCAGGCTGGTTGTGAGGGGGCTCAGCCCTGCTCTGGCTCAGCTGCTTGGAAATCTTCCTGTGATAGTAGCCCAGAGGCTGAGCTCAGCTCCCTCTGGCTCCTGCATCCTGTGAAGGGTTAAATACCAGGCTGACCCTCAAACAAGGCTAAAGGCTGAGAGGACTCCTTCTGCTTTCTTTCTGGAGATGCTGCCACCATTCCTTTTCACTCTCCTCTGTGTTCGGGGTGATGCCCTGGCCCTTGCCATGCTGGGTGGCAGCGTGGGGACTGTTCCCTGCATGTGCTGCAGCCGTGCTGAAGGCTGGGAAGAGCAAACTGGAGAATCCTTCTGTCTCATGCAGAACTGTCTGGGATTTTTCCATCTTTATTTATTTATTAGCTTTTTCCTGAGCTCAGTGGTTTTGCAGTTAAGCCTGTTAGCTTGACCTCGCTTGCACAGAGTGTCTTGCCAAAGCACATGTCGTGCTGCCCCAAGCACAGGCTGTAAGGCAAGGGATTTGTGGATGTTGCAACTCTGTTTCTTCTTTTTATTTCCTAGAAGTACTGGAGAGATTGGGAGTCTTGAAACTCACTTATCCCCATTCTTCTCTGGGTGCTCACAGCCCTTGAGAGGCTTGGGAAGTGCAGGGAGCAAGTCCCAGGGGAAACTGAGGCATCAGATGAGGTTTCCTAAACCCTGGGGGGAAATGGGGCAATTTGTGAGAGCACAGCAGTACTGCAAGTGAGCTGCTGAGAGCAGGAGCCAGGTAGATCCCTGCCTGCCCTTGGGAGCAGGTCCATCTCTTCCTGAAGCATGTGGCCATGCTCCTGTGTGTGAGAGCACACGGTTCATACATAAAATTATCAAAAAATCACAGTTCACTGTAACGTGTGGTCTAAGAATCTTATTAAAACCTGGCCACTACCAAGTTACCAGCTGGATATGCTGCTCTTCCCTTACCTGTCTTCCCTGACCTTCCCCTCTCTGTTCCTCTGCCCTGTTGCAGAGGAACCTCTGCAGTGCCTCAGCTGCCACTGGAGTCTAGGGAGCAGGGAGGAAAGGTGCTGATTTTGGGATTGCAAGTGTTTTCAGTCCAGTGATCAGTCTCTGTACCTATCTGGAGTTAATGCAGTGCAGGAACGGTCTTTTATGTCAAATATCTGTATTTGCCATTATCTGTGGGAGCTTAATCTTATTAGACTGTTTTATTAGCAGATGTGAATTGTTTGTGAATGGTTTTTGGATCACTCTAGATTACGTGCATGTCTCCTTTTTTTTTTTTTTAGTAGTTCTTGGGTAATAGGGTCGCTGGGAGCCAAATACAGGGTTTCACATGGTGTGTCCACAGGGCTCTGGCCAATTCTGATCATTCCCTTTGTCTGATCACCAGCTCCTGCAGCCCAACAACAGCAAGCAGCATGAGATGAGGATCTCCAGATCCATGGGTGATATCATGGGCTCCCTGTACAAAGACTCGGAGAGGACGCGCAAGTATTCCACAGGTCAGTGAAACACACCGCTCCCTGGGGAGCTCTGTGCCGCTTCCACCTGGCCACCACCCTCAAACCTCTTTTTTTGTCACAACCCCGTGGGTGTCACAGCCTGGATGGCCACCCTGCTGTCCCCCAGAGTGACTCAGTGCAGTTGCTGCTCGTCCTCAGCCTGAGGAAGAGAGGCTCTGCAGGTCGGGGGAGGCTGTGCTGAGCAGAGCCACTCTGAGCACAGAAGTGAAGAGAATGGGGCACCTGGGCTGTCACTTGGGGGTGGGAAATGCAGTGATAAAAATGTCCAGTTTGTTTGATTCCACTGAGCTTTATCAAAGTGAAGAGTGATAATCTGTAGAAAGCCAAGACAGTTTGGGACCTTTGGTTATTCCTTTAAGCATGTGCTGTTGTTCTCTGAGTATCTGTCCCCCTTTCTCAGGTGGCAGGATAATGTAGCTGAGAGGGCTCAGGCTCCTTAGCTCCTGGGCTGGGACCAGCTTCACCATATAAAGACCAAATATGTGTCTGTGTGCCACAAATCTGTTCTTGTGGGTGAAATGCCATCTGTGGTAGCTCTTTCTGGGGTTTTCCAGGGGCATGTGTCCAGTGGTGTCATTCCAGAGAGAGGGGATCTTCCCTTTCCTTCAGAGGTGCTGGACGCAGGTACCTGCAGCCCCTGAAACCAGGCTGGCAAACACCTGATCTGCTCTTGCAGCCCTGCAGGAACTGGAGTTTGTTTGTAGCCTTGTTTTGTTTTCTCTTTGGTTTTCTGAGCTTGAGTTTATGCTTTCCTTGCTTTCTAAAATACTTTGAGCTTTTTGAAATCCTGTTGGTATGCTGTCTGTAGGAGCTTTTGTGTGAAGAACCTTGGAGGATTTTGTAGAGAGCAGGGCACCCTGTGCAGAGCTGGTAAAGCAGTATGTAGGGCTGTGTAGCAGGAGCAGAATTATTCATATTCCAGCCTGCAGGCAGGATGAATGACTTTTTCACACAGTGAATGTTCTCTGCTGTGTCTCTGGGTGCAGGTTATAGGGTAATTTCTACAGATCTTTATTATTTTCATGCAAGTACTTGCCAGCTGTAGAACTGATAGCCTTGAATAAAGTGGAGCCCTCCTTCAGAAATACACATGGAGAAATACTTCATCCTGTAAAGATCCTCTGTACTTATATGGCAGTAAACACTTCCAAACTCTTCTCTGTGCAACAAATGAGTGTTTTTCTCCAAGGACTCACCCCTTCTCTGTTTCATGTGCTGATAACCAACCCTGTGGTTTGCTGCATCTCAGACAAGATGTATAGCAAATGTTCTTCTAGGGTAGGTCCAGCATAGCCCTTGTGCAGCCATGCCCAGCTCTCACTGATGCCATGGATGGGTGGCACATGTGCAAAGGCTCTCCTTGAGCCTGGTGTTTGGATGTACCAGGGTTAACCTTTTCTATTTTTTTTTCCTAGCTCACATGGTTTTTGAGATTTTGGCAGTCGCTAGATGACCCTGAATGAAATGGACACATAAAGCACAGAGTCTCAGCAGAAAATGTGCTTGAGCAAAATTTCTCTGCTGCCCTGTTTTTTGGGTTTTTTTGGTACCTGTTAGGGTGTTAATGAGCAAAGAGCTGTGGCACTAGAAGCTGTCACTGACCTGTGAGCCTGAGCATGATGGGCAGGATTGATTCCATGTGTAGCTGTGCTAGTGGGAAGATGGGTTCTTGCAAAGTTAAGCCTTTCCTTCCAACTCTTATTTCCATGCTTTGGCCTGTCCTTCCTTTCTTGGAGCTGCTGGTTCCTGACCAGCTCTGCACCACTGACTGTGAGGTGTCACTGCCTCAAATGCCCTGAGCCAAGGCAAGGCAGACAAAGGGTGAGATATCAGCTGTGCAAGGGTGAGAGCCTGAGGTACAATTGGATTTTGAGGGAATGCTTGAAGAGCAGAGTGGAAGGATGGACACAATGTGCTGCTTTAATCAAGATAACGGAGGAGGAGCACTGGGCTGCACCAGCTGTGGCATGCAGAGTGTGCTAATGTTGGGATTTTCAGGAGCTAATGTGCCAAACTCTCAGTCCTTGGCACTTTTACATGGTCAGGTAGCAAAAGTAACCAGCCCAAGCATCTGTCATACCTGTTTCTTTTTCCATGTAAGCCATCAGTCTTGCTAGGAAGTTTCAGCAAGCCCTCAGCATGACAGCAGGTCACTCCTCTCTGTTATCTGGGGTCTGTAGGAAGCTGCTGCAGCTCTGCTTAGGGGGTGCTCACAATCCAGCAGATGCATTTTTAACCTCCTGAGTCAGAACTGGGCAATCCAGCAGCTGGGCAGAAACTCCAGCAAGCTGAAAGGGAGAGCAGCATCTCAAATGGAGCATCAGGGAACAGACAGACAGACATGATGCTGTGTTTTGTTTTCCTGCAGTGGGGATTTCACTGAACTTGGTGCATAGTCAAAAGGCATCCTAAGAGGCTGGAATTCTCTAGGAGAAACTCTTCTTCCCTTGCAGTCACAAGGCATTTCACAGTGTTTTCCTTCTGCTGTCATCAAAGTGGTTGCTATCAAAAGAGGATCTTAATTCAGTTCAGCTTTTCTCTTGAAACCACATTTAAAAGGAGATTTAAAGTGTCTTTATACTAAAAGGTAGTTCAGGGTCATGTTCTCTGTGTTTCTGAGATGTCTCATGTTTTTCTGCTGACTCTGCCATGTAAACAGCAGTGGAAAATAATAAAACTGTATGTAATTGGCACAAGCACATTGGAAGGGAGGTAGATGTTCTGGGGAAGATTTAGCTATTTTTGCTTCTGCTGGGCAGAAAATGTCTTCATGCCGTGTCCCTGAAAAACCTTATGCAAAGTCAATATTTTCTTTTCTTTTTTTTTTTTTTTCCCTCCATAAGGTTTTTCAGTGGAAATCCCCTTCCAGTTTTTTGGTGGCCAGCAAAAGTGCAAGGGAACTTGGATTGAAAAAAGAAAACTTGTTGGGTTCTGGATTTTCAGATTACTGAGGATTGTTATTTACTTAGAAGAAATGCATGTTTCAGAACATTATCCAAAAATTATTTAACAGCCCATTTCAGCATCACCATTTCAATAGAAACATTTACCAGAAGCTTTATTTTACTGGGGTTTTTTTCATGGAAAACCAGGCTGCTGAGCCATGGTTGCATGTGCCTGCCAGCTCTCTCCAGACCAGGAGTATTGCAGGAGTTAGGATGGATGAAACCTGCTCTGCTTTGAGAAGAGGAGGAAAATTTATCTGTGTGCATCATGCTAGCTGCTTTAGAGCTAGAAAGTAGGTTCTGTCTTGCTTATTAGTTTAAGAGTACCCTAAATTTGCCTCAAATCAAAATGTAGAAATCCATACTCGGAAGGATCAGCAAGGAGAAGAGGGAGGCTTGTAGGGATCCCACTGGAAAAGAAGAAATTGAGGGAGATTTGATCCATCTGCTCACAGCTCCCCTTGACAGGAGCAGAGAGAGAAATTTCCAGCAGGTTTGTATCTTTCTCCTGTGCAGCCCTGTCCTGAGCCTGGTGTTTCTGCCAGGGCTCAGAGGAGCAGCACATCCTGACGTCGTGTCCCTTGCTCGGGAGCGTCATCCCAGGGCTGGGCTCCCTGTGGCTGCAGCTGTGAGTGGTGGCAGCTGCCAGCAAACCCTCCCCAGCTCTGGCTGTTCAGGGGCTTCTCTTCCCTGCTTGATGCTGGTCAGCAGTGGGTGAAGTTTTGGGAAGAGCAGGGGAAGATGAAGCCAGGGAATGCGGGGGCGGAGGGAAGCCAAGCCTGGCACGGGGGAGCTGGCTGTACGTGCAGCACCACGAGCTCTGCACATACTGCATGAAAGGCACTTCTTAAATAAAATATCAGAAGGGAACATGAAAGGCCCCAGTGGGTGCCAGCAGTGACTGAGTCTCCGTGCTGTCCTGGTTCTATGTCCTCAGGACACGCTGTGCTCTCCTCTCAAATCTGTGGCTTTACATTTGTGTGTGTAAGTGGAGCAGGAATCCCCCCCCAGAGCACCTTGCTGCAGAGGGAACCTGAGGTCAGATGCTCAACCAGGGCCAATTCTGAGTTCAGGAATCCCAAACAGAGCTGTGAGATCTGACCAGAGCTCTGCCTGCACAGAAGTGCCTCACGGCCTGCCCCATCCCCACTGGAGCTGACGTGCTCACATGGGAATGTCAGCATGTACCACAGACCCCAGGACAGTCCCTTGGGGGCCTCCTCTCCCTGCCTGGTGCTGCTGCTGTTTCTTGAGTATGAGGGCAAGGGTGAAGAGCATCTGTGATGTGTCCAATGGGCACATCTGGGCTTTTCTGTCTGTTTCTTCCGCTGCCTCAGGGTGGATTCATCACCATTATCCAGTGTATCCAATGTGTTTTTCCCACTATGAATTAAGCCTGCCATGAAGTACCACTGTTGCTCTCTTTCTCTGACCCCTATTTTCCATTCCTCCCCTGCTCCAGCAGCGCTGAGATTGCCTAAGGTTTTGTTAACAGAGCAGAATAGGGTTGGAGTGGGAAATCAACCCTGAGCTCCAGAGCTCTGCTCCCAGCACCTCTCCATGTTTCTCCCAGGTGGAAGAACATGCATGGATGCAAAGCAACAGCAATCAGTGCTCCTGGAGGTGTGAAGCAGCAGGAATTACTTAGGGAAGCACTTCTACCCAAACAGCCTGGCTGAAAAGGGATCTGCTTCACCCCAGCAGTTTCCAAGCATGCAAAAGCCTAAGCACTTTGTTTGATTTCCTTACCTGCTGGGAAATAGCTGGTGTCTTATTCCCTTTTAAAGTTTTTGGCAGGAAATGTGACTCTGGAAGGTCAAACAGCTGATCTGTGGCTGGGAGTAGTTGTTACAGGTGATGGGAAATCTTGGGAAGTCTTTGTGCTTGTGATAAATCTGGTTTAACTCCCTGGGTTCAGATCAAACAGGGCATGTACAGATCTTTGTTAAATCACAGTCAAAGGGTTTCTGGATAGCAAAGGGGTCCTTGGAGCAAGAGATCCCAATAGTGCATGAACAGATCCACACCTCATTGCAGCAGTAACAGAAATGCTCAGCAGAGCTAGGATACAGCAGCTACACCTCACTAAATCCTCCAGCAGCTTTTTGGGGCAAGAGCCACCCAAATGTCCTTGTGCTGCACTCCAGATTGGCATCTGCTAAGCAAACAAGGGGCTGCTGATGCAGTGATTTATTCAGGGTGCCCGAACTGCTCAACAGTTAAAAGTTTATTTATTTATCCTCAAAGAGAGGATGCTGTACTTCCCAACTGGTTTTGTTTTAGGGCTGGTGGAAAGCCAGTTCGTTATGAGTGCTGCAGCACTCGAGAGTTTCTCTTCTCTTGATCTTGGCATTACTTCAGTTGGAGTTTTTTCACTGTGTTCTTATCCTGCAGGAAATCTGTGAAGGAGAAAATAGGAAGAAGAAAAAAAAAAGTAACTCAAAGCCATATGACTTTTATTTTTACAATCTAAGCAAGGAGTCAGAAGGAAGATGTAGCATGGACAGACAAATCTTTGTGTTTGCTGTAAATCCAGCAAAAAGGCCTGATTTAATGATCTTTAATGCTGGTGTCACACTGTTAACATTCACAGCTCCTGATGTGTATCTGCTTAAGTCAAAGATGGGAACCTGGGTTGGTAGTATTGATCATGCAGAGGGATTTATTCCGGAGATCCATCTGGCACAGTAACTGTGATGCAGAAGAGGCAGAAGTGTTGTTGGATAGATCAGTGTTGACTCTCCATGATGGGGTAGGCCCCCTCCCAGTACCTTTCTCTTGTGCTCAGCCCTGGGCATGTTGTTAGCAAATGGTGGTAATGAACACAAGAACTGGCGGGAGTGCCACAAAATGGATACAAAATATGAGGAAACATCTCCATGCGCTTTCCATCTCCTCAAGGAAGTGTGCTTTTCAGAAGTCTGCATGAAAACAAGTTGTTGTGTTGTGTGAAAGCTCACGTTGCACGGTGCCAGCTGAAGCTCAAGCGCGGATCCACACGGATCTCTGTCAGCAATTCCTTGCCTTGGAGTGATGACAGCACAGGGATGGAGGGGAGGGACTGCAGGCAGTCAAGCAGAGCCAAGACTCTGCAGCTGGGCCAAGCAAGGACAGCAATCCCTAAAGCTGGAAAAGGCACAAGGATAGAGTGGATTTGGGGGAATAAACAGGAGGAACGGAACATCTTCATAAAGAAGCTGTGGGGTTCTCTCCCAGGTGCAAAATGAAAATCACCTTCTGCTAAACGAGCCCCATGAGGGAGCCAGTGGAATATTTGCTGTCTGTGCATAGGATGCACAGGATAGAGGCTCTAGGGTTATAGACAGGGGAGACAATTCCCTTGGCCAAAAATGGGACAAACTGATCCCATAGGTCATTCCTGCCCTGGGGTTTTTGGATTTGAGGGCTGGTTTTTCTTTGCCTTTACTTTCGTGCAGGGAAAGGGGGGAGAAGAGGGTATTTGAGTGCAAGTTGTTTCCTATATAGCAAGTGTTTCAGTGATGTTGCACTGAGCACAGCCAGGCTGTTTCCCACATGCCTGGACAAGGCAGTGACCTGCTCAGGGAGGGAATGCCCAGAGGTCAAAGGGGAGGTGGGTTTGTGGTTTGTGGTTTGTTTTGAAACTGACTGATTGTATCACAGCAGAACTCCCAGAGATGTTTCCTTTCTAGCATCACACCTGGATACAGTGACAAATCTTACGATCCAAGGTGTGTTGAAGGTCAAGTCTGCTACATGTTGTGTGGTCCCACTGTAACAAACCCTCCCTGGTGCTAAAGCTTTGGAGGATGCCCATAAACAGCATCACACCTCTAGCTCCATTCCCACCCTCGTGAGTTCAAACCCAGCTGTGGCAGCAGCTCTCTGGTCACAGAGAGAAACAGACAACTTTCCCAGGCATCGTTCTGTGGAAGGCTGTGAGAAGCCCAGAGAGAAGAATTATAAACAGTTCTTATCTTAACTTGCTGCACCTGGTGTTGTGAACATGTGGAATGTAGAGATATGGATGGATATGTTATGGAGATACGTTTTCCAAAGAGTGGTTTCTTAATTAGCCAGTGGTGATGGTGTTTTAATTAAAGGACCAATCAAGTCCATCTGTAGGGAATTAGGGTATAAAAAGCAATGGGTTTCTTAATTAAGTGAATTGGCCTTCTGTGAATACCTTGAGAGTCTGTGTCACTTATTACACCACCCTGGACTCCTGTGCTGACACCCAGGAGCTCTGTGCTCACTGGGACAGCGTTTCTGGAAGGGTTTGGATTGGTGGGTGCCCTCCTTGAGCCGTGTCTGTCCCTGTCCCAGGCTCCCTGCACACCGGCCGGAGCTCTCCGCCGCCGGGCAGCGTTCCCGAGGAGCAGCAGCAGATCGCCCGCCAGGGGTCCTACACCAGCATCAACAGCGAGGGCGAGTTCATCCCCGAGACCATGGACCAGAACGTGAGTGGGGCTGGGGGCCTGGCTGGAACGGGACAGCTCTGCTGGCTGTGCTGGGAGAGCTGTTCCCACCATCACATTCTGGGGCTCAGGCCAGCTTTTTCCAGGAATGGGTGCCCCCGGGCTTGACACGCCTGGGAAAGTCTGATTTCCAGGAACCCTGAGAGTCAGTGTGGATGGCAAATGTGCCCAGGCACCTCAGGTTGCTCTGGAGCAGCAGAGATCTGAGGCACATGTATGCACCAGCTGCCAGCATTCCCAAATCCCAGGACCGTGATGGAATGTGCCAAGCAACCGATTGCCTTAGATTGCAACAGCCTGGGGATATCAGCAGCTCTGGCTGCTTCCCATGTGGTGTTTCTGCCTGAGCTCCAGTTACAGTTCTTGGCTCTGCCCAAAACCTTTGTGGTTTTGTGTCTCTGTCCTTCCCCCATTTATATTTTTTTAACTCTTAATAAGGAAAGTGTATATTCCACTCCCTCAGTAATAAAAGAGCAGCAAGTTCCTCAGTGCTGAGCAGTACCTCATTCTCCAGTCAATTTGGTACCCAAGGTGAGGGAAACTCTGCAGTGTCAAGGGGCCACAGTGGGAGCACCTTACACTTTCCTTTCCATTTGCATTCCTGCTCAATCTGTAGCTCTGAAGAGCTTAGTATAGATCCTGTGAAGTCAGCTGGGCTGTCTGAGCACGCCATTCTTACAAAACTCTTGGAAACACAGCACCAAGTGTGCAGGAGGGACATCTGGAAGGCACTAAACTCAATCCATCAGGCTGCTATGCTGGCCCCCAAGGATGTTCCTGGGGAGATATGTATTTCCTACACCCAAAAGCACCCACTAGCTCCACATTTGCATGCAGACTGTGCCAGTGTTTCCATGGCAAAGTTGTGTTTTCAACAGTTTATTATACAGCCATTAATAAAATAAGAAGTCACTCCGGGTGAGTCTTGGCAGCGTCAGAGTACAGATGTATCGTGTGTTCCTTGCAGCCAAAAGTTGGCTCTCTATTGTTTTCACATGCCTCCAAACATGTTGGGGAGGATTAAGACAAAGTGTGTGTGTGCAGGGGGAGGGTCCCTGTGACCCCCTTGGGTGTAAATCAGCCCACCTCCACTGGCTGTTTGTGGAGCTCCATTAATTCAGAGCCCTGAGCCTGCTCCGGATGAAGGCTCCCAGATGCTCTCCTTGCTTTTCCCCAGCATCACTCTGTGGGTGGCCCACAGCCCTTTGCTGGTGAATTAAAAACAGAGAAAAGGGGTTTGGGGAATGGTTTGGGGTTTATTGTCTTTCCTCATTGAGCAGTTGTGCTTTTCCCTACATGGGTTTTGCCTGCAGAATGTTCTTGTACTGCTGCTTCCATAAGTGCCTCATGCAAAACCACTCAGAAGCTGGAGCTTGCTGCCTTTTGCGGAATGCCCCTGTGCAAGCCTGTGATCTAACTGTGGTCTTGAGACCAGCCTGGCAGATGAACAGAGGCTGAGTATGGAGCATGCTCCAATTCCCAATTTTATGCTTTTGAGAAATGAGTCTGTTTTAGCTTTAACTGCTGGAAGAGACCTGGCATGGCTGGCAGAGGTGGGGAGTGGCTTTTGTCAGAGTGCTTGCTCCTCTTTGGTCTAGTGCATTTTGAAGGAGGTTTTGGGGTGAAAACTAGGAAGAGGAGAGAAATTGCACTTTGCAGTTGGGACTGCCTGGCCAAAACAGCATGAGCTGTGCTGACAACTGGCTGAGGAGGGCTGATGGGAACAGCCTGGGGAAAGGGAGCCTGTTGGGGAAGGAGGAGTGATGTGGGAAGCAGCAAAGGGTGGCTGCACATAGTGTTTAACCCTTGTTGCTCAGCTTTCCCAGGAGTGAGCTGTGGAGCAGGGGTTAGTGAATGTCCTCAGCCAGGAGGGAGCATGGCACTGCTGGCAGCACAGTGTGGCCCAGAGCAGGCTCTGCTCCATGTGGAAATGCACACAGCTCCAGGGTTTACCACTCCTTACAAACCCTCTATTGTTACTAGCCAGCTATAAATAACCCTGGCCAGTACAATGTCTCATCCAGGAAGCAACACAAATGCAGCTTTTGACTCACTGAGCTGGTGAGTGCCAAGCCGGTTCTTCCAGCCAAAGCCCTGATGATGCTGCGCTTATCAGCAGAGAGGAAGGCTGGGCTCGTGTGCCAGGGCAGCTCGGGAAGTCAGGAGCCCAGGGCTGCAATCCTGCCTGTGGTACACAATATCCACTTGGCCTTGGGCACATCATTTGTGTCCTGATACATATTTTCCTATAGTAGTAATATTATTATTACTCACAAATTCTTTGAGCACTTTGAATCTCATTGACTTCTCCGCACGCTTTGAACGTCAGGGTGCTAATGATCTTTGCTTCAGTTTTCCTACCAGCAAACAGCAGCTGGAGAGAACAATAATGCAGAGAAGACATCATAAATGGATGACCCTGCGGAGGTCTGCTAGTTCTGGAGCTTGGAGAGCTACAGAGCATGGTTTTATTGTTTCCCCTTTTCTTTCTCTGTCAGATGCTAGAAGCTTTCATCAGCCCTGATGATTCGCTGTCTGGGAGCTGTCAGTCACTGGACAGGTCTGTGGACAGGTGAGTTGTGTGTGTCACCGTGTTCACAAGCTGAACTGCAGCCTCTGCTTCATAGCAGGAGAGCAACAGGATCAGTGGCAACCCCTGAGGTTTCTGTTAGGATGAGGATGCGGCTGAGCAAAGCAAATTTATCTTTATTGCTGAAAACCAGATCCTAGCACAGCTGTCTGTGCAATGGTATGATCTGAATTGCAGTAATCTGAGCTGGACAAGGACAGCCTAACTTTGTGTGACCAGATTTTCTTTTTTTGCCTTTTGAGATGAAAATTCTCACAGAATCACACAATGGTTTGGGTTGGAAGGGACCTTAAAGATCATCCAGTTCCAATCCCCTGCCATGCAAAGGGACACCTTCCACTAGACCAGGTTACTCAATGCTCCATTTAGCCTGGCCTTGAGCTCTTCCAAGGGTGGGCATCCACAATTTCTCTGGGCAAACTTTTGCAGTGCTTCCTCACCCTTCCAGCACCTCCTTCCCCTCTGGCTCTCTGCAGTCACCAGGTCAATATTCCATCAGCCTCTCCGTGCCTCCTCCTCCCCGGGCACGCTGTCTGCTCTCCACTGACCACTGGCAAACTCAGCAGCCCCTGTGCAGTGCCAGCAGCCACAGACGTGTCAGTCAAGGTGCTGGGGACACCAGATGAGCAGTAACTAAGTTTAGCTACTCAGCAGGAAGCAACTGGGACACGTTGTACTAACCCAGGCTGCGATTCAGTGCCTGCTGCCACTGAGCTGGATCCCAGCTCCCACGTGCACAGAATCCCTGTGTTTGCTGCTGTGCAGGGTGAGCTGTGGATAAGACACAGTGTCCTTTTGGGAAGCAGTCTATTTTTTTTTCCATCTGCATCAAAGGTTGTCTATTTTTTTCCGCTGTTGCTGTTCCATACAGCCCCAAGGCTGTGTTCCAGCAGGCTGCCTTGGGTTGATTGTGTAGCGTGCTTCGGGTTTGCAGCTCCGTGTGCTTTGGACCCGTCTCAGCACCAAGGTCCATTTCCTTTTTGTGGCTTTAATAATTTCCTGTGATGTATTTGCTCATTGTTAGGGCTGTATCGAAGCTAGATTCCTTGTGTTCCCAACCTCTCTGGCCCAGCTTTGCTTTTGCACAGATTTTGCCAAGAAGAACAGCAGAAGGAGCATGGGCTGTTTGTAGCACTCTGCTGTGAACTGACAGGAGAGCTTGAGGCTTTTAGCTCTGTGAGAGGGTGGAATGGCCTGATTTCATGTCCAAAGCAGGCAGATGTGTCCAGTCATGGGTCTAGGAGCTGGAAAAGGCACAAGGAGGGCTGTATTACTCCAAGGAAAAGGAGTGAGTGGGAGTCTTGCTGCAAAGAGGTGGTGGAGGCCTTGCAGCCAGTTGTTTGAGATGGCATCAGCCCAAGAGGACAGAGCAAGTCACCAGGCTCAGTGACCAGGCTGAGGGTTAGGAACAGCACCACAAACTCCTCTTTGCCACAGCAGTGATCAGCTTTGACATGAGTAGGTTTCAGAGAACTTTACAAAGCTGATTTCTACTCAATGCCTGTATTGTTAAAAGAGAGTGTAAAACCCACAGGCTCAGCTCACTCTTTAAGAACCTGGGGTGAAATTGGGATTTCTGCAATCCCAGTTTACTTGCAGTGCTTTTCCATCCTCTCACTGTAGTGTAAAGACCTTGAGGCACCAATGCCACACTCTCCCTCCTGGTCCCGTGGGATGCTGCGTGTTCCCAGTGGTGGTGCAGAGTCTGTGTGAGAGGAAGGTGGGAGGGAATGTTGGACAGGAGGGAAACCTGCCTGAACTAAGCATGGCTGAAGGACTCTGGTGTGAACACCTGCAGCAGCTCAGCAGTGTCCATGGAAAGCAGAGGTGTGTGGTGGAACACTTGACATTGAGGGAGCAGAAGCCTGTGGCCCTCCTTCGGAGCTGCCTCCCGCACAGGGGTGATGATCTTTGGCTGCTTCATTTCAGCCTGGTGACTCTGGGTTTTGCAGCATCCCACAGGAACAAGTTGTGATCCAGCCAAAAAAACAATTTTCATTCTTGTGTAGGATGAGAATGGGAGCTCAGTGGTCAGTGCAGCTTGTGGTTTATCCTGTCCTTTCCCTAGTTTATTAATTCCATAGCATTTCTGATATAATAAATAAATCTTTTTTTTTTCCCTTCATCCCTTTGCAGCCCTCCCTTTCCCCAAACTCCTGTTCCTGGAAGGAAGAGCCATCCTAAAGACAGTCTTGATTGCATGGGTAAGCACTCTTGGTGGTTTATATTTGCTGAAAAGTATAAAAAGTATATTGTAAAGATGCTGGATAAAGACTATTAGAGAGATAGCACTGCATGAAAAGTAATTAAAAGTAATCAAGCAAACCAGCTCCATGGCTTGGGTACCCCTTCAGAATTGACCCTCCAATGATCAAACATGAATATTCTCTAAAATCAAAAGGCTCAGAACATCAAACGCAGGCAGGGTTGCTCTTGTCTTCATTAACCCTTTGTGACTCTGCAGCAGTACCTTTGGGACTGGTTTGGAAATCAGTTGACAGCAACAATAGTCCAAACTGGGCATATGGGGCCCTGAGGGGGATGGATGCAAGCAAGCAAAGCTTGAGATCTCTGTTGGAAGATGTTGCTCTTGTGTTTGCAGAGGTGCACTGCAAGGTGCTGACAAGCCGGGAACAGCCTTGTAGGATCAGCTTTTGTCTCTCTTTTCTCATCTGGGAGTTGCCCCTTCAGGATCTCGACTTCCTACATAGCAAACCCCAGCTCTCTAGGGAGTTACACCTCTTCCACTTGCATGAATAATAATCTGCAATAGTGCAAATGCTGTGAGAGAAACTGTACTGGTGCTTGCACAGATCATAGGTTACTGCTTAATCACTTGCAAACATCCAGCTGGTTAAATAATGGAAACTCTGTAATATTGTAATGACTTGCACTAATAAAAATGAGCAAATGGCAGCCAGCCTGTGGCAGGATAACTCATTGCTGGCCTGAGGCAGGATTTCTAGATTGAGCTGCAGAGATGGAGCTGCAGCAGGCCCTCATTGCTGAAGGTTTTAATGCTTCCCCCGTGGCACTTTGCTGTGAGACACCTCTGGGCACCGTTGCTCACACGTGGCTCACCGAGAACCTCTTGCCCTGTCCTTGTTGCTCCTCTTGCTGACCATATTTCAGCCATTATGTGCTCTTTTTGGCAATCACACCGAAGCACAGCAGAGGCCAGGAATGGCCTCTGAGGAGCGGCTGCTGGCCCCAGGCTAAGACAAACAAGCAGTCAGAAGGGGCTGTGTCATTAGAATTGGATGGAGGAAAAACAGCAGGTGAAAGAAGGGGGTGGAATGACAGATATTTTAATCTCAAGTTATTTGGTGCTACCAGCAATGGCTTCCTGTGCTGGGGTTTTTATTAAAAAAAAGATGTCCTTATCTTGCATGTCCATCCATCTCTCTCATCACCCAGTGTCTAAACTCTGATGGTCTTTAATCCCTTCTGTATATTCTATCTTTCTAGCATTTAATCAAATAAATATAAAAGTTTGGAGCTCTGGAGGTTTAAATTGGCTTTCAGAGGCGAGGAGTCACATCTGAGAAGAAAGAGGGGAGATATTATCTGGTGTTAGTCAAGTGCTGGATTTTTTTGCATTTCCCTGGAAATAGCTGATATCAGGGCAAAGGCTTTGGAGTGGATGTGTCTAGGCCTGACCCTGCCTGGCAATTCTGTTTAATTTTTTTGCATTTTCCAAGTGCAAATAAGATGTTTTAGTGCTCTGTCTTGGAAACCAAGCATGGTCTGTGTTAATCCCCTGTCTTGCACTTGAACAATGAGGGCCAGGGTCCATAAAGTCAGCAGTTAAACCTCTGCTTTAGGGGCATTAAGGGCAGTGTGTCTAACCCTGATCTTCCACGGAAGAGTTTGTGATTGTGGGCAGATTTCACAGGGAGCCTTGGGGTATGTAGGGTTGTGTAAATGAACACCTTGTCACCTCCTGCTCGCCTCTAACTCAGTGTTTCCCCATGAGAAACACTCTGGGCATTTGATACTGAGCTGATCTCAGAAATATCTGTGTCTTCTTCCTTCCTGCCAGATTTTGACATCCCATTCTGTGAGAGGTTTGGGAAAGGTGGGACCTTCCCGAGGCAATACCATCTCTCCCAAAGTCGCAAGGACTACAGCGATGGTAAGGACGTGATGGGGGCTTGGGGAGGGAGGTGAGCTGTCCTTGATGGCTTGTGGCAGTGCCAGGGACTGGAAACACATGGGAAGGAGAGGTTTCTGATAAAGGGAGAGCCACCAAGTGCTTTGGGATTCACTTGTGCATTCAGAAGGGTGTTCTCTGTGAGACCTTGTGGCTCTGCTCTTGGGAAGTGCTGAGCCTGTCCTCTGCTTACACCTCCTGCTTTAATTTAGCCATGGGGATGATTGGCATTTCTCATCCCTGGCAGTATCAACCTTTCTATTCTCCTAAATTGCTTGCTTTTGAGGATGATTTTTGTGACCTTTACAGCAGGTTTCTCACTGAGCCATAGGAAATCCCCAAGCAATTTCAGGATAGCAGTATCTGTTTGCTTCTCTGTTTTAAGCTGGTGAGCTCTGAGCTTTGGGGCCAACTCCATCACCTTTTTCCTGCTCATTCTTTCACTGTATGAGACTGCAAGCAGTGGGAGGCAAAAATTCCCTTGGGAAAAATGTACTGAGGATGTGCAGAGAGCATATTGAGCTTTCCAGAATGAGCTTCATCTCTCACTGCCACCCCTGTGAAAGCAGGTCTAGCCCTGCTGTGTGGTCATTTGCATGTGGACTTAGGGGATGGCAGGGATAATTTTCAATGTAAATCTCTGCTTTTTCAGTGTTTAATTGTGATTAACAACCAACCAACCCCCTGATGTAATTAAACTGTTGCAAACCCCTCTGGAAACATCTACATTAGATGTAATGCCTGCTGTTACCAACTCTTAAATTGAATTTAAAATCTTCACAGGCCTTTACTTCAGTTTCATTGCACTTGCTTTGCTTAATTTGAAGAGGTGAGGATCTGGGCAGTGATGTGAGAAGGTGGTGACAGGTGGATCCAAGCTGGTGTGTGTGTTCTGGCTGTAATTTTACCCCTTTTCCCCTGCAGGCAGGAGGACTTTCCCCAGGAGTTACTTCCCACAGGAGAACCTGTTTCAGCTCGTCCCTTCCAGCAGAACCAAGAGCTTTACTGGGGACAACAAGCTCAGCACCTTGCAGTATGATGAGTACAGGCCCAAGTGTTGGAATAATTTTGAAAAGGGTCTGCAGGCCTTCAGCACCTCCCCTACAAAAGCCAGGAACTGTGAGTGAACCAAAGCCCCGAGTGCCCGAGGTCTCAGCAGAGCTGGGATTTTGCACAAAATTGAGTTATTGTGACCTGCTGAGTTACTGGACATCAGCTAAGCCAGCCATGGGTAAACTTTGATTGCACCTCCACCATGAGGCACACTGCACCAGCTTCTGTGTCATGAGCAAGGTTTAGTACAGCACCCTGTGCCTCAGCTTGCCCTTTGGCTGAGAGCTGTGTGGGGTCAGCTAGTGTTCATCTTGCTGGCTTGCAGGGGATTGCTTGTGTGTTCAACTGTCAGTGTGGGTGTGTCAGCTTCCCAGAAGACTTGGGATGTGGGAGCAAATGCATCCAGAGTTTCTGTTCCTTGGCTGGCATTGCTGTCACCCCAGCACCCAAAGATGGTCTTGCAGGCTCCTCTGCTATTGCAACATTGCCCATGATATAGACTTTTGGGCCTGTTCGTGATGGATAGCATCCTAGAAATGACCAGTGAGATAAAACTCCTCACTGGTCCCTGCCTGGGTTGCTGCTCAGCCATCCTGTATTCTGCTAAATACTCCCACAGCAGAAGGGAAATTCCAATGTTGGCTAAAAGAGGAAAGACTCTTAATGAAATAGGACTTTCCTGGGATTTGTTTCTGCTTTATGCTAAAGCAGACTGGGAGACATTCTCCCCGCACCAATAGCACCAGTAGAGTTAAAACTGGTTTGTCCTGGTGCCCCTGGGAGAGACTCACTGACTGCCCTGTAGGGTCAGGTGGACCCTGATGCTGAAGTCTCCCTGCTGTGCTCTTCTCTCAACCCTCTCCTCTCTCCTGTAGCCCTGCAGGCACCTGTGAACTGGAGGCTGGGGAAGCTGCTGGGAAGAGGAGCTTTTGGGGAAGTTTATCTCTGCTATGATGCTGACACTGGGAGGGAGCTGTCAGTGAAGCAGGTGCCTTTCGACCCTGACAGCCAGGAGACAAGTAAAGTGAGTACAAGGGCAGGGCTGTTCTGCAGCACCCTGGGGAGCTGTGGGCTGAGGGTAGAGGTGTCCATGTCCCTGGGAGCCTGTGTGTGGAGACAGGGTGTTGTTTTCCCTCTCTGGAGTAGTCCTGAATGGCTCGTGGCACCAGTCACAGTGCTCTGGTGACTTCTGTGCCTCCCAGTTCCTTGGTGACATTGGCCTGCTCTGTGTCAGGTATCATTTCCTGCAGGTCTGTCTGATCTTCCTTGGTTTTGTCCTTCTTGTTCCCTTCACCTTCTCCCCATTCTGCTCAGTGACTTTGTTGAAGTCTTTCCAGGAAAACTCCTTAAACACAATTAATGATAACAACAACAATAACAACAATAACAATAGTAATAATAACAAGAAGAAGAAGAAGTAAATCTATCTCAAAGCCAAGCCCTGTCTTTTTCCTTGCCTTTCCCTTAGGGCAGTGCTCCTTATTTCTGAGCCTCATGTGGCCAATGGCTTTGTGGGCAGCTTCACAGCTGCTACAAAAACTGTGCTCAGCATGGAGCAGTATTTCTATCATGTTCCCAAAGACACCATCATTCCCTTTCATCAGGAAGCCTGTGTGGTTTGTTACAGGAGGTGAATGCTTTAGAATGTGAGATTCAGCTGTTGAAGACTCTCCGTCACGACAGGATCGTGCAGTACTACGGATGTCTGCGGGATCCTGAGGAGAAGAAACTGTCCATCTTTGTGGAATACATGCCAGGGGTAAGTGTGGCTCCTGCTAAACGTTGTCCTGAGTGGCAGAAAACAGATTTAGAGTTTCCTGGACTTTGGTGAAATTTGTATCTGTCCAGCTGAGCTGTTTTATGGCTGATGAACCAAACCAAAGCAGTGAATGCATCCCTAATGCTTGGAAGAGCTTAGGATGTGACTCAGGTGTTATGGTGAAGCCTCTCAACAAGCACTGGGTGAAAAACCTTGCAGGCAGGTTTTAGGTTTGAATCCTGGAGCAGTGTGTGTGCATAGTCTGGAATCTGAGCTTGGTGAATGCGGGACATGATCCAGATCCTTCTCCAAACTGTGGCCTGAGCCCATCCTTAAGTATTTACTGCAACTCCCTGCAGGACAGGCTGATAGTACAACTGTCCTCCCACAGCTGTCACCAATTATTTGTGGCTTTCAGCACGTGTGTACTAAAAACAGTGGTATTCACTTAGAGTCTGCTGTTGAGGACAGAGCTTTTTGTGGGCAGCATTATCCTCTTGTGCAGGAGTGGCTGCAGTTTGTGGCTTTGCTGATATAGGATGAAATAGTCATGGGGGAAAAAAGATCAGAATGCTTTGAGGGAGTTTAAGCAGGGGCTGGGGAACGTGCATGGATGAGTTGAGCATCTCTTTGTGTTTGGGAGCTTGTGAATTACATCAGCCATTAGACTGATGGTGTAAAACAACATAATGCTATTTACATTGCTGGAGGATGTGTTCTCCTAAGTCCCTTCTGTCCAGCTGGATTTGTTCCCCAGAGTGTGGAAGAATAAACCCTTGTTTATACAGAGATTTGTAAGGTCAGAAGGGACAATTAAGTCATTTGGTTGCAAATAATTTTAGTAGTTAAGTAAATGTGCTAGAGTCTCTCTGAATGTGTCTTGCATGAGAGTGATCAGGTGGACTTGCAAGCCTCTGAGTCCCTTCCAAGCCCTGTCTTCCCTCTCTCCCTGTGGGCATCTTGCCTTCAGGCCCTTCACAAGGCGTGGACCCAGAGGAGTAAATCCCAGGAATTCCTGCAGTCCCCTTGCAGCTTATTCCACAGCGTGCTGATGTTTATTAGCAGCCAGGAAACCAGCATTTGATGCTGGGGCAGTGTCCAGCAGGGCTGGAAATTCAGTGTTTGTTTTTTTAAATGATAAAGCTGAGCTCTGACCAAATACAGATTGACTTTGCTGCTGCAACAACAGCTTGTCTGACAAAAGCAGCTTGGGGCTCTGGTTTCCAAGGCCGGTGGAAGTGAGGGAGTTCCCAAACCTTGCAGGACAGCAGCTCTACTAAGTTGGGTCTGGCCAAGTTTAAGACAGTCAGCTTGGCAAAATGTTCACAGGGCCAAGTTTGGGTGCACCCTGAGGCTGCCATTCTTTTAATGGCCCTCAGTTAATAAGTGACTCTGTAGTTTCTGTCCTGCCCATAAATTGTTTTTTAAATTATGCTTGGAAAACAGAATGTTCCATTTGACCACAGGCCTCAAAGAATCAGTTCCCTCTTCTTGTTTGATATCCCCTCATCAGGGTGAGGGAGGGCAGGATAAGAAATCTGTTTTGGTTGTGGTAAGGGTATGTAGCCGGCATACAGGTTATATTGAGGGGGTCCTTTGGAGCACCTCAGGTTGCTTCAGCAGTGCTGAGAAAGGAAAAGGAGAAGCCCACCCACAGGATCACCACCGGCCTCAAAAGAAGCCGAAACTGTAGCTGGACAGAGCAAGAGCAGAGATGGGTGGATGTGGAAAAGCTAATACAGTGTGATGGGCTGGCTTGGAGCAGAGCAGCCACTGTTCCCAGAACAGGACTGGCAATCTTGGATCAACCCCAGAGCTGCAGGACAGGCAGAAACAGGATGAGTTTCCCCTCCCACTTCCCAGCTAACCTGAATGCTGGAGGTAGGAGCTGAGTGTGAACCCCAAATCTGCCTCTGGTTCATCCCTGCTAAAACCCAGCTCTGGCACAGTGAGACACATCCATTTCCAAGTGGCCTAAAAATACAGCTAAAACCAAGGGCATCAAGCTGCTGCAGATGATAAATGCAGTCCTGCTCCCTTCTCTCTTTGATCAATACCATCAAACCAGTTTGAGCTCGCATGCCTGGGTCAGAAATTCAAGGACTTGAAAATTATCTGCTCTTGGTGGTCTTGGTGCAGTCTCTTTTGGGGCTGGTTGTCCCTCATGGCTGTGGATGTTCCTTGCTGTGCAAAGTTTTGGGAGGAGGCTTTCAAAGACTCACTCATTGTCTTGACCCTCAAGAACTGGCTCTCTAAACTCCCTGTAAGGAGACTGTAGACAGTGGGAGTTGGTCTTTTCTCGCAGGTAACAAGTGATAGGAAGAGAGGAAATGGCCTCAAGTTGCACCAGTAGAGATTTAGATAGGGTGCTAGGAACAATTTCTTCACTGAAAGGGTTGTCAAGCATCAGAATAGGCTGCCCAGGGAAGGTGGTGAAATCACCATTGTTGGAAATGCTCAGAAGAACACGTGGTTTAAGTGGTGGATCTTGCAGTGCTGGTTGGAATGTATGGTCTCAGAGGCTTTTTCCAACCTTAAGAGTCTATGAATCTAATTAATCGAGTTGATCTTCTCATTTGAGTTGTAATTCCTCGTCAGTTTGGTCCTTCTCAGTGAGCTGTCAATGACCCCCCCTGCAGCCACTAGAGGGGGAAAAAGGTCTGTGGTGTTGGCAGGAGGAAGCTGTGCCAGGCACCAAACCACAGCTTCATCTCCCCAGGGATTGGGGACACGAGGACAAGTCTTTCCTCTGTTCAGCATTTAGTAGATTTCTGCTGTTTCTACAAATAGGGTTTGGGGATTTTTTTGAAGAAGACAGAGTGGTCAGGAAGGTTTAAGAAGTTGCTGTGATGGTTTCTCTGGTCCTTACATTTGGTGTGTGTTGTTTCTTTGCAACAGGGCTCAATAAAGGACCAGCTAAAAGCTTACGGTGCTCTGACCGAGAATGTCACACGGAAGTACACCAGGCAGATCCTGCAGGGAGTCTTCTACCTACACAGCAATATGATTGTCCACAGGGATATTAAAGGTGAGTGGATAATAGAGAGGCTTCTTGCTTGCTTGGGTTTGTTCAGCCCAGCCTTCCCCCGCCCCAGTGCAAATCCTTGTGCACAGCATAGTGCTGGGATCTGCTCTTTGAAGTATTTTTGCCCCTGCCCTTCACCAGATTGAACCATGAAAATCTTGAGCAAGCAGCTGGAACCAAAATCTTGGGCTGTTTTCTCTCTGAAGGGATTATTGCTGACTGCCCTTACACATCTGAGAATCTGGTGTAACATAGCCAAGAAGTGAGAAGGATTTGGAGAGGTCTGATGCTGCTTTCTGCTGTCTGTGGGTGGGCAGGATAATCTGTTGGCCCCCATGCACTGTTCATTTTTGGGAAACCTGCTGAATGAGGGGATGCTGGTGGGAGTCAACCCTCTTGGAGAGCAGCTGCCTTAGGAGAGAAGGATTTGAAATGATGCTGAGTCCAGCCCCACCACAGTCGTTTGGGCTCCCGTTTGGGCTCCCTCCTGCCTGGCTCTTTGCCTGTGCCCTTCCTGCTCTCCTCACTGTAGCCACTTCAGGTTCCTGCTTAATTTCTTGAGGGTCTTGTCTTTGCTTCTCACCCCAGGTGCCAATATTCTGAGAGATTCTGCTGGAAATGTGAAACTCGGAGATTTTGGGGCCAGCAAACGCATCCAGACCATCTGCATGTCTGGGACTGGGATTAAATCTGTCACGGGAACACCATACTGGATGAGCCCAGAGGTTATCAGTGGAGAGGGCTATGGAAGGAAAGCTGATGTGTGGTAAGGAACACAGTAAAAACCCCACCACTGCTACTTAAATCAAACAATCCTTTTGGGGAGCTGTAATGGGAGTAACAGGTATAGCTAGTAGCTGGAAGCAGTGCACAGGATGGAAAATAGGAGATATGTGTTAGGATCAACTGTGCAGATATCCAGAGTAAAACTGTTGCAGCTAAGTTCCCAAAACAGGATCACTCAGAATCACAAGCTGCTTTTGGAAACTCTTGTCTTGTGTGAGTCTCACATCCAGCTCATCCCCATACCTACTTTTTGGTTCTGGAAAGCAGGCTGATAACAAAGCTTGCTAAAACACCTGTTATGTTTTGGTGGCCCTAATTTTGGCTTCGCTAAGCTCAGAGGCTCACGGGATCTTCAGTGGCTTTCCCAAATCTGCTGCTGGATGTTTACACGTGGCTGAGGCACAAAGACAACTGAAATCATTGGCTGCTTGTGAATGTTTTGATGTGTGGAGGATGACAGATGGAACCTGGAGGAGTTGGGATGACACTGCTAATCTTCCCAGTACGAGGAGGAAGCAATGTCTTCCCAGTGTGCTTTCTGTTGGGTGCCCAAGCAAAGACGGTCAACAAAAAATAATCCTTCCAAGAGAACCCTAATTGGGTGGCAAAACCTAGAAAGTCCTTAGCAGGTGTCCATGTACCACACCAGCTGAACTGGCTGATGGGAGGCAAATGTTTAATTTTTAAATTGTTTAGGATCAGTAGGATAGGTTTAACTTTTTTTAGGATTATTCATGAATAGAAGTGGCAGAGTATCTCTGCTGAGACCAGGATTCTTGAGCAAGCCATGGGAAACCTCTCAGGCTCTTTGCTGCTCATCCCGCCTGTTCCTTCTCAGGCACACCTCAGAAATGAAGTTGGATGTAGGCAAACATGTTCCATTCTGGCTCAGCTTCCCTGGGAGCTACATGTCATTGCTGAAATGGTGCTGTCTGAAGCTGTGCATGGGTTTCCCTTCAGGGGATGCTCCAGTGAGCTTTTATGAGACTTAGTATCTGCCAGTTAACTTAGTATCTCCCTGAGCTTTTATGAAATTTAACACCTGCCAGTTAAAGTGGGCAGAAAAGCCACCAGCTTTAAGGCAAGGCTCATGCATCCACTCCAAGCTGAGTGCCAAGGACCTGTGTGACCAGGGAGCTTCAGGGGACCAGGCATTCCAGGGGTATGTGCCCATCTCCCGCAGGTTTGCTCCCTTTAGGCAGGCGCAGTCCCAGATCTGGTTAGACTTGAGCTGCAGTGCCACCGCCCAGCCCCTCACGCTGTGCTCGGCCTTGTTGCAGGAGCGTGGCCTGCACCGTGGTGGAGATGCTAACCGAGAAGCCGCCCTGGGCAGAGTTCGAGGCCATGGCAGCAATTTTTAAAATCGCCACGCAGCCGACCAACCCTCAGCTCCCCGACAACGTCTCCAGCTCCTGCCGCAACTTCCTCAAGCAGATCTTCGTGGAGGAGAAGCGGAGGCCGACGGCCGAGGACCTGCTGAGACACCCTTTTGTCAACTGCGGGCTCTGAGCGCCGGCAGCGGGGCCGGGAAGCGCCGGCGGGAGGTCGGCCCTCAGCGGGGCTGTCCTGACAGTCCCTTCTCGCTCGCTGCTGCCTCGGCCCCGCCGCCTTGTTGGATTTTCAAGCTGCGCTCGGGACTGTGGGGGATTCAGAGCGAGGGATTTCCCGGCCTGTGCTGTGGGTGCTGGACCACGGAACCTCCCTGCTGCCAGCGGTACCGGGGTCGTGCCCCCTCACCAAGTAACTGCTCTCTTGGGGGAAGTGTGGCAAGCGGGAAATGTCCCCCCCGGCAAGCGGGAAATGTCCCCCTGCAAACGGGAAATGTCCCCCTGCAAACGGGAAATGTCCCCCCCGGCAAACGGGAAATGTCCCCCCAGCACGGCGGCGGTGCTGGCGGCATCCCCAGGACCGGTGAGGGAATCGGATGCTCAGTGGCCATCACCACCTTTCGCAGAGGGACAGACAGGGCCTTCAGCCAAGCCGGAGGAGATGATCCTCAGACCACAGAGTCGGGGGGACCCGGGAGTCCCCGTTCACAAGGGGACCGACCCCGCTGGAGCAGCCGGCGGCTCCGGCGGGGCGGCGTTTCACACTGTCCTGTGCCTTACGCGGTTACAATCAAGGAGTGATGCTCGGCTCGGATCTGGTGTGAGGATGCAGCAGCCGTGTTGACTTTGCCTTGGCTCGTGTGCGTGTGTGTGTGTGTGCATGTATGAGTCTGGGAAGCAGGGGGTCTTCTCGGGGTGCAGGAGGTCTCTGCCGGGTACACCCGCGGACGGATGCCCGGGACCCCTGCCGTGGGCTGAGGGATGGGTAAGTGATGGTGGTGATGGTAAAAAGCAGGGCTGAGCAGCAGCCAGATGGTGCTGGGAGCCATCAGGATTCAGGTGGGAGCTGAAGGGAATCTCGGCAAGGAGGGCTCTGCTCACAGCCACAGTTCTGCTGAGCCGTGCCCGTGCTGCTGCGCTGGAGGGATGCCATCGTGTTCTGGAAGTGGAGCTGCAGGGAGAGCCCAGTGGATCGCTGTAAAACCCAAGAGAGTGCCTAAAAGTAGGCAGAGAGGACTGTGAATCTTGGTGTATCCTCCTCTGGGCACCTCCTCCTCTGTGCCTTGTGGGCCATCCCCAGGTACAGGGAAGGGGAGCATCACTTCCATGGTAGTGCCCAAGGGAGCAGCTGCAGGATAATGGAGTTCCAGACTGGGAAGGTGGAGCTGCAGCAGGGGAGGGCAGCTGGAAGCAGATTCCTTCCCTCAGTAGGTTTAAAGTTGTATGAGAAAATGGGCCAGTCAAAAGCAGAGCTGGACTACAGCCTCTGACCAGCTCTGCCCTGCTGGAAAACCTGGGCAGGAAGCACGCACAGAGTCCCTGGAAGCTAGTTAATTAATTGGTCAGTGAGATCGTGGGGAGTTTGGGATGGATTAATTGCACCTTCCCACCTCCCCCTTCTCTGCTGCATTAGCTGTTTTCACCCACTCAGCAAAGGGTCCAAAAAACAGTTACCAGGAGGCTCCGTCCTCAGGCCAGTGTGTCAGATACAGGCTTATTTTAATGCTGGTTTTCAGCGAAAATGAAAAGGGTTGCTTAGACTTAAGAGGAAAGTGACAAATTAGTTGTTTGTGTGAACACATCCTTGAATTCTTCCATGTGGGAGAGATCAAGACTTTGCATCACTGGTGTGGTGGTGAGAGCATGTCCATTTCCTCAGCTCTGAACGGAGAAGCAAGATTTAGGAGGCTGCCCAGTGTAGCTGTGGATGTCCCATTTCTGGAAACATTCAGGGTCAGGGTTGGAGCAACCTGGTCTAGTGAAAAAATGTCCCTGCCCCATGGCAAGGGGTTGGAATGAGATGAGCTCTAAGGTCCCTTCCAACCCAAACCATTCAAAGATTTCATGGTTTTAAGAATTATTTAAATTAAAAAAAAAAAAAAACAAAAAACCAAACACTGACTATTAGGGCAAATTAAAAGAATACCTAAAAGAATTCCCTATAAATCTCTCTGAAAGCTACTGAGATAATTTATTCCAGACCAGGTTCCAGGGAAGCTGTGGAGCAATGCTGGAGCAGCACTGGGGCTTGTGTCAGTCAGCCATGGTGGTGATGGGCAGCTCCCCATGGGGAGGAGGAAAAGTCTCCTTTTGCTGAGGGGGATGAAGAATTTTATTCTGTGAATAGGACCAAATCCATCAGTCTGGTCAGTAATATGGGATGGATGGAAACAAACACAAGGGAAAAAAAAAAAATCAGCGTTGTCTGGGAATGGGTTTGGCAGAAGAGGGTAACAAAGTGTGTGTTCACCAAAGCTAAAAAAAAAAAAAAATCAAAACCATTTTTAAGCTGTTTCTCTTCTTTCATTAAATCTGTTTGATTTGGGTTTTCTCAGCCCTTCAGTGGTGGGAGGGTGCTTCCCTTCTTTCCAAAGATTTGAGAGCCAAAGGGGGGCTCCTGGCTGCCCCAAAATGCTCCCAGGGCCCTCAAACCACCTAAATCCTCCCGTGGATGGATGTGGTGAGTGTGAGTGTGAGTGTGAGACACTCCTCAGGTGCCTTTGCCTTTCTGGTTTGTAAAACCCTTGCAGTGTTCTGATGTACAGAATGGAACTAGGAAAAGCAAATGGAATTATTCTACCATGTAAAGTCATTTTCTGTTTGTTTGGTTTGGTTTTATTTTATTTTGCCCGTAGCGGGCCCTGCGGCTTTCCCCGTGGAGAAATTCATTCCTTTTGAGGGGTGGGCTGGGCAGGACGTGGGAACAGACTGGCCAGGAGAGGTGGCATCACCATCCCTGGAAGTGTGGATGTGGTTTGGTGATGAACATGGTTGGATTTGATCATCTTGGAGGTCTTTTCTAACATTAATGATTCATGAGCCTGCACTCCTACTGCCTGTGCCCTGCTCACAGGGACAGCCCTTTCCCCACAGGGCAGGTCCCAGCATGGGTGGGGGGCACAGGGGGCATTGGTGTGACCATCCCGGGGGCAGTGACAAAGAGTTGGTGGTTCCTGGGTTTTTCTGGAGCAGGTGGATCTGTGCAGCCTCTCTGAGCCGATGGTCCTGCGTGTCCCTTTGTCCTGACGTTCCACCTTGGACTCCCAATGCGCAGGATTTCGTGCTTCTGAACTTAATTTTCATTTATTTTAATTAATTTATTTTTATTTTAACATTTTGAGTATTTTTATTTCTATTTCATCTTAATTTTCCCACTCCTCCCCTCATTCCCTCATTTTCTCTGCCCTGTTCCTTTTCCCGCCTTTTTTTCCCCGTTCTTCCTTTTTTCTCCTTTTTTCTCCTTTTTTCTCCTTTTTTCTCCTTTTTTCTCCTTTTTTCTCCTTTTTTCTCCTTTTTTCTCCTTTTTCCTCCTTTTTCCTCCTTTTTCCTCCTTTTTCCTCTCTTCTTTCCCTTTTTTTCCCCTCCTCTTTCCCTTTATTCCCCCTTTTTATTTTTTTCCCTTGGTCCGTTCGCTTCGCGGACGGAGCGCGGTTTGCCCCGGGGGCGGCGCCATGCAAATGAAGTGGGCGTGGAAATTCAAATGAGCAGGGTGCTTGCCCCGCTCTCCTATATGCAAATGAGGGGGCGGGCTCATGGAAAAGAGCAATCCGCTCCCGTGACAAGATGGCGGCGGCGGCGCGGCGGGCGCAGCTGGTGCTGGGGCACTTGGCCGGGGCCGCGCCGGGCCCGGGGGCCGCCCCCAGGGCCGTGCCCTGCTCCGGAGGCCCCCCGCGGGCCAGCAGCCCCGACGATGTGGTGGTGGTGCACGGCCGCAGGACCGCCATCGGCCGCGCCCGCCGCGGCGGCTTCAAGGTACGGCCCGGGGGATCCTGCCCGCCGGGTCCCCACAGGTGCTTGGCATCCCCGTTGGGAAAGGGGTTCCCCTGTCTTCGCCTCCCCTCCTTGCAGGCCTGGGTGCTGGACCCCTGCTTGACCCCCGGACACCGCTGCTGTGCTCTGGAAGAGTCTAAATCTGTGTGATGGTTTTAATGCTGGGGGTGGCAGCGCCAGTGGCATCCCCCGAAGGAGTCGGGCGTTGTGTCCCCAGCTCCCCTGGCAGCCCGGGGAGCGATCTCAGTCCGCTGTCACCTGCCCTGCCACACGAGCAGCCGCCGTGTCCCCCACCTGCGCAGCTTGGCACGGACCTGCCGCCCTCTGGAACCTGCTTTTCCTTGGGTGACATCCACAGAGTCCTGGGAAAGAACACGGTGCCAGGCTGTGACCCCAAAGGGTGCTCGTTCCTTGTCATCCTTCCAGACAGGTCTCCTCATGCTGGCTGCTCCCCACCGGCTGAGGGGTCACCCCTGCTTCTTTCACAAAACAAATGGAGAGGCTCCATTTGCTGGCTCTTGTCACATAAATCTCTGTAGTTGTGTGATTTTGAAGGCTTTGCAGAGCATGTTCCTATAAATCTAAGGAAGGTGAGAAAGCAGCCTGTGTGATGTGGTGCCTGAAGGAAACCTGGGGTAAAAGCAAGCAAATAATTCTGCTGTGGTAGGAAAACAGCAACCACCGTGAGCTGAGAAATGGAGTAAAGCTGCCTTAGCACCACTGGCCAGCCTCTGAAGTGGTCTGAGGCTGAACTGGTGACAGGGCACTTACTGGTGTTCACTGGCGGTGCTGATCCCCTGTGCATTTTAGGACACAACACCTGATGAGCTGCTGGCTGCTGTGATGACAGCTGTCCTTCAGGATGTCAACCTCCGTCCTGAGGTGCTGGGAGACATCTGTGTGGGTGAGTGACAGCCTCTGCCTGGTGAAACTCCTGGTCTGGGCAGTTCTGTGGGAGAGGCTCTCCGTGTGGGATACTCACAACTCTCATGGGGCTGGGCTAGTGTGTAGCATAAGGTTTTCATGCCTGTCCTGTTGGTGGTGGGGCTCTGATCTGGTGATAGGAACATCCCTTCAGTGCCTGTGGGGGGAGTGCAGCCAATTGACTGGAATTGTGTCTTTGCACTCAGGGAATGTGCTGCAGCCTGGAGCTGGTGCCTTGATTGCAAGAGTTGCACAGTTTCTAAGGTAAGCTCTCAGCCAGACTCAGGTTCCTCCTCTCCTCATTGAGCCATGGAGTAGCTCAGGGTCAGAGATTGCAGTGAGGTCAGAGATTGCACTCCCAGGAATTACAACAAATCACCTTCTGCCTAGAAACTGGACTTTGATCGAGCTCTGAGAACGCTGATGGCACAGAGACAGGGAGGCAGATGAAGCTGTTTGATCTGTTTGTGCTGCCTGTGTTGGGCTTCTGAGAGGGACATGGTGTTCTGTGCTCCCAGCTGCACTCTCTGAGACTGCACCTCTCTCTGCTGTGTCTGGTCCCCAAACCATGGATGGGCTCAGGTTTTTCTGTCATTGCTCAGTGCTGGTCAGTGGCTCCTACTGAGCTGGATCCCAGATGCCAGATATTTCAATTAGTTTCTGTTGCCATTGTTTTCTTCAATCACTGCGTTACCGCTTTAGAGGGGTGCAGGCACAGCCTGCCATAGTTTATGAATATTACAGAACTTTTCAGGGTTTCTGGCCTGGGTCAGAGCTCAGGATCTCCAGGGCAGGGCCTTGCTTACAGAGCACCTTCTGAAGACAGATCCATGGGGAAACAGCACTTGGAACCACTTGCAAATGAAGTGAAGAAATTATCTTTGAACTTTGCTTTCCCTTGGTGCAGGACCCAATAGATCAAGCACTGGATAAAGGGATCTGCCTGGAACTTGAGGGTTAAAGTTTAATCAGGTGGATTAATGCACTCTTTAGAGCTTTGGGTTGTTGTTATTGGTTTTTATCACTGAGTCTTTGCCACCATTCCCTTGTTTTGCAGTGGCATTCCAGAGACGGTGCCGTGCTCCAGTGTGAACAGGCAGTGCTCCTCCGGGCTGCAGGCCATTATCAACATAGCTGGTAGGTTTTGTGGGCACTGGCATCAGACTCAGTCCACCAGAGCCTGTCCCATCCCAAGGGCTCAATGCTCCTGTCCTCCAGTCTCTGAGCAGTAAAACAGTGATAATGTCTTGTGCTGTAGGGAATTTGCAGTATGGTGTTAGCTAAATACTTTCGTGTCCTTGAGTGGCCGAGTTTATCCCTAGAGAAATTACTTGGTTTTCTGGGGATGAGTTCCACCATCACCTCCATATCAGGCAGCTTCCAGAAGGGTCCTTCCAGTTCTCTCTGGCCTCATGGTAGCCTTCAGCCCCATCAGCTCCTTGGCCTGGTCTCTGGCAGGCAGGAGGGTGAGGAAATGCCCATTTGGCTGTTCTGGGTGCTCAGGTGTTTGGAAGCTGCAGCTGGGCTGGAAATGCTTTTGCTCCTGATGACAGTAAGAACATTTATGCACTGCTGTTACAGGTGGCATCCGAAATGGATCGTATGACATTGGCTTGGCCTGTGGGTAAGGAAGTATTTTCATAGTGCTTGCTTAGGCTTCCTGAAGGTAACACTGTCCCTGTGCAATGGCCTGCTAAAAAATGACCTTTTTAGCTAGTCTGCAATTAACTAGCCTCTTGAAAGACCAGCAGCTCTCTTGGATGAAGAAATTAATATCCTATGTGTGCTAATGAGTGTTCTGCAGCCTTACAGGTTCTGTTCTGTGCTGGACAGATGAGCTGTTCTGTGCTTCAGTCCTAACATCACAAGCAATGCTTATTTTTTGAAGGATTATGTAAACATTAGGTTGGTTTTGGGGAAATACTAGTGACCACATACACATTGACTTCTGAAGAAGGAGTGAAGAAAAACTATTAATCCTGAGGCAAAAATACTGGGTTTCTCTTTCTTATCTCTTGATTAATCTTTCATTAATTGTTACTGCACACAGTAATGTCCACCAAGATGTTGTGCTTAAAGGGACTGATGGCCTTTGCACCCTTGGGTGTGTCAGACACTGGGTTTTGCTGTGGGAAGCTGTCTGGCCTCTGATCTGCAGAAGACATACAATCCATAAGTTACAAATAGCTTTTGGGAGCTGAGTTTATCCCAAGTCTTAGTTTTTGTGAGTGGAGAAACCCTGGATTCAAGCATAAAAGACAGTAGCTGGGGTTTCACTTACTAAAAACCCAGTCCTGTGCCTTCTTTCAGGAGCAGATGCAGCTGAAGTCAATTATGGTGTCCCATCTTAGAGCTAGTTTAAATTGCTGATAGCACTTAATACAAGCTGCCTTACTTTCTGCTTGTCTTTCATTTTCCAGGAGTAGTTTCTTTGTTATTTATTCTTCATAAAGGTACTTGTGTGGTGCAGAGTAGAATTCAAACCCTCTTCCCACTGTAGGCTTCAAAATCTAGATTGACCTTGCAAAAGCTCACGAGTCTTAACTGATGGCTTTGTATTACGGCAGTAAATTTGAGTATCTTCAATGTGTTAATTCATCTGTGGGTCAAAGATTGCACCCTGTGGGATCTATGTCTGAAATTCTTTGTAGTGTGAAACACAAATGGTGCAACTCACTGAAATCTCTTTGCCATGGTTTGCTCAATACTTCTTTTTCTACTGCCAACCTGTTCTTAAGATGTGAGTGGTATTTTTATGTCTGTTGGCAGTCTGACTGAAAACTCCAGCCCTTGAACCTCATTATGTTTGAGGACAAATGTGCCAGAATCATAGCAATTCCTTCCTAGCTGTGGAAGCACAAGAAATTAACTGCTGACATTGGTATCCTGTTCTAGTGAAGCAAGAACCAGTTGAATCTCACAATCTGTTTTCATTTCATGAGAATTCTTAAATTGATGATTGAAGAGATTCTGCTTCAGCCAGTTCCTAATTAGCAGCTGTGTTTCTGTGGGATAATGGGAAAGCATGTTGTCAGGATACTGAGTTTTGATCAGTCTTAATGGAGCAATTCAAATTTTTCTTGTATTTAGAGTGGAAACAATGTCCCTCAGAAGTGCAAATAACCCTGGTGATATCAGTTCCAACATGATGGATAACCCCAAAGCTCGAGATTGCCTTATTCCTATGGGGTAAGTGTTTCCCCTTCCCACAGTTTCAGGGTTTTATAGATGCTCTGTCTCCTCAGTGACCACAGTTACAAATCAGCCTGAACCTGGTGAGCTTGGAGCTGTGCGTGTTGGCATCCTTGGCTGTGGTGGAAGATTAATGACATGAAATGGGTAGAAATCACTAACTCTGATCAAAGATTTTCTTGTCTTAAGATCAGTGGGTTGTTGAGCAAGGAGAACAGATTTGAACTTTGTTCTGGTCCTAGATTTGATTCAGGATTAGTTTATGCCAGTATTTCTGAGTTGAGAGGACAGCAGTTGGTTTTCAAACTAAAGCCATTGCTTATACCTCATGTGATCTTAGTAGAAGCCAGTGCAGCTGCATTAGATGTGTTCTTGGAATAACTCTGTGATGTTTTTTTTTCCCCAGCATAACCTCAGAAAATGTGGCAGAGAAGTTTGGAGTTTCCCGGAAGAAGCAAGATGCCTTTGCCTTGGCTTCCCAACAAAAGTAAATGCTGTTTTTGTTAGTCTTTTGGGGTTTTTTAACCTTTTAGTTAAGAAATAAGAACAGCTAGAAAACACACTGCTACGTCCTGGTGAAGTGCAGCCTTTGTGTTGCCTTCCAGTCCTTAATAGTGAGGCAGGAAGCCTGAGGGGGTCCAACTGAAATTCAGTGCCTGTGCAGGGTTGTGTGTGATGGAGGAACTGGAGTCCAGAGCTGTGCTGGGATTGTGGGACTGATCTCACACAAGTATCACTGGGCACACGGACTCGTGAGTGAACAGTGAGTGCCCTGCTTGTTCCAGCATCCAAAGGTCCCTGCCCATGGCAGTGGGGGTGGAACTGGATGATCTTTAAGGTCCCTTCCAACCCAAACCGTTCTGTGTTTCTGTGACAGAACCTCAGGGAGGTTTCTGGAACGAGTGCCTGGTGAGGTATTTTCATAGTGGCTTTGGCTCAGGATCACTGGAACCTGAATGTGGGAGCAGCAGCAGGAGGAGCCTTTCCCATGAGGGAATAGTTGAGTGTGGCTGTTGGTAGAGAACTGCTGAGCTTGTGAGAAGAGTGGCTTGTCCTCACTGCAGGTGTTTGGCTCTGAGTGAGTCCACTCCTACCTCTGATCACCTTCCTCTGGGTTAAATCACTGCCAAAATCAACTGACCCTGGAATCCATGGGGCTGTGCTGCCAGAGCAGTGGCAGGTGATAGGGTAAAGTTCCTGCCATCAAAGAGTTAAACTTGCTTTCAGAGCTCTGTTTAAGCATCAGCCTGGTCCAATTATTTATCTAACACAGGAAGCCACTGCACAGGGTAGTTAACCTTTAAATTCTGGCCCTGCTGCTCAGGGAACTTGGCATGGCAGCCTTTCTCACTGCCATGGAGCTGATAACCAAAAGGGTATGTGAATGTGATCCTCCTGCTCACATGAGGCAAGGGGTGACTTTCTGGCCTTGGTCTCAGGACATCTGTGCAGTTACTGACCTGTTCTTCAGCACTTTGCTCCAATTCTCAGTTATCTGGGAGCATTGAATATTTTCATTTTTTATGAGTAAAAGTGCAAAGTGATGAAGAGGTAAAACAAGCTTTTAGTCTCCAATTTGTATTCTCTGTGAAGGATTTACCTCTGGAAGGTAAATCTAAATAAGCTGTGCTTTGAAAGGTTTTAAATTACCTTGCTGATAGGAAAGATTAAATATACGTGGCTTGACTAATTCTGGTTTAGTTAATTGTATTCTGCCTAGTCATGACAGTTGTTGACTGCTGCTAGTTCAAGGGTTCATTTATTCTCTTACAATTGTGATGTGGCTGTACCCCTGAAAAAAATAAAACTTCATGTTGGGGGCTGGTGGTGGTCAGTCAGGCACAGAGGTGTTGATGGGAACAGAATGGGGATATTGCTCTGAAATGAGTGATCCTGTGACCCAGATTTGGGGACAATGCCCATAATGTTGATGTAGAGGTAAAAAGTTTGTCTTTCCATGAATGAAAGTAAGGATGTGCCTGTTGTCTTGACCACCACTCAGTGATGATGTACCAAATCCCACCGTAGTTCATTCTCTGACTGCTTTCCTTCTCTTTAGTTCTCCTGCACTTCATCTCCAAAACATTTTAACCTTTCATATTCTTTTTTTTTTTTTACCAGAGCAGCAAAAGCTCAGCAGATGGGACTGTTTAAAACAGAGATTGTTCCAGTTAAGACCACTGTTGCAGATAATGAGGGCAACAAAAAAACAATCACTGTGCACGAAGACGAAGGGATCAGGCCCTCCACAACACTGGAAGGCTTGGCAAAGCTGAAACCTGCCTTCAAAGAGGATGGGAGCACTACAGCAGGTCAGCTGAGCTGTTACATTTGTGCTGTTCTTCTGGTTTACCTGCCTTTACTAGAACAAAAAGCATGTTAATAGGTCTCTTCCAACAGGGAATGCCAGCCAGGTCAGCGATGGAGCAGCTGCTGTTCTCCTGGCAAAACGCTCCAAGGCAGCACAGCTGGGACTACCAGTGCTGGGGGTGCTGAGGTCCTTTGCTGTGGTGGGGGTCCCACCTGATGTGATGGGCATAGGGCCAGCCTATGCCATCCCTGTTGCTGTGGAAAAGGCAGGTGAGAACCATCTGGCATTCAGGCAAAGTAGACCAGACTCCTTGGAATGAGATTTAAGGTTATATTATTCAAGCTTGTGCAGCTGTTTGCCCCAGGAACAGTGAAGATAAATCTGAAACCTTAAAAGAGGTCCTTCCTCAGATTGTTGCAATGCTTTTGCCTTGTACTGGTGTGTAAATTGTCATTCACTCACCTTTGAGAAGCTCAGGAGTAAATCCCTGCACAGACTCAACAAGAGCTGACATGTGGCAAGTGATTCAGTGTTCACTTAGTGCTGTTTTCTCTTCTTTATTATGGCCAATGTGTAGGGTGATTTTGTGTTTGGTTTTTGATGGATTCTTCTCTTTACAATTTTGTCATATTACTTAGGTTTTTACCACACTTACTGGATTAAACAGCTTTTGTAGCTGATGAGCTGATTTAGCCTGGCCTGGCTGCAGCCCCATGCCCACCTGTAGCTTTATCTTCCACTCTCCAAACACCCTTCAGTCCTTAATCCCTGTGCAGAGAAATCACACTTAATCTGAGGAAACATGGCAGATTCAGTGACACAATGCCATAAACTGTGATGTTTTGCAGTCTTTGCTCTGCTGTAGATAAACTTGTTCAAGTGTAGATACCCCACATGGAGGTGAGGTTCCTCTTTCTTAGATGGAGTAGAACTGGAATTCAGAGAGGGAGGCTGTCAGGCAATTACTCTCTTTGATATAAGAGGCAAAAATAGCTCCTTTTAACTCCTGACTTTTCTGGCCCATAGGTCTGACTCTGAATGACATTGATATATATGAAATTAATGAAGCCTTTGCAAGCCAGGTGAGTGAGCATCATGTTTGTGTTGCTGCATTGCTTGGCAACTGAGTGTTTTTCAGCTCGGTCTCCAGGTTAAGATTTTCAACTTGTTCCACATATTACATCTTCAGCCAAATGTTAATAACATGTGCAGACTATTTTCCTTTTCCTTCAAATAAAAATGACCAGGACATTGCTTATACAGCTTAATATTAGAAAAAAAAAAAGTCCACTAAGAATTGGCTATTGTGCTCTCATACCAACTTGCAACATCTGTTTCACCAGGGCTGTGATTTATTGTCAGGTTGTCTGAATGTGTGTGGGCTCAGTTTGAGATGAAGTGGACAGTTTTAACTCACTTCTCTGCCTTGGATCAGTTCCACTCCTTTCCCCTGAGAACGATGGGGTCAGGCCTCTGACCTGCAGCAGGAGAGCTGAGAACTGAGACAAGAGCATCCATGAAATCATTCCCTGTGTCTTTGCAGGCTGTGTACTGTGTTGAAAAGCTGGGCATTCCCATGGAGAAGGTGAACCCCCTGGGAGGAGCCATAGCACTGGGACACCCCCTGGGCTGTACCGGTGCTCGGCAGGTCGTCACTTTGCTCAATGAACTGAAGCGCAGAGGGAAGAGGTGAGTGCTGAGCATCAGCACTGGCCTCACACCTTCTGGCTGTGCAGCTCCCACAGGCTCAGGGGTCCCCAGTTTGGGTTAAGCTTCCTCCATCCCTTGGATGAGGTAATTTTCCCTTTGGGTTAAGCTTTCTCCATCCCATGGATGGCTTTGAACCTGCATTAGCTGGGGCTCTCCTAGTGAAACAGGAGAGCAGCAGAATTTATTGTATTCTTTATTTGTTGTATTCTTTATTTTTATTTTTTTTTCTCCTAAATGATATAAATCTGAGCTGCCTTTTTCCTTAATTCCACATGGTCTTTGTTTCAGAGCATATGGAGTCGTGTCCATGTGCATTGGAACTGGCATGGGCGCCGCAGCCGTGTTCGAGTACCCGGGGAAGTGAAGTGAGCTCCAGTGCTGACACAACAACACCACAGCTCCCTCTCTGCCTTCCCTAGGCATAGCAAGTGATTTCCACTGAAATCAAGTGGGTTCTGGGATTTGTTACTAGATCTACAAATTTTAGGCAGAAATTGTGAAGTAGAATTAATGGTGCAGTTCTGCGAAGAAGGCGAGGAAATGCAAAACTGGCACATGGCTTCCTGCCATAACAGATTAGCTCAGCTGAAATTCAACTACAGCCCCATGTGTGGTGATTATGAATTAATATTTTTAATTTAATTGATCTCTTTACTCTGTGAATATTACCAGAGGGAAATAGTTCATGGGACAGTATTTTTGTATGACAAATTGGCAAAAAGAGTCACTCAAAATGAAGCCATCAGTCCACGTGAAAAGACTTTTCCAGCATTTCCTTAAAAGGTTTCACCATTTGTAAGAAGTTTAAAAGAGCTTGTTTTGAAGCAAAGACTTGACATCCTTGCCTTTATGACTGCATCTGTCCTAGCCCAATCTGAAGTTGTCTGTGTCTTAAATTGTCCCTATACTGGAGGATGGGCTGTAGCTCCCTGCTGGTGGAGCTGCTCTGAAGCCTCCAATGGGGGAAAGTGGAAGGACTGGAACATAATTTCTACAGGAAATGCCTGCATGGAAAGGTTCTCTTGAATGGCTAGAAGCCAGGATTTGGATGTGGCCATTCCTTCTTCTACATGTGTGAGTGTCAGTTTGTGTGACTCCAAGGACAATCTTATGCTTAATCATATTTACTTACCTAACACAAAGCAAATTGCAGCATTACATTTACTGCAAGCACTACATGAATATCAGTGACAGCTCAGTCCTTCAGTGTACTAATACAAGCATGTTCTGTCTTGTGTCTTTTGTCATCCCTTATTTCTTTTCTTGTCTGAACAGGAAGATCACTGAAACTCAGCTTGAAAAAGAAATTCACTCATTGCTGCTTTGAATTTGTAACAAACTGAAGTACTTTGTCCTGACTTTTGTTTTTGCACTTAATAATACAATTGGGTTCTTGCAATACATTTGTTTCCTTTTTATGATGAATTTTAGTTGAAGGTCATGATGAGTTATAGCTCTTGTTATTTTCACAATCCCATGCTGTAGCCTGTCTCACCCAGCAATCTAAGGCCCTGTCTTAGAGCCAAAAAACTGAATTATTTAGAGGGGATAATGAGCCATTTACAAAAGCCTTTTATTTAATGGAAGTGGAAAATTTAACAGATTCAGAAGTGGGAATTCCAGTGACCTTTAGCTGAAATAATACTAAAATAGTTTAAAGAGAAGTGAGAGTAAATGGGAACCATGTGGGGGGAAAGAATGAAAGGGAAGAAGGGTTTCTCCCTCTGTTGCTGAAGGGGGTGTTCTCAAGGCCCAAGCATGATGAAACACATAGGTTGGTAATTTTCCAAGGAGACCAAGGAGAGTTCTCTCTTCCCCTTTTAATGTAAGGCACTGAGAAAACAGCATGGGAAATGCTGGCCTATTCACCAACTCTTGTTTTATTATGTGTCAATGTCCATTTTAATGTCAAACAAATAAATGAGGCAAAACAAAATTTATTTTAAGGTATGAATAGTCTTTAGCTGTGATTCAAAGCATGTTGGGCTCTGCAGAGGGCTTTGGCCTGACTTACACAGGTGCTTTGCAATATAAAACTTTGTTCTGTGCCTAAAGCTAAGCTTACCACAGCAATAAAAGTAACAGTACAGAGTGTGATTACGACTGGTTAAGGTATCATTTCTTTCCACATAACCTAAATTATTTTCATTCTGCTAAAATTCCAGTCCCCACTAAAAACAACAGAAGCGGATGAAAATACAGGCTCAGCTGCTGGCACACCTGCATCCAACCTGTTACCTTGACATTTGTCCCACATTGTCCTGCTTAAGGCACCTTCTCATGGTGCACTCCTCGCCCTCTGAGGTGCAGCTTGCAAGGCTTCTCTTCCAGCATTCCAGAAATGGTCACAATAGCTTCATAGTCAGTGTTGCTCCTAAAATGCACAGCAAAAAGTTCAGTTGCAGCTACGTGCAGTTGTGTGTTTAGGGATGAGAGGAAAAGGGGAGAATGGTGTTCTAAGAATGCTCCAAGTCACAAGCACAGGTCACTAATGTTAGTGCCAAGTCCACAGGGCTGTGTTCCACAGGTACAATACATGGTGTTTGAAAAGGATGTTCAGGTCTGTGCCTGAAGACATTGGATTCATGTTTGAAAGAATGAGAATATCATCCTACTTGTGAAATTCTGGTTCAGGTGAGTAAATGAAATGAAGCTCTGCTGGGAGCAAACACCTGCACTGCCTTGATGTGAAAACTCCTCACTTTGACAAAGTTTGAAGGGAAAAGTTTCTGTCACTCCCCTAAGACAAGGGGCAGTCAGTGGAGCCCAAATTGTAAATTAACATCAAAAAGGTTGCAAAAACTAGTTTTGCACCAAGTTGAAGAGCATTATCTGCCCAAGGCTAATGCCACTCAGTTCTCCTGAGACTGTTCCTGTGAAGGACTTCTGTGTCCAAGTGCCAGCTGTTGTAAGGGCCTGAGGCAAATGCCTGTTCTACCAGTCTGTTTTTTCCTTCTCATAAAACAATTCCTCTGCAGAAAGACCACTGATTTGTGGAGGTGAATTATTAAAATCACTTCACACCTTGCATATAATTATCTCCTACTGCCACATTGATCCCACACTCTGCTGTGTTGGGAATTCTTCCTGTGGAGCCCAACAGATAAGCTGGTTGCTACACAGCAACATCTTTGCTTTGTGGTATTTCCAGGCATTTTCAGCCGTGCTGATTAGTGCATTTGTCAGACAAAAAGAAGTGCTTCAGGCATATTCAGCAGAATTCCAGAAAAATTTAGGCATTCAGGAGCCTGGGGAGGCTTCTGGACCACCATGCTCCTCTAAGTAGGAACAGTTTAGTGCAGCTGCTCAAAGCTCCATCCCACTGCAGTATCAGTGGCTCCAGTGATGGAAATCACTGGATTGTGTTCCAAGGAGATGGGAGTTATGGCAATAACTCACCTACAGTTTGCTTGAAAGTTCCCTGTCAGCAGTTTTCAGAGCTCACTGAAATCACTAGGATAGACTTATTTTAACTTGCTGCCACCATGTCATAACCTCCAAAAATACTTTGCAGTGGAATTTATATATTTTTTTACATTAGCTGTATTTCCCTAATCAGAACAAAGAAATTAAAGTCTTTGGGTCATCACAGAATCATGGAATGTTGTGGGTTGGAGGACACAGCAAACTTCATCTTGTTCCAAGCCCCTGCCCTGGCAGGAAAACGTTCCACTAGAACAGCTTGCTCAAAGCCTCACCCAGCCTGGCCTTAAACAATTCCAGAGATGGGGCAGCCACAGCTTCTCCAGGAAACCTGTGCCAGGGCCTCACCACCCTCACAGTGCAAAAGTTCTTTCTAATCTAACTCTGCCCTCTAGCCATGTGAAGCCATTCCCCCTTTCCCATCAGTCCAGGCCTTTGTCCCAAGTCCCTCTCCAGCTCTCCTGGAGCCCCTTTAGGCACTGGAAGGGGCTCTGAGGCTCCCCAGAGCCTTCTCTTTAGGCTGAACAACCCCAGCTCTCTGTGAACAGCACAATTTCAGTCCTGTTAACTGTACCTTGCAGCAAAGCTGATCTGCAGAATCTCTCTGGTAGGTGCCTCCCCTTCACGTGCCTCCAAAATGCCTTTAGTTGGGAAGATGGAAAATACTTGCATGGCCTTAGGGCTTTTCTGTTCATCTGCAGTGGAAGGGGCAAATGTCAAACAAAGGCATACAACACCCTCTGTGTAACTGTGTACTGCAAGCAGCACTCACAGCAATGCACCTCTTTGCTGAGCAACTAATCCATCATGTCTCACACTGTCAGAGGGTTTCTGTGCATGTGCCCAGACTCTGTTTTCATCTTCTAATCAAGGGCAGTGATCAGTGGTCTCCACACTGAAATAATAAGGCCCTGATCTTCTTTCCTCTGGAGCCCATCTATTATTAACAGCATTAGGCTCATCCTCAAACTGAACCCATGAGGAGCTGCTGCTTCTTACTGCCTCTCAGGACTAGTTTATAAATGAGCAGAGCACGTCCAAGAATTGTGAGGGCCGAGACTCAATCTTTTGGTTAGATGTGGAGTAACTGCTGAAATCAGTAGTGGTACAATCATATCAAAAAAGGGAGGGGAAAGATAGAAGGGGAAAAGCCCACATAAGTGAGAACAAAAGCAGACCATGTTTGCACCTAGGATCATCACATACTGCCCCTATATTGAGTGAGTGCATGCAGTCCTCGTGAAACTCTGTAACAAGGAAATCAATTGCAAAACCAGAATACCCAGCAAAGCAGTCCAGTAGCTTCTGCAGCCACTCCTGTTATACAGGAAGACATGTTCTGTCTTGGTCTGTGCAACAAAGCAGGTCTGGAAATCAATCCTGTCACAGGAGAGCTCCAGGACTGGAACAGTGAGGTAGGCAGTCAATGGGACCAGCTGCAAAACAGGGGAAAGGGAAAAGACAATAAAACCCACCTCATTTTTATAGAGCTTTAGTAATTCCTGCTCTATCTGGATCATTCTTAACCCCAACCACTGAATCAAGAATTTTTGTAGTGATCTTTCACAATAGAGTCAATTCCCATTCTACAGCCTTGAGTGAATTAAGTTGTTGCTTGTGTGTTACTTTTTTGGGACAGGTTTTCAAAGCAGACACTGTGGTCTTAATGAAGGAACATGGAGTGAACAGTCTCATTTGTTTTTAGGGTTTTCTGTGGAACTGCAGACATTACAGCATCTCCTGGTCCCTCAGGACTGTATATGGCCCACTATGAGTCATTCAGTTTGTGCAGATTGCCCAAGATTATGATTCACTTGACTGTATCTTAGGTATGGTGCTCAGTCTTACACAGGTCATGCCTCAGAAATACCTGCTTTGAAAAGAAAATAGAAATGCCTGCAGTGTACTGGGTGCTGGAGGCTGGGTTATAGATTTCTGACTGGAAGGGATCAGTCTTTACATGCACGTGGGCTGTGACCACACTGCAGGAGCTCAGCAGACTCAGGAGCCTTTCCAGAAGCCCTTGGTTGCTGCAGGAGGCATTGCCTGGTGACTCAGGCATGGCTTGTTCCCTGAGACAGCCCTGGCCCCTGTCTCAGAGTCATCCTGTGACTGGGTGTGTGGCCCTTTGAGTGTCACCCGGGCTGCCATGCACAGCTGGGGTACCAGCACCAGGGTGTGACCCCAACCTGCACAGCCCACCTGGGAATCACCTGCAGTCTCAGCAGAGAGCAACCCCACAGCCATTTACTCCAAAGTTGCCTGTAATTCAAGGCTGAGTAAATCCTAATCCAAGTCAGAGACGCTGCTGAAACAGCCCTTTCCCAGGGCCCAGAGACCCTGTCCTGACCTTACCTGGGAAGTGTAATTACTGTGCTCAATGACCAGATTTTGATTAAACTTCAGCTTTCTCTCTCCACTCTCCAGCTGGAGCACTTGGCATCCAGGAAGCAGCTGGGTCTCTGGCAAATGCTGATACCTGAGTAGCTCCAGATTTGTGTGGAATGACACTTTCACCTGTGGGAAGAGGAATTCTGATGACCATCACATAAGATGACAACTGTGTGCAGGAAATCCTAAGTACACAAAGGCCCAGGCACACATTTTCCCACTGGAACCCAAAGGTGTCATGCCAGCAGCCAAACTCCCACTGGAACAAAGCAATACAATTAAAGAAAAAAACCACAGCTATTTCCTATGAATGCAGTACACAGAGATGGAGTGTAAAGGTGAACAGCTGATCTCTGAACCACAGGGGAGAAACAGTCTCTAGCAAGCCAAAAGTTATGAGTTCCTGAGGGTACAAATATCACATTCCCAAAGCTGTCTTAGACATCTAAATCCTACTTCTTCCCCCACATGCAGAATTGAGATGTGTCTCCATGTCAAAATGAACACAGCAAAAAGTGAAGCACGCTTCAAAAATGCAACAGTTACTCATTCTTTGCAGGTTACCTAATTCTCTACTCTGGGACTTCATTTCCTTTAATGTAATTTGTACACCCAAAACCAATCAAATTTTCCTCTCCTTGCTCTGCCTGCATCTAATTTAAGGAAATGAGGGAAGACTGCAGTCCTTGGAAATCTTTTAATTTGTCCAACATATATATGGCTATTGATTTAAGTGAGCTCCAAACTCACAGGGTTTTCTGCAGGAATTTGCAGCAGGTCAGAGTTGATGGGAAAAGCACATCAGGAACAGAAAAAGATTATCTGCAGAAAATAAATAATCTGTATCTGCAATGTAGCAGGCAAAATGGCAGTAATTAGCATTTGCTAATACAGCACCACTCCCCCGAAACTGGGAGATTTCTATGCCAGTTGTGTTTTCCTGTGGTTCTTCTGGGCCACACTAACACACCAATTACAAAACTCCCTAATCTGGCACAGGATCATTCTTTTTGAGCCTACCAGCATGTTTTGCTGTGGATAAAGTACATGTTGCAGTTGCTGTTCCCTTTCCTCCTTCTTGCTGTGGGATGTTTCAGTGTTCTTTTTGGGATCTGTGCTGGAGAGGCTGAAGGGCATAGAGGGTGTAGACAGAAAAAGCCTGAAGTACAGCCGAATCTTGGTACAATTCATGAGTTTCAAACTCTGAGTAATTACTGCATCTGTCAAAACCTGGGGGAGAAATGATTCAGAACTGGTCAGTTTTAACTCCCTGGAGAGGTCTGTGTTGTTCTGTCTGGTCATGGAGCACCAGCAGGGCTCTAAAGGATTTTACCCCAAAGCAACCCAGTATTTTCTACCTGTGTTACTCAACATTTCTTAAGTGAAAAACCAAAATAAAAGTAACATAATAAAGTCTAAGTTTTCAAATGCCAAGGGTCACACAACTGAAGTGACTCATTTTGCTTTTGGACCTTTATGTCCTGAAAATCAGAAATTATTTTTCTACTTAAAAACTCCCCTACAATGAAAGAAAAATTTGAATAAAACAGGCATTGTGTGAACTCAGCTTTTCTTATTCCTGGCTAATAAGTAATTAGAGTGCTTTTGGTTTTTTTTTGTTCCCTATCTTGTTATGTGCAATGCAGAAAATGAGGCTATTGGTGATTAGGATGCATTTTCACAGCCATGTGCACACAGCTATGAATTCTCCCAGCAGCACAGCAATACAAATACATCAGTGTGGGAAATACTCACTCCAAAAAAAGGCTTAGCAGGCAGGAGATCACTCGCCACTGAATAAAACACCATTCCTCTATCGTGATCCATCTCCACTTCTAACCTGAATGTAAAGAACCAGGGCTGGTCACAGCCCTGTGCCAGGCTGACCCATTCCATGAGGGTGGCAGCTGTGAGCTGTGGGACTTACAGGGGATGCCTCAGGACAGCCTCCATGTGCACTCGTAAGGGTGGAGCTCCATAGCCGTGACTGCGCCGCACCTTGCTGGGCACCCTCCTTGCAAGCTGACAACAGCAAGGGAACAGAAATCATGTGGGAAATGGTAGCACTAAACCTGAAATGCTGCTTTGAGCCCCAGAGGCTGTCAGCCAAAATAGCATTCTGTTTGGCAAGGTAGTGCCCTGTTTGTAAGACATGATGGAACAGCACAGGCCAAGCAGAAGCTGGACTCTGAATGGCTCTGGGTGATACAGATGCAGGGCAGGTTTAGATCAGATGTTGGGAAGAAATTCTTCACTCTGAGGGTGGTGAGGCCCTGGAACAGGTTCCCTGGAGAATCTGTGGATGCCCCATCTCTGGAAACATTCAAGACCAAGCTGGATGGAGTGTGGAACAACTTTTTCTGGTTAAAGATTTGCTGCCCATGGCAGGGGGGTGGAGCTATTTGGTCCTTTCCAACTCATACCATTCCAGGACACTATTATTCTACAGTCCTTTCTTCAGGAATAAGGATTATTAGAGATGTTTTTACTGAACATTCTATTAGCATTCATTCAGGTTACCTTGCACCTTTGCAATAATTAATGTCAGGGAATTGCTGAGCCATTCATAAAACCCTGTTCAAGCCTCACATCAGCAGTTGTTGAAAAGGAAGTTTCCCAGAGGAGAGATATGCTGTCCAAATTCACACAGGAAGGTGGATGCAGAGCCAGGAACAGGATTCAGCACTCCTGAGTCTCACTTCCATTGTTAACTACTGTTATCAATAAAACCTGATGTTGTGATAGCATTTCACACCCCTGGGCTTTTGTCTGAGGTGTGCTGCCCCAGACAATGCAAGAAGATGGTGACATTCCCAGCCCAGAATGCTTCCAAGCTCAAAAGAGAAATGCAACAGATGAATAACCCTGGTTAAGGAAGGATGTACAGGATAGCAGGAACAGGACTGTTTACACAGACTGGCCAGGTAACAGCAGCCTGTACATAAATTACAGGAAGGGAAATTATATTCCCCTTTGGCCTTGCTGTGACAGTCAGTTTACCTTGTCGTCCAGGCTCATGAAGCCCAGCAACAGCCCGTCACAACACAGCTCAGCCTCGGTGTCCGGGAGGACGAGCGGGGTGAAGGAGATGTAAACGTCGCTGCTGCCACCTCCTGGAACCACCTGCGGCCGGGAGAGAGCGTTCAGTGCACGGACCCGCCGGGGATTGCACAAGAAGCTCGGGACTCAGCTGCCAAAACTGAGTTGCACAAGCAGCATGCAATCCCTCGGGCACGGGCTTGCACGAAAATGCCAACATGTGACAGCAAAACTGACAATTACTTCAACTGCAAATATCACTGTGGCCACTTTTTAGCATCAACAGAGCTTAAGCACAGTCACAGACCAACCGTCTAAGTACACAAGCACATCTATTTGTTTTTAAAAATACCTAGTTCTGCCCACTCTTACTCCCTGGCTACCTCAGGTGATTACTCCACAACTTACACATATATGAAACATTTTTCGAAGAGTTACAAGTGTGAACTAAGAGTATTTTACAGTTCAGTTTAGTCTTGGCTATTTTTTAATTTTACATGACAGCAGGGAATGTAATCACATGCACTAGCCAGCTGCAGTGGATTTTCTGGGATTTACAGGTTGACTAGATTCTGCTTTCTTCAGGTGAATTGTGCAGGTTATGGTTAAATCTTGATATTGCTGCTGGATACATCCCACAAAAGCTGCCTCCACAGTGAGGCACTTGTTTGTCTGACCTTTCTTGGCCTCAGCCACCTCAGAGCTGACTGCAGCTTAATTTCTGTCATCATTTCTTTTATGTAATCTTTAACTTGTAACTGAAACACTTTGGCAAAAAAATATTTAAAAATAAAATTGGCACACTGATGCTTTGGGCAACCCTGTCACTCATAGCTAGATTTTTCCAGGGCTGTCTTTATGATATACTTAAGGGATTGTGACACTGTGGCCTGTATTTGCACAACTCACTTGAGAAGCACTGTGGGTTACAATGGTTTATCCACGAGTTATCTCCAGAGGACCACATTCCAGCAGCCTGATTTCCAGCTCTGCATGTTACCACAGCTTCAGCCTGGATGGCTCCCTGGATTTCACCATGCCAGCCCAAGTGAGAAGACCAGAGAACTCTGGAGTACAACTAACACTTAAGTCCAGTCATCAGGTCACTGCTCAGATGTAGATAGGACACTTTCTGTTGACCTTGCAAACTCCTCTCATGATCATCTCCAAAGCCTTCCAGCCTGGTGTGTCACTGTTTAATAGAGTCTACCTTAAACCAAATTCAAAGCTACCTCTTCTCCTTCCTCTGTCTCCTCTGCCCTACACAAAATATGCTAAATCTAAGCCCAAAGAAAATGTAAAAGCTTACAATCTGCCTTGGAGCAACGGAGTAGGGGATGTCTGCAGGCACCCCCTCATGAGGTCGGATAAGTACAGAGATATTTTTCTCTCCTGCAGACTCCTGACTGCTGATTTCCATCTCTTTGCTGTCAGAACCTGAAGGCTGCAGAGACACAGGGGTGGGGAATGGTTAAAACTGTTACACTGCAAGGCAGGAATGTGAGTGATGTGCACAGGGAACTGGTCAGGAAGCATGGCCAGCTCCAGTTTCTTTCTGGCACAAGGGCTGGACACGTGGATGTGTCCTGTACATCAATTTTCTCATCCACAGAGTAGCTCTGCTGAAATTGCTCCTGAATTCCTTGGAAAGTGTGCATGCTTGGGGCCAATTCTACCTAGAGAAGCACCCAGTCATGACACCTCTGGCCCATTATACAAACCAGCACTCTGGGGCAGTACTCTTCCCTTTGTGCAGAAGACAGGTTAGAGCTGTGTTCAGAACTGTGCATGCTGAGCTGAAGCAGAGAAAATGTGATTTTAGCATCTTTTGTGTGAAGCTTTTGCCAGAGCAATATACAATATCCTGGGAGATACCTTCTCCCTGTCACTCCCAGCCCCTCAAGACACTAAATTGCCACATTATAATCAAACCTCATATGTAATAGATGTTACCATAGTCTAGCAGAACCAATCTAATTTTAGCACTGGGATGAATACCTCCATATCATTAGCTTCAATTTGAAATTTGCAGGGTAGGTTCTGCTCCTTGACTACAACACATGTTGACACCAGAAAGCACCCACGAGAAAAGCAGAGCCAAATTAAGGAGTTTTAGTTATTTGAATTCTTTCATGTAATAATGACAATAGTTTGTCAGTGAAAGTATTTTAAATAGTAATTTTTTAGTTTTTTAACACTTTTAAGGAGAGCTAATTGCTTATAGCTCACTCTGGAAACAGATTGCTGATCTCCACCTACCTACATATTGTGTGTTTGACTGGGAGAGGAGCTGACATTTCTTTTAACAATCCAGCTCTTAGTTACAAGTTCTATCTCCTGTTATTGTTTTCAACCCTTCATGCCAAAAAACCCATCATGTATCTCAGCAGCAGTATAAGAAACATCCTAAGAGCTGACCTCATCTGTGGTTTCCAAAGCTGGATAAATGCTCCCATAGGGAATGGCAGCTGGATCCAGCTTTAACACGACCTCTGACTCTGAGGTGCTACCACTTGATGCAGCCTCATCTCCAGCCATGTCCACAGGAGGAAAAGGGTCTCCAAAGAGCACCAAGAGGTCCACCAGCTTTTCATCATCTGGCTCTTGGTTGTAAACTTCCAAGTCCAGGCGGATGTCTGAATGGGAAAGGAAAAAGGACAATTACTTCTAGCCAGTGAGGGCTCATGGCGTAGTTGGTACAAGAATATCAAGTAACAGATTTGTGTCTGGCAACTGGATTTGTATTAAATGTATCTCTTAGGTTTCCCATATTTGCAAATGAAAATAATTTAAGAGCTTGCTATAGTTTGGCCACTTTCTATGTCCTAAACTATAAACAAAATACTCTCATTTATTTTGGTTAAGCAAATGGATTTAGCCGAATTTTTTAAAAGAAAAAGGTGATTGACTTTGCTCTGAAAAGGTTTCACTCAGGAGCTAAAAAGACTAAACAGAAGAGCCAGATGATGCCAGTAAAAAGCAGGTAGCACATCTGATTGACCAGGCTTAGTGTTGTAAGAAATTCATAAAATGCAAAATCCTGAATTCCCACCATTTCAAAGAGGGAAAACCCAGCTACATCAAGATGGGATGTGCAATTGCATAGTGGCAACCCAATGAGTCACTCTCTGTTTTTTTTACTAAAACCATCTTCATTAGGAAACAAGTATGCCTGTCAATTAACAGGTTAATGGGCCCTTCTACTTTTATTTCTATAAGAAACACAATGAAAGCATCAATGTTTGCTGTACAAAACCATCCTTACCAAAGGGACTGGGATTGTTGAGCTGGACCCTCCGAAGCACAGGGGACCCTCCTGAGACTTGAGTGCCAAACCTGGACAGGGAACCTTGCTGTCAGTGCATGCAGAGAACAGAAGTGTCTGAAAACACTGAAGAGTTGTTTAAAAGTGGAAACCAAGCTGGCTGCACTGAAGTGGCTCTCAGGTAAAGCATGGCCTACATTGTGAAGTACAATATTGGTTTATTTTATCTGTCTCTTTTCTTTTTTCCCCAGTTTTTTTCAGCTGTCTCAGACATTTCAGAGTAACCATGTGCAGTGCTAGGGTTCCCCCAAAACCAACCCTTAGCCCTCATCCCAAGGTGCAGATGCCATTTGCTGTATGAGAGGGTTTAAACCTTCCCCTGCCACTATTGACCTCAGGGCTGCATTTTTCCTGGTCCAGGTAAAGGGCCAGGGAGAAATGAGCTGAGGGTGATGAGAACTGCTACCATGTGCCAGTTGCCATCTCCACAGAGCCAGATGAGGCTGCGCTGGGTGAAATTCTACAACTGCAAGCCCAGAATAGAGGCTTCAGAAGTTGAAGTCTGCCAGCAGTCTTGTAGGGCAGATTATTTTCTAATTGTGTTGGCAGAGAAAAATGTATTGATGTTCTAGAAGCAGATACTGTGCTTTGACTGTCACTTTGCTGACCTTCTCATTATATCACAAGGTGGAACAGGTGTGTATGTTGGCTGCAGTCCATTGGCATTTCATTCTCTGATTTGCCTGACAGTATTTTGCACTATACCTGATAATGGGTGGCTCTGGTTTTGGTCCTGTCATCTGCAGGAAGATTGGACAGCCTTTCACAGTCATTTGCATAGGAATTAATTTAGGTTGTAAGTCTCCCACCTATTAAAATGAATTTTTGCTATTAGAATCAAGATTTGCTATCAGAATCAAGAACACCTTAGTTCTCTGTGTTACAAGATTATGTTTTGCAAACTGATTGGATTTTCAAATATTTTTGACTAGTTTCCTTTGACAGCCTCTAATTCATCTGCTAACAACAACTCTTCTCAGCAGGAGAATGCAATACCTCATGCATTTATCAGCTTTCCTGCAGCTTTTCTACAAAACACAGTCTATGGTATTGGTAGAGCAGAGCAGTGCACTGGCCAGCTCCCAAACAGATGTTATGAATCAAAACTACTCCAGCCATTTTCAAGGCACATGAAAACCTCCAAGAGAATAAACATGTCCCCCTCAAACCAAACAATTGTTCCTTACATGTCATTGGAAGTAGTGGTATATAGCAAGATTCATTGTGAATTTTTACAGAAGGCTTAAAAAACTGAAGTATTTCTAAAAGAAAGGCATCCAGGAAATACAATTGGTGTAAAATCTGCCATGGTAAAACCAAAACCCCACCTACCTTACAGACCAGGTTATCCTGGTACTCTCCCCACATGTTGTTGTAAGCTGCTATTTCTATGGTGAGCTGCTGGAAAGCTTCCAGAGTTCCTGTGGAAGGTTGGATGTGGAAAGCTGCTCCCTTCCCCTGAGACAGCAACGCTGCTGCAAACTCTGAAGAAGCAGAGCAAAGAAGCATTTCATCAGTTTTGAGGAAATGGAACAAAGTTAGTCTTTCGAAGAATACACAGGACCATGATTTTAGTTGCCTTTAATCTGCTTAACCTCACTCACTTAGAAGCCCTGGGATCATTTACTCAGCTCACATTTACACCACTTCAAAGTTCCCTTCTGCAGTGGGTCTTACTCTGTTTTTCAGAGTTAGTGCTTGCCCAGAATATTTTACAACAGGACAACCCTTCCAACAACCTGATCCAGGACTCTTTTGGATATGCAAGGCACTAACTGGTTACCTGAAAAAAACTAAGAAAAATAGGCTGGGATTTGTGCTGACTGTTTCTTGTTCCACTGGCAGCTGCCTGTTTACCTCTGTGCGCTCTTCCATGCAAAGAATTAATTACAAAGAGCAAAGCCTTTCCACATTCTGAGTCACCTAGGCCTGCATGGAATCTGTCAGAACAGCATTTTTCTAATCTTAAGCACTAATTCAACAGCTGAAAAGCTCTGTCTGTGGAACAGATACCAAACTCTATGGCAAGGTACCAATATGTGCAAGTTTTATTTTGGATACAGAAAACACATCCACACTTCACAGCTTTTGCTCCCATTTCCTCCCTCCCTCAGTCTCATGTGGCTGTAAATATTAACATTTTTCAGTACAACACATCAGAAATGACAGATGGGCTGTGCTGTAGCTTTCCAGAGTGAGGAGGGTATGGTAAAGCGTTTGAGGGAGAAAAGCTTGCTGCACTGGTACTGGAAAACTGTGGAGGAGAGAAAGAGCCAAACGTCCTGCATGTCATCCATCCCGTGTACTGGGAGTGTTCTAGGAGTGAACTGGCACCAGAATCAACTGGTGCCATCAACTTTGCTTCATACTGTTGTTTGCAAGAGAAAGATGAAGAAGCGAGAGAAAGAAAGGGAGGAGAAAAAAGCAGAAGGGGAAGAGAGAGATTGACCTAATGCTTATACAAGATGGGCTTTCAAACTCAGGAATGAACAGATGAATTATGTAATTTAACAGTTTAGACTTCACCAGAGACTCCAACACTGAGAAGATGTGCCTGACTGACACATTTAGTGCTGAATATGGCATTCGGCTGGCTTTCACTTTCTCTCCACTGAAGAGATAATTTTCATACCTGACTTTACTTTTCTGGCTGCATGCTCTGTGACAGGCCCCCTTCTTTTCACCAGGTAGCTTGGAGAGCATGAAAAAAAAAAAAAAAAAGTCTGATTTCAGGTTTAAACCAGACCTAAATTAGTATTTGAGTCATTATGCAGAACAGCAAGACTCACGGGCAGGCTCCTTGTTCTGGAGGCACCAAACAGGCACTAAAATACTCAGCTTCCAGTGTGAATGGAACACTGATTGCAGTGAGATTTGTTAGAATCAGCTGATGCTTCACAACATCTTGGAGTGCAACTTCAGACCCAAAGTCCAAAAGAAGCTCACGTGGGCTTTGTGGCATTTGTCCTTCACCACTGCCAGAAAAAATAACAGTAGTATTTAGATAACAGTCTTATTTTCTTATGCCACAGATGATTTCAGGAGATTTAATAATGTGCAACATGCAATGTGGTTGCACAGTGTAAAAGGACCATGCAGTCTATGATTTTTGCCATCAGCATTTTCTGCTTTTCATTTTTTCATTTCAACCCATACAAGGATTTATTTGGGGTCAAATTTTTATCCTGTATAACATGCCAGTCTACCAAATTAAATACATATTTACTTATATGAAAAGATATAGAGATGAGCATGTTCCAAAATATAGCCATCATTCTATGCATCAGAAAAGTGAAATAAAAATCAGTCAGATATTACCTGTCAACTCCACTGCCAGAAGGTACTGAGTAGGTGACATGTAGTCCCTTCACTTCTCCAGAAATGCTCAGGAAGAGGGGCTCAGCCATGTCTTCTATGCTACAGGAAAGTGTCAGGTCTTTCAGCTCACCCTGAAAAGCAAAGAATCAAGTTTTCTTGTGAATGAAGCATGTATCACAGAGGAAAGAAAGATTCTTTAGGATATTTATTTTCAAAAAGTGTGTCAACTTCCCTGCATGAAACCCAGAACAACAGAATTGTGAGAAGTTTTACTGAATTGTTTTTCATGCATTTTCTACAGCCTCAGAGCTACTTAGAAGGCAGTACTGAGGTAAAAATTTGTGGCTGTTTCTCAGCTTTGTACCTGCAGTTGTCTGTGAGCCTAAAACTGCTCCATTACTGATTTCTGACACAATTCCTATGCTCCAAGTATTGAATCATAGAATCTTTTAGGTTGGAAAAGACTTCTGAGATGATTGAGTCCAAACATTAATCCAGCACTGCCAACGCCACCACTACACCATGTTCCCAAGTGCCACAGATACATAATTTTAAATACTAACTCTGATTAGTGCTGAATACCTACTTTTAAGCAAATAAATGAAACCCAAGTCTCCAGTGACTGTAATGGGAACTAAGACACCATAGCTGTAGGAAGATCCTGTATTTAGCTGCTTAGTTCAGCTGTTTACCAGTGACTGTAATGAAAACTAAGACACCATATCTGTAGGAAGATCCTGTATTTAGCTGCTTTAGCTCAGCTGTTTGAAGGCCCTTGTAAAGTCTTTTTCTGAATTTCTGCTCCTGTATTTTGCACACTCTCAGTCCCATCAGCCCCTTTTAAGTTTTCAAATATCAAAATGTTATGAGCATAACTGCATTCAGAAAACCAAATATACACTGTATATGCCACTCTGCTCCATATCATTCCAGATAATCTAAAGTGAGGATCTGTATGCTCCAAGAAGAGTGAAAAGCATTAAGAGCAATTGTACAGGACGTCAAGAAAGGAAGAAAACAGGAAAAGCTGATATATAAAGAGGCAGGATGGAAACTGCACGTCACGTGCACTTCTTTAATTCTTGCCTTCAACAGTGGTACCTCTAAAGCAAAGCCATTTCAGAGATATTGTATGGGAAAAAGAGCCCGTGGTTTTGTACACAGAATTCCTTCCTTTTGCCAGATGGAGGTGAGATGAAAAAGCCAGTGTTGCTGTTTTTATAAAAGTGCATCAGTTTGTAAACTTACCACAGTGTTAGATGACAGCTCAATGCAGAATTCCTTCTCTTCATTTGGGCCTAAGGTGCCACTGGCAGGGGACACCACGATGGAGCAGGAAGCTGCCTGGCTTCCAATGGGCTGCCAAACAGAAAGGACACTCAGCTCATGCTGCTTCCCTCACACTGCCTCTTCTAAAAACACCAAGCTGTTCTCAGGATTAGGACACTTTCAGGCAGCAACACCTACAGTTTGTCTAGACTGGCTTTACAATTCCCCATGGGCGACAAGATCCTCATGCCTACATTCACTCCAAGTAACTTCAGGTGCCCAGCTGCTGGGCTGGGAGCAGAGCCACTGTCATCCTTCTCACAGTCTCAAGCCTTTTCAGGGTGAAGCCAATCTATCTGATATCAGAGCAGGATCCAGATGTGCCCCATCTCTCTCCACTACAGAGGTGGGGGAGACACAGTCCTGGTGTTGGCACCTTCCCTAAGAGGCCAGCATAGAATGTACCCAGGGCTTCCACTCACTTGTTCACACATCAACATTACACATCAGGAAAAATGCTCTACATATTCTTCCCAGGCTCCAGATGCTCCAAAGTGTTTCCTGTAGGTCCTACACCATGCACATGCTCTGTTAGGATCCCTTGGGCACCTGAGGACATCTGGAGTGGCACTGAGTGCTTTTATGTAGGCAACCCTGGATGTCAGAGTAGATCTGAATGACCAAGGCACTGACAAATTTCCATTGACTGAAAAGAGAGTTCAGACCACAGCTTAAATACTGATATTAAGTTTGGGTTCCTACTCTGTAAGCTGAATCCCAGCCAGAATGTGAAATTTAAACAGAATTCAGACACAATCCAAAAGCACCATAATTTCTTTGTTTTACTAAATTAAGTGCAAACCCTAAACTGCCACTGTACTTTATTTAACACTCTGGTGGCTTTACATCCTATGACCCCTCACATCTGCTCATCCATTTTCCCAGGGATCCACAGACAGTAAGAACATCATGACATCAACTGGTAATTAATCTTTTAATAAAGGTTGGTCTAAAGCTGAAGTTCTGCTCCCAAGCCAGTAAAACAATAATGAACAGTCAAAAGATGCATCAGAAAAGCTTTTAAGAATAGCCATTATTTGTATTCCTACAGAAATTGCAACTTCCATCCCTGCTGTACTCTTCACCTATTAGATGAGCATTTACCTTTCCCCATAAGTATTTTGCTGGCAGCAGTGTCTGGTTAAAAAGTTTACTGGTTGCTTTGACAGGAACTCCAGTATAAATTTCAGTGAATACTAGATGACTAGATATCAGGCATGCTTGGGGGGTCTGAACTTCAACAAAAACAGGAAGATGACTGGAAATAAACACACAGATGGTCTATTGTTATTGTTAATGAAACATGCTAGACATAAAACAGCATGCTGGGAAGAACGATGCTTATGTTTATTTAGCAATATTAGAAATTTGATAGTTCATTGATAGGTTACACAACCCCACTGTGAGTTCATATTTTTGCTGTAGGAGAGAAAACTACCTGAAGTGAAAACCAGATGTGAACCTCAGGAAAAACAAAACAAATGCTGCTCTTCCTCCTTACCTTCCTTCTCCATTTTCCACCTCCAGTTCCAGCACTGTCTGGAGACGCTGGCACTGCAGTGCTGTGAAGTGAACTGAAACTGTGCATAGACCCAAAGGAGGAATTTTCCCAGCTGATGGCTGGATGGTGAAGGTGGATACCTGGGAGAGGAAAGAGTGAACAGAAATTTTTTTGACATGTGCAAAGCAAGGGTAAAACGTTGAAGCCACACAATCTAATTAGGGCTTCCAAGTGTCTAATTTTTCCTCAGATGAGACCTCTCTCTCTGCCCCTTAAGTCCCACCTGGGCTGGTGTCAGGAAGCACAGTGCCAGCTTTGTGAAATCCTGGCTAAACAAGGAGGCAGGGCTTTGCTTCAGTCAGAGCCAAGGGCACAGCAGGGTCAGCTGTGCATGGACTGACAGGGAATGTGAAGGAGAAGCAATCAGCCTCAGCAGCAGCACCAGCTCCCAGGCAGCAGCAAGGTGCCACGAGTGGGAAAGATTCTTGGACAGAAGGGTGAAGAAAGAGGGTTGGGGACTGGACACAGGAAGAGCATCAGCAAGGAGTGGGGGCTCAGATTCTTGTCCAAGATGCTGGTGTGGGTGTGTGGGGAGGAGTGTTCAGCAGTCTCAGCTCTACTAAAGCCTTGAACTCTTAGTTCTAGCAGCAGCAGCTGAAATAACTGTCATTCAGGAAATACTCTATGTCTCTTTGGATCAGGCTGGCAGGGCATTTGAAATAAAGGGAAATAGAGAAAAATTGTAAAGAAGTATTCAATCTCAAAAGAACTCATGCACTTATGAAACTGTGCAGGACTAGTTTCATAAGAAGTCACAAAAATTAGAACTTCTGATAGCTGGAATGAATAATACAACTCCTAAACAGAAGAAATAAAATAGCTAAGGAGGGACTACAGCCAGCTGTAGCAGTGACTTACCTCTTCATTTCTTTGAGCTAGAAAAACCTGGCTTTCTTGCATCCTCCACTGTGCTGGCACCTGAGAGAGATTATTAATCTCAAAGGTTCTTGACACAGTCTCACCCTGCTTAGTCAAACCAAACCGGAGTGATGGAACATCAATACAAAGTAATGGACCCTAGGACAGCAGGAAACAGACATCAGAATGGACACCACTGCCAAAACTGCCTCATTAAGAAACATGTTATTATCTAGGATTAAAATTTCATTTCACAGAGAATATCAGAAAGCAAATGCACTGTGTAATGCAGAAAAATTCTGTGTGTCATGGGAATATCAACATTGACTCAATAGTCACTACAGCAAAAATAACTCCTGCTTGTAACCACTTAAGATTTCTCAAGCTATTGAGAAGCAAAAAAAGCTTTATTTGGACAATGGCCAGGCCACACAGCTCATCCTCCTGCAAGACTGAACTGCTCCTTACCTTAAAAGCAGCCTCAACATGCAGCATAACTGGCTCTGGACACAGCTCAATGTGACAGGGCAGGTTACGGCTGATGACCCCAGGTTTGCTTCCAGAAATTGCCAGTACAAATTCACAGCATTTATTCACATCTAGAACAGAAAACACCAGGCTCCTGTCTCACTTTTTTTGTAAGAAACCACCTGCTTCAAGCATGAAGCTACTGGAATGAAATTAAGTCTCCTGCTGGCTCCAGTGGGCTGGAGATCAGGTAATTTTTCAGTTTGCATTATAGTGCTCTGTGACTATCATAAATTGATACAATCAATTACTGTATCTTTCATTAATTACTGCTTGCAAGTCACAGAAACTTTACCTATGACACCAGTACGAGGTTCAACTTCGATGATCTCAGAGTCTGTGATTTTCTCCCATGTGTACTTGATCAATGTTTTGCTGTTGTTCCACAGCTGAAACAATTAAAATAAATGAGACAACTAAGGCACTTTAAGCTTTCAGAGCAACAAGTCAATTTGTTGAGAGCACTGATACACTGCAAACTAGGTTTTGTGAGTCATCATTTATTTAACAGTATCTCCTTCACATGGGTGAAGGTGTTCCCTCAAACCTGAAGAGAATCCATTAACAATTCATTCCAAAAACATTATAATATTTGAGACACTTAAACTTCCCCCCATTTTTCAAAAATGTAACAGAATTTCTAAACATAAACTGAAAATCTTTTGAGTGCAGCTTTTTTTTTTTTTTTTCTTTGCCAAAGGCTTTGTTTGTGAGGGAGATGCAAGCTCTTGAAATGTTTGGCCTGCTCTTCAGATCTAGTCAAAACATTATTTCTTAACTACAGCAAATAACTTTGTTCTCTGAAGTGCAATTATCTCTAAGCACAGTTCAAATTCTTATCTTTTTAAAGACTAAAAAAACCCAACTGGAAACTGCAAAGGATGTTGTTATATCACCAGTAAGTGGCTTAATTACCTCTATCACATGTGTAGTTATACTGGGTTACTGGGAAGTATGAAATAGCTGCCTTAAATTGAAAAAAAAAAAAAGTTCTAGGGAGAGAAATCTTAAAACCAAAGGCTGATTAGCAGTATCTCTAAGAAAAAATGGGAAAATCAATAACTGGGAAATGTCTTCCTGCCTGGCTCTTGCTAACAGGCCTGTTTTTCCCAAGTGAGTCTAAGATCAAAAGGATCCTGATCTGTAGGGAAGGGGATGCTGTGTGAGGGGCCAAGTGCAGCAGCATTCTGTCCCAGAATGGCCAAAGAGAAATTACCAGAACCTGCAGGAAAGAATAACATCTAGTAAGCTGCAGCATGTGTGATTTTTGTAATTCTGTGCTTCCTGTAGTTCTTTGCATGAACAATGCTCAGCTATGAAGTAATTTAATCATCCATTGACTATTCCTCCCAGCTGGAATACTTTTACACTACAGGAGTGACAGAGTGATAAGCAATAGGTTAGTGACCCAGAAAAACATTGAGAGGGGTCAAACTCTGTGGTATCAAACTGGAGAGATGAAAAAGGAACTAAGGCTGGTGCCTGGAGTGAAGGGCTGAGCAGGCTGGGTAGGGCATTTCAGTGCAGACCCTTCTGGATTCATGGCTTCCTTTAAAAACATTTCAGGAAAACTAAAATAACAATGACAGTCTGATATCTTCTAATAACACCTATGACATCCAGTGACACAAACCACATGACAACAGTGAAGTTAAAAGCACACAAACCTTAAATGTTTTCTTGACATTTACACCAACGAAATTTTCTCCAGGGATAATAATGGCATATGGTTCCAGAAGAAGATGAAATGGTTCTGTTAAGCCTTTAACTTCTATTTCCAGTGCTATTACATCCTCTGCTCTGCATCCTGGGATGTTTTGAAGCATCCTCTCTTCTACTAAACTTTGGGAGGAAATGTGGTAGAGTCATTAAATATGTTTAACCTGTGTTAAATTGGATCCTGTCTTTTAATCACCAGATCAAAACTGATAACCATCCATACAAGTACAGATCGCCTGTGGGCAATTAGCTCAGCCAATTAAAAACTTCATTATACTTTAAGGTATCCTAGTTGTCCCAGTCTGTCCATGAACAAGTATATAAGTCACATACTGCTGTGACAAAGAGTAATAGCAGGAAACCCTGGAAAATAAGCAAACAAAATGACAGTATTATCATTTTCCAAGAGGGGGAAAAGCTAGGGTCAGGCATGTGTCCAGGCATGGGGCAGGATATCAGGGATGCTCTTTGTACCACAACTACTTGTGCAGATAATATTCTTTATGCTTGTCAATCCATCATCACCAGAAAAAAGAAAAATCCTAGTAACTTTATGTAATAGAACAGATAAATTGTGGCTACATATCTTACTGGGAAATGTTTCTCAGCTTACCAAGGTGATTCTGGGATGTCCCTGACTACCATCTGCATCACACTGTGGTAACTCTTCAGCTGCACAGATGAAGGAGAAAAGGATTTTAGTGTCAAGTAATCATTTATGTTGAACATCAAAAAAAGATGGAAAAGTGGTTTACATGTAAAGGATAAATGATCATCATCAGAGTACTAAGCTCTGATAAACAATATTCAAACTCTGGAGTTACTAAAAGAAAACATGTTCGACTGCAAAACATTAAGCCAGATTCTGATCTCATGGTGTATGTTTCCAACAAAAACACTCATTTTTGACATGTCTGTTGTTATTTCCCCTGTATATTGCATACTACACACAAGCATCTGCAAAGGCTCCCCAAATTAAGCTCACTACTGCTGTACCAATTGAGAAGTTTCTTCTAACTGCTCCAGAGTATTCAGCTAATTGATCACCAATCTGATCTTGAGTAAGAAACATGACTTTACCATCATGGGAAGAGAATGTCTTCTGTATTCCAATGGAGGGGGGGGTGGGGGGAAAGAAACACAGAAGCAGACCTTAAATTTGAAGGGCTATGCAAAAGCTTAATTTGTTTGCAGACAGATACTAATTTTGATGCATATTTCAATTCAATATATATTCTACGAACTAATTATTTCTAAAAAGCCAAGTAGTTTCTCTTCCACACAAATCTGAGGTATTTCTTATGTCTGTCAATCAAAACTGCACGGGACATTCCCACTCTTGGGCTTTGGATCAGGTTTCTCTAAATACAGTGAGCTCATGCTCCTTATTTACAGGGACAGGGGAGCAGAAAGTGAGAGAACAGCATTCTCTGGGATAACTGCATTCCAACATCCTTGCAGCCCTCTTACCCACAGCTGCATACAGCATTTCTCTGCCAAAGGCTCCTACTATCCCCTTAATTCACCACTCAGCTGTTCATAGGACCCATTTCAGGCCAAAAAAAACTACAGCTGGAAACAGTTTAAATAAACAGTGTTTGTTAACCAATTTATTTAGACTGGAGTAGGCACAAGGCACATCCCCCAGGAAGAGGGGGAAGGGTCAGGAGCTGGTGGAGGAGCTGATTGAGGGGTGAGGGTGGTAACTTCACCAGCCAGCACAGCTGCAGTGTGAGGATGTGTCCACAATTTCAGTGTAAAATTAACTGTGTCCACTCAGTCCCCAAAATTACATGAGATCAGAAACTGTCTCACATTTTGCAGTCAAAACATGTTTTCTTTCAGTAACTTTCTACATTTTGAACACTGTTTATCAGAGCATAGTACCAGCTAATTAAATTTAATTTAGAAAAGTTGCACAGCAAGGATTTTATGACTTGAATAAAAATACACAGCTGGAGCTTGCAGATAGGAAGGAATCATAAGCCATACCTCCTGTGGAGCATAAGTGAGAATAAACTCATGATCTGCATTGGGAAGCAAAATTCCCTGCTTAGGATTTAGGGAGAAGGCTGACTCTGGGTCTTGATTGTTTTTGACCTCTGTAAAGTCTACAGTTTCTTCTGGTATTAATGGTTTCAGATTAGGCTTTGTTATCTGCCAGAAGAAGGGAAGTTCTAGATGGCTGCAAAGAAGTCAATAAACAACAGAAAAGCTATGATTAAAAAAATCAGGTATTTTTGAGTAAAATATACTATAAGAAACTGTTCAGATTCTTTTTCCAGGTAGGAAATTCCTCTCTTTACAGATTACAGGGGCTTGACTTCCCAGTTTTTGTGAGTCACAAAGCTGCTGAGGCATCATGGAGTCAGAGTATATAAATCATACAAAGAACATACTAATATGTGAAAGTAAATTCTATAAATGCCTAATCTAAGATAACACTTTCTTGCCTTATTTGAACTTGTCATGTAATCCAGGTTTTAGAAACTCTGCAATTCTTTTTTCAAAGATCTGGGATGAACAGGACCACTCCTGCTGACACCAGTACATTTGCCTTGGATCACTTCTGATGACCTACATCACATTCTGAATTTAATCCAAATGCAAGATGTGGTCTTTAGCATGTCAGCAAACACAATGGCTCCATCTAAAATTATAGCCATGGCTCTGCCCCACTCTCTGCAATCCAGAAAAGGTTGCTTAACTAGGTTGTTTCAGCAGAAGTGTATTCCATGGAATGTCTTCATGGGTTTGAGAATCTTGCTCATGCTGACCTCAAAAATTCTGCCTTAGTAAGGGAAAGAAAGGACACTGGAATTTGAAAGCATTGCTGATAAAACTGGATATTTACAATTTCTTGTATCACTTTCTGTAGAAGAAGGAACATTTCTTCTTCCTGCTTCTATGGAGTTTACTCTCAGCCTGGCCAGCTTTGTTTTATACAAATGCTGACACCAGATGTGCAGGGAGTGCTGTGGTGATTATAGCACAGAGAAAATGTGGAAATTGGCACAGTCACATCCTTTGTCAGTTTACAATATCCAGTTCACCAATCACACTTTCTTTACTCAAACAGTCTGTTCTGGCATTATGCATGTGTGATTTCCAGGCCACAAAATAAACTGCCAGATATTCACTGCTTGCAAATAGCAATTTAGATTAATGGTCCTAAGCCCAGCACTGACCTGCTCACTGCTTTGATGGTCTACACCCTCTATCTGCTGCAATCATGCACAAGTGTATTTCTGTTTAAGTCTGATTCTGAGCAAAATCAGGATGTCACTATGTTCAGTATGGTGTAACTGTCCATAAAGAGACATTAGTTGACTTCAAATTGAATTTATATTTAAATCTGTAAGGACTCAATAGCAGGAAACATGTGAGAGTTTTCATGTGAGTTAATTGCACTGGGCTCCCATTTTGATCCAGTGGAGTCCAGCATGTATTGTGAGTTTTCTACAGGAGGTGTCTCCAGTCAGAATTGTATGCTTGGAATTGTATGCTTCTATTCCCTGCACTATGAAAGGAAAAGAGTGCTTATCTCAGTTGCACAAGTATATGTAGCAGACATTTAAAATTAGATAAATCACCCTGTAAGTATTTCCTGCAACCATGTATATTTATGAATTTTTTGGTAGATTTACCTCTATTAAAGCAAATATATTGACCTTGGCTAATGGTTGCCATAACACCTGAACAATGTACAACATTCCTTGAACTTTAATTACCAAATAAGGTGCAAAAAGAAGTAAAGATTCTGCAAAAAGTTTATCAAGGGCACAAAGGTTTCTCCAGCTTGAGAGAGTACAGTATTACAATTGAGATCCCTAGCAGTATGTTCACATTGCAGAGCCTTACTCTGATAGCAGCTACCTACGTGGAGTTCCTTATAACCAGGATCTTCTCCTTAGAGCTCTGTGGGTTTTGGGGCTCAAAACGTATGAGGTGCTGTGCTGTTGCATCAGTGACTTCACCCAGCTGAGCTTTGCTTTCTCCACCTGTGACAAACAAAAGCTCCAGAGCAATCACCTCTCCAAGCCCTGGAAGAAATAATTTGGTATTGCTGTTTACCATCTGACTATTAATATAGTTCACATAATCAATAGCAAATATCATTCATGTTCATTATTGATTATATCTGGTGTTTCCTCAAGTTTCAGAACTGCAATGTGTTCATTGTACAATCCTGATGTTGTGTTTATCAACATGTATTTACAGAGACCTTCTGTTCATGAATTTTATAGACAGGAATTTCAGGGCCACGGCCTCAGCTCACTTACATCAGCATGGTTTCACTGAACTGAGCAGGGTGTTTGCAGTGGTTGACAATGTGGCTCCCAGATGTTTTGAGCAGTACATTAAAATCAAAATAAGCAGCAAATGAAGTATTAAAAAAAAAATCCAAAGTAAATACATGTGATAAAGTGATTCAGTAGATGACAAAGCAAGCCTCATGTTATAGCACTCACAGTTATATTACAGTACAAGCACCAACACTTGCAAGAATTTGAACTGGTTTCATTAGTTAATCCAAAGACTGCCTACCTCAAAAGGTCCAAATGTGCTTCATTTCTGCCCTGTTACAGCTCATGTTTCATAGCTTGTCAAGTTATCTTATTAACTTGAAAAGAGACGAGTTGCACCTGGAAACTGGTTTTCTTTTCTGTTACTTGGTGACATTTTACATTTGGATTTTTGCCTACTGAAGGTTAAGAGCTCAATGTTTTCTGAATCCAGTGTATCCATGCACTGGGAAGGAGCAGTAATAACAATGCAAAAAAAAAAAAAAAAAAAGAAAAAAAAAAAGCCAGCAGGGGACACAGTATTTGCTTAATCCAATGACATAAAATGTTACCATCACTTCATGCCAGCAATCACCATTCACATTATCTGAATATATATGGAATTAGAAAGCTGCTAGAAACAAACCTGTGACTGTAACATAATTGATTGGATAATTGTCACACAAAATGGTGAATGTTTGCTGTGAGGCTTCTGGCAAAGAAGGGAAAAACACTACCTGAAAGAGAAAAGAGAAATAACAATGTCTGTAACTGTTTTCTCTCCCCTAAGCAAGACACTTCAATTTGCAAATATTCCCTGAAGAACAGTTTTAGTAATTAGTAATTAAAAATAATACTTGCAAGAAACAGAGTAATTTTTTGCTCACATAAACCCGAACTTGCAAGGTCCAGCCAGGTCTTCTAAAATGATCTTGTTTGTTAATTTATTTGGTGAAGTAAAAAAACCTTTCTACAGCAGTTGGCACTAACCTGTACTGTTGCACTCTGCCCTGGAGCTAGCTCCAAAACAGCAGGCTGGATCCCAAAAGGATCCTGTATCACAAAATCAGCAGTGGCAGCCACCTAAGGCATTTAAACAAACAAACAAACAAGTTAATAAATTAAATTGATCAGATCGCTGTGTTTACAACACAGATTTACCTGAAACAGGCAGTTTTCTATATCAGTGTTTTACCTCTTACCATACATTTTTTCACACATCTCAAAAGAGTGGGGCTCATAAATATGGCTTAAATAAAAAAAAAAAAAAAAAAACACAGATTTACCTGAAACAGGCAGTTTTCTATATCAGTGTTTTACCTCTTACCATACATTTTTTCACACATCTCAAAAGAGTGGGACTCATAAATATGGCTTAACTGAAAAAAAAGCTCCCTGCTTTATAATGACCTTGTTGAAAACAGAAGAGAAAGTGCAGTCCCTGAAGACAAATAAATGACAGTGTCAGAAGCCCTAATATTCATGTTCACAGCAGAACAGCTCTGCCTGAGAGGGGCTCTGTCTGTTTCTCCATGCTTAAAACTCACTTTGAGTTGGAACTGTGAAGTTTCTGGAGGGACAACCTGGCCCATCTGCTCTTTCTCCAGCACCAAAAATGCCAGTCTACCTGTCCCATTTTATCTCCTTTGTCCCTCCCACTTAGGCCCTGTTTGTGATGGGGAGCTACAGACAAGACAGAGCAGGACTGGATTGCTGTGTCTACAGGTGCAGCAAGGTCAGTAAGGGACGTTTTTGTTGAGGAGGGAGAGGAAATTACCTCAAGCAATTCTAGAACTGATAGGATTTCTATTTGCTTCAAGGGCAAGGTTAAAGGTTGGGCCAGTTTTCCTTTCCTTCATCTATGCCTCAGTTTACCTCTCCCCTGAGCAAGACAAGCACTTCCACAGAAAACCAGAGCACAAGGAGGAGAGGAGGAGGTACAGCCATCCAGGGAGATTGGTCTTCAGGATAAAGGTGAATTCCTGAAGGAATGGCACAGTGCAGATGTCTCCAGCAAGGCCTTATGACTTCTGTGCTAATACAACATGACTGGCTCAAAAGGCCTTCACACCAGGGCACCCACACCATGCTGGGTCCAGTATTTCCCTTCTGATCACTCACCCCAGAATCAGGAGCTGGCCAGGCTTTCCCTGGCATTATAGAGAACTTCCCAGTCCTAACTCCCTGATTTCTGCACAAAATTGCTGTTGTTTTTATTCCTCCAACAAGGCAGGAACCACAGTCTATAAAGTCAGGCACTGCAAGGAGTAACACAGAAAATCAGACTCCAGAGAGAGCAAAGGCTGATGATTAAACAACTCTTTACAGACATTACAGCATGAGACCACGCCAGGTTTTGCAATCTTAAACCTCCTCAAATTCTTTCCAGTTCAAAGTTGGACAGTGTGAGATGTATATTTCTACATTCATCTTATATTTTAATGATGTAAGACGATCTTTCCTCCTTAAAAAAAAAGGAGGATAAAAAGTAAGATGATTTTTTTTTTTTAAGAAAAGCTCAGGATAACAGGTAAGATGAATTTACAAAAAATCAAAGCAAATTTTTGTGAAAGCAATCCTGCTTATTACAGTAGAACTTAGATATCTGAGAGGTGCAGGTATACCATACCCATATAAAATTAATTTCATATTCCATGAACATTAATTAATAGCATCAAGTAGTTATAACAAAATCATAATTCCATAATATTTATAATTAGTAATTACAATTGGGAGTTCAGGAATCAACAAAACACAAACCTAGAAATGAGGCCCCTACTCACTTCTCTAATACAGTGAGCAAGGAGAGCCTAAGAGGGCAAGAACAAATAATTGAGGAAAAATCCAACAGGATTACATTTCAATAACTAATAAATCTGGATAAGTGAAAATGAGATAGATATCAAAATGTAGAAACTGCACTGCCAATTTTTTCCACATTTGTTTTGTGACACAAAATTGAAGACAGTCAAATAAAAAAAAAAAACAAGTCTGCTTAACTTTAGAGAAAATTAGTATTTGGACACTACTGACATGTTAATACTGGAAGTGATACTTTAGCTTGGATTGGGATGACAAAAGATTCTGATACTTGACTCTCCACTAATATATGATCTTCATACTCTCCCAGATATTCAGGAATAAACTGGACTGTATACTGGCATGCCATCCCAGGAGCAATCATTCCTCCCTTTCCTGGATATTTTCCTTGAGGAGAAAAATAAAAACAAAAAAAAAGTCAGAAAATTAAAAAAAAATTAAACCTCCCAAAATTGGCTGCAGTATTTATGATCACATCTTCCTCTGGAAAGATGCCTGTAAATTCCCCCCAATTATTGCCTAATTCAAGCTGATAAAAAGGGATGAGCACAAGAGGCCTGGCAGTGCAATCTGGAAACATGCACATGTTCCAGGGAGCTCAAAGATTGCTTTGTCTGAAATATACTCCTCATAAACACAGAAAACAGCGAAGAGAAACTTAAGAGACATTACCCAGTTTTGCTTTACCACAAGACTAAAGGGCTTCCATGGAGGCACCTAACTTCTAAATATTCCTCCAGTTCTTGGGGTATCACAATCTCCCTAGGCAACTATCCCAGTGCCTACCCTACTGTAAGAAAGAATTTTTGTAATTTTCCTCTAACCCATCCCTCTTTATTGCAGTGTGTTATTTCTTGCCCTCTCCTTGTAATTTTTTCAGTGGAAACTCCATCTGTTCCTAGATGAATTTTGGGTAAGATTCAATCTAGGTATTCCAGTGACACATTTCAATCTAACATCAAACACTTTCGTTTAGTCTTCTTGAATTCCTCATTAGACCATCTCAATCTGCTTCTGAGTTGCATGTGAATGGCCCTAAGTCAGCTGTCAGTTTCTAAAGAACTGAGCACTATGGAAAACAGAATATCTCTGAAAAATCTTTGTTAGAGCAGGTAAATTAGATTTTGTATGTGTTAAGATTTTAAAGGCAGAAAAAGAACCCTTACCTGGCCAAATGAAAAATACTGAAGTAGAGGGAGGGATAAGTCTTACATGTTGACCTGTTGAAGTGATGTTCCGTAGCTCTACAGTCATCTTCATTTAAAAAAAAAATGCTACATTGTAATTACAATCACTCATTAAAATATTTGCAATTCCCTGGTACTACTGCTAGGACTAACTATGTCATCATCACAACCAACCCCAAAATCCCAGTTTATTCAATAGAGGCTGAATCAGTACCAAAACAGTGCAATTCCCTGGTACTACTGCTAGGAGTAACTACTTCATCATCACAACCAACCCCAAAATCCAGTTTATTCAATAGAGGCTGAATCAGTACCAAAACAAAGCAGAGACTGAGAGGAGCCCTTTTTGTCTTCACTGGTTTGTGTGTCAGTGGCAGGTGTGATGGAGTATCTTCAAGGAAGTTAGAGGGTCATAAATTCCATATACAGAAGAAACTCAGACTTTTATTAAAATTCAGAAAGGCTAAACATTGGGTGAAATATGTAGATCCTGATAGGATATAATTCTTCAGGGAGGCAGAATTAACTCTCTACAAAGAACCTTCTCACCTCATAAACCTGCCCAGCTTTATCATACAAAAACAGGACAGAAGGTGGACTGGCAAGAAACACAGGAACAAATGAGGTATCACTGAAAGATTAAAAAAAAAGAGAGATTATCTTACTTCCTGTTTATATAAATACTGATAAAGTAAGAAATTGCAAAATGTCTCCTTTGGCAAAACTAAAATGTCATACAGACATACTGTGTTATTAAGAGACTATATAAGAAATTTAGCTCAAAATATCTCTGGGTAAATCCACAGCAATTCTATAGTGGAGCTCTGTGCATTCCAGCCCAGAATCCAGAAATTGCACACACTGCATACCCTTTGGTATCTTCTGCTTTTCTTCTGGCTATGATTTCTTCCACTTTTTCTTGAGAAATTACAAGAGATTTGCCTCCATCCAGAGTATTTGGTGGGAAAAAGCGTGGATTCTTCAAGTAATTCTGTCTTTTCTCAAGTCTGGAGAGGTACTCATTTAATTCCTCTGCTTTCCAGGACTTACTCTCTTTCCTGGCTTGTTTCTGTGAGTCTTTAGTTTTCTTTGAAAAACAAGAGTGCACAGTGCAACATGAAACACAGTGATTTTGAGGATGAGGAAAAAGGGAGCTGCACATGTGTAATTAAAGCTACACAGCAATGATAACTGACATAGAAATAAAGTATTTCTCCTTTTTTTAACAGAGTAAATATAAGTACTGGTGTCAAATCAACAATGGGTCGATATTCACCCTTTGCTGCAGGAAGAGCAACAGGCCCTACAGATGAGGCAGACTAAAATTAACTTGTAAAATGTACCTTACTGATGGTTTTAGCCTCAAGGCTGGAGTCTTGGACAGAGGACAGAGCTGAAGATGCACTTGTCACACTGTCAGTTAAGTAGACACTCTCATCCAGTGAAAAAGCACGTTGTTTACGTGCCCCTTTCAGGTATCCAGGTTCTGATTCTCCTGCAATTCAAAGAAAAACAAAACTTCTGTAAGAGGAGAACATGAACAACAAATATTTAGTCTAAGCATAGGTGTATGAGTTTACTTTAAGGCTTGTTGCTGGCAAAAATCCTCAAAAATTTAATGTACCTTTAGAATTTATTTTCTACAAATGAAGCTTATAAGTTTTAATAATAAAGTTTTAGAAGCACTAATTAAACAGGCTGCATACACTTATATTACTCCCAGAAAGATATGTTAACCTTATAAGGAAAGTGAGATTTTTCACTTTGTTTGGAATTACAATGGAAAAAACCAAAACACAGATCTTGAAATCTGTGACTAAGTTGATTACTCTGAAATGTTTGTTTTGGCTTGACTGAAAAACTTCATTTCAATGATCCTAAAACCTTTCATCTTGGCTCACACATAAATAAAAGCAGTCGTCTTGACATTGTCTGAAATATTTTCCTTACTGATCTTTATGTGCAAATAAAATCAATATATTTCCAGAACTGGAAAACTTTAAACCCTAAATAAAGAATACAGTTTTATTTCACTGAAAATTGTTTTTACTTTAATGTAACTACTTCCCTTCTCTAGATACAAGATGCAGTTGCAGCTTTTGTTCTAATGAAATTGGATGGAGACAGAACACTAATGCAGTGTTTGTGTGAGATGGGAAGAACTGTAAAAAAAAGTGCAATAATGATCAAATATCATATTTAAGAACATCTAAACTCAGTAGTTTTGAATTTATCAATTATACTTTGAAAATGTGTTCTTCATGGAATCTTATGCTTAAAATACTTGAATCCCTTCTGCTTTGGCAGAAAACTATAAAAATATACATCCTCCAATGCTTCAAATATAGAGTATTCTAAAAAGTCTAAATTACTTTCTGCTTCAAAAGTTACCTTTTGGTGCTTTAGCAACAGGTAATTTCTCAGTGATGTAATCCACAGGACAGATTAAATTATTTTTTCTGAGAAGTTCATTGTCCACAATCCACTGAAAAGAGGATGCCACTGCAACAGTAAAGCCAACAAACAAAAAAAGCAAAATATTAGCCCCTTCAAAGATTCTATCTTGATCAATCCAAAGTAATGTTGCTTTTACACCTCATCCCTGTCAGGCAATATTATTTTTGTAGAAAAGAATATTATATAGAATAGTAGATATATTTTTTTTAGGAAATAATATTATAGAAAAAAAATCTGGTATTTTAATTGCAAAACTTGGACATGCATCTCCACAATTCTAAATTCAGTTCAAACCCAGCTAAGCACCCATTGGAGAAATACTTAATCTGTTGCTGCTACATATCAAGGTAGGTATGCTTGTAATATTTAGGTGGCAACCCCTCAATCCAAATTTAACACCTTGAACATGACCTAGTCGTTTAGTTTCTCAGTGTTAAACAGATGTTACTCAACTTGAACCTCTGCACAAAATCTTTCAAAGTTGCTCTGTTGATGTAAAGCCAACCCCAAGTTGGGTGTCCAGGTACCAGAAGCATGTACTGGGGAGCAACATTCCAGAATCCTCACCTGGAGGCAGCCCCAGTTTATGGAAATATTTCCCTGCACGAATCTTCATCTGCTTTAGAACCCTTTCCTCTTCATCTTTTGCTCGGGCCTGGGCCTGAATGATTTCCTCTTCTGCTTTGTCAGCTTCTGTCAGTCGGCTCTTGCACTCAGCCAGAAGCTGCCACAGGCATGAGTGAATCAAGAGAAATTTGAGCTGTTACAGGCAGAGGTTTTCTTTTTGTCTTTGAGAGGTAAACATAGACATATTAGTAAAACATCACCACTTTACAAGCATCAACTGGCCTGCTAAAACACTGTCATTCACAAAACAGAAAAAAAACCACCTGTGGCTCAAACCATCCAGCATCAGCCTCTATTTTTATGCACTGACAACAGCTATTAGAGTGATGACAAGATAAGAAACCTGGGCCACTGGTCAGCAGGTACAGGGAAAAGTTTTCAGCCAGTACAATAGGCATTTAAAAGGCTACTGCTTTTACTGGTTGTACTCTGTGTCTGGAAAGCCAACTAGAGATAACAATATCATGAAGGATCATGTGACTATTAACTTACTTGAAAGGTTCTGTGGGAAACTGTGCTCAAGTAAATTTCCATTAAAAAGTCAATTGTAGAATCAACACTTCCCTTTAAATTTTATTTTACAGAAGATCTAAGTAGTGGCTAAAGAGCTCCAAACTCTGACTTGGTTTGGACTTTTACCTTCTCTAGCTCATCTGTGTAACTGTCTTGATAAACACTGTCTCCTCCTTGGGACTTAATCCAGTTTGTTGCCATGTCCACCTCAAAAACATCTCCAGTGTACAGGTCCTTAAAGGCTCTAGCCAGCACATGGGAGATATCCTGGGGAAAGAAAATAAGGATGTTTAGAGCTTAAAGCAAGAGACAGGATGGAAAAGGTACCTGGAAAGGGGATGTGTGTGCATATGAACACTGAGATGAGGATGTCTGTGTGTGTGTGTGTTTGTGGGGGACTGTGTATCTGTGCTGGCTGGACATGTAGATGATGATGATGGACACAGTTCTCTGTGTGTGAGTGTGTGTGGTGGCTTGTGCAGGGATGAGGCAGTGTGAGTGGGGAGAGTGTGTGGGAGGAAGATATGAGTGTTGTACAGGTGATTTGTGTGTGTGTCAGTCCTTGTGCAGGGCGTGTACTTGTGCCCCAGGGTGTGTGAGGCTGTTTGTATGGGGGTTTGTGTGTGTGAGGCTGTTTGTACGGGGGTTTGTGTGTGCAGGGGTGTGAGAGGCTGTTTGCAGTGGGGTCTGTGTGAGGCTGTGGGGGTGTGTGTGAGGCTGTTTGTATGGGGGTTTGTGTGTGCAGGGCTCTCTGGGTGTGAGGCTGTTTGTATGGGGGTTTGTGTGTGTGAGGCTGTTTGTATGGGAGTTTGTGTGTGCAGAGATGCAAGAGGCTGTCTACAGCAGGGTCTGTGTGAGGCTGTGGGTGTGTGTTTGTCAGGCTGTTCATGGCGGGGTCTGTGTGTAAAGCTGACTGCAGGGTGCTCTGTGTGTGATGCTGTTTACAGGGGAGTCTGTGTGTGCAGGGGTGTGTGTGGGTGTGTGTGCGTGAGGCCGTTTGCTGTAGGGAATCTCCGTGTGTGAAGCTGATTGCACGGTGGTCTCTGGGAGCAGAGTTTCTGTGAATGCGTGTATCTGTGTGTCCCAAGGGGACAGGTCTCTGTGTGTGGCTGTTTTCAGGGGCTGTGTACAGGGCTGTGGTGCTGCTGGGGGCTACGCTATTTCTGCCCGTGCTGCCCAGCCCCGCTGCGTTACCTGGGGGTCGCCGCTGCGGCTCCCCTCAGTCGTGCCCAGCCCGGCGCCGGAATCCTGCATGTTAGATTTGCGGCTCTCCTCAGCCATGCCCAGCCCGGCGCTGTGATCCGCTGTGCCGATATTCGGGCCCTCCTCAGCCATGGCCGGCCCGGCCCCTCCTCATCCTCCCGGCACCGCCGTTGCCGAGTGACCGTGCGGGCAGGGCACGGCCTGGCGGGGCAATGGCGGTGCCCTCCCTCCCTTTCCCCGGCGCCATCGCCCCTCACAGCCCCGCCGGCCCTCAGGGGGGCTGAGGGCGGCACCCCGAGGCTCTGAGGGGCTCGTAGTCCCTCTCTTCCCTGCTATGTATTTGCGATCTTCTGACGATCAGCAGCCTCGTGACTTAATAAGAAATAAAATATTGACTTGAAACCTGCGAAGGGGATTTGGACATCGCGGGGATTTCTCGGCCTTGCACCGCTGTGCAGGTCGCGGGTGGGAGCTGAGGGAAGAGGCTGAATCCTCTCCTGAGGGCCCACACGTGGGACGAGGAGGTTGGGCTCATCCCTGCCGCTGGAACCGGCCTGGGAGATGGGAATATTCATCAGCAGCCCCAGCCCATCCATGGTCCCGCTCTGCCTGCGGCGCCTTGGCTGTATACACTGGTTGCTAACAACAGGCTCCGCTGAATCCGGTGATATTTTCCATAGAAACCATCCCGGTGTAGATTTTTCTCCTTGTCCTGCTGCCTTTTTATTCTTTCTTTCTTTTTCCTCCCCCTCCTCCACTCTTTTTGCTCAGAGTGAAGGAACCTGACTGTGGTCCCTGGGTTTCTCCATCACTATCAGGGTAATTTGGCTTTATTGGTGGAGTTGGGCAATGTTACACTCTGAACGGAAAATAACTATGGCAAAAATAATTGGAATTTACCAACAGGTGTTTTTCCACCAGCAGATAAGCCAAAGGCAGTGGGTGTAAACCCCACGGCAACCATGGGGGTGGTTGAAATTCAACTTGGATTTTTTTTAGGTATATGGCACATGTGCTTGAGACTTCAGGGTGTCACAAGCTTCAGATCCTCAGCTCACCAAAGTCTGTGTTTGGAATAAAACACCAAATTAAAGCCAGAGGCACTGCTGTGGTTTTAATTTCCCCATGCAAAAGGGAAGGTTGCCCAAGAGAAAGCTTGGCAAATCTGCAATATCCTGTTCCAAAGATTAAGGCAGAGAAATCACAGATGTCTGACAAGGATGGGACCGGGTACTTGTGCTTTCTAATAGAAAAGGTTCACAGCTTTCAGAGAATCACAGAAGCACTAAGGGTGGAAAAGATCTCTAAGATCATTGAGTCCTGCCATTACTCCACTGCTGAGAACACCACTGAAGCCTGTCACCAAGTGCCACATCCACACACTTTTTGAAGGCTTCCGAGAGGTGGTGACTCCCCCACTGGCTTGAGCAGCCTATTCCAATGCTTGATAAACCCTTTGGCAGAGATATTTCCCCTAATATTCAACCTAAACCTTTCCTGGTGCAACTCAAGACCGTTTCCTCTGGTCCTGCCCTTATTCCTGGGAGCAGAGCCTAACCCCCCCGGCTGTCCGCTCCTGTCAGGGAGCTGTGCAGAACCAGAAGGTCCCCCCTGAGTCTCCTTTTCTCCAGGCTGAACCCCCCCAGCTCCCTCAGCTGCTCCTTTTTCCAGCTTGTGTTCTCAAACAATTTTGTTTCTGTGCAGGCTTGTAGGTTCTCTCCTTTAAAATTCACTGTGTGCACATTTAAACACGTTTCCGTATTAGAAGTCCAACTTTTCTCATCATGTGCTATTACAGTTGATTTTAACATCTGTTTGCTAACTGGAACGTTAGTAAGATCCAGCATTTTAAAAAAGAATTCTTTCCCAGCCTTTAAAATGGTGAAGTAAAGCAGATGTTTTTGTTTAAAACAGTATATAGAAGCACATGAAAACTGACTGTGGAAAAAACTTTCTGTACTTTCATCTTTACTGTCTTTCAGTAACTTGCCAAGCACATCATCTCAGCTTAGAAGCTGGATTTTGTTTTTCAAAGTCTGGAAATGAAGGTGAGATCCGTCTGCCCAGAAGCCAACTGCAGGATCAGGAGGAGGGTTGTAAACCACTGTTCCAGACCAGTGCACAGTTGTTTCCCATATGACAATGGGATATTTTTCCTTAGATTCCCATATTTATGCCATCATCATTTACTCAGATAAACTTAAAAAATACATGCCACAGTTCCTATTGTAAAACCGTTTAATTCACATATCAATATGTCACAAAGACACATTTTCATAAAAATATGATGAACATTAAGAACAATTTGCATCTATATCATCCTCTTTATCATCGTTACAAGATATTTAAGTTCCAAAGGCTGAAGAGAGATTCATGCATGTAGGGAATGAAAAAAAAACCTAAAACCCAAACAGCAACTTTAGCAATTTTATCGTACATTTATAGGCATAAATATACAGGTATAAATATTTATATGTGTAGATATACACACCTTCTCTAATTGCTATGTATGACTTCTACCAGGTGTTTTACCTTGGATTTCCCCTCTGTACCATGTAAGGCTGAATTTTGTGGTGGGTTTTAGGTTTGGATTGGATGTGTGGATCTGACCAGACTCCCAAGAGCCCCACCTTGTTGCAGCGTGGAGGACAGGGGGATTTTTCTTGGAGGAAACTAATCTGAAACTGAACTCTCCAGGAACACCTGATCTGCTCCATCAGCTAATGGGCTCTCAGTCTACAGGACCAGGAACAAGCTAACTGGAAATAAAATATGCCCAAATGCCTGCCACAGACCTTAGAGGAATCATAAATTCTGCTAAAATACAGATCAGTCCACTTTTTAAAGCAGTCTCCATGTCTTTTCAGGATCATATTGCTTTTCTGTATTTATTTTCACACTCCCCAGGTGGTCCCTACACATTCTTTGTTATCCTATGGGGACTGTTCAAAGTTCCTCTGTTGTCCAAACCCCTTCTTTCTTCTGGCAGCCACATGATCAGAAAAAGTCCTTCCTGTTGTAATCTAACAAAATCAGAGTTCTGGAGGTGATTTGTTCAGGCATGTAGGTACCAAATGACACTATGATAGGACAAGCCCAGCTCCTTTTTTTCTCCTTGTTCTAAGACTGAAAATAACATCTTTGCATGTAAAATAGCTGGATGTGATTTAAATACAAACAGGGAGCTCAGTTACTGAGCAAGAGGTAATGTGGATATAACAGAATTGCAGAGTGGAACTCTATCTTACATTTTTTACAAAAATATCAAGCTCTATACCAGTTTTATTTACCTTACTCCTCTTTTATAAAAAATATAGATAGGTGTAATGTCCTGGGTCTGTTAGTCAGCCAGTACATTTCTTATTATTTCTTTATTTATACCCAATGGACTACTGTGTCTGACTAACTAAAATCTTAAATTATTGTGAACATGTATTCCTTAAATGTGCAAACACTGGACTAATAATAGCATTCTTTCAATGCTTGGGGAAAAGTTCCTACATTTATTTCCTAGTGATCCCAAAATCTTCACTAATGTCAATGGACTTCTTTAGAGAGGGAGCACTCATTATACTGATTCCACTCATTTGGTTTTGAAAGTTTTCTTTGAAATTATGAAATTTAGGACACTTAAAAATAAAAATCAAAGGTTTTCCCCCCATACAACAGTATGGATTAATTTAGAAATATGTACCTATTTCAAATGTAAACATAATTCAAATATATATATATATATATATACATACACACACATATATATACAAAGATATACAAAATAGCCTTCGCTTGTATATTGATTTTTTAAAAAAAAAAAAAACCATAAATTCTTGGGGTTCAGAATGCATAAAGACTCCACATTTTTTAAAATATTTTTAGCATTTTCTGGCAACAAGTCCTGCAGGTTTCAGGTGGCATTCTTTAGATGTGGAAGATCAAGGGAACTGACACTGCAGTGCTGCCTTTTTCTCTGGAGGTACTGCCCTGATTTGTATGCCTGCATGTGGGCAGCAGAAAATTATTTCTAATTATTTATAATATTTTGCTAAGGTTTTTTTTGGGCAACAGTATGGATTAATTTAGAAATATGTACCTATTTCAAATGTAAACATAATTCAAATATATATATATATATATATACATACACACACATATATATACAAAGATATACAAAATAGCCTTCGCTTGTATATTGATTTTTTTTAAAAAAAACATAAATTCTTGGGGTTCAGAATGCATCAAGACTCCACATTTTTTAAAATATTTTTAGCATTTTCTGGCAACAAGTCCTGCAGGTTTCAGGTGGCATTCTTTAGATGTGGAAGATCAAGGGAACTGACACTGCAGTGCTGCCTTTTTCTCTGGAGGTACTGCCCTGATTTGTATGCCTGCATCTGGACAGCAGAAAATTATTTCTAATTATTTATAATTTTTTGCTAAGGTTTTTTTGGGGGGGTTTCACGAAGTAATTCCCAGAAGTGCAGTGATGAATGATTCACTTTGACATTGCTGCCCTCCAGTGGTCCTGTTAAGGTTTCCATGTTTTCAGGAAAGCCTTTCAAAGCAGACATTGCATTAAATCTTTGTTTTGATCAGGCAACTGAGCAGGCATTAATATTTCCATCTATGCAATCTGGCATATTATATCTTACCAGTGTATTGGGTAAAATGCTTTTCGGTGGCAAAACTATGTATTAACTTGTAATTGCTGCAGATGCGGCCAAACAGGTATGACTGGAATGCAGTTCTCCTTTGCATGTTACCCTGGAAGTCACTCCTTCTTCCTTCTTCTTGAAGAAGAGCTAAAGCCAACCTCCACAGAATGACTTTTAAACCCAAGTAAAATTTGCAGATGAGGAAAATGGAGAAATAACCTTTCACTTTCAGGTGGAAAGTGCCAAAGAGCTCTGTTTCTAAAAGGTGGTTTCTCCCATTGCACTGCTTTCCTGTCCTGCAAATTTTTTTTTTTTCTTCAAATGTCCTGGTTTGGAGATAGTCTGTGTCTTACAGATGTGACTTTGCTGGATGTGCTGTGGTCATTTCCAGTTCTCCTGGATGTTTTTCATTATTTTGTCACCTTTTCCTGACATGAGCCAATCATGTCACTTGCTTCCAGTATACATTTCCTGATTTTAAGCATTTCTGTGTTTCCTGCACTTCTTTCTTGTACCTAGAAGTCTGTCCCTCTCTAAAACATATCAGTGAGGTATTGCTGTGCTTCTGCTGAAATACTTATGCTGTAATTTCACTCAGGCCACATGGGATTTGCAAACCAGACACACCCAACAAGTAGGAGAAGCATGTGGAAAATGCATACACAAAGGGACCAGTCATCCCTTTTTGGCAGTGTCTGGGCAGATACATCACTCTAATTAAACTGGAAATGGGCTACGCCTCCACACAGAGATCCTGGGATCCTCCGTGAAACCTCTCCATGCAGAGATCCTGGGATCCTCCATGAAACCTCTCCATGCAGAGATCCTGAGATCCTCATGAAACTCTCTCTATGCAGAGATCCTGGGATCCTCCATGAAACCTCTCCATGCAGAGATCCTGAGATCCTCGTGAAACCACTCCACACAGAGATCCTGAGATCCTCCATGAAACCTCTCTATGCAGAGATCCTGGGATTCTTCACGCTTCCCTCCACAGAGAGATCCTGGGATCCTCCATGAAACCTCTCCATGCAGAGATCCTGGGATCCTTCACGCTCCCCTCCACAGAGAGATCCTGGGATCCTCCGTGAATCCCCTCCACAGAGAGATCCTGGGATCCTCCATGAAACCACTCCACACAGAGGTCCTGGGATCCTTATGAAACCTCTCCTGGCAGAGATCCTTGGATCCTCCATGAAACCTCTCCACGCAGAAACCCTGGGATCCTTCACACTCCCCTCCACACAGAGATCCTGGGATCCTCCATGAAACCACTCCACAGAGATTCTGGGATCCTTCACGCTGCCTTCCACGCTGAGACCCTGGGATCCTTCACACTCCCCTCCACACAGGGGTCCAGCTGGAGGGTACAGTGCAGGTGTGACACTGTTACTCTCTCAGGCAGAGCAGAACAAGGGGTTCCCACTCCACTGAGGTGTTCCCAGATCCCTGAGTCAGAGAGGGTTATTGGATTGCAGAGTCTAACTTCCTTTTCTCAAAAGTTATTACCTCTAACCCAAAACAATTTGACCCAGTGACATCTTTTGTTAAAATTAGAGATTTTCATTTTTCGTTCCTATGAGTGTATGGAGTTCCACCAATTATTTATAAGGAGTCTATGAAAACTAACAAGGAAATAGATTTAAAAGCCAGTGTTTGGCTTCTTCTTATAGAGACAGATATACCTTTTGTCCCCAAATTAAAGAATAAGGTTAGCATTTTCACACTTCATAATATTTTCACCTGTGATCATAAAGGCTCTACTCAGTGCTACTTTTGGAAGAAATCCATTTCTTGGTACCTGGTGGTGGATCACAGCCTTCATCTCTCCAGATCTTAAAGATTTTGCTGTAGAAAAATGTTTAACTGATGCTTAATAGTGTTCATCCACCCTTTAGGGGCATCACTGGGGAGATGTCTGCACCCAGATTCCAGGTTTGCATAGATATATATATGTATATATACACACACACACATGAATTAGGTTTGTATGAACCTCTTCTGTCCTCTAAGCAATCTGGCATGCCATGGCAGAACTCCACAGCAGCTAATTTATGCTGCTGGGAATAACCCAATGATTGACACTTTTTAGTAGGAAATATGGTTCTTTCTTGCCTTCTGGGTTTCACTTCTTTTGGAAGTTCTTTCTACACAGCAGCCAGGATTTCTATAAATGCAAAAATAAACCTTGGAAGAGGAGAAACTTGCAGTCTGTTCCTTCTGCTTTTCTTGTCACCCTTGGGAGCTCCTGTCTGAAATCACCCTCCTACTTACTTTTTATCCTCTTGTGATTTACCTGTCTGGGCTCATTCATGCAGGCTATGGCTGTCAGAAAACCATGGTTTGGGCCTGTCTTGTGCTGTCTCAGTGCCTCAGTACTTTACCAGGTTACCCTTCTTGTCTTGTCATCTTGTGCACAAGGAATTAAGCTTCTTTTTCTTACCTTTATCTGGCAAGTGTTTTCTCAGCAAACTGTCAGACACAACTGATTTGCAGACATTCCCCCGCTCTCCTGGTTTGGGTGAGTGAATCGGGTGAATTAGTTAGAGGGGAAAATGCAAATCATTCTTGCATGCCTGTCTGTGCTCCAGGTGTCTGTAATGTGAGGATGTGCTGAACAAGGCCCTTGGCTGGTAAACAATGGGGTGAGACCTGAATATTTGGAGTAGAAGATGGAGAAGGCTCCAAATCTGCCTCCTGTAAAGCGCAGAACAATGAGGAACTGCCACCTAACTCATAAGGAAAAGAAATCCCAACCCCTCTAAGAAGAACATCCAGAGAAAAGCTTTTTACATTGTACCTTGAGTTATTTTCAGTTCCAGAAAACTGCTAATTTAGGCCAAGCTCCAAAAAATATCTTTCCTGGTGATGTTGTTTCAGGGTGATGAATAGGGTAGGTTTAAATGGATTTTTATCACTTTATCCCCAGGAACTTGGGCACAGATGAATGACCCAGAAGGCCAGCTGAATTAGGGCTGCACAACTGACCAAGAACATCTTGCTCTATTTCAAAACATCATCTCAAGGAGGCTATTTATTCACTTTGGGACAACATGAGTATGGCTTGCTAGAGCTATTTCTAAAAACTCTTGCAAAGGTAGTTTGAGACATAAGTAAATAAGTAAATTCATCCCAGGAAACACAATGTCATCTGCTGCAAAGGGTTGGAGAGCCAGGAGAGGACAAGGAGAGGGAATGAAGCTATAGCAACCTGGAATTGATGACAGGAATGAAAATTAAGAGATTTGAATTTACTAAAGAGGCCTGGTCTCATTTGTAATTTCTCCAAACTGTGCCTTAGCTCCTGTGGACTGGGAGGAATCTCACTGGAAATAGTGTTTGTAGCAGTCAAGATAACTCAGTATGAGAGAAAGAAAATCCATCCCACTGGGATGGGAGAGAGTGAGAGGTGGTGATGTCCTGAGGGCAGGCAGAGTCTGTCATCAGCAAAATGTACAGCTGTGTTATCACCTCACTTTCCCAGGGTATTATTTCATTTTTGCTGGTAGGGGAAGATAAGGCTGGCTCAGCCAAACCATCAGGCTTGTATGTGCTTTTCCATGCAAGCCCTGCAGTGGATCAAAGGCAGTGAGTTCACCAGCCAGAGGAACTGGGTCCTGCCTAGGAAATCAGCATCTTCTTTCCTGCCCAGGATAGCAGGACAAAAGCAGTGGTACCCTTTTACCATGCCCAGGAAATCATGAAACAAGGTATATGTGTATGTAATTTTCCTTCATTTATTGCCATCTAACTGGCCTTCACTGCAGGCACTGGGACAAGGAGCAGCCCCAGTCTGGAGGTCCCAAAATGACTGGTTTTCTCCCCATTATGCCCTGCCCACACCTAACAACCCATCTATTGAGCTGATTGTGTTTGTATCATAACATATCTCTGGGCAGGCTACTCTAGGAGCTACTTACATTATATTTTAACATTTTGGGGCTTATTTCTAACACAGGAGTTCCCTGAGGGGTCTGAGTAAGGAAAGGTCTCCCAAAGGAAGATTTTGCTCTTAAGACAGTGCTGCTTACAGTTGCCCCCATGTCATGTAAGATGCCCAAGGATACATGATACATGTACTAGGGTCTGGCAGGATCCATACATTGATCCAAGGGCTGTAGGGACTGGCAGCCTTGAAGAATAAAAACAGGTGGCCAGCTGGGACAACCTGCAGCACTTGAGATGACACGGAGACTTCTGTGTTTACACAGCCAAGTACTGTTTTTACAGTTGTTAAGTTTGAGGAGCAGCACTTTCCCCCCCTCCAGAAGCACCCATAAACTGTCAGCAACCAATTAAAATCAAAGTATGACCTAAGGTTCTACACTTTCACATGAAATTCACTATAGTGTTGATTTTGACCTGGAAAGAGCCAGTTACCTAATACAAGAAAATTTTTGCATTTGGGGGTTCCTTCATTTTTTTGGTATTCAGTAGAATAGGCAAATTCTTTTTTGATAGCACTTGGCCTTAAAAATACACACTCCTGCATCTCCCCAGCAGCACAGAATTATCCTCAATGCATTAGAAAGTGTGAAAAACCCTTCAAAGCTCATTTTAACCCGACCTGCAGCTGGCACCTTGGAATGAAATGCATCAGGTCTTCATCCTGATTGCAGTTGAAGAATACAAGGCAGAAACAGTGAGAGCATGTCCCATCACATCCTCCTGGCATGGTTGTGTGCTGAAACTCCACAGGCTTTCAACACTTTAAAGTGAAACTGTTCATTAAGCAGCCCAAGCTGGTTTGTTGGGTTGTCTTAAGTTTTGGCAGGGCAGCCCTTTTTATCTTTCATCCAAAGGAGATCCAACACTGATAAAAAGCAGGAGTCTGTCCGCTATTTCTGTAGAAAAGTAGATGTCTGATGGGGATTCTCCTCTTCTGCTCCACCAAGCAAGTGGCCAGAGACAGCAAGGAGGGTGAAGTTTTCCCAATTCAAGTATGACATGGTGGGCACAAGGATAGGTGACAGCATAATTCATACTAGGTGGATGAGGGAAGCCCTGAGGAGTTTAGGGAGGTGCCACAAACTCAAAGGCAAAGCCCAGACAGCAGTTCCAGAGTTGTATTCTCTGGTTCTTGTGCAGCCCATGGGCTCAGAGCTGGGATCCCACCAGCAATGCTCACAGCACTGGGGCAGCTCTGCGTGTGACTTTCCGGGAATTGTTCCCAAGGCATGTCCGCGTGAAGTTGCACAAACCAGGGCTCCTCCAGCCAGAGGGGGGACGTGTCTGTGGGAAGGCTTCAATGGTTGAGGTGCCTGACAACAGGAGCAGGAAGGAAATGAGTCATTCAACCTTTCTGCTTTGGCTGCACCGGGCTTGCAAAACTGATGAGGAGGCACCAAAACTCAATAAAATACTTCCTCAGTGGGCGACTTGTGTGGTTCTTTCTATATCCTGATATCCCCTCGGTGTTTTCTTTTCCAAAACCCAAATAACACCACTGGCCAGAGGAATGAGGCTGCATTTAACTCTAGCAGGTGTATAAATGTGTGATTTTGGAAGTGGCAGTCGTACCTTTATATATAAACTTGAGTTCTTCTTTGCACTTAAAGCAAAGGTTCATTATTCCCTTTGTAAGAAAGATATAGAGTGTGATCTCAGACTTAAATCACCAGCTCTCTGAAGGGTATTTACTCTATTTTGCAATACTTCAGCATCTTAATTTGGTCTGCTTCATCCTTTTCAAAGGCTCCTCGCTCTTCAGCGAGTCTATTGAACTGTGCTCCTAACCTTCATCTTATGAAATGAAACTGGATCCAGTAAGAAGCTAAATCAGAGGTGATGAATACTCTTTTTGAATACACTTGATGAGATTTTACAAGTTCATCCTTTTATTCATTTAGGAAATATCTTGATCTAAAAATTATTCTAGTAATAAATTGCTATCTAGTCTGGGTTGTTGGGTTTTTTTGGCCGAAGTTTCAGTTTGTGTCGTTCTCTTCATCTCATGTTAGGCTGTTCAAAGAGCATGGCTGATTATAAATTAACACCAAAAATGCTGGCTGTCAATTAGGACCAGGGAGACACAGGAATTCCTTGCATACCTTCTGCATAAGCATCTGCTCTGGAGATGTTAGGAGTTCAAGAACATTTTCTGATTCTGCATGACTTGTTCAGATGGAGGTGGAGGGAAGTCTGATGTCACTGTGTTTATGTGAAGCATAGTTTTAACTCTTTGGAATCAGAAATAAAAGTGCATTACTTGTAACATCCCTGATTACCCATGTTGCACACTCTGGAATCACAAGATCCTCATGTGCAGTATAAACTTGTGGGGCATTCTTATATCTTGTAGAATTTTCTATAATATAGGTGTAATTCAGACTTTCCATCTTTTCTGCACATTTAAAAGTCACATGAACCGGTTACAGGGAAAAAAGCTGCAATTAGGTAATGATCTGAACAATTGCATCTAATTATTGTGATTATCCCAGTTGCAGGGAATTAAGCTGACAGATGAAGTATATTAAAAGGAGCCATTATGGCATTAATCATCAACCCTCCCCTATACTTAACCTGTATACCCCAGTGCTGTGGGCTGGAAAGAGGCCATGGTACAAGAAAGAAGAGACACATGTCAAGCATTCCTGACAGCAGATGTTTGGCCTAAGAACTGTGATCTTTTAAGGTTAGAAATCAGTTTGCTGACCTGGATATCAGTGATTGTGAAGCTTGGGGTCTGTGCTCAGCTGTAATCTGGGATCAGATAATCAAAGAATCACTAAGGGTGGAAAAGCCTCCAAGATCGTTGAGCCCAACACTGTGTCCACCACTAAACCCTGTCCCTGCCCCTGCTGCCACATCCACGTGGCTTTTGAACACTTCCAGGAATGCTGATTCCACCACTTCCCTGGGGAGTCTGCTCCACTGCCTGACCAACCTTCAAGTGAAAGATATTTTTCCTAATATCTAATCTGAACATCCCCTGGTGGAACTTAAGGCCATTTCCTCTCATCCTGTCAAATATCAGAATCAGCCATTAATGGATAAAAATGGCAGGACCCTGGGACCAATCTCCTGCTGTTCTTTCCAAACAAGAGATAATCACTCCATGTCATGTTTTCATTGCAGCAAGTCTAGTACATCATTAGTTTCCCCAATTAGGTTATTGTTTCTCATTCATGCAACAATAACTCCGTGTTAATGGTCAGATTCACAAACTCATTCTCACAGTTATAAATGATAGCATTGTGGGGCTGATCCGTGGTGTTTACTGATGCACTGAACTGAGAGGCTGATGAAGTGAATGCACCATGTTTGCTTTGAGCTTCTCATTCTCTGTTAGTAGATGAGCTTTTCAGAGCTTTAAAAGGAGTCTCTAGGGTCCCCTTCCCCCAGAAAGTCTTCCTATAAGTGTTTTAGACTAAATGTACTTTTCTGTACAACTCTCTGGTAAAGACATTTTCGTTCTCCCAGAATCAAAATATTTAAAGTCAGGGAATTTAACATAAGAGGGTCTACTTAAACCTACATTTGTTAAAGCATGGAAATGCATAACAATTGCTCTCAGAGACTCATAAAATCTGTCCTGTAGTGGGAGAAAAGAGGTAAACAAATGTGAAATAAAACTTTTAGCACAGAATTAGTCTGAAGACAAAATTGGTGAGATGTCCAAATACCAAGCACTGTCAAACTGATGTAGAATTATTTAACTGTCTCCTTTCTACTGAAATTCCAAGAGTTATAACAAACTCCTTGGAATAAGCAAAGGAACCTAGGACTTTAATTTGTAAGTCTTATGCATAATCTTACTTTTGGTTCTATATTCCTATAATTTTTCAGCCTGAAATCAATGTGAGACTTGTTGAACTGACAACTCTCTAAGACTTTAATTGTGACCATACAGTAATAAATGACTCCTTTGATTGTTTTATTGCTTTATTTGGTGGTTAGAATTGCTCTTGATTACTTAGTGTAAGTGGAGGGAAAACCTTTTGAGATACTTGAGATACAGTAAGTCAGGTAGGTGTATTTCTGGCTTAGCAAGTCAAATTTATCTTCTGCTCAAGCAGAAATACCTCATTAATTTTAATGGGACTCATAGAGGATTCTGCCAGCAGCAGGTTTATCTTTGCACATCCCAGCATCTGTTGCTTCCTTTTCCTGTGGCCATGTACAGCTCTCCTAAATGGGAGTAACTGCTGCAATAAATGGTTTAAATGCAGATGTATACATCAATATCATTTACTCTGAAGGTACTTTGGCACAGCAGTCCATGGTGATAAACAAGGCATCTGGCTGCCCTTCCCATTCCCTGAGCTGCATGATACTGGTGTTAATTCCATTCCAGCTTAGTTTATAAACTACAGTGAATTAATCTGGTCAGTGACTTGTCCATAAACCAAATAATCCCATAATAATTCCATTCCATCTTAGTTTATTAACTACAGTGAATTAATCTGTCCAGTGACTTGTCCATAAACCCAATAATCTCACTGTTCTTACAGTCATAAATCCCATTAATGAGCTTTTTTCAATTTGTCTCCTAAGGGAAGCTGATTTCCAAAGGTGCTGATCTCCACCAGCTCCTGCAGATCCACGAGGCTGCTCTTCCCCACAGTTCTGTGTGTTCCTTGCAAGTGAGGGACCTGCAGCTGCTGCAAACCTGGGGTGCTGGGAAAATTTGCTGATAGGTAAATATTGGGTGGAGCTGAATCAGCTCAGAGACCAGTCCTAGGAATCCCAGGTCTTGCATGGGCAGGGAAGTGTTAGCAACAAGAGCCGTGTCCACCTACTGAAAGACAGCACTGATAACCAAAGAGTAATGATAGCCTCTATGGCAGGTGAGTCACCAGGGCACTGGAGCTGCCTCCCACAGGGGTGTTCAGGCTCCTTGGTGAGAGTTCTGGCAGTTCCCAAAATGTAAAAGGCAACTGACAATTTGATATTTTGCTGTCTGTCAAATATAGACTTATTTATTCAGCCTAGTGCAAGGTGTCTGTGCCCGGGGTCTGGAATGAGATGAGTTTTAAGGTCTCTTCCAACCCAAACTACTCTGCGATTCTGTTAACCTATTTTTTATGAGAGTAGGATTTAGAGAGACCTGACAACCTGAGGATAGTAGCACACCCCATCTAAACCTAGTAAACAGACTGGGAAAAACATTAAAAAACCCATTTCAATGAACAGCCAGACCATAAGTAAAGTGTTTGAGAATTCCTGTCCCACTTCTGCATTGACATGAACTCTATTTAATATGACATTTTCTTTTGTGTTGGCTTTTGAAATTCTCCTGCTGACAAAAACAGCCCCACGTGGCTGCCAGAGCTCCCTGCTGGCCATGTAAACCCCAAATGCTTCTTATACTGTGTAAGCATGGCAGGAATCCTGAGTCCTTTCTGCAAAGCAAACAAAGACCTTTGCTGTTATCCTTTGGAGAGGTGGTTGGGAACATTTCAGTGGGGTGAGGAGGGTGTGTGTGAGATTCTGAAGGGCAGAGGGAGCCAGGAGGCATCTTCTCCATTGGAAACACTCGGTGTTGGGGCGGTGTAGCATTCCTCTGAGATGAAAAGCTGCTCCTTCCACTGTGTGCAATTAAGTCAACACTTGAGTCATGCTTTCAGAGTGGAGACAGGTAAACTGCCTGCTTTAGTTTTGCTGTGATTTGTGGTTCACTGTGGAATTGAACCCTGCAAACATTTTTGCCTCTGAGCTCTGTGACTGCTCTTTGGTGCCTGGGCTGGGCTGTGTGTACAAAACAGAGAATGCAAAGGGTGTAGGAGTGAGGGAAATGGGAGAGCTCCTTGACTTCGCAGGGCTCCAGTTCAGCTGATGATCTTGGCACCTTTGCATACAGACATCTGTGTTGGAGGGTGTGTTACAGAGGCTCCTCACCCAGCCTGCCTGACATTTAACTCCTTCCAGCCTCACCTCTGTGGCTGGATAGCAAAGGGGATAGTCAAGATGTGTCCTGGCTTTAGGCCTTGTCCCTCAGTAAAATATCACATCTCTGACCTTGTACTTTTCCCAAAAGCAAAGCTGCAAAGGTAGCAGCTTTGCTTTGGGAAGGCAGTGCCAGGCCATCTCCAGGCTTAGAAATGCCTTGACTTTGCTTCACTATGAGCACAGTAGTGATGGTGTGGACAAGGAAAAAAAGCATATTCACATTACATTCTTAAATTGCTATATTATTCTTAGAATATTTTTTATTAGTAGGATTTCTGCAGCCCACAGAAGCTCACATCCCTTTGGTTTCGTTGTTATTCTGGATGTATACTGTTTTTAGCATGCAAAGGAAAGGGAATTCAAGCACAGGCAGAAATACAACTCAGAAGACTGCAGCCTTCTGAAACAAAGCTGTGATGAGACCTGTGCTGGGGGATCTCCAGTTCTGGGTGTCTGCTGCAGCATATCAGTGCTCTGATGGGGACTGCTGGACTTTCTGATGAATGCAAGAAGTGCAAGACTGTCTCTTACTGCCTGGCTTGCTCTGAGCACACACACATGTCAAGCCCATTCAGAATTTAGAAATGGTGATGACTTAGCTTAGGGGGGCAGAAAGATCCCCAGGTGCTCCCAGCAGCCTAGGTGGTGATGCTTCTGGATGTGCACAGAAGCAGGAAGAGTAAATGGGATTGCAAAAAGTGAAAAGTACAGGAAGGTTTTGTGAGACCTCCTGACAGGCACCATTTGGACGTGGCACCTGGGGATATGGTTTAGTGTGAGCGTGCTGGTTCTGGGTTAATGTTGGACTTTATGTCCTTGGGAGGTCTTTTCCACCCTTAGAGATTCTATGACTCCAGCTTCTACTCCAGCTATGATGGTGGAAAAGGCAGCGTGGCAAGAAGGTAGCACAAGGAGATACAGTGGGCTCTCATGAAGGGGTAAATGCAGGGGATGATCTTAAGACTCAAGGGATGATGGCAGAGAAGCTCAGTTGTGTTTTCCTGGTGAAGCCCTCTCCAGCCTGAGGTAATGATGGCTGTGTTCAGAGTAGAGTGATGGTGCCATTGTACCCCGTGCTACTGGGAAGAGGTTCGAACCACAGGATGGTCCATGTCATTTCTGGGAGTGATGGAGCTCTCTTACACTGTCCCCTTTGCCACAGAGGGCACAGGGACACTGACCAGTCCACCTCTAAGTGAGGACTTGTGCCAGGCAGTGTGAGGGCACAATGGGGTGTGACAAAGAAAACAGGGAAGGAGTTAGTACAATGCCATTTTGTGTCACCACTTTCAAACTGCCCTTCTCTCCTTTTCCTCTCTTGTGAAAACCATCATGTCCTCACCACCTCAGCCTTACTGGAGTTTCCAGTCTGGCTGGCTCCTCCAGCAGCTTTCCTGTACACTCCCTCCAGTACTCTTCCCCATCAGCTGAAAAGGTGACAGGTTGTAAAGGGTCCTCCCAAAATCCCTCTAGCTTGAGGCTTTTAGGGCTGTCCCAGGAATCTTCTGGTCCTGCCTTCCAGCAGCTGCCAGCCCATCTGAATCAATGTCTGTGGGTTTTAAAAAGGAATGTTCCTTCCTAGGTCCTTTGGAAAGTGTCCAGCAGGAGATGAGCCCTCCCCATGCCAAGCTGGTGACTGTGAGGTAGAAGAGTGGACTTGGGAGGAGTCATGGGGTGAAATCTCTGCTCTTTTATTGCTCACTTGTTTGGCTTTATTAGTTTTGTCACAGCATGAAGAGTTTTGCTATATTAGGGCTGTTTTCCTTGGGTGGTGGCAGCAGCCTTGTATTTGTGGACTGTAAAACTCTCTGAGAGCAAGGTCTGGGCTCTCAGAGGAGCAGCCCAGCTCCTGGCAGGGAGGGACAAACTGTCCCAAAGTATTTTTCAACACATGTTTTCTAGCTCTGTCACCATCAGGAAGAGACTTCTCTCTTCTGTCAGTGGAGCTGCTGAAGAGAGAGGGCTTTGAATCTGCCAATAACTCCATCAAGTGTTTGCATCAGGATAACCTAAATAACCAGAAACATACATAAACAATAACAAACCAATTACTAAAAACATTCAAGTAGAGGGAAACTTTATTTTCCCACACTGGCTTCCTTTCCCTCTCCCTGTTTGCCTTCACCATCTTTCTACCCTTCAAAGATACCTAATTCAGGAGGAGGGAACAGAGTGGAAGAAATCAGTTCCACTCACTAAAAGCCTCAGGACTGTGCATTTTTTTCTGTCTCGCTGTTTCAAATGCAAAGCTCGACTTTTTTTCTGCCCTAAGCTCATGCCTTTGTGAGCGTTTGTGGTTACAGTTTCTATTTCTACACTGGCAAGTTCTGACTGGGCTTTTTTTTTAAACTTGTGGAAAGAACTATGCCTCCGCCGGCACCTAAAAGCTCATTAGCCCTAAACTCTGACCTGTGGCATCTGCTTAAGACCCTTTCCTTGATTTGCGGACCGCCGAGGATGGATTCAGAGCAGGAATATGTGGCAACCACAGAAAAGAAGCATCGCTGGGAAGCTCCAGGAGCAGGAGGAGGCCGGGCCAGCGGCGAAGACGCCAAATGCGAGCAGGGAGGAGCCAGAGCCGGAGCGGCGCTTGGCCGCGGTGGCTGCGCCGGGCAGGCAGCGGCGTGCGGATGCGGGAGAGATAAATGAGGAGTCACAGCCAGGACGCAATTCCAGCCAAGGGCACGGAGCAGCCCCTGCGGAGGGAGCTGCCTCCCCTGTCGGGGATCGCTGGAGCGAGGAGCAGGGGGAGCCTGGCGGCTCTGGCCCCGCGGCAGCGCTAACTTCTGGGCACGGCTGCTCGCCGGAGCCCCGCTGCTGCTGCTGCTGCTGGCTCCTGCTGCAGCCATGGCATCCAATGGCACATTCCTGGCCTGCAACAGTAAGTCTGGAGAAGTGTTCTTGTGTTTCGGCTCTCTTATCTTGTCCAAGAGCTTTATTTTTCCTCCTCTCTTCTCTGCTTCCCCATTCTCTCATTCGGATGTAATGGGGCATTTCAGCGCTGTTGCAGAGAGAGGTGGCGGATTTTTTCTCTGGCAATCTGTGTTGGTAGGAAGGGTGCCTTGGCTGGGGAAGCATCTGCAAGTTCAGAAAAGTGGATCCAGATCTCCTCCCCTTTATGGGAAACTGAGAGCGGGATGGGTGCTCTGCTGGATAAACTCTGTGGGCTCTGGTGGAGCCAGCGGAGCCTGGATAAACATCTGGGCTCAGGGGCTGTCCCGAGACACTGCAAATATTAAGTACAAAATAAGTAATGTTTCTAAAAAAAGAAGTTCTTTCTGCCCTTGCAGGGAGTGAGATTTAGGAAGGTTCTGTTGATGCCAAGCCTGGGAGGCTTGTCCAATAGACAGGGTAATAAAATATCTCCCCTTATATCCTCACCTGACTTTATGTATTGCTTTGTTACCACTTTATTGTATTTTACTTACTCTGAGGAGCAGAAACAACTCAGGGCTGTGACAGCTACAGGTTGAAATGAAATATTTTAATCCCTAAGAAATGGGAGAAGCCTCCAATATGTCTTTTATTTTATGAGATGGGTGCTTTCTTACTACAGATAAGATATAAACAAAAATAAACTGATAGAGCAATAATTGATTACCAATGAACATAATCATTTTAGTGTTACCAGCAGAAATGTGAAAAGATTCCCCCAGGCTGATGAAATCTTCACTCTGATTTTCCCAGATGGTAGAAGTCTCACAGGAGGGTGAACCAGAGGTTAATGTTATACTTTTTTTTTAGGTATTTCATTCATTATACAGCCACTGGGGAAAGAAAGCTAAGAAACACATCTGGAACTGTTAAAACATTTCCCATTTTGGTCTGTGGGTTATTTTTCAGTGAATATTATTTAGTCCTCTGGGTTTAGGAACCAAGAAAAATTCAGTGGCTGGTAATCTATTATTTTGTCTGAAGCAGAAAATTACACAAATGTTGAATGAGCCAAGAATTTTAAAAAGTATTTACTGAAATTCCTTGACACATAACACACACACACACACACAAATGCCAGGGTCACTCCAAATGCCAGACTACTTAGATAAGAGGAGTTGTTCACATGTGGACTTCTTACCAGGATCAGACTTTGCTATGTAGCTTGTCAGAAATTTCTGATACTGTGAGTTGTGGATATGCTTTGTCCCTGGCTCTGTGTTGAAACTCAGCTTCTTTCTTTCAGGTTCTCTCTTTTTTTCTTTTTTTTTTTTTTTTTTTTCCTTCCCAAAATACATACAACAACAGCTGTATTTACTATGTCAGAATTAATATGGGCTATTAATACTCTTTATCTTGCCTCATGAAGTTGGTTTGTTTCAGAACTGGGAGCCCTTGTGCTCACAGATTGTAGAAAAGCTAATTTGTACTCTGCCTTATTCTTAAACACTGACTTTTCACCCAAGACACTGTGTACATTGTAAAGGGAATGCCCTCTGCCACAGTCCAAGGGGAGAATCAGCTTGTAAAATCCTACAAGACAGGCCATTTCCTTGTTTGCTCTGCCAGAAAGTCCTCAGGATTAACATCTATATTGAAATTTCCAAATGAATCATCTCCACCTGCCCTTGTGAGCTGGGAGCACTGAGGAGGCTCCTTCTGCACCTCAAGCTAGGGGGTAATGCAGCTTGGATCAGCTGGGATCTGCTCTGGAGCAGCTGGTGACTTTGATCTCCTTTCCTAGCAACAAAATGCTCCCAGCACACACCTTTGATGCAGGTTGTGCTTGATCCACCACTTGGGAGTTTTGTGAGCCATAGTTCCCCATAGTCCAGGGGAATTTGGGATACTGACACATCCCACTACATTGAACAGTTAACATTTTCAGACAGGAAAAGTAAAATTCACATTGGGTCACTTTTATTTTGACACAAAAGCTGCTATATTTTCCATCTGAGAAACGTATTTTAGTGAAACTAAAGCCCACAGTTGGTTTTGAGATTGTTGCCAGTGTGTAAAACCCCATCAGGCCCAAAGTACCTAAGACAGGGCCAGAGGATGCTTGAGGAAAAACAGATTTTAATGGGGAAATGAGAGAGAAAGAAGAGGGAAATGCAGTCACCTGGAAAAGTGCTGCAGGTAGCAGATATGAAAGGATTCAGCCAACTACAGGGAAAAGCAAGAGGGAGAGGTGTGTGGGGAAGAGATGGTTTGTGTAGGAATGGAAACTCAGTTGCCTGGATAGGCACTTTGAGCCAAAGTTATCAATAATTTGGGAGCAAAGTAGAGTTTCCTGTACAGGGACATCACTTAAAAAAGGTATTTTGGAAGGGAAGCTGCAGATAAACACTTGGTGATCACACAGGGTGGGATTCACCTGGGTCAGCACCAGTATCTCTAAGAAATTTCAGGCTTGTAGGGATCTAGGCAGGAGCATTGTATCCTGTCTTCTCCTGGCCCCTGTTGGCACTGTAGGTAATTAAATCCTGCAGACTGACCCTCAGCCATGTGTCTCTGAGGCCCTTCCCATGGGTGGAAAGGCTCAGTCCTCACTCAGCCAAGCCACCAGACCAGAAGGCTGCAGACCTTGGTCAGACACAGAGGTTTCTTTTTTCCTTTGTGCAGGCAGAGAAGATTTTGACACAGTTTCTTCTAAACTGAAATACTTCCACACCTTAAATGAGCCAGCCTAAACACTGTGTGTGGGGAAATTCTCACACCTCAGGCTTTGCCTCACATGGTAGCTTTTAAAGCCCTGTATCATGGTACCTTTTAAAGCCCACACAACAAGTCTCAATGGTTGGTTTTGGCTAGTTACAGAAATTCCAGATAAATCCCTTAGGAAAAAAAAAATTAAATTCCCTAGTTTTGCATAATTCAGTTGTGCAATTTAATTATTGCACAAATTTTGCCCTGCTGCAGAATGTTGAGAATGACCTGTGTTTTGACTATGAAAGAAATTTCAGCTCCTGAAGAAAATGTGGAGAAAAGCTTTTAAGTGACCTTTAAAAAATGAGGCTGGGACCCACCTACAGCTGACTTTGGGTTTATGAAGAGAACATCTTCATTTGAATGTTCCCAGAAACATGACTTAGGAGTTGGGCAGTTGAGCTGCTCGAGTGCTCCTGGCTGCTGATCCTGGTCCTATCCATCACGTTGATATCCTTCTTTTCAATTACTTTCTTTCCACACCAGCTACTGGAAAATCTGTAATTTATTACAAGCCAGTATTTTTTTTACACTTTCTTTGCAGCCAAATCCCTATGTGCACTGTGGTGAAAGGACCAGTGGAAGCAGAACACCAAACCTTCAGCCTGGTTTTGGTTTCCAAGCACGATGAACTTTAGCTGGGTGTTTTGTTTTACCTGGATTTCATCAAGAGCTCAGGGCAGTAGCTTTTGATGGGTCACAGCCTGTTCCCTGTACCGATCCAAGCTCCCTGGGAGGGACCTGGACTGGCAGGAAGATGTATGAAGGTTTTCACAAATAAAGGTCATGATTTGTCTGTCTGTGAAATGTCTGAGCAGGCAGCCTGGCTTCGTTTACACCAAGCAGGGCCAGGGCTCTGCACTGTTTAATTGCCCGCACATTCCCCAGCCTGGTTTTGATCCACAGCAAGCTGGCAGATGGCATGGCCTGGGTGATGGACCTGCAGCCCTTCCCAGTGGGCACTGGATATAAACAGCCTGTCTGGGGAAAGATGGGCTGCATGGACTTGTCAGAGCTGGAGGAGGGACATGAGACCATTCCCAGAAACCATTCAGACAAGGTGAGACAGCCAAAGGAGACAGAGAGAAAGTGGAGCTGAGAAATGCTGGGCAGTGCTGATCCCATCACACAACTCCTCCAGTGTGCAGGCAGAGGGAGGCTTTAGGCAGTGATCTGGAGGACAACGAGACTTGGGAAAACTCCTCCTGTGTGAATCTTTAAGGTTTAATGTATATGATTTCTGCCCCAGCTCAGCTGCACCTCTCAAGCGCTCTGAGAAGGGAGAGGGCTAGAAAAGCCAAAGTAAGGTTTGCTGCTGGAGAAGCCCGTTCTCAGTGTGACCACAAGGTGGAACTTGGTGCATACCACATGCTCTGAAGAGGCACCCACTGGGATCAAGCAGCAGCATCCTTGGCCAGGGATGCACCCATGCATCTGGACTCAGCACCCCCTCCCTGATCCCCACTTCCCCACAGGAAGCAAGAATGAAATGCTGGTGTAGAGGATCCACAGGCATTTTTTTGCTGGAGGTGAGAAGGTGTGCCAAAAGCAAGGCTGGGTTCTCAGAGAATGTGAGATGTCACTGGGGAGAATAAACTGAGAGCACTGAGTGGTGTCCTGGAGGTAGCAGAGAAGGAGGAAAAAGGGTTTCTGCAGGTGGAATATGGCAGGACATGGATGAAGTGAGGAACAGACTCCAGAGAGAAGGACAGGGCAGGTGGGACCCTGCAGAGGTGGGAGGCACCTTTCTGTCATACTCTTTACTAAGAAGAATGGCATGATGTTAAATAGACCTGTTTTTTTTTTTCTTCTTGGTAACAAATACAGGGCAAGACACAACCTTTGGCCTCTTTAGGGGGAAGGGAGAAAATCTGCCCTGAACATGACATTTATTATTTGATATGCAGTTCTCATAGGCATTAGTAGTTCTAATGTGCATGATGTGATGGGGAAGTGATGAGGTCATCACCAGCACAGGTATTTCTGTTCTGCTCCTAAATTATTACAAATCTGGGGAAATCAGCAGCTGAGTTTTGTCATGTTATTTTTGTCAATGTGCTCTAAAGAGACTGTGACCAGAATTGGGTTGCACTACTTCTTCTGTTACCTAAATATGATGGTGGTGGGAGAACAAGTGCAGCCCTAATAAAGAACTCAAAAGCCAACTGGCTTCTCCCAGTGTGAAGTGGTAATTCCTTTCCTTAGCTCCCATGTGAAAGGATGTGATGGAGATTAATTAATTTTAGAAAATCATCTGAAGAGCAGCCAGTGGACTGTAGCGTTCTCACATAGCCCATTTCCTACCAGACACTGCAGCCACTCCATCTGCAAGTGCCTGTTTCCTGGATATTCAAGCACTTTGCTAACTTTGGGACCATGTTCTGGCATCCTCATTCCCATTGATTTCCATTTGCGCTGTGAGTAATCCAGCTGGAATCGATAGGGTAATGAGCACAGCAAATCCTGGGCATGGGGACGTGGATAACTTCACTCATGTGACCAGGACCATTTATTTAATTGGGATTGGTCACATGGGTAAAATTGCACGACCCACTGAGGTGCAGTTACCTGCAGTGAATAAGGCTTGAACAATTTTTCCACGAGCCATTTGCAGGAATCACTTCCTCCCTTGCTGGAGTGTGACAGCAGCATTGTGTAACATCAATACCCATGCCACCCTTCCCCATCAGGCTTCTTCTGTGACTTGTGACATAGTCTTTAAATTATCTCAAGACCACAATAAATCCAGCTCATTCATTTCCCATAGGAGGGAATTTCTGTCTCAATTTGTCTCATCTTCATTTTAAAAACAAACTGATTTGAACTGCTTTACATCTTTGAAGCCTTCACAACAGCAGAACTTGCATGTTGCTGTTCTGGAGAGGTAGCCAAACTCATAGTGTGCTGACCCTGTGCTTAGTGTGTGAGCAAACTTCAGGGCTGAGTACAGTAAAATGCTCTCCAAGGGCATGGAAAGCTTTGAGCAGGGCTGTCACTGGCACTGCAATTAGGAATTAATGAGAAAGTGAAGCACAGGGCCTCTGTGTGTTCCCAGATCAATCCCTATGGGATGCTGGTTGCTGCTGGACAGGAGAGCTGGTGCATAGAAGCAAATTGTTTTGCTAAGGCAATTACAGGAGACTTCCCCACTCCTTTAATTGGATCAGTCCTCTCCAATGTGCACAACGTGAAATATGGGAAGTGCTCAGAGACTGATAGCTAATAAATAACATCTAGCCATTACATCATGGTGCTCACCTCCTTGCCAGGCAAAAACAAAGCTCCCAGCTCCCAGGGGAGTGCTATGGAGATTAAATCTCTGACATCCAGCCCCTGTCTGTGCAGGGGGCCCAGAAAGGCTGGAGGTGTTTTCCAAACACACTGATAATCTGGCTAACATGTTCATCAATGCCCCATCCAGAAATTGCCTTTATTCTCCTTTGCTGTCTGTGATCTGCAAAGGCTGTGTGTAAATAAAGAGTTATTAGGTGTACTGCTGTTCAAGGCCATGCAATGGCTCTGTCTTGTCCCCAGAGAGTTTCTCACCTGTGGTGTATAGCAGTGATTAATGACTCTGACCCTGTCCTTGTGCTGGTCAAACCCAGTGCTCTGTTCTTCCCTGTGAGGGCTGGTAGGGCTTCCTTCAAACTGCTGAAAGAAGGGGAAGATGTCTGGATTGACAGGCACCAGAATCAGAGATAATGTTTATAAAATCTGTATTGACTATGATGAGGGGCTGGTGAAGGGGAAGCCTTCATTTAAGTTGAAAAGAGTGGCTGAAACAGTGTGATTTGATATCACGTATCTTGGGTGTATGCTGATTCTGCAGTAAGGAACATTCACCCCTGTTTGACCCATGTCCTTGCACTACCTTCACCCTTACAGCAGCAGCTTGCAAAGGCAATGAGGAAAAAAACCAACCAACCAAACAAAAAAAATAGTCTGTGACAAAGTGTATGTGTGTATAGCTGCTGTTTTTCCCTTAAGAAAAGGTCCTGGCCAGGGAAGTGATGGATTTTAGTCCCAGCCATTGCCAGGACAATGGGGAATGGCTGTGAGTTACAGCAAAGGAAATTTATACTGGTCATAACATACAAATTCTTTTGAGAACATCTGAGCTCTTGTATGGGTATCCAAATTGGTTTTGGAGTCTCTGTCCCTAGAGATATCCAAACTCACCTGGACGAGGCTGCAAGCAACCAGATCTACCTTTGAAGGTGACTCTTCACTTTGAATGGGTAATTGAACAAGAGAGCCCCAGAGGTTCATTCCAACATGAATTATTCCGTGATTCTGTGTAATCAGTGACTTGTTAAATCCCTGAGGAAGCTTTTTCCTATACCAGAGTGCAGAGTAAATCTGAATTACAAGAATAAACCCAAAGCTATGCAGAAATGCAGGGTCAGTGACTCACCCAAGTCACACGGGAAATCGGTGGCAGAGAAGGCACTCTCCGCACTCTTAGGAAAATACTCTTCCATTGGTGGAAAAGGAAGAGGATTAAAACTCAATTTCCGAGCATCTTTTGGGTCACATCTGCCCTGGCAGGAGGTGTTTTAGGCACCGTGCTCAGCGCCGGTCAGCGGGAGCAGCACGGAGCGGCTCTGCTCAGAAGAGAAAGGGTGGAGCCCGGCTCGCTCGTGGGCAGGACAAGGCTGACAAGCCCAAGGCAGTGATTAAGACCCACGAACAGTATCTGCGACTCCTCCAACCTCTGGAAACAATGCGTAAAATCCCACTGGTGGAAAACTTGCTCCTTCTACCTGGGCAGGCTCCTCGGCTTAATTTTGCATCCAGCGTGTGAAGCAGGAGGAGAGACTTGCCACGGTCCCACCCCCAGCCGGACTCTGCCCTCCCCTGCCTTGCCGTGCTGCCGCCGTCCCGCTGCCCGCTCCTTGGAGCCCCGTGTGACACCGCCGGAGCTCCTGGATGAGCAGGGATCCCTGCAGGGGTGGCACGGCCCCCCAGCCCTCCCGACGGCCGCCGCCTGTGCCCGAGCCCCGCGCTGGATCATGCAGTGCATCCGTAGGCAGCCCAAGCGCACCGTGTCCCAGGAAAACATCCTGCTGGAGCAGAGCCGCAGAGTGGCCGCGTTGAATGGCATCAGGCTGGGTAAGGGACAGCTTGGGCACACCCGGCAGCCGCTTCCCTTCTCTTTTCCCTGCGCGGAGGCAGCGCTCCGCCCTAAACTCCGGCGTTATTTTTAAATTCCCAAGGTTTCCTTTGCTTGTAACCGCACGCCAGATGTGTGAACAGCCTCGTTGGAGGCATCAGAGTGTGGGCAAAGGCTCGGTTCCCAAAGCTCTTGCTGGGCTTTCTGTACTGCCTGTGATTGAGGGTGTTTGGGGTGCCGTTCTCCTGGCCAGTTTCAGCCCTGCTCGGTGGTGTGCTGCCTGTTGCTGTAAGAGCCCAGGGGACCACGCGGAGGCTGCCCATGAAAGAGGAAACCCAGGGAGTTTCATAACTTGTGTGCCTGGCTGTGAACTCATGGCTGGTTCCTGCTCTCTGGAGGCACAGCCCCAGTGGATGCAAGTTCTTTGATTCCTGTGGACACACAGGGTGGATGGAAGTGGGAAATAGCCATTTACTCACCTGAGTTCCTTAGATTTTACAAGAAGGGCTTTCTGCCCTTTTAAACCAGCAAACCTGAGTTAAACCTGGTCTGTAAGCAGCTGGAAGGGGGAAAGCGGGCGGGAGGAGACTTGTTTTATAGCGAGTGTAATTAAGTTCTATCAGATCAGCAGATTTGTGAGAATGCTACAATAATACAGATTATCACTGCCATCCTAAGGAGCTCCTCAGTGAGCTCAAAGCCTGGCTCCTACCGTGACAGCTATCCTTTTATTGAGCTTCCTGCTTGCTGTAAACCTGCTAGATAAGGCAAAGGTTAACATTTCTGATGGCTCAGGGTCTGAAGCTTCCTAGTGCAGTGTATTAACACGATGGTTATTGCAGTGCTGTGTGTGCTCAAGGCACTCCTACCTTAGCCAAGTATGATTTTCGCTCTGAACATCACTGTGTGCTGAATATAATCTCTTCAGAAAGTGTGTGATTGATGTTTTGCAAGCAGGGGGTCCTGACCCTTGAAAGGCACTCTGGAATTTTTCATGCTAAGTGTGTATTTGGTATTTTACAGAGGATGCTAAGCAAGACACAGTCTTGCACATGCTTCAGGCAGGATTTACACATCTTTTTCAGTGCAGTGATTGTGCTTATAATGCTTAATGTTGTTGTATAGTTGGGAATCAATGTCCTTGTCCTGCTGCACAGGGTTTTTTAACTTTTTTGGTGTATGTGTACAATATGTATGACTCTGGTTTTCATTGCTGTGAGATGGAGTTCTGGACCACAAACCTCCTCAGCTTCAGTCTTTGAACAATCTGGTCTAGTGGAAGTGTCCCTGTCCATGGCAGGGGGGTGGAATGGGATGACCTGTAATGCTACTTCCAACCTAAACCATTCCATGATTCTCCATGGCGTTGTTAGGAAGAAATCTTCAGGTTTCTGCTGGGAAAAGGTGGTTTTGTTTTTCTTTGTTTTTTTTTTTTTTTTTTTTTTTTTTTTTTTTTTTTTTTTTCTTTTTTTTTTTTTTTACTGGAAAGCAGTAACCAGCTGAGAGTAATGTCCCACTGACACATCAGGGGTGTGTTTGTGGTTCCTGTATCAGCAGATCAGAGTGTCTTATGCTGCACTATGGCCTAACAAAAAGCAGGTAGGAACACAGAAGTTAAGTGACTCACCCAAGGAAAGAGTCTGTGCCAGTGCTTGCTTGGGCAGAGGAGGCAGAGCCTGAAGCTCTGGGGAAGAAGAAGGGGAGTTTTGACCACGCCATTACACTGACTGGGCTGTGCTGCTGAACAGGATGAAGGGCTCTGAGCTGCAGCTTGTGTCTGAACTCTGTGGTTCAAGTATGGAGGAGAGGAATCTGCCCTTGGCCACCACCTGTGCCCACCCAGATTTGTCCTTATTACATTGGTGCAGCTCTTTGGGGTGTCCTGGTGGCAGGACACGTTACAGATGCTGCACTCAGGGTCTGTGGAACAAAACATGTTCTGGTTAAATGGATTTCTCATTCCACACTTAGAGACTTTGGCATCCAAAGGATTTGTTGGGTTTCCTGCTCTCCTTGTCATGTCACCCCAGGATGACTTGTCCTCCTCCAAGTCCTGTAGTGATTGAGAGTGGTTGGGATCTGAAGAAAAAGAAGGAATCGAGCTGGGAGCGAGGATAGAAATGTGGGTGAGTAGGGAGAAGGGAGAAGTTGGTTTCCTCTCCAGGAACCTTGAGGGGAGCCCCAGGGATGTTAGTGAGACTGCAGTCTGTGCACTTGGAGGGCCTGTGCCTTAAAGCAGAGCTCTAAGCCAGCTCAGGAGACCAAGAACCTGTGGAGCTGTTGTGGTGTGTGTCCTTCCTCCAGATGATCTGGCCTCTCATCAACCCCTGGCAATGCTGTCCCGGGTCCCATAGCTGTCCTCACCTTGTCACCCTTCTGTGCTTTCCAGGATACAGATATTTTTCTTCTCTCCATTAATTTTTTCCAAAGTTTTCTGTGGGGGAAGCATTCAAATTCCCCTCTTAGGAACCTCCAGACCACTCATGAGCTGGGGAGCCAAGCAGTGCTGTAGCAGGGAAGACAATTAATGAAATACCTGTTTTTACTTTGAGGAAAGAAAGAGGCCAAAGGCACCTTTGCAGAATCTCCAGCTTCTACTCTGATGCTTTCAAGTCTGGATGTTTCAGCCTGGCTCAGCTCTGGACATGCTCCTTGAGCTCTGTAAAACCAATAAATGGTGTGAGCTGCTCACAAAGTGGACACTGGACACCCCTAATATTTATCTCTGATGTAAATCTCAGGCTTTGGCAGTCTAAAGTGCTCTCTTTAGGCCAGTGTATCCCAGTTACAAACTCTCAGTGCTGGTTTTTGCTGCTACCACCATGACCCACACTGGTGCTTTCCAGCACCTGGCGCTTCAGTTTCCTGTATGGAAGTCAGGAGACTGGGAATTTGGCCACTTGGATCTCAGGGTTTTGTTTTTCAAGCAGGCCTGAAGTGATGCCTGGTCGTTTATTGCCTTGCCTTGTTTAAAAGCCAGTGATTCAAAGCAGCTGTGTCTCCCAGAGAAGAACCAGCCCATTGTCACAGGGGACACTGCAGTGAAAAAATGTTATTTGTGAGACTCCACATTATGTTTGTATGTATTTGAGGAATGTCCCTGGAGATGAGCGTCAGGTGGCTGCAGGTGGCCAAGTGGCTCCCTGCACTGCCAAGGTAAGGGAAGAAAAGTTTCCTGTGAGTTGGGATGTGCATGGTCAGCTCTGCAGAGATAAATGCTGCTTCACCAGCTCTGAGCCAGCCTTTCATGCAGTGTCACAGAGCTGCAAGGTGCCTATTACAGAAAGCCCAGGATATGTTTCTTGTGTTTCATGCTCTCTCCCTGCTCAGTCTGCATGCTTCAGATCTGTAATTAATGGTTGGTTTGAGGGACAGATTCTCCAAGGTCTTTAGGTATGCAGAAGTCAGGCACTGCTGAGACACTCAAAACCATGTAGAATGCCAAATTTGTTTTCAGAGTCTCAGTAGGTGCCTGTTTCCTCTCTAGATGTCTTAAATGCCTTCCTGAATCTAGGTTAAGTTGTGAAATTCGAAGTTCCCACAACCAGAAGGTTTGGTTGTTATTACTTGACATAGCATTGGCTTTGTAATGTAAGAAAGACAAAGACCCTTCGGATGGTTGAGCAATGAGGAGATCCTGGCTGCTCCTTACTGCTGTCCTAGCGATCTGTTGCTGCCTGTCACCAAACTTCTTTCTCCCAAGCTTCATCTGATCTGCAAAATTCCCACGTGGATAGGAAGGCACTGTTTGCCAGAGGAGGATGAGAGATATGTTTGTGTATTCCTGTTTCCACAAAGGAAATTTTGTTGCAGATTTGAAATCACTTGAAAGTTCCTGACAGCATTCCAGTTACAAGTTATGCAATTTTCCTTTCTCCGCTTTTACTTCTCTGCTGTTGGTTTTGTTGTAGTTTTTTGCATCCTAACTATTTGCTGAGAAGGAGGTATTTTACCTTTGTAAAAGGCCTGAGAATTACAACACAAAGTGTTCAGATCCAATCTGAGAAGCACAAAGGCTTCAGCCTCCTTTGTGATCATGAAGTGGTGTGCAGGATTTCTGAGCCTCTCTGCTCTGCTCTGCTCCTCAAACCTGGCTGCCCCTGCGGAAGGGAAAACTCTTTGAGCATCATTTCTTGAGGTGTCTCTTAAAACATTACCACTTCTGTTTCTCCACAGGCCTGAAAGATGACAAGGACCTGAAGTTCCTCCTGAAAGGCAGCCAGCTGCTAAAAGTGAAGTCAAGCTCCTGGAGAAAGGAGCGGTTCTATAAGCTCCAGGAGGACTGCAAAACCATCTGGCAGGAGTCAAAGAAGGTGCTGAGATCCCCAGAGTCGCAGATCTGTGAGTAAAGTTTGCTTTGTCAGAGGTCCCTTGGGTGAACCAGGACCATTATGTGGTGTGGAGCAATGAGAGCAGGTCCTTCATTCCTGCTGTGACACACACGCTGAGTGATGCTGACACCTCTGGGACAGCCACGAGGAATCTGCCGTGTCAGGAATGGTCACATTGCCCAAGCTCATGAGCTGCTGCCTCAGATGGTTGTGGGGTGGGCTGTGCTGGTCTCAGCAGCCCTGCCTGGTTTGTTTCCTCCCCAAAATTGTTCAGGTCACTCAGGTGTCCGAGCCCTAATGCTCGGTGTGAGACATGGTGTGAGCACTTGTGGTGTGGTGTGTGGCTGCTGCTCCTTTCTGCCTGCAGCCCCAGGGAAAACTGCCATTTCAGCCTCACAAGAGAACTGCAGAGATGTGGAAATGCTAGGGCTGACAGGAGATGTCCCTGGGAAGGACAGCCTATTCTCATCCTTATCTTGGAAACCCAGGATCTGCCCTGCTGTAAAAAGTCCTGATACTACAATCACCATTATATGGCACAGGAAAACCCATTCTGTTCCAGCAGCACCCAGCTTGGCACCATAATTGGGACCCCAATTGAACCCAATTGTGCAGACAAAATGGAATCAGACAGGGTGTGTCTGTTTATATATATATATTTTTTTCTTATTCCATATTTTTCTGACACATTTCTCCATATTTTCTGACTTTTTTTTTCTCTTTTATTTCACTAATCATTTTGGTCTTGTAAATCCAGGAGATAAATTAGTAACATGGAAGATGTTTTATGGCATGTTGAAATGTGTTAATTACACAGGTTCTTTTGGTAATGAACACAATTAACTAAATGAAGGGTGGGTCTTTCAAATTACCTCCCTTCCTCCCACAAGCAGTGATAAGATTTCCAGTAGGAGGAGTAAAGTAGCAGGGTAAAATATGTTTGCTTTGTAACCCTGATGACCAAAATTTTCTCGCATGACTTTGGGCACCTCATTTAATCTCTTTGTACATCCTTCTCCACACGTTTTCTTTCTCTTCCCTCTAACTAACTGTAAAAGACTTTAAATCATAGAATCACAAAGGTTTGGGCTGAAAGGGACATTAAAGGTCATGGATCAAGGAGTTTCAACTCCCTACCATGGGCAAGGACACCTAGGCCAGGTTGCTCCAAGCCCCATCCAGGTGTTTTGCCGTGGAGACTTGCAGGAGTGGGGGTTCCACAGCTTCCTTGAGCAACGTGTGCTGGTGTCTTGTCACACTCTGAGTAAAGAATTTCATTCTAACATCTCATCTAAATCTTTCCTTTTTTAGTTTAAATCTGTTCCTCCTTGTCCATCACTATCTGCCCTTGTAAAAAGTCCCTGTGGCTCCTTTTTTATAAAAGGGGAAGGCTGCAGTGAGACCTGCCCTGGGGCTTTGGGCTGGAGGCTGTCCCCTCCTGGGTGTTTGGATGCCCAGCCTGGCAGGGTCTTGAGCTCAGCTGGGCTCTTCAGGTCTCCCAGGGCAATAACCCATCATAGTAACAACAAACAGAAAATCCTCAGTGAATGTTTGTTCCCTGCTCTGCTGAGCTCTGTCCCATATAAAACCAAAGTCCTTTACCACATAGTATATATCTTTCTCTGTATTATTTATCTTGCTAATATATCTTGCTCTAAATCAAATAAAGGTGTGAATGGAGAAGAATGACTTTCAGAGCTCCCTTTCCTGTGCTCTGAGCCATCAGTTTCCAAATTATGGGGTCTGACAGCCCCTACAGCAACAGTCCTGACCCCACCTAGTCCTTGGAAGTAAATGGGAAGGATCCTTGTGCTGAGGCTCCAGGTACCCTGATGTTTGCCTGGAGAAGCCCTGGTGGATCCATGGCTGTGGACCTGGCATGGAGAAGGGTTGCAACTGGGACTATTTTATAAACAAGAGCGAGATAAGTCCTTTGAGCTGGGCTCTGAGCACAGGCTGGGGGTGTGTGGGTGTGGATTTACACTGTGGTAGCTGGGCACAGCCAGCATTGCCACACTGCTGGAGACAGGCAGTGCCACGGTGGGCAGGAGAACCTGCTGTGCCCTGGGGGTGTGGAGATGGACTAATGTTACCTGATGGCTCACAGCACGTGCCTGCTCCTTGCCACCCCGTGCAGGCACATCTTTCCCAGGGAAAGATTTATTTATTTATTTATTTTGTCATCAGGATAACAGCAATGGAGACAAGTCAGTAGAGGCAGAGCTTGTCCTTGCAGCTCTGTGAAGGCAATCTTGTCAAGGCTCTGGCCAGACTGGCTTTGCACCCATCTGGCTGTGGGAGCTGGACAGGCTGTGTCCCACGTGCTCCTGGGAGGATGTGAGTCCATGCCTGCACTTGTGCCAAGCTCTTGGCAGGGTTGGAGGGACACCAGCTCTGGACACACCTGAGCCTGGAAGTCAGTGAGAGAGATGAGTACTGACTCCTACAAAGTCCTACATAACATCAAAAGGTCATAACATCAAAGAGGTCCATTTTCATAAAATCATAGAATGGTTTGTGTTGGAAGGGACTTGAACATTTCCAGGGATGGGGCAGCCACGGCTTCTGTGGGCAGCCTGTGCCAGGGCCTCACCACCCTCACTGTAAGGAATCACTGCCTTGTGGCTAATCTAAACCTGCCTTCTGGCAGTGTGAAGCCATTCCTCTTTGTCCCATCACTCCAGGCCTTTGACAAAAGTCCTTCCCCAGGAAGGACTCTTGAAGCCCCTGGAAGGAGCTCTGATGTCTCCCTGGAGCTTCTCTTTGGGTTGAACACCCCCAGCTCTCCCAGCCTGTCCCCAGAGCAGAGGGCTCCAGCCCTTGGAGCAGCTTTGTGGTGTCCTCTGGGCTTGCTCCAGCAGATTCACATCCTTGGAGGCCCCGGAGCTGCAGTACAGCAGGTGTTGTATCATGAGAGCAGAGGAGAGGGACAAAATCACTTCCCTCTACCTTCTGGTCATGTTTCTCCTTGCCTTTCTCGTTTATTGATCCTCTGACACCTTCCATTTGTGAGTTTTCAGAGTGACTGCTGTGTTTGAGTTTCATTCTGGAGCTTTTAACTTCACCAGGCTGCTCTGGGTGCAGGTACAGAGTGGATTACCCCGGCTCATGTTGTGGCCTCTGACAGGCTCTGTCACCCCATCTGCCTTCTCCCTTGGTCAGTGTGAAGGCTGTCACAGCAGAGGAGGAGTGCGGGGTCATGATTTGAGACCCAAGATCAGGGTGAGTCTCTGCAGAGGGTCACCCTTCCTTGCTAACAAACACTGACTTTGCTCTCCAGGACAAAGCCTTTCCAAAGCTGCAGATAAACTCCCTTTTCAGGATGGAAAAAAGGATGAGCAGAATGGAAACTGGGAGGTTTAGCAGCAGGTCCAATCTTATCTGCAGCATTGCTGACAGCAATGGATGCGCCTCAGAGAAGGGAAGTCTAAGGGTTATGTTTTTGTTTGGATAGTTTCTTGTTATTCCTGTTGTTATTCTTGTGACCATGTGGAAAAGCTATTTGTAAACCATGGTATGATGGAGTCCAGTAGATAAAGCTGGGGACTGCCAGGGTTAGACAGGAGAATGTCAAATGTTTGAAGTTCAAAAAACCCCACTTATCAGGGTTGTGACAGGAACAGATGTTGCCTGGATCAGATACATGTGGTATACGCAGTACCTTCCTCTGTTGTCTTTATTTTAAACAACTGGGAATTTAAATCAGATGCTGTCTTCATAGCTGCATCCCCCAAACAGGACTTTGGGGATAAGCTGTCCTTCCAAAATAGTTTCTGATCTGGTAGAATAATCCATTTTCTCCTTATTGTCAATACTTCCTTATTTTTCAGTATGTTCCATTTAACCCCAGGGCAATTTTTTTTTTCCCTCCCAAAAGCCCTTGAAGCATCTTAAGCCAGTTTTACAGCAAGCATGTTCTGCCCTGTGTGTACTCTCTGGTTGCCTCCAGCAGAATCACAGGAGTGCTGGGCACCAAGTGCTGCTCAAAATCACCTTTAAAAATCCATTTTTCACCACAGGTTGCTCCTTCCTGTGGCTGAGCTACAACCAGATCCACAAACACACTGCTGCTCTCATTATCCCAACTGCTGTGTAGGGCCATGGGAGGGTGGATGCTTCTTTGGCCCAGGAGGTTTTCACAGTGCTTTCTCCCTGGCCTCCAGAAACAGAGTTAAAGTGGCTGGATTAACAGTTTTGGGACAAAAAAAAAAAAAAAAAGATTTATGTGAGGGAGCTGGAAAACAGTTAATTCTGAGGCAGTTCACTGCTGAGCATCACTGTGGTGTGAGGGAGGAGAGCCAGCGGGGGCAGAGCTGCAGCCTGTCACTAGCACTGTCTCGTTCAGCTGTGGTCAAATACCAGATCTCATCTAGGTGAAAAAAAAAAAAAAAAAAGAGCAAAAAAGGCATTTGCTGCTTTCAGTGAAATTGATTTTTGAAAGTATTTTCTTAAACCAGCTGTAATCCCTAGTGTGAGCTCACTTAAGCCAGACTCAATCCCTTTAGAAACTCTCTAAACTTGGGGATTTGTGAGAATGGTTGAAAACTTTCCAGTGAATCATCCTTTTGAGCAGTTGGTGGAGAAACAGAGTGTTCAGAGGCAGAAGGAAAAGGCTGAACGAGTCTATCAAGTTTAGGGGTGCTACAGTGGGGCCCCAGAGATGGTGCTTTGGTGCCTCCTGCACTGTGCTTCTCCTGGAAGCTCAGGGAGGTGATGTTTTCCATGACAGCCATGAAAAGCTTCACACACTGAAGCAGGGATGATTCACTGGGCTGTGTTGTTGAGTCACGAGCAGTGAAGTCAAGAGAGAACGTCAGGAGTTGTAGCTGAGATGTATCCATTTCTGGCCAGAAGCTTTACGTGAGAACTCCTATTGTTAGATTTTTTTCTTTTTCTGTTTTTTGATTAAAATAATCAGATTTGGGGGGTGAGCTAAACTCGGTTGGACTACTGAGTGTTGCAAGTGATGACTGTATTATTACTTAAAGTCATGAAACAGATCTTTTGATCTGATGACTAGTTATTCTCCCTATTAAAAATGCACAGAATTTGTTTCTGTTCCTCTAGTTTCTGGCACAGTTATAGGATATTTTTTGCTTGGTTTAAACATAGTACAAAAGGTTTATGTTTATAGCCTAGTACCAGTGTTCAGCAGAAAACTTCTTCCTTTGCTTTTGGCTTGCTGGGAAATTTATGAATATCCTTAAAATACCATACAGTGAACATATCATACCACTTTTGTAGAAGAACAAATTATTGTCTCCATTGAATTAATGTCCTGAACTTGCAGAAGAACAGGAAGGATGTAATATTGCTTGTGTTTGCTGGAGTCACGAAGGAAAAGCTTGAAATTGTTCCTGATAAGTGTCTAAAGTCAACAGAAACCCTCAGCAACCTGTGTGCACACAGCAGGTAGCTGGCTGCACCGACAGCTTCCTTCTGCAGTTTCTTGAGGAATCACTGCTTTCGTGGTCAGACATGTAGTTATCCCTGGAAAAATATTTGCTGATGCCAATGCGTTATGCAAGGCACTGTCAGCTGTGAAAACAAAACCGTCTGTCTGTGGGTCTCATCAGTTTTTATCACAATCACTCAAGCCATCAAACACGTCATCTCAGATGCAGAGCTGCCTGTTTCTTCGATTGAGTTTTCAATCAGGCCACCGCGGGCGACGCTGGGACAGTTTTCATCACAGGCAGTGCACTGAAAAATATTGACCTTATTCTCTGTGGCATATGTTAAATGCAAAGGCAGAAGTGTTGAGAGCCTCAGATCCAAATTTAGCGGTGCTGTGATGGCAGGGCAAGTAGGAGCTGGTCGCCAAAATAGTTCCTGGGGCCCTGGTTGTGTGGAAGGGATGTAAACAGAGATCACTCTCTTTGCTTCAGTGCCCCAAGCCATGATGGGTAGACTGAAACACTGAGTAAAGACCTTATATGAAAGGGTATTTCCAAACAACCTGTAAAATTGCATGTGCATTGCATCACCGGTTGTCAGCTGGTAAACACACAGCAGCAGTGAGGGCAGACTGCTGTGCTGCAGATCTCGAGTCAGAGCAACCTGCTGAGCATGTCTGTGGAGGGGGAGAAGGGAATGGATGAGGAATCAGCAGCTGGGACCTGCCATAATTCACACACAGGGAGATGAAAGAGCAAGGCAGGCAGGGCTGGGAGGGCACACAGCAGGGCTCATGCTGCACCAACCCGTGAGCCATTGTGTTAAAGTATCCCTCAGGGATGAGGGTGATGGATAGCCTTTGGTATTCCTAGCCCGGGGGGCTGACAGTGCTCCAGCTCCCGCTGCTTACAAAGGTCCTGATCCCAGCTGCAGGTCCTGATCCCAGCTGTGTTTGGCCATTAGCATCAGCCACCCCTGGTGAAACTAAAATCAGCTGAATGGCTCTTCCCGGGGTGAAACCAGAGCGAGGAGCAGCACACGGGGCACACTCAGCGTGTTGTGAAATTCATGTAGTGTCTCTGCAGGATGGTCCTGGGGTCAGCTAGCAGCTTTCATCTGCTCCTCAAAGAAGCTGGTGAGGGTCTGAAGACGTGCAGGGTGTTGTGGGGGCTCTGTATGGCTGAGCACATTCCTCATCTACATTTCTTGACAGTAAACAGAAGTGACTTACTGAGCCAATTAGAGTGGGATGAAGTAATTCAGTGTGACTGAGTGCCACATTGCACAGATCACCTGTTACTGACAGGGGGTGGGATAAGGAAGGGATCTGAGGAATTGTTCTTGGACTAACTCAAGGAAGGCTGTTTTGGCAGTGCCCATACAGTGACCCTCCTCTCCCACTCCATCAGCAAAGGCACAAGAAAGGAGAAACACCTGCCAGCCCTTGTCCTTCACATGCTTGGCAGTTTGCAGGAGGTGCAGGTTCAGTTTCTTACCTTCTCTCTTGACAAATACTCTTGACAAAATATCTCAAAGGGCTGCCTGTCAAGCAGGAGGAAAACAAAGAGATTGTTGTCTGCCTTTGTTCCTCCTTTCCCTCTATTCCTTAGGATTAGCAAAGAGTTTACTGCTCATACTCCCAGCACGGTCTGGACATTTCAATTGTGGAGCAGTGATGAGAGAAGAGATGCAGAGGCCAGGGCTCCTCTCTGACAAGTGCTTTCATCATTAGGAATGTTGTCAGGCTCATCTTTCTGGCTCTTCTACACCAGAATCATAGAGTTGCTTGGGTTGCAAGGGACCTTAAAGATCATCCAGCTGATTTCCTTTAAGAGGTGTTCCTTCTTCATGAAGGGATGAGTTTGCAAATGTAACGCCCAGCTCCTTGAAAGCCATGAAGAGAGAAATCCAAATCAACAGAGATACCCAAAATTTATATGTTGGTTGCTTGAAGATACCATGGGCTGTCAAAAGAATCCTGAGGGCCTGAGTTATCCTTGCCTGCTGATGCCAGGAGTAAAAGAGGAGAAGGGTGCTGGGCTGAAAATCAGCAAGGGAGAAGCACAAGAGCAGGAGCCAGTGATGAAAACTGAAAGGAGGGCTAGAAAGAAAATTCTCAACATCTCCCTAAGTAAGAGTAGTTCAGACAGGAGGAATTCCACTGGCTCCAGGGAAGGTTGCTGTGTGTCCGTGTCAGTGGGGAGCCTTTGGCTGTCTGAGCAGCATCCAGAGCAGCCAGGAAGGCTGACCAGGATGTAACCTGTGTGAGTTGGTGTCTGGAGGTCAGCAGGAACACAGGCTTCCTTGTGCTGTGCGTCATGTTTTGGGCTCTCTACAAACCACCTCTTCAGCAGACGCAAACACTCAGAAGTAGATGCAAACTTTCCAGATTCTCTTCTGCTTGTGGTTATCTCCCCGCTGTGGCGTGATGGGGAAGGAACAGGGAGGCTGCAGGGAGCTGTGATTGATGGCTGTTTGCTGCCAGTGTTCCTCTGCTGTGAAACATCTCTGTGCCCCAGTTATTTTTGATTTCTCCTTGCAGATAGCTCAGCTGAACACACAGTTTGGGACTCCTAATAGAGTACAGTCACTGCCTGGGAGCAGCTGATAAAGTACTCATGCTGGGTTAAGATTTTCCAGAAAAGAGATAACTTTAGCAGATGGCTTGGGCTGAGTCCTTTGGCTTCAGCTTTTTTATTGATAGATGAAAACAGTACACACAACCAAGCTATGGAAAGCTATAAAAAGTGTCCTTCCTTACCCTGCTTTTTAACAGTTCCTGTGGTGATAGTTTCTCTCCTTCTCTCTTGTGTGACTACAATAGACACCAGTCGTGCTCTTCAGCCTTCCTTGGACCCTTTCTGTACTGAGGAGCTCTTTTATCTCCATCATCCTCTTCTCAGCACACCCTGAAAAGATCAAGGCAGCCCTTCCAGACACAGGTTTTCAATCTTTTTTTCCTCCCACACAGCTCTCTTTTCCAGTGGATTCATGCAGCCACGTAATGGTTTCCAAAGAATCTATTCTAAATTTCCAATATTCAACATCAGATTTTCTGGTCTTGGAAACAGGAGGCCACTGCCAACCCGAAGTTTAGGGATTGATTGCACAAGCAGACTAAGGACTTGTCCTTGCTATTCTGCAGGACAATAGCTCTTGTGAGCCAAGCAGTGGTGAGCAGCTGGCAGGTGAAGAGGAATAACAGGATGATCCTTCCACTTCACTGCCATAAGCAGGAGAGATCTGGAGAGGAGGAGAACCCCATGCTTAAGGACAGTCTGCATATGAGATGCCCAGCTTGCACTCCCTTTCTGGTCAAGGATCCACTATAGCCATGGATTCAGGATATAACTTATCTTACCCTGAAATTTTTGTTTGAATAGGACAGAACAGCTGTGTTGCAAAAGCTGCTTTATTTCCCACTGGCTAACCTAACTAAACTTTAGACTTTTTGATGGAACTGAATCTGGCCAAACATAATTAGATGCTTTACGTTAAAGGTGAAGTTCCACCTTAGGCACAACCACTATAATTTGATTATTGCCTAGTTAAAGGGCAAGATCATCAGGAAGGCCCAGCTGTGGGGGAATTGCAGCCCTTTTTCTTTTTAAGCTGGTTTTAGTACTCAAACACATAAACTTTCACTCAGAGGTAAATTGGCCAGATAATATAATTCCACAGCAGCCCATCCCAACCCAACCTTTTCCTCCCCTCCCCTCAGCTGATCAACTGTTGGCCTTTAAAAAGTGATAATCAAAGACCACACAGAGATAACAGCTCATAATTGTCAGGGAAGAGCTTTGCCAGCTCTAGGGAGCTCCTCATGGTGCGTTCTTGTTCAGGAACCAAACCAGCAAAGTGCTGTGGAAGGTGTTTGACCACCCCAGCATCTGGTGAGAACTTGAAGCAAATGTTAAGTGTTGCTTTTGGAAAGTCACTGATTTTTGAAGACTGAAATTTTGGATGGTTTGTTGCAGTTTTTTTTCACCCAGCAGCTGAGCATTGTCGTGACTGCTCTGGGAAAACAAGAAAAGTTTTCAAACCTCTAATGAGCATCTGATGAATTTTGGATAATCCCAAGGCAGTCATGCCAAAAATGTGCAGGTAAATGCTGCGTTGGGTCTTTCTACAGTGTTGACTTGAATGAACTGGGCATTTTAATGGTGAAATGGATGTTTAAAGGCAAGTTTCTCCTATTCAGCTGAACACTGAGGGTATTTCATACTCCTGCACTGCTTTTTAACAAAGCTCCAGACCAGGTTGCTCCAGGCCCTATCTCACAGGGCCTTGAACACTTCCAGGGATGGGGCATCCACAACTCAGGGCAACCTGTGCCAGTGTCTTGTAGCTGTATGAAGTGACCCATGAAAGACAAAAAGAGGCTGTGGGTGCTGCTGGGAGCTCACCTGATTTCAGCCCAGTTTGAGGGCATTGATTGGTCTCAAGAGCATTTCGGGGTTGTCTCTGTTACTTGTATTTGTTTAATAAAAGTCTTTTCATGCACTGCTCCTTCTGGATTGCCTTGTGTGTGCATTTTGCAAACTAGGAGCAACTTCAGGGTTCATTTCCACCAGCTGAAGAGCAGAGAATGGAAGTGGGAAAGGATGATTTGAAAACAGTATTTTGATTTCTTATGGCAAGGAGGATAAATTCTACCCTTGACAGGGGTCAGGATGGAGTATGGGTGACACCAGACTGCTCTGAAGCTTTGGTCTTTGCCCCCTTAATTTTCACTACCATGACTGTGAGGAACAGATGGGATGTTAAATTTTAACTTCTCACTATTTTTGAAACCTAAAGAAGGACTTTTTTTTTCCTAACCCTCCTCTTATTGAAGTCACCTCTTATTTTGCCCATAGAGACTGTGTACTTCTCTTCCCTGGAATTGTTCAGGGCCAGCTGGATGGAGCTTGGAGCAACGTGATCTCTTGGAAGGCACCCCTGTCTATTTCAGGGGTTTGGAACGGGGTGGTCTTTAAGGTCCCTTCCAACCCAAACCATTCCGTGCTTTTAGGATTTTCCTGTGGGGTGGTGTTCAGAGGGAAGAACAGCTCCACTCTCCCCATTCTCAGGGGGAATGAGTCAAGGCATGCTCAAGTCAGGGATGCTCCAAGGACTTGGAACCAAACTCTTGGCTATGATTTGTGTCTCATAAAGAGGACATCACAGGATGGCACCTATGGCATATCCTTTCTTTATTAAATAAAGAACATGGAGAAAGAGGCTTTCTTTTTAATATTTCTTGCTCTTTCTAGCCCTTTTGAGTTGAGCTTTCTTTAGTACCAAAGCTTGGGGAAGGGAGGAAAGGGAAGGGAACCCTCCAGAGGCTTCAGGAAAAGGAGAAAGAGTAATTTTTAATATCCCTCACCAAGTAGAGATAAGGCTGACTGAACCCCTGCTGACAGTAGGCTCTGCTTTCTTTCCACAGTCTCCATTGAAGATATCCGGGATGTGAGGTCAGGCCATAAAACAGAAGGTATGGAAAAATACGCCAAGGATGTCCCAGAGTATCGCTGCTTTTCCATCATCTTCAAAGACCAGCGGAAAAACCTGGACCTCATTGCAAGTTCAGAGGATGATGCCAACCACTGGATTGCTGGCCTTGGGAAAATCATAGCCCACAGCAACTCCATGAACCAGAAACAGAAACTCCAACAGTATCCTTTGCCTTATAAAGTGATTAATCATGGACAAAGATGCACTTGTCTTTCCACGTGGGTGGGGATAGTAGACTAACCTCCTTTTTTCCCTATTCTGGGTTTTCTCTTGCATTGATTTTGCACCCAGGCAAGCGCCCTGGTTTCCAATGCTTTTCCCCCCTGTTTTACAATGATACCAGCAAGAGTGGAGTCAGGCTTAATGTGGCTCCTTAAGCAAAGAATTCCCTCTTTCATGGAGCTCCAGATAAAACAATCATTATTTTTTTTGTGTTCTTCAGGGGTCTGTTTCACTTGCATTGCAGTAAGCTCCAGGACAGGCACTTCTTGGCAAGGCATGAAAAGCCCTCACTGTTTATAGTGTTTCTCAGTAATACAAGGAGAGGGAACTGATTCTCCTCTTCTCACTGCCAAATTTACTGCAGGGTAGCTCCACTGACTTGAGTGAAATTACTCCTTATTAGCCTCAGCATGGGAGGAAGTTTTGCCCTGAAAAAATCTGCAGTTGCTCTAGTGGCAATGCAGAGAGCAGAAAGGAAAAGGCACAGAGCAGGAAAGGAGAGTGAATTCATTATGAGATGGAGAGGGGTTGTTTATTGGGTGAAATCCTGGCTGTGCTGAATTCACAGGGAATTCTCCCTGAGGCTGCATTTCACTCAATAAGTTGCTTTGCAAACAGAGGTCTCATATATAAAAAGAGAGGATATCTGTGGGTGCAGTTTTGGATGGATTTTCTTCAGTCCCTGTGTGTCTGAGACTGACCGTGACATCTGAAGCTGTTGGCTGATTTCATCCTGATTTGACAGAGCCACAGTAATGGTAAAATATTGGGTTCCTTTAAGCTTCCCAAAGGTAGATATTCAGCTATCAGAGAGGAAAAGAGATACCACTCTTGGAGAGAGAAGGCTGAGTGGGCTTCATGATTTGACACCAAACATCAGAGAGGAGGGGAGATGCAAAATCCTCAGCTGGGAAAAATCACAAAGCTGGAGTTCCAGGAGGTCTTGCCCTCAGTTAAGTCTTCACTCCATGTGGGTTCTCTGCTGGCTAATAATGTACTGATGGAGAAGGGGATGGTGTATAAATGCTGAGCTTTCATCAGGCTTTACTTTTCTGAGGATTCTCTGAAGTCTGAGAAGCATTTTCACAGCCACAGTGCTGTTCACTTAAAGGAATCAGACTCCATTAGTTCTGATGTGCCTGGGATGTCCTGCTTATCTCCTGCATTAGGAGTGTCTTTTTTTGGATTGTTTTTCAAGCTCTGGGCTGTAAGGTCACTCCTCAGCCACCCCACAGTGTGTGGGGGAAAATCTAGGCTACAGAAAGTTGTCCCTGGAGCATATCAAGTTAAATATATTGCTGAAAAACTTGCCTGTAAGAAGAGACAAGATTTTTAAGGGGGGAAAAATAACAATGACATTTGCAAAGGAAGAAGGCTGTAAATTTCCAGCATGGAAAAGTGCCTTTCTGTCTTTGGAAAGCAGGATTGAAGCTAAATAGGGTGGGTAGGCAAACCATATTTCTGGAAGAGTAATTACTGTGCAGTGCTGGCTTCCAATCTGGGCTTGTCTCAGGCCATTTAACGTAACCTGGAATTACAGAACAGCATGATTTCTCATTTGAAATTTGATGATGTTTAATTAAAGCCTGGGATTTTAAATTTAGTCTGCCTTCACTGGGTTTGCTTGGCAGCGTGGGCTTGCTCAGATCTTCCTTAAACCTCAGGAGTGTTCTCAGCATCTGTGAGCACAGAAGGGGAAGAGTCAGGACATGAGATGTGTTGTGTCCCCTGCCTGTCCCCCATGACTGGAGAGCTGCCTTGCAGGGTATCTTTTTCAGCCTCTCAAAGCCTTGCAAAACAAGTAAGGAATCTGCAAGTTTTTGAAAACAAGGACTGAAAGCAAAAACTCTCCTAGTTTCAGATGGGGCTCGTTCAGTTTGGAATTCAGTGGAGTTGCCTGTGGTAAAAAGGGACTGGAGTCAGTGTCTTATGTATTTTTCCAGTCCTATATTCCTACACAGATAAAACTCCCACATGCTTGATGAGCATGTCTGATGCTCTTATGCACAGAGTTCTGTTTTAATAAGCCTCAGATTCAACCTTGCAGCAGGCTGGCATGGGTAGTTTAGCAAATATTGCAGGTATGTGTGCAGGGAAGACTTTAGACCAGAAAACACAGAGGACTTTTCATTTGAGCAGGGTGGCACGTCTGCTTCGGCTCTGGGTTTTATGTGTGAGCTTTTCTTCTGGTTTGAAAGCACTTACCAGAAGTTCTGCAGCATTTCTGTTCTGAGCACATTCACGGGATATCTGCCAGATAGAAACCAAAGAGGGGTGACTGAGAGAAAGCTGGTAGCCCTGGAGCTGGCATAGCCTTTGAAAAGCAGAGGCAGGCTGTCCCTGGATGCACACAGAAACGGGAGCAGCTGCTCCTCCTGCACTCAGGCCCACAGAGGAGCAGGAGGTGAAAGGAAAACCCACAGCCAGGACTGAAAAATGGTGTTTGTACCAGCTGAGAGGACTTCCAGTTGAAATGTTTTGTTCATCCAGCTCCTCCAAGCTTTCCCAAAGCTGAGGGGATGCAGATGGATGAGGAGTTTGGGTATTTTGGGGCCAGAATGCTGCTATTTACTGAGATCTCAGTTGTCTGTACTCTCCTTTTTCTCTCTTTGCTGCTTGCCCTTGCAGCAAGATGACCCACTGTGTGTGCCTGGGCTTTTCCTGGGCTCTCTGATTTCCCTCCTGCATTTCTCTGTCTCCTGGGAAGGGATCTAAGAGAAAAGCATCCTCCATTAAAAGGCAGGACCTGGGCATACTCTCTTGCAGATGCATTTACTGCCCACATTTTGCCTTCCAGAGAGGACTTTGGATATGTGCATGACCTCTGGGTGCCCATTATCAGAGGAAATTATGCAGACTGTTAAAGAAATGTGATTTTTTTTTTTTTTCAGTGGTCAGCACAAAACCAGTAGTTTCTATGCACAAAAGAGTAGTTTCTATCCACCCCTACTCTCACCCCTGGCTGTGGCAGGCTGGATTTCCTCCTGGCTCACCAGAGTTGGGTGTTCCTCCTGCCTGTTGTTTTTAGGGAAGGCTGGGAAGGGGACACAAGGTGCAGGGTCAGGTGTGAGTGGGTGGCACCAGGGTGACAGTCTGACAGACCCTCTCTGGAGCAGAGCTGGTGGAGGGGGTGTTCTGCCCCCCGGGGTGGGTGTGGTGTGCTCCCAGCACAGCATCCTCTGCTCATGGGAGCTTCATGCCTCAAACTGGGTTTTCTGAGAAGAATCAGTCCAAGCCAGACCTTGGTTCAGGGCTCTGGAGCGTCCTTGGGAAATGCAGCATCTCTTTATTTTGGTTTCCATGTCTAAAGAAGGGGAATATTAATATGACCAGGCTGAGACGGATGTGGGGTGAGGTCATTGCTTAGCACCTGCCAAGATTTTTAAAGTCAGAAAGTTCAACTTTCCATGAGACAAACAATACTCACTAACAGTTTACACATATCTCCATCACTAGGAAATACTTCAGTGCAGTGTTAGCTGTGGCAAACACTGTTTCAGGGTTATGTTTACAGCCCCTAAGGCTGTTAATGCCCTTTTCTGGGGTCATTTTGAAAGGCCCAATTTATATGTTACAGCAGTATATGCCTCAGCTGGTTTTGCTGATCCTGAGCTTTACTCTGATTAGCATTCAGATTGGGCATGTTTTTTTGGAAGTTTTTTCTGGAATGAGTTTGAAGCATTGTTTCCTATGTGAGACATGGAATGTTATTACTGGAGATCAAATTCTTACTTTGATAATTTTTTTCCTGTTGAAAAGTAGATATTTTTCTGGATGGCCTTTCTTATTTGACAGTAAAGCAAATTAGACAGTCAGTTCCATGATGCAAAAAGCAGGGTTTTTTTTGGTGTTTAAAACTGCAGGGTGTCTCAACTGTCTAACATGATTTTAGAGACTGAAAGAAAATGGAAGTCTCAGTTCAAATTATCTGACATCACATTAGGAAGATCATTCTTATAGCAGTTACTCCTGATCTATAGATACATTAAAGTGATTAAAACCCAAGCTCTAATGAAATATTATCACAGTACAGCAAAGTGACAGACCCTGTGCATTTCATTAGGGGAAGAAGGCAAGACCCACAAAGTTTGGTTTGATTCCACTCACAACAAAGTTCTTAGGAGATATAGGTAGAAATCCCTAAAACTATGCTGAAGGTGAGTTCAAAAATTATTATTGATACTTCTTCTGGAGTTCAGTGTTCACCATGACACACTGAATATTGAACAAATCCATGACAATGAGTTTACCAAGCTTCTCTTGGGAGCTCTTTTCATTCTTTCCTTTATCCCCTTTCAACCGTCTGGAGCAGAATGTACTTTCTGTCATAAAAGAGAAATCAAACTGTTTCTGGCTGCAGCCAGAAACTCCTACAGGGTAAAGAGAGCTGCTCCAGCCTTGGCCAGATGGTGAAAATCTTCTCCCTGGTCAGGATCAGTTGTATCACAGCACATTTTCCTTCTGCCAAGGCACCATTGTGCTCTGTGGGAGCAGAAGGTGAGGTGGTGTCGGCTGCTGGGGGCCCACGCTGATTTACAGCAGCTGGAGAGGTGGCTCAGAGCCTTTAGGAGAGGATTTCCCCCCTGCCATGTGCAGCAGAAGGTATTTAGGTGTTCAGGCCAGGCACCGACCTGCAAAGATTTCCTTACATCCCCCTGCAGCTGGATTCACACCTGCCTGCGGAAAGCTGACAAAAACAAAGACAACAAGATGAGCCTGAAAGAGCTCAAAGACTTCCTGAAAGAAGTGAACATTGAAGTGGATGACTACCATGCCAAGAAGATTTTCCAGGTAATGGGAGCAAGCAGAAGAAGGGTTTGAAGTTGGCTGAGGTCAGGGTGTCCCACAGCTTTCAGCTTGGGTTGGAGACCTCACCTAAAGTGAACTCCTGGCTTCTTTTCTTGTACCAAGGAAGGACTCACAGGTTTTGGTGCTCAGTAATTTATTGCTCAGAATAATCAGTTCCCACCGAGTTAGGCAGCACAATGCTTTTGATGAGGGTCTGTTAAGATCTGTATTCATAATCGTTGCTTAATTTTGCCACGAAGCAGAAAATGAGATGCAGACATGGATAATGCAAGAAAAAGGGAAACAAAGTTGAAGTCCCAGGGGTTTCAGGAGTTTAGTGTGCCACAGCTGCATGTCAATGCCTAAGTCTGGCTGAATTTTGTTTGGTTACAATTGTGAACCCAGATCCTCACCATCTCTGGTGAGGGGTGGGTACTGCTCACCCCTCACCAGAGAAGAGGGGTGCAAAGTGACAGGTATAAACAAACAAACAAAAAAGTACAAGTTAAGAAAAAAACCTTTCCAGATTCATGATAGATACACAATATTGCACCCAAGCCTGGACTAGTCTGATTGATTTAATACTCCCAAGGCACATTTAATCTGGTCAGGGATGTACACTTCTAAATTCTCAAGATTCAGCTTGTTGGCTGAGCCTATCAGAAGATAAGAAAGGGATGAAAATTTCTCAGTTGGTAAGCTTTGGGTTTCTCTCTAGAGAATCCATCCTGCTGAGTTGAGATAAAACATCTGGATAATTTCCAAACTTCCATCCTGTCTGAAGCAGGATTTGAATTAATGCGTATGCTTTTTCAGAAGTGTTTTTTTCTGATCAGTGGTAAACACGTGGGTGGTTTTGGGCACTAGGCAGGAGTTCTGCTCCTCTGTGTGAGCAGGCAGCCTTCCCCCAAAGGAGGTCCAAGTTTCCTTGCCTTTGCTTTATAGACATCTCTCTGCAACTCCTCAGGAATCAGGGGGAAGGTTATCAGCACATCTTAAAGAATTTCAGCTCACAAAATATTCCAGTTGTACTGCCTGCTCTGGCTGGTCGATCCCATCCCTTTATTCCCAGGAAAGTCCTGGAAGAGTGGAAATCAGGCTGGGAATCCACTGACTGAGCTGCATGTCTCCACTGGAGATAGTTGCCAGCACCTCCTTTGCAGTCTGTGCAGGTGAAGCCAGTAGGGAGCAGGGTGTGAATCTCCTCATCCTAAAGGATACATCTCATGTATGGGAGATGAATCACTTCCACATCTTCACACATCAACAACCTGGAAAAATCACCCTTGGTTAGTTTTTTGGGTTTTTTTTTTTTTTTTTTCCCTTTTAAATTTTTTTACAATTTATTCTAGAGGCACAGTCTCATCTTGTTTAATGAACCTCTTTTGCTGTCACAATAGTTACAAGGGAGCTCCAGGAGAGGAAACTTGATGAAATTAATCCTTTTTGCTTAAAGACTCCAAGTAATTGCTAAACCTTGATTCAACCCCTGGAAATGCAGGGAGTTAGTTGAAGTACCATCATTAGCAAGTAATTTTAAAGTTTCCTGTATAGCCACTGGAAAGAGAGGCTCTTTGGAGGTTAATTCAGATCTCCTGAGGGCTGATTTGCCTCCAGGAGGGGTCTGTCTTGCTCTTAAAGCAATTACATTTTCATTTTGCATCCTGCCTCAGCCTAGATGGACTAGGGCATTACAGCCTATTAAAGGGTGATCTTTGCTGTCTCAGAGAGTTTTTCTTCATTTAGTCACAGGAAGGAAGGGTGATCAGGGGCTCAAGTGGGGGCTGCAGGGCATGTTCTCACATTATTTTTGCCTTTCCTCACGTCACTCTGTGTCCACATCTAGGTTTGAGACACTGGAGTAAAACATATTGCAATGCAACCAGAAATGATGCAAAGCTCCTGTCATTGCTCATTTCATTTCAACCTGAATATTCATTCTGATGCATCAGAAAGGTGTTTGTGCTGCCAGGCCAAGGGTCATCCAGGACTCATGGCTTGTGATGCATACATGGGAGGTAAAACACAATATTTTGGGTTGAGATTCTCTTTCTAATTTGGACCTCTTGTAGCCAAAGCAGAAGGAACCCACTTTTATACCATGTATCTGATCTGTCCTGCAGTTTGACTTTGGTGCCAGTGCTATTGTCCTGTTTTCATCACAGCCTTTAATGGCAACTAATGAATAAACTTCCCCAGGCACACCACTTAAAATGCCAGTTTGCTAGGAGGCATATCTTGTCATTTTCCCTGTCATGTCTTAAAGAAAAGAACATTTGTAATTCACAACATCCCTGCTGTTTCCACCAGCTGCTTTCCCTCTTTATATTCCTTTTGCAGTTGCTAAGCATCATGCTCAGCTTAGCTTGAAGGATCTGCCAGAGCCACAGAACAGGATCATGGACATGGAAGGCAGCAAGGAAAAGGCAGTTCTTGGAACTCTCAAACCTATTTTGGAGGTGTTTGTAGTACTGAGCATGTCACAGCTTGTCTCATCCCTGAGAGGACCATGTAGCTTCTACCCAGCAGGTTCTGAAGTCAGGACAAGTTGAACCCTTTTTTTTGTCACTTCAGTTTGTGAAATGCTAGGCATCATGATAATGATATTCTTTGGTTTTATATGTGCTCCTTAAACAGATAGTGAAAGATTTGCAGGATATAAAAGTCCCTCCTTATCATGTTGGGACACTGCCAAAGCCACTGTGGCCATTGCTGAGATCACTGGCAGGGCTAGGTTGAGATTAGTGTGATTACTGGTTAAACTAAGACAGGCATTTTCATCATAAAAGCCAGGAAAATAGCTCTGTCACAGGGGATAAAAGATGGAAAGCAATTTAATTCCTCTGGTTTGACAAGTTGAAGAATTCTGCTAGGAACAAACAACAAAATTAATATCAGGATTTGCAACAGGAAAAAAAAAAGTTGTTTCTGATGACAAATTGAACCTGGGAGTATTTAAAATAAACTAGAAAAACTTGTTATTGGAAAAGCTGTGTCCTTGATGGAGATATTAACATGTATATCTCAAACTCCCCATCTTTCTTGGTCAATCAAGTCCTTGGCTGTGGTGCTCTGTCACAGATGGTATCTACTGGAAAAGTTTAAATCCCAGAGAAAGATGGAGAATCTGAATTACAGTTCCTTGTGAAAAGATCACATCTGTTTTGAAATCTGTGGGGATTTTGTTATGTGGCAGGTTTTAGATGAGAATGGAAAATTTCCATGGAAAGGTGGATTTTTTAATATCTAAACATGCACATGTTGGCAGTTGTGGGGGTTTTAAGTTGTTTTTGATGCCATCTTTGCAAACAGCCCTACTGTGAGTCTTGACAGCCTCTTGAGGGCTGAGCCACCAAGGTTAAAGGAAGGGTTCTTTTCACTTCCTGGATTTTTGGCTATACTCTCTATCGTTATTTAATTGTGTTAGTTGTTTCCCTTTATTCCCCCTGAGATTAAGAATTACATTTCTTTTGATCCTTGATTTGTGCTTGGATTATTTTGAGCTGTTGTGACTGAAGCACACCAAGTGATGGAACTCGAGGCTGGTGCTTTTGAGCACACTGCCAATGAATAAATACTAATAAGTGTAATTTTTATGACTTTTGGCGTTGTCAGTGAGAACCATTGTCATTGACCACATGCTCCTCACTGGCTGGCCAGTAACTCTTTGCAATTATTTTGTGTTCTGCGTTGTGTAGCCCTGGTGCAGATTACGGCTGGCCTATGCCAGAAGGAAAGAAGGTTTTCACTCCTTCTCCCCTCTACGTTTACAGCACTGTGACAAGTCCAAAACAGAGGCTCTGGAGGATGATGAGATAGAGGAATTTTACAAGATACTGACAGAGAGGAAGGAAATAGACACCATCTTCCAAATATACTCGGACCCAGAAGGGTTCATGTCCTGCCAGAACCTGGTGAGGTTTCTCTATGAGGTGCAGCAGGAAGAAGATGCTGTTGTTGCTGCCCCTGCCCTAATTCAGAGATACGAGCCAAATGAAAGAGGTAGGTTGAAAACCCTGGCTGGTTTCCTTCAAAATCTTGCTTTTTTGATGAACTATGAATCACATTGCTGGTGCTTTTTTTCTGCAGTGGTGTGCAATATTTTCTCCCCACAGCTGCTTCTAAAACACCACTCCTAGGGGAACATTAACAGCTCTAGGAGAGGAGGGCAGAGGACAGGCTGGGAAATCTCTCTCTTCAGTTTTATTCTGAGTGCACTGAACAGCAGGAGAGGGATTGATACAGGTTTGATTAGAGGATGATGAAAATCCTGAGGGAAAGACTCAGATGGGTTATTCAGATGCCAAGACCTTGTGTGGCTTTTCAAGGCTGAGAATGTAGCAATATTTGTGCTCTCCAGGAGCTGGAGTGGAGGCAGATATCCTTGATGGTGGGCACCTGCAAAGCCATCTGCAGATGAGATCTCTGAGTGGAGGCCAAGGAGGTGACAGCTGCTCAGGAGGCAGACACTGAACTGTCTGTCTGCTCAGATTGTGGGTGAATCATCAGTCTGGAGCACCTTGGAGGGTGTGTTCCAAGAGCCAACTCAGAATTTTGGGCTGGTTTTCCACTCTCCTGCTATTCCTTCAGGAGAGGGACAGGGCTTTGAAACTGTCAGGCATTAGGATTAGGCTGAGATCTAGTTCAATCCCTCAAAATGGGGAGTAATTTTGCAAAAGATTGGGAGAAATTTGCAAATTTCCTCTTTGCAAATCATGTATTTCATTGGATAATCTAGACAGGATTTATCTGGCTGTGTTTAGACATCTGACAGCTTCTCTGGGTTGGCACAAAGAAACCTTGAAATGCTTAGAGAGGTTCATGCTGTAAATCTCTGGAGACAGATGAGGTAAGGTCTGTCTTTGACACTTTTAAGATGTTATCAAGGACAAGTAAAGTGTAATAAAAAGCCACATAAGTGTCATAAAAATCTGTGCTTGGGAAGGGCTTTAAAAGCATTTTCAGGCAGCTGAAGGTGTCATCCTTGTCTGGAGAACATCCATCTCTTTGCTTTTACTGAATGCTTGGGGAGCACGTTTTGCCTCTGGGCTCTCCTGGGGAGCAGAGGCACTGCGGTGAAGGTGGTGGCACGACCTGGTGGCATCTCATTTTCAGTGTGGGGTTTTCTATCTGTTTACCTGACAGCCAAGAGGGGCAATGCCATGACCAAGGATGGTTTCCTGATGTACCTGCTGTCAGAGGAGGGGAACATATTCAACCCCTCCCACCGGAAAGTTTACCAGGACATGACCCAACCTCTCAGTCACTACTTGGTGTCATCCTCACACAACACCTATCTCATGGAAGACCAGATCACAGGGCCAAGCAGCATAGAGGCCTATATCAGGTAAAGAGTGTGTGTGTTTGGGAGGTTAACCTCTTTCTTTCAGAAGACATGAGTGTCTATGCTGATGGATGCAAGGGATCAAGAAGCAATCTCCCACCAGACCAGGTAATGTGGGCTGGCCCAAGTTTCCAGGGTGAGCTGTTTCCAAACCAGGTTGGCTGTGCCCTCCTTGTCACAGCTCTTTGACCTGAGTCTCATCTGGTGTCTACCTGAGTGTAGGATGTATAATTACTACATTTGGAAGCAGTATAAAATATCTGCAGTCACTGGAGGCTGGGTTACAGCCCTGTGGCCTGGTGTTTTCAAAGCATGATGCTGAGGGGGTGTTGCATTCCCCAAAGTATGGCACAAGAGAGTGCAAGGAGCTTACAAGATGGAAAGCTTCCTGGGGTAGAGCTGCAGGTCTGGGAGAAGCCAAAATGATGCATAGTGTCATGGTGCTTATGCTCTGTACTGCCTTTTGGGAGAGGCCCATGGCAGGGAGTGTCCCCACAACATGCTGGGGTTTATTTGGGAGAGTCCTAGTTGGAGCAATCAAAAAAATAAGAGGTGGGATATGAGCAGGGTAAGTGATGAGGAGAACTTACACCTGGTGCCTTTTTGTCATCTCAGATATTCCCACAGCACCCCTGCACTGAGCTTTAGGTGTTGCCTGTGTCTGCCTTTAACAGTGACTGATGTCTCATGGCCAGATGGGTGCAGTGACCTTTAGTAATTTGCACACCCACAATACATTACTGCTTGTTTTTATCAGGTGAGACAGTGTTTCCTTATGAGCCAGTCAATGGCTGCAGTTCTGCCTTTGTTTATGACTTATTCTCAGGAGCAATGGCTGACTGGAGTCACAAGGTCAAAAGTGTTGAGAGTGAAATCTGGCACAGGTTACTCCTCAGTAGCTCTTTGAACTCATCTTACAGAACCTTAAAATTATAGATGTATGTTTGGGTTGTACCAAAAAAAAAAAAAAAAAAAAAAGTAAAAAATCCCATGATTCAGATTTCCCAGAGATGCTGTGGATGCTCCATCCCTGGAAGTGTTCAAGGCCAGGTTGGACAGGGCTCTGAGCTACCTGGTCTAGTGGAGGCTGTCCCTTCCCATGGCAGGGGGTTGGAACTGGATGATCTTTAAGGTCCCTTCCAATCCAAACCATTCTGTGATTTTATTGCAATGAGTTAACAGAATTGTGTGATCTGAAATATTTAGGGAATTACTGTAAAAGAGGCAAGATCACCTCCTAGACAGATGGGGGGGAATCTACATTTGAAAATAAATTGAAATGGAAGCATGGATATGTAGAGGTAGGAATTTCACATGGAAATTCAGTCTGTAGACTCGGTTTAGGAAACTGGCTCCTCAGCTGTGGTGGAGTTCCCATAGCTCCCTCTCTCCCTCCCAGCTCTGAGGATTCATCCCTCATGTCATATCAGATTTAGATGAAGAAATCACATCATCTAAACTTTGTGACCTGGCTTCTAAGGCTGACTGTCCTCCCACTGCAGCCTCTCTTGTTCTTCTCTTCTCTTCTCTTCTCTTCTCTTCTCTTCTCTTCTCTTCTCTTCTCTTCTCTTCTCTTCTTCTCGGAAAGACTTGGGCACAGTCATCAGTGTCCTTTCTCATCTGGCACTCACTATGTCTTACTCTTTGGATAATTCTACCTTGGTCTTTCAGTACCTTATTTCTCAGATCCTTCTGTGCTTTCCTTGCCCAACCTTGAGCTCTCTTTGTTGACACTGATTCCACCTGATCCCGTCCTTTATCTGCTTTCCTGTTTTTCCAAGCTCCTTTCTTCTTCCTTGCTCCTGAATTTCCTTCCATTCTTCCCAGGCAGCGCCTGTGCCTGATGTACCCTCACTTGGAGATGGAGCAGGCGGTGTAGAACCCAACCAGTCCCTTCTTTGTTCGCAGAGCCCTCACCAAAGGCTGTCGCTGTGTGGAGCTGGATTGCTGGGATGGCCCCAACTCAGAGCCCGTCATTTATCACGGCTACACTCTCACCTCTAAGATCCTCTTCAGTGATGTCATTAAGGCCATCAAGAACTATGCATTCCAAGTAAGCATGAGGAACTTTTTCTCATGTTGCACAGCCCAGGACTGGCAGTAGAGTTCTTCCCTCCCAGCAGAGAGCAGAAGCAATGACAGCTTCTCCTCGAGGGGACAAGAGAAATTCCTGCTCCTTCTGTCTGAGCAACCATGCTCTGCTTCCTGCAGAGATCCATCCCTGGGGGTTGCTGCACAGGGAGAGCACCATCTGAGGATGAGTTTGAACCTGTGCCAGCACAGCTGCATCCTGGACCCCACTACAATGAAAATTATGCTCATAATCTTGAGCACACCTGGTGGGAAACACCAGCAAGCCCATGATTTGTGTGGCTTTGATGTTCTCAGGGTCTGTTTCTTGTTTAGAGGTACACTTGTGCATGTTTTGGATGTGGAGGACTGCTTTTATTCTGCTTTAAAAGAGATGAACAGGGCTGGATTCTTGTATGGCAGCAGGCTTCAGAAAATCTTAGGTCTGTCCAGACTCACTTATCTCTGCTGTTTTCCGTCAGTGCACTTGAGAGCTGGTGCCAAGGTTTGTTTGGGGCCATAGAGGAGTGACAGTGACAATAATGACAATGCCTTCAGCACACAGAATGACCTGGGGGGCACGGGGAACCAGACCAGGCCTGTGCAGGAGTGGAGGAAGGATTGGTATCACTTAAGGCTTTGAGCAAACCCTGTGATTTCAAAGCCCTCTTCCCAGTCCTTCCTCTGAAGGTGGGTAGGAAGGTGCTCTGACCTACAGTGCAAGTGGAGAATGGAGGCACAGGGAGTGCCCCAGAACATCTGTGAGAGGCAATCCTGACCCATCCTGGTGCCTTCTCCATTGGATCATCATCCCTGGAAGGCATCAACACAGATCTGAGTAACTACCGCACGGTTAAATTTTTAACAAATTCCATTTTTAACAAATCCTTGCTTTAGGAGAATATCAGACCCTCCTGTTGACACACTCATTCCCAGAGGGAGCATCCCTGGGGTTCATACCAATTGCTGTAGACTGGTGAAAGCACAGAGGTCACTGATGGTGTGTGTTGCTCTCTTGTTCCAGACCTCACCGTACCCTGTCATCATCTCCCTGGAGAACCACTGCAGCGTGGACCAGCAGAAGGTCATGGCCCAGCACATGACCACCATCCTGCAGGACATGCTCTTGGTTGCCCCAGTCGATGGAAACAAATCCCAGTTCCCCTCCCCAGAGGTAAGCAAGGCCACTTTCTGCCTTCTGAGGGTTGGACAAGAGGGGAAGTTTTTCTTCTTGCTGAGTGCAAAGCTCAAAACTCAAGGGGAAGACCACTGCAAGGAGCCTGAAGGTGTATTAAACACAAGGTGTCCTGCCATTGAGAGTGTCCTGGGGGAGCCACTGGGAATGGCCTGGGTGGGTGGGGATGGAAATGTCCATGGAGGAAAAAGGGAAGCAGGAGACTGCCTGGAGATGCCCCTTTTATTCCCAGGAATCAGGGCAGCTGACAGGCTGGGAGCTGAGCCCTGGCCTTGCAAGAGGAAAGAGATACACAGCACTCAACAGTGCTTCACCACTATAAATCATTAGAAATCATTAGCTGACAGAAAAAACTGGAAATGGAATCTTGATATGAAAAATATGTCTCCAAAACAGGAGCCAAAAGGAAACACTAATCTGCTTCCACCCAGGTGGTTCTTTCTTTCTGTCTTTATGTCTTTCTTTCTCTTTCTGTCTTTCTTTCTTTTTCTGTCTTTCTTTCTCTTTCTGTCTTTCTGTCTTTGTCTTTCTTTCTTTTCTTTCTTTCTTTTTTAGCACTTTGCAGAAACAGACTCCTGTACAGTTAGCTGCAGTTCCCTTTAAATTGCATTTCTTTGCTTATTCTCCAAAACTTGGATGAACATGCCTAGTCAGAAGGAAGGAGTTTGTGGGTGAGATAAAGCTGGCAGTCAGCAGGGGAGAAAGGAGAGGAAAACAATCCACCCAGAATATCTTCTATATCTGTACTCCCTCTTCCTTTATCTCCTTTGTCTTTCTGACTTTCCCCTTTTGTTCAGGAGTGTCATGCCTCGTTTGATACAATGCCTGGCACAGAGGGAAGCTGCTCTGGGCTGGTCCCTAAGCACCAGGGCAATAAATTAGGATGAATTGTAATTTTTACTGCTGCTGCTTCAGCAGGACCTTGGCTCTGGCACAGACAAGGTGATTCCATGGGAGAAGTGACTCTCCCAGGGTGAGGACACTCCCAGCACAGAGATCAATCTTTGCAGGCTCTTACTGAGTTGGAAAAATACGTCTTCAGTGTCCCCTCCTGGCTTGTTATTTATCCTGGTGCAGGATCAGGAAAACTGCTGATGGCTTTTCAGCTGATGGCAATGCTAGGATGAAAGAAAGGAGAGACACCAAGCAGAGCAATGTGTGATTTGTGAGTGGAAGGGGATGACCCCAACTTCCCAAAGATGTTTTTTCCGTGCTTGTGCTCATCTAGGCTGATTTTGATTGCCAAAAAGACACTTGGCCCCAGCTGAACACAATGCCCAGATCTATCATAGGGAATGGATTTGGGCTGATCTGCTCCATTGCAGGGATTGATCCATTTAGTTTAAACACAGAAAAATTGCCAGTGTTGCAACACCTATCCTTTTCCTTCTGGTACTTTTCCTCTGCCTTCCTGCTGTGTGAAGTAGAACCGTGCAAAGGGCTGAAATGCTGATTATTTTGGGTATAAAATACATTGAAACTGAAACATGAGGGAAAAACAAACAAACAAACAAACCAGGAACCTCTTGGCTTTTCCCTCCCTTGTTGACATGAGGAAACCAGGGACAACAAGGTATTTTTTATATCAGGAAAAGGGTGAGAACTGCCACTGGGCAGAGGGCTGGAGGCTGTAAACACAAACAGTGGAAGGATTGCTGCCGATTGTGTCAGCAGAGCAAGGTTAGTAATTAAAAGAAGATTGACACGGTTTGGATTGGTGCTAACGATCCGCACCACGGCCCGGGGCAGGAATCTGATTTATTCAGCTCCATTCAGGAGCAGTGTTGGGCTACACAGATTATCTAAATACCTCCCCCAAGCTGCTGTCTTTAGGTCCCAGTAGTGAATTATGTGAAAAACCACATAAAGGCTCCAGGCAGTATCAGGATTGTAGGGAGGAGCTGATCCAGTCTCTGCTGCTGGTGGGTTCCTGCCCTTCTGTCCCATCCCTGATCTTCTCAGGGGTCTGCCAGGGCCCCTTGACCATGTCCCTGCATCCCAGCTAGAAATGCTGCAAAGTCACAGTCTTACAATGAGACTAAAACTGCTCCCAGTGTTGGAACTATTCAGTGTATCCAGGTGTCTGAAACCTCTACAGTTCTTTGTTCCTGGAATTCCTTGTTTATCAGGACAGTGGCTTTGGGCATTACCCACACATTTTGTGTCATTGTGGCTTCAGGTCCATCTGCACATCTCTGTTTCTCCAACCTTAGCCCAGCTTGTGTCAGTCTTGTCTGCAGTGCATCTTCTTGCCTGAAGTTCTTGAGCTGAGTTTCCTTCAATCCTCCAAAACCTCCTTCAGTAATGTGATTCTTCCCCTTTCCTGGAGATTCTCTTCATCCTCTGGTGCCACACTTCAGTTTGCAGCTGAAGGACACGCACAGATGGAGATGTGATACCAGTTAGTGCATCTGATCTGCACATCTCCTCAGCAGTGTGAACATGTTATTCCTCACAGCTTCCAGAAGTCTGCAGAGGTGGATATCCTCATCCTGAGAGTGGGATGTCAGGAGGCAGTGCTCAGACCCTTGTATCTGTGTACCTGAGCACTTCACTTAGGGCTCCCTTGGAGAAACAGTCAGAGGAGTTGGAGGTGTGGTCCACCTCCTCCTCAGTGTTTGTCCAAACATTGGAGGAATCACACCCTGGGAGTGTTTGGTTTTCTGTGTTGACTCTAAAGGAGGTGTTGAAGCCACAGAAAGTTTGTTGAGATGGATCACTTTACAAAATCTTCTATTCCCACTGAGGTGAAAACTGGAGCTCAGACCTTGCTGTGGCTCTCAGGTTGCTCCTAGGGGCAGGAAGCTTTCAGGTAGAATAAACCTGTGTATGCAGTTACAGCTCTGCTACTTCTGATAAAATCAGTGCTTTCCTTTAAGATGGTTTCCAGATCCCAGTGCTGTCAGAACCATTTCACCTGCAGAGCTGAGCTTGTTCAGTGTGCAGTGGAAAAGGTGGGAGAGCAGATGAGCTCCACGTCGGGGGACTGAGGAATGCCATTTATAGGGCATTGTGAAGAAGGACAAGAGTTGCATCTGTTCCAGCAGCCACTCCACTGTGTGTTCTCAGTGGAGTCCAATGTCCTTGTAGCCTTTCCTGAGGTTGTACTCCACCTTGGGCTTCCCACAGACAGCTGGAATGGCTTTATGGTCTACTTGGAGAACATTTACTGAATGTTTCAGCTATTGCTTCCTCCTAAGACAAGGGAAGCTCAACAGAGCTGAACTGATGAGCTGAGTGTCTTTTGCCTCAGGCTAGAAATACTTAATATCACATGAGGGGGAACCAGGAGAGATGGAGCAAGGGCACGTGTGTGTTTGTGACTGTCTATATCAGCTTATTTAAAACCTCAGTAAAGAGGATAAACTCTCAGATGTAGGACTTTGCTTCCTCTGTAGGGGGGATTCACTGCAATGCTAGTACAGGATAGCACCTTTTGCAGGAAATGGGGATGAAAATGCCTCTCTTTGGGGTGAGCCTCACCCTTTCTTCTGACAAATAAGCAGATGGATCTCCTCTGAGTTAGGTGGCACATGGCCTGCTCTCCCTTGTAGGCATAGGAGCAGTGTCCTGTGCCCATGGGGAGCATCTGCACCACATCCAAGGTTTCCCAGAGGAACCACAGGCTAGATAGGATAACAGCAGCACTGAGGACCTGCTGCTGGCAGCCCTGGAATGGGTTGAGGTGAGGAGACACAGTGGAGGCTGTGTTGCTGTGCCTTTCCTCGTGATGTTCTTCAGCCATGTAGGATTGTTCTGTGCCAGGGATTGCACCTCCCGCTTGCTGTGCAGGCTGAATGGGAGTGATGCCTTGGGAAGGCTGACCTAGAACAGAGGCTAGACAGAGCTAAAGGATAAATTAAGCATTTATTAAATGGTCTTAAGGGCCAAGCACAAAAGCCCAGCCCAAAGTGAACCAAAATGGTTACAAAATGCACGACCGCTCAAGGGGTCTCTCGCTTTTATAAGTTCTGGTCCATTTACATATTGGAGTTCATTGTCCAATTACAGCTCCAGATTATGAAGTCCCATTCTTCTTGTTTTTCTCTCTTCAGTCCACGTTGTTTCTGCTTTTGGGCCTGAAACTTGTATTGGTTTTCCTTGGTCCCAAGCTAGAAGAGGAATTGTTTTGTCTGCCTACTCTGTGAAGAGAGCTAACCAACACTTAATATGAAGCTCAGAACTACACACCTAGGCAGCACAGAATCTGAAAAATACGAAAGCTAAAACTTAAGGCATCATTTCCCCCCTTTAGAGGCTTGACAAGACTTAAAAAGCTTAATTACCTACTGGTAATTAAGAATCAAGCAGGCTGACCCAAATACCTTATCCTTAGTTCTCCACTGCTGAGCTGGGTGGGGAGGCAGTAACATTTCTTGTGGGACATTAGAAAGCAGAGGCAGACAATATACAGAATACCAGGATGGTATCTGCAGCCTGCAAGGGACAAGAGGGGCTGCTCTCAGCCTCTCCTGATGCCTTGTGAAGGCTGACCTAGAACAGAGACTGGACAGAGTTAAAGAATAAAGCAGGGATTTATTAAAAAGCCTCCATGGATCCACCTTGGGCAGCACAAGAGCCCAGCCAGGGCTGCAGCCAAGATGAACCCAAATGGTCCCAAAATGCACGAGCGCTCACGGGGTCTCTCCCTGGGATCAGCTCTGCTCCATGTGCCCATTGCAGTTCAGTGTCCAATTCCAGCTCAGCCCCTGCACTCCCATCCTGCTTGTTTTTCTCTCTCCAGCCCACGGGGTTTGTGCTCTTGGGCTGAGATTTGGATCATTTGTCCTTGGTGCCCAGCTGGAGCAGGAATTGTTTTGTCTCCCTACTCTGTGCATCGAGCTTACCACCCTTAAAATGAAGCTAAGAAGTACACACTAAAGCAGCACAGAATCTGAAAAATAGAAAAGCTAAAATTTAAGGCATCACTCCTTACTGTCCCCAGTGCAATCCTTCCAGACTTGTCCATCCCAGGTGCTGAGCAGAGCCTAAAAGCTCACACAGAACTGGATTTTGTGGTGGAAGAACAGAATAGAGCTGGTGTTGAGGCAGGAGGGTGGGAAGGGACACGGGAGCAGCAGGCTGAAGTCAGGCTCTGAAGATGAACCAACTCATCTCCCAGCCATGGATGTGAAGAAGCAGAGCACAGCCCTGCCTGGGAGGATGGGGAGGAGGATATTGCTGTGCTCTGGGTGCTCCTTGGAGTGCAGCTTTTGAGTGGCAGGGAAAGTGCCCCACTGTAAACACCTCATTTGTGGTAGCTGAATAAAAATGCTCTCAGCTGCTGCCTCAGCTGCCATTGTTGGATTTTTGCTCAAGCCCAGCTTCATCCACAGCTTTGCCAGGTGGTAAGGAGTGGGGCTGGTCTCTGTAACCATGTGATGCAATTTGCTTGAACCCACAAAGGGTGCAAAGGGGGGAATGGTTGTTTTATAAAAGATTCCTGGTTTTTCACAGTCCTGTCATTTGAATGTGGTGGGGTTTTGTTGCTTTTGATGTTGCAGAAAAGGTAAATACAGGGTGTTGCTGAGGAAAGGAGAACGTGCTACACAGACTGAGGGGTTGTACTGGTTAATTCCAATACAGCATTTTTCTGGAATAACTTGTACCCTCCAAAGCCAGGAGTACCAAACACATCCAGGTGGCAGCAAATCTCCTGTTCATGGAAGCTGCCAGGCCTAGTGGTGCTCTTGATTTTAAGGCACAACCCACACAGCTGGAGATCACCCCCAATCACCTTTCCCAATACTTCTCCCAGTCCCAAGCATTGCTGCTGCCTTGTTTGGGCTCTAAGTCATCCCTGTCCAGGCTCCAGCCTTCCTCCCACAGCCAGGGCTTGTGCAAAGGATATATCAGTGCTGAGGGGTTGTGGATTCTTTGCTTCTTCTTTTGCCGGGGTGAGGATTAAATGTGTGAGATTGTATTTCTTGTTGGGACTCAGATGTTTATCAGTTCTTATCTATGTCACAGTCTCACAAACCCTGAGTTCTACAGCACTGCACTCAAACTAAAAATGGAGCCCATCTCTCTCTCTATAAGGCTTTTTAAGGATAAACTGTCCAATTAACAAATGACACCTAAATTATTTTTACTTTTAACCCAATAACCAATCACCCATGGCCTGCAATGGGGACTTTTTTATCCAATTGCACAAAACCTCCCAAACCCATGGAGAAGTTGAAGAAAAAGGACCAGCCTCTGCCCTAAAACCTCCATCTTGCTTTATCTATATTACTGTATTCTAAATCCCAAATTCTGAGTTTCCCACCCTGTGATGTCACACACTTCTATTCAAACTCCACACCCACAATCCCAGTTCTGTCATTCCATTCTGGAAGCTTCTCCATGGCCTCAGGTCAGTGCAGTGTTCTCTTGGGGGTCAGTGCCTGGCAGCACAGAAAGCCCAAAATTCCCAGCACCCAGGGTTCCAACAAGGGCTTTCATGTGAACTTTGAAAGAGGCTGGAGAGAATTGATTCAGCACAGGGAATTTGCTCCCTGCCCTCCCTCTGCACCCAGCTGTGGTGCACTGGCACATGCTGCTGGTTGTGCTCAGTGTTGTACCATTGGAGCAGTGGCAGGAGAAGCTGCTCCCTGAAGAGGAGGTACCTTTGGAGAGGGTCTGGGAAATCCTCCTGAGGCTGTCAGCACCCTAAGGCTTCACTGCAAAATGCCAAATGTGTTAAAATTCCATGTCTGCTGTGCATGAGGCACTTCTCCAGAACTTACTGGAGCTCTCTTCCCATTAAAATGTCTGTGGAGCAGAGGCTGCCCTGCCTCAGTCCCTGCTTGGGTCTCAAACAGTTTCCAGAGTTGTGCACAGATTTATAACCACACACTACAGAGCCAGGAGTGGTTAATAAACTTATTAATAAATTTATTAACAAATTAATACGTAAATTCATTAATGAATAAATGTATTAATAAATTAGTAAGTTTATTAATAATTTCATTAAATGACAGGCCACACAGAGGGGCAAAAATGGTGCCACAAATTTCTTCCAGCTGCTCAGACCTGTAGGCTCAGCCTTGTTTGCTGAGCAACATTTCAGTCATGGGGGAAAGAAAGTATATTTTAATTGTCTTTAACAGCACAACTGTCTGAGATGTCTGGTTAAGGGGATGGTCAGTTCTATGGCAGAGAGGAATCACTGAGCTCTCTGGGGTTTTCAGACTCATGGCTTGTGGTCTCAGAGGCTGGGCAGGGCCCTGGTGTAAAAACAGACATTTTTATCTGTGTCTCTGGGTAATAACCAGCTATTGATGCAACTGTAAAAGCACTGGTTACAGCTGAGGGGCTTTTTCAGGGTGGGCCAGAACCTTCTCTAACCAACAGGTATTTTGTCCACTTTTCCTTGTGCAGCAATTGAAAGGGAAGATCCTGGTGAAAGGCAAGAAGCTGAGCAGGCAGGAGGACCCCATCAATGGGAACAACAACATGGAGGCTGAGGATGTCTCTGATGAAGATGAAGCAGCTGAAATTGAAGATGAATCTGTGAAGACCAAGGTAGAGCAGAAGGGAAAGGTGAGTGAAAGAAGAAATCACTGAGAAATCACTTTTTAGGTGGGTTTTGTACCACACCTAAAAAATAAATAAAGAAAAGCAGTTGAAATACAATTTTTCATTTGTTCTCAGCCAAGACAGTCTCAGTGTGGTTTCAGCTACTCAGCTCAGGATATGTAAGGATGAATTGTTGAAATTGCTGGGGCTGAGGATCCTGGTGCTTGCCCAGCTTAATGATCTCTGTCCCAAGCACAAACAGAGATTTTGCAGAGCCAGCCAAGCACAAAGGTTGGCTTTTTTCTCTAAAATGAGACTGGAGGACCTTGCAGCAAGGACAGACCATATAGCAGTTGTCGAAGCAGTGGAAGGACACATGTTCAATCTCTGTCTTATCTCCAGAAATCCTTTAGGCAGTCATGACTTTGGCTTTTCCAGTCACATTTTGGGATGTGCCTGCAGCCCCACTGGCTGTTTGTTTCTGAGCTGGAGGAGGGAGAGAGGGAGGGAAGATCTATGGGGAAGGGGTGGCCAGTTACTAAAGCAATTTGTATGATGATTTCTGGAAGGAAAAGGCTGGCCTTTACACAAGTGTTCTGCCCCATCTTGTGAGGAAATGGATTTTTCCAGCGTGCAGGTCCTTGTGAAGCCCATATCCCTCACAGGGTGGCTTCAAAGGTGACACAGACACATTCAGCCCCACTGATGGCAAAGATGTTGGTGTTACCTCTGGATCTGGTCTGATCTACATTTCCCTTTGATGAGTTGCTCACTCTTTGTAGGTCTCATTTATTTCTCTGATCTCTAGTCAGTCACCTGTACATTATTTTGACATTGTCACTTTCCTTTCTTGCCCCTGATGGGAGCTGGGGACTCTCACTTGCACCAATAAATGTGGTTATGGAGTCATCAAAGCATTGTGACAACTTCCTAGTTCAATGAGAAAAAAAGCCCAAGCTCTGTAGAGGCCAAAACACCCTTTTATTCCTTTTATTTCCAGGTTTGCATGCCTGGGACCAGGACAGTATGGAAAAGTCATTGCTAAGGCTCTGCTGTAAAGTTTAGCACCTGGAGACAGATGTGGGTGCTGAAATAGAAATGATCCTGCAGGGAGCAGCAAGGAAGGGTATTCCACCAAAAAAGGGGGAATCCTTTTCCAGCTTTTCCTGCACAGGGTGACACAGAGGGCACACCAGCAGCCACTGAGAGTGTGCATCTTTTCCTGCTGGAAGTGCTGGAGAAGAGAAGCCCCAGGGGTCCTATAGAGAAAACCCAATTACCACTTTGGAGCACGACAGCAAAACCTCCCCACAAACCTCTCGCTCTCCTGTTTTTAGAGTGACACCTTGAAGCTGGCCAAGGAGCTGTCAGACACAGTTGTCTACTGCAAGAGTGTCCACTTTGAAGGCTTTGATGACCCCAACCATCCTCGGGCTTTCTACGAGATGTCATCGTTCTCGGAGAGCAAAGCTCTGAAACTGGCCCAGGAGTCTGGTACGTGTGCTCTGCCCTCCTCTGTCCCTGCTCCCCAGAAAGGGACAGCTGCTGGTGGAAAAGGCAGCCCAAAGACATGGCTGATGATCTCTTTGGTCAAGCATGTCACTGAGAAAAGTGGGAAGAATTTAATATCCTCGAGGCTGTTACCAAGAAGGGCATTTTTGCAGGTGGTTCCCATTCAGCCAGACTTGCCAGGCAGAGGGGAGCACACAGCAGCGGCAAGAAGGGATAAAAGTAGCTCCACCACTGAAAGGAATGATTTTGTTCTGGTTTTTCTTTTCTCTGTAGGAACCAGTTTTATTCATCACAACATCAGGCACCTGAGCCGTATCTACCCTGCAGGCTGGAGGACGGATTCTTCCAACTACAGCCCCGTGGACCTGTGGAATGTTGGCTGCCAGATTGGTGGGTGTCTCTGGGAGGCTGGAGGGGGTCACCTGTGATCTGGCTGGGGAGGGGCTCCAGCTGAGGCAGAATCTCAAGCCCTTTGCAGCCAGAGGCTCAGCAGTCACTGGGAGAGACCAGCTTTCCAAACAATGCCCAGTGACTTTCCATGGACCATCTTCTGTCTCACAAATCAATCAGGAGAGGCTTTTTTGCACATTAATGTGCAAATCCCTGCAGTTTCACTGTCAACAGAGCTGTTGCCATTTAACAGAGGAGGAGGGAGCATGAACTCTGTGGGTCCTGCAGCCCCCGTGGGGCACAGGTAGCACCCCTTGCCCTGTCTGGCCTCAGGACAGTCCTTGGGAGGCACCATCATTTCCCATGGGATTCAGGAAGGCCAGACCCGAATCCACTATTTGGGCATGCAAAATAAGATTTTCTAGAAGCCCTGAGTACTTTCAGCTCCCAGGAAAATCAGTGTGCTGCAGTTATCAAAACCTTGCTGCAGGTGGAAAAATAGGGGAGGGCCTTAAATTGTTCTCAGCCTTCAAGTATGACCATGTATGAAGGAAATGTAATCAGGATAAATTTCTGTGTCTTAAGGGATGTTTTAGATGTTGCTAAAGAGTTTAAAATCATCCTTGAGGAAATCAAGGGAGCACTGAGGAGCTGCTGGGGTCCATGTGCCCTCCCTGTGTGGTATCAGTGATGCTGTTCACAGAGACTGTTCCAGGTTTTACATCAGTGCCTTTAAAAAAGGTATCGACAAATTGGGAAGAATACAAGGAATGCCCCTGGTGTTAGGACAGCAGTGAGGCTTAATCTATTTTGGGCAGTAGACAGTGAAGAGGTGATTTGATCACAGCTTCTGTGCTGCCACCTGAGGAGTTCAGACAATGAGGAGCTCTCCAGTCCAAACAACAGAGGCATCAATGCCCCTCAGGATGGCAAATGAAAACAGGCAGCTCTGGGCTAGAAAGGAGATTTTATAATGAGGCTAAGTAGCCAGAGAAATGATCTGAGATGGATTTGCTGGCTTCACTGCATGAGAGAACTCCTTCAGCATAGAAATGAAAAGGTTTATCTAAAAGAAGTGCTTGTTCCAGGTAGCATAAATTCCTTGCAGGACAATTTTTGATCCTGGGAAAAGCGGGATGGCTGTAATGGCTCCTCATCTCTGTCATCTCTAAATGCAAGAAATGCTCAGGGTTAGCAGGCTGTGAGGGTCAGAGTTTACCACTCTTCTTTGAAGCGTGGAAAAGCCAATGTTTATGTCCATGAAGTGCAGTTTCATGTGGACAGAATTAACATGAAAAGATTCCTATTGATTTATCTGAGTGACTGAAGTTATTTGTTTATGTTGCAGTCGCCCTAAATTTCCAGACAGCAGGCACAGAAATGGATGTGTACCAGGGCCGGTTCCAGGACAATGGCTTTTCTGGGTATGTCTTAAAGCCGGAATTCCTCCGGGATGAACAAACCAAATTCAATCCAAAATCCATCATAGAAGGAACGTGGGGGACAAAGAAGAAGCTGCTGCTTAAAGTAAGAATAAAATTTGGAAAACATCTCAGTAACATCCACTTTTGGGGGGTGGGTGTAGATTGTACCTTCTCCTTCTTCTGGTCCTACCTTCAATGTTGTCTAACCTTCTGATTTCCCACATCTGGGGGCTCTCAAGGACTTGGATCCTCCAGGGATCTACTCACATATTTAATGTTGGGCAATAGGTTAATGACAACATGTGCTGTCCTTCCAGAACTCTGCAGGCAGAGATGCAATCAGCAATCACCTCTGGTGTTCCCAAGTACCAGCTGAGCACTGTGGGGACACTCAGAAAAGTTGCCTGTCCCAAAGCCAGCTGGCTGGGCTGGAGCAGGGTTCCTTAGGTGCTTTAGCTCATGACAGCTTCCTCTGAAGGATGTCACAGCACCAGCTTTGGAAGGGCAGCACCAGCCTTTCACTCCTGGGGAAGGAGAGGGAATCCTCCAGGGAGCCCCCTCTCCTAATGATGTCCTGACCCCTTCCCCTGTTTCCTCCACAGATAATCTCTGGTCAGCAGCTGCCAAAGGTGAACAAAAGCAAAAACTCCATTGTGGATCCCAAGGTGACGATAGAGATCCACGGTGTCCAGCAGGACAACAACAAGAAGCAGACCAAAGTCATCGAGAACAATGGTGAGAGGGTTTCCTCCCAGCTCTGCTCCCATGAGCAGGAACCTTTAGTGTTCCTTGGCAAGGCTGCTGCCCTGTGGGCACACCTGCCCGGGGCACCCAATCCTGCCCACACTAAGCAGATACTTGAGGTGTTGTTCTTCTTCAGTTTGGAGACAGAAATTCCCTGTAAAACAACATCAGCTGCGTGACTGGCTGCCAGATTTGCAGAGCTAGAGCTTTGGAAGTGCTCTTTTACCTCCATGCAGTTGGATTTGACATGGTGTGCAGGGGTTCTCACCAGGTTCTTCCCAGAGGAAGCTTTCTTGTGGGGCTGATTGCACCCCAGAAGTGTCACAAACTCACAAAAGATTGATGTTGCAAGGAACTTCAGAAGTGTCTGTTCCAGCCTCTGCCTAAAGTAGGGCCACACAAAGTTTACTCAAGCTCCTCATGGTATTACCCAGATAATTCTGAATATCTCAGAACCTGGGGGACCATTTCTTACCAGTCAGACATGGCTGTGACTTCCCTCTGTGCACTGAGGGTTGGAATATTATGGCCTTCTGCACAAACACACACACACTCTTCTTTTCTGTGCGGAGTAAGAGCCAAGCACTGGAAAGCTGGTGCATATTTTCCTGCCTGCTAACAATGTTTCCCTTTTCCTCTTTCCTGTTTGAATAAGTCTGGCCTGGCTCCTAAAGCTCATGGCCATTTCCGTCACCTACAATAATTTTTACAGCCTGTCAAGTGAAAGTTGTGTAGGGAACATTTCAGACCTGCCAGGCCTGTTCCTCAGGGCTGCTGAGCACTCCCAGCCCCATGGCCAGCCCTTCCCTAGCTGGAACAATACTGGATTCATGCTGGAATGATAAGTGCTGCCTTGTGGAAAGCAGATCAAACAATAAAGACACCCCAGGCCCATCTCAGCACCTTCAGGGCTAGATGAAAGATCCCTGTCTCCTGCTGAATCACTCACAAACCCTGCAGGACCAGCAGGCTCCAGGTGACATGTTGCTGTCCTTGGTCTCTGCTCTGCACAGGCAGTAGGGTTTCCAGCAGGAAATTCTTTCCTGTTTGCTTCTGGGGAGTGGTTTATTGACACTGCACCTGCCATGGCCTGGAGAGAGGGCACTGAGCTTGCTCTACATTTCATGTGTGTCGGTCTCAGCTTTGTTTGCTTTGTGATTCTGGACCACGTGACCCTTATCCAGACTTGATTATGCTTTTTTGTAATCAGACATTCCTCATTAACTTTTCTTGCAGACAGGGAAATTGGGGCACAGAGTGGTGCTTAGATGGATTATCTCAAGCAGTTGGAGAGGCTTAAGGCCCCAGAAGGCTGTCTCAATATAAAAGCACAGCTTTCCTCTCTTCCCTCCTCTGATTTAGGGCTATAAAAGTTTGCATCTGGTCCAAAGGCAACCAAAGACATCCATGTACCACCCAGCAAGAGCCTGTGGAGCAGAGCTGAGTTCCTCCCCTGTCCTGCTTCTCACTCCTTAGTAGGACCAAGGTCTGCAGTGAACAGCCCAAGCTGAAGGATTTATTAATTCCAGGCAGCAAATCACAGTATCAAAGCTGGGAACAAGGCTCTTGGCACCTTCTAAGAGCCTTGGTCTAGGTCAGAGTAGGTTGACAGTCAGGAAAAGTCTCCATCCATTTGCAAACACCTCAGACCACCATTACTGCTGACATCTCTGACCTCCATCCTTGTCTGTGTTGCCCAGGCTTTAACCCAAACTGGAATGAAGAGTTTACATTTGACATAGAGATCCCTGCACTTGCCCTGGTCCGGTTTGTGGTGGAGGACTTTGACATGTCCACCAAGAATGACTTCATCGGGCAGTACACGCTTCCCTTCACGAGTCTGAAGCAAGGTAAGGCCCTGCTGCCTGCTCCTCATGGCCACTGAGCCCTTTGGGAAGCTCCAGTGTCCTGGATGAGTGGTCCAGATCCATCAGAGCTGGGGTCAGAGTGGATATTTTGGGCACCTGTTGTCTCTTGTCACCAGAGGCTTGGGCACTTTGTGTTATCCATGCTCAGAGCTGTGCCTCTGGGACCTGCCTGTTCAGGACCCTGTGGGAAATGGGGACAAAATGCTCTGAGACAGGGAGATGTTTGGGCACTTTGTGTTATCCATGCTCAGAGCTGTGCCTCTGGGACCTGCCTGTTCAGGACCCTGTGGGAAATGGGGACAAAATGCTCTGAGACAGGGAGATGTTTGTGCAGGGTCTTGACAAACATGAGCAAATACTGTTCCAAATGAACTAAAGGCCATTTTCCATCTGTGTCTCTGCTTCCAGGTTACCGCCACATCCATCTCCTGACCAAGAATGGAGACCCGTACTCCTCCTCCACCCTCTTTGTCTACGTCAACATCCAGGACTGTGATTAGCAGCCTGGCTCCTCCAGGCCACAGACAGCCTCCTTACAGACCTGGAAGGAATTCAGTGTGCGAGCCCTGCCAGTGGCAGGGTCAGTCCCCAGCACCTTCCCTGGAGCAGCACTCGGTGCTCCGTAGGATCCCTGATGTGAAACAACCTTCTCCCTGCTGCTGGAAACATCCTAATGCTGCTGATGAGATTAATCCTTTTGTACCTGTTCAACCAATCCAGCTGTGGTTTTAGTTCACTTTATTTCGATTTTTTAGATGTTGCTTTTAGCGAGAGGATAGGGACTCCTTTTTTAGTGAAGTACAGCTCTTGGTTGGGCTTGGTCAGGCATCTGGGCAAAGCACCCAACATCTGTGCAAGGAAAAGTCTCCCTCAGCACTGCAGTCAGTGGCCAGGTGCCAGGTGGCTGCTTGCAACTGCAGGTGTCAGCCATCTTTCACCATATGAAGCCCTAAATGGGGACACCATTCCCCTCCTTTCTGTTACAGATTAAAAAAGAAAGCTGCACTACAAAGCCCCGTGTTATGTAACCCGAGTTTCCTTTTGTGTTGTAATAAAAAATACATGAGCACTACTCTGCCTGTGTGCCTGGCTCTCAGCCAGGCCACTTTGCATTCGAAGCCTAGCTCTCATCCTGTGAAGGAGAAAGAAGCTGCCGAAGAGCAGATTTCCCTCTGACCCAAAGTGAAACCCACTCAAAGGGACCTCAGAGAAGGTCTTTTGCCAGAGACAGTGGGAACATGCTCAACTGCCAGCAGGGCTTTTTTTTTTCTTCTTCTTTTCTTTTTTTTTTTTTTTTTTTAATACAGTAAAACTTTGTTTGTGTTTTTACAGAAAAAAAAAGTCATTTTTTAACAGAGAGGAAGTAGATGTTGTAAGTGCTAGGAGGTCCCAGTTGCACTGCAGAGGTAACCCAGCACAAGAATGTTTTGAGAACAACACAGTATTTATGGCAACGAGTGATTTGTCTTCAAGTAGAACTACAGAGTTAAGGGAATATTGTTGAAATAAAATAATATATATTTTGAAGTGCCAACCATGTTGCTAACAGTATGTTAGACTATTAAAAGTTTAAAACAAATTCTGGAAGCATTCAATTACTTGTCACTATTTGCCTCCCTGTCCTACTTGAATGCAACATGTGTGAATTTGGAGATAGACCTGCTTGATTTCTTAAATTATCAGGATTCCTGGGGGTTTTGATCCCTGGTGGTGAAGACAAGGGGCTGATACCAAAGATGTTAATGTCCTTTTAAGCATACTCTGGTCATCTTATTTTTTTTAGTCCAAAATACCCTGGATTTAGTGATTCTTAGGCCCTCTGCAAAGCTGGGTTTCTTTTAGCCCTCCCTGGAGTTTGTTATGCTGCAGTAAACATTGCTGGACACATTGATTTTTCCTCTTGACTACAATACTGTGTGATGTAAACCACTGCCAGATTAAATGTGAATTAAACCCACACCTCAAGGGCTGATATTGCATTAACAACCAGCCAGCTGGAAGAGCTCAAGAGTGGCCAGTGAGGCAGAGCAGGGGCCCCTGCAGTGACACGAGCTCTCCCAGGTCACCTCTGGGATGAGGCACATTTTGGGGACACATTTGAAGGCCAAGGATGAAACATCCCCCCAGGGACAGCCTGATTTTGGTCCCTGCTGCCAGTGTGCTCTCAGCACTTTGTTTTAGAGAGCCATGGGATGGAAAGCAGAGGTGAAGGTGGTAAGAAATGCTCCTGCCCCCTCACTTGTATCAACACCAGCTCTTGTGGGGAAAATTAGAAAGAAATTCTTCCCTGTGAGAGCAGTGAGGCACTGGAAGGGGTTTCCCAGAGAAGCTGTGGATGCCCCATCACTGGGAATGTTCAAGGCCACTTTGGCAGGGGCTCTGAGCAAACTGGGATAGTGTAAGGTGTTCCTGTCCATGCCAGGAGGTTGGAACTGAATGATCTTCAAGGTCCCTCCCAATGCAAACCACTCTGTGATTCTGTTCCTCTGTGAGGTCAGATCAGCCTGCTGGGTTGGCTGTGAATTTATTACTCGCCTTTTTTGGGTGGCAGGATTAGATTTCAGTTGGATTACTGGGCTAAAGCCTGCTGTGGCTGGCACTAGAGAAGTGGAGGACCAGGTGGCCAGGGTCAGGGTGGGCTTGGATGGATTGCACAGAGAGGCTGGGTTTTCCTCTGCTTGTTTTGCACTTAAAGGCAGGCAAGATCCATAGGATGAAAACACATCCCTTATCAAATGGGAACAGTTGGGGAAAGCTACTATAGCCAGGTGGGAAATGAGCTGAGATGGAAATGGGGTGGGCAGGGCATGGTGACAATGCTGCAAGGTCTCTCTCCCCAAAAGAAGGGACACATCCATGTTGTTATCACGTGAGCTCATCTCTGATCAGATCAAGAAGTGCTGGAGCCCCACTGGAGGGAAGAGCTCTGAGGAAAAGAGCAGCAGAAACAGGACATGGCCACCAACATCCCAGCAAAAAGGCACCAAAGGGAAGAGGTGGGAGAGGATCTTTCAAAAATCAGAGGTGGGGAGTAAAAGCAACTCAGCAGTTTCCATCAGGCCCAGGTATCAGAAGGCTCTGTGGTCTGTGAAATCCCAGGCTGGTTCCTGAGTGCTGGCAGGAGCACTCCAGTGTGTTGGTGAGTGTGGTGGCCACAGAAATTAAAGGAATTTGCAGAAAAACAGCCTAATCTCTATAATCTGACTGTATTTTGGCTGGTCTTCATTTGATTGTGTGGAGCTCGTTAGGCCCACAGGTAGGTGGCATTCCTGCATCTTACTGAGGAGCACATGCAACTCATTAATTTGGGAGCTGGCAGCAGCACTCCTCAACAAGGCAAGGCAAATATTGCTGATTCCAGCGGGGGCAACAGAGGTTGAAACACGGGTAACGTGCGCTGATTGCATCTCTTGTGAACACAACGGGAGCAATCACAGGTAATTCAGCTGATTTGTGTCTCTGCTTGATGCTCAACTTACTCTGCACAGGGTGTTCCAGTGGGTTTTGGGCTGGACTCTCAAGCAGAAATGGGATGAAGTGGTGGTAGGAACAGGGACAAAACAATGGGGTTGGGGTTTATTTGAATTAACTACCAATTCTTAAACACAAAATTCTCCAGCCCAACCAAACTGTGACACTTCTGCACAATGATGTGGTCCTGGATGTCGAGTGAGAACTCTTTGCCCCTCAGTTAACAGCCTGGAGCTCCCCAGCTCCATGCCCACATCCCTGCAGCAGGGCTGGGCAGTCAGGCCAGCTGCTGAACTGCCAGGTACTGCTGCCCACTGCCAACGAGGGCTTCAGGAGCAGGGTACGTGGGCATGGGGGGACAAACGGCCCGAGCTACCTAGACTTTGGGAACAGAAGGGGCCCCACCTCCTCAGTTTGTTTTCTTTTCAAAAAAATCCAAAATTCCATTGATCACCAGGTGTTTGAAGGATCTGTGGCCCTGCAGAGCTTTTATCTGCTGCCATCCCACCCCCCATGCTGATCAAGGACACTTACAGTGCTGCTGCTGGATGTTTATTTGGAATCACTGATCAGGTTGGAAATGGAGTAAAGCTGCAAACCCACATTGTCTGAGCTTTTAAGATGGTGTTTCTTCCCTTAGCTTACAGTTTGATCCTGCAATCACTGATTGCTCACATTTCCCACTGCCCTCCCCAGTCAGACTGATCCCACAGTGTGGAACCAGCACTCAGCCCCCTGGACATCACAGGGATGGAGCCCTGATAAAAGCTTCAGTAGGACACCCTCTGCCTCATGTCATACCCAAAACCCTCCTGGCTTCCTCAAGCCTCTGGTCTCTGGCCAGGTGGACTCTGACATTCACCTGGCCACAGTCAGGGAGGCCAGGTGAGATTGCAGATGCTGTCTGAATGAGAAAAAAAGTAGACAGAATCTTGTCTGGCAGTCAAAAATCAGTATTTGTGTCTAGCCTTCAGTGTCATCCTCTGGAAACTAATAATGTGCCAATAAATATGCTCATAATAAGTGCTTTTTTCCCCCCAAACCAGGTTCTCATGTGTTTTACCTGTCCTGGGCTATACATGTTAATCTGGAACTGATTCTTGCTGTTTTTTTGGTGAGCAGTTGTTCTACAAGGTGAGAAGGGGCAGAACTGTCTGGTGTCACTCCACAGAGTTCCTCATCAGGCATCTGGCTTTTTCCTGACCTCAGGGCTCCCTCTCCATCCTCTGAGGGCTTCTCCCTCCTCTCCCCACCCAGAATTCACACAGCAGCTGCAAATGGCCTTTGTCTTGACTAACTTTAAACTTCTACAAATGAAGGAAGATCATGGCCTCGTGCATGTGGCAATTTGCAAAAAGGAGAGGAAAGATGAGGCTACAATGCAGTTGTGTGGCACGCACTTGTCTTCATGGCTATCAGCAATAAAGTGTCAGGAAGAGGCAAAAACATCCTGTCAAGCTGCTCCTGAAAAAGAAGGAGCAGCAGCAGCAGAACTCCTCCTGGAGTTCTGGGTTTGCAGGGAGAAAGGAGCCATGCCCTGAACAGTGGCTGCTGGAATAACTGTGTTGGATTGGGGTGCTGGGTTGGGATCATTGAGGAAATGCCTGCACTTCTTTCCTGCAGCTCCTAAGGGAGCAGGGACTGGTCCCAGAGTCATCACATGCCCCCTGCAGTCTCAGAAGAGTCCAAATTGTTTCTTCTCATTCTGCTGCTTCCATTTGGGCATCTGGTAGAACTCATCCTTGGACTTCCCAAAGATATCGTGGAAATCAGCATCGGAGAGATAGCACTGCAGTGAGGAGAGAGAAAGGACAGGTCAGCTTTGGCTTTTGCAGAGCCTGGACACCCCCATGGCTGCATCCCCTCCCCACTGTGCCAGTGCTGACCTCTGACTCCAGACCAAGAGCTCCTGTTCAGCTCCCTGTCCTTGTGCTGGGAAATGCAACATCCCAGCCGACTGCTCCTCATCCCACTTCCCAAAGCACCAGGGGAATAAAAACCCACCAGCCCTAAGAGATGTTCCAGTTTTGAGGAGTTAGCATGCTCTGGCTGGAATTTAGCCCCTGCAGATCATACTGTGGCCAGGACAATTTATGGTCCACCAGGGAAGTTCTGCTGGCCAGAGTTTTAGGCAGTGATTCACAGTGAAAGCATCTCCCCCTCACTCAGTCCCCTCCCCTAAAATATTCACTGGAAATGTTCACTCCCATTGCTGGAAATACAGGGTTTGCAGAAAGCAGGCTCATCAGGGATGCTGACAAAGGCCCTGTGGGAATGGGAGGTTGAGATTTTCCTGGTATTTTGGGTAGAAGAACCCATGTAGAGCGTAGAGCCCAGCTGTGGATCACGGCTCTGGCGGTGGATGTTGGCCTTTGCCAGATCAGTTGGGCAAGACATTGGTCAAACAAGGATTACAGGGAATAGAGGGAATCAATACTCTGTCCCCCCCCCATCAGCTTGCTTGGATTCAGCTGCAGACACTGCCAAAATCCTTGGGCTGACTGGAAATCTGGGATGTGTAATTTCTTCTGAAATTGAAAATTGCTGAAATGCAAGCTCTCTGACAATTAAAAAAAAAACCAAACCATCCCTTCTGGGAAGAGTTTCAAGTTAAAGCATCTACCCTACAGCTCAAGTAAAATGCAAATTCTGGCTTAGTTCTCAGCTGTGTCACCTTGTCCGCCTGTCCCTCTGAGGACAGAAGTTGGGTGGCAGAGCAAAACAACTCTACCAGAAGAAAACATTTTGCAAAAATTACTACTTAATTTTTTTTTTTACTTTTTTCCTTTTTTTTTTCTTTTCTGCCATAGGAACCCCATAATTACTTCAACTATGCTAAAACCACCACAAGGTGTCCCTTTCCACAGCAGGGGTTTGGAACTAGACCATCTTTAAGGTCCCTTCCAACCCAGCCCATTCTATGGTCCTATGAACTTCCTCACACAAATCTCCTGCTTTTGGTGACATCTGTGTGTCCTGGCAGTGTCCCCTTGAGTCTGAACAGGACTTGGTGGCCTAAAGCATGGTGGCCAGTTGCAGGTTAAGTTAGAAAGGTACCAAAGCAGCAATGCTGTTACCTCTTTTTTAGTGGGATCCACGCCTTCGGGAAGCTCATCCACCGTTCTGTGCATCAGCACCTCTCGGGAGTAAATCCCTTCCCCGTTGGGCACCGTGGTAGGGCTGCTGTGGCTGTGGCTGTTGTAGTTGTTGCTGCTGCTGTTGTAGTTGCTGCTGTTGCTGTCACTGTGGCTGAAGTGAGATTTGTACTCCGAGGAGGCATTTGCTGTAGCTGAACCAGCCAGGCTGGTTGCGCTGAGGGTTCTCCTGTTCAAGCTGAGGTTGTTCAGGTCCTGCCAAACGGAGGAAAACACGTTATGATGAGATGCTCTGGCAGAGCAAATTGGGGATGAGCCCAGGATCTTCCTGCTGGGGTTGAGGGGGACTATTTCTGGCAGAGACTATCTGTAGCTCCAAAGCAGCAAGGGGAAAGTCCCAACTAAAGTGTTAGTGCAGTGCCTCTGTAAATGCTACACCTTGGTGTTAGGACTGCTAAAAGCACACACTAGTGAGAGCTCTTACAAAGAACTGAGGATACTTACAGCAGTCTCATTCTTCTCAAGATAACATCAGGGGAAGGCACATGTGGGACGACAGAAGGTGAGGTTAGATGTCTACCATGTCTAAAACATCTAAATTACCTGCACATCCCTCCCTGATGAGCCATCTCACCTCATCCAAACCTGCCACTTCCTTCCAGCCTCCATCCTGACCCTGCCCAGGGCAGAACTGACCCATGTGACAATGGCATTTGGGACTGCTGGGACCTCATTTACTTTGGAGGATCCCCCGCTGGGCCATGCCCTTCTTGACCAGGGGACCCTTGTTTGAGGTCTCAAGGGGTCCACCACTGCAAACTATTCACAAAACACTTAACTACACCCTCTAAGAGCTGCACACACCTTAATATGTTCTGCATTAGAGCAGCTGGACAATGTCCTGCTCATAGATGCCTCTGGGCAGGACTGGAAAAGGCCCAGCAGGTCTGGGTGTATTTGTGGGTAATTTATCACATCTCCCTCTGCTTCCCACAGCTCTGATGCTGGCAGCCTGAGGCTCCCATCTCTGCCCTGATGCTGGTGTCCCCTCCTTGGTGCAAACAGGCTGGGGGATGTGGTGGTGTGTGAACCCAGGTGTTTCCTACTTGTATGGCCAAGACACAACTCACCACTTTGATCTCGGAGATGGCCGACACGTCTCCCAAGCTGTTCTTCATTTCCTCGTACGACTTGCCATCCTAAAGGGAAAGACAGTTGTGAGAGCCATGGGCTGCCTTCAGCCCAGACTCCTGGTCTCTAACCCACACTCCTGGGTCTTAAGTCCACACTCCTGGCTCAGGAGATCCAGAATTTTAAACCCCAGTGATGGCCACTGATGTGGCAGCTCCTGCGAACCTCAGCCCCTGCAATCAGAAGAATCTGAGCTCTCACTTGAAAACAAAGAAAAAAAAATGGACTTCAGCCTTTTTAGTTGTACAGTAAAAGGTGAAACCAGGAAATTTAAAGACTTTGGAGCAGAAGGCAAATGAAGAGAAATAATATTTACTGTTGGATTTAAACCTTTTACATTTCTGATGAATCTTGCAATGCCTGAAAGTATTCCTTTTTTCCAACTTTCCCGATTCATTTAGCTCAAACAACATATTTTTTCAAAGCCTCGAGTCCTTACTTCTTGTAATTAGGTGCCATGTATTACCAGATACCTCTTATTTTTTATTTAAAAAATGGAATATGCTAGATAAATTGGCAAAGCTCATGACTGTGTTTTTCTAAGCAGCCAGGAGATGTCAGTTCTTAACAGAATCATCCAACAAAGTTTCCCAACAAGAACAAGCAACATAAACACACGGACTGCAGAGAAAACAGATTTAGACCCAAAACTGAGCAAAGAACACACACCAGATGTTTCTGGGATGTCAACAGTTTGGATGGCTTGTCTGTAGTTGCTGAAGCTGCCTACAGGGGATATTTTTAGAGGCACATATTTTTTATGAGCTGTATCCTTGTTTTTCAGCAGTTCTCAGGAAAAAAAAAATAAAACAAACCCACAAGTTTTGACCTTTGTTCTAAGCATCAACATATTTTAAGGGTCACTGTGAGTTGCTGTCTTATCTCTCCAGATGCAGCTGTCAAGACTGGATCCACCACCACATGGATTGGGAAGAAAGACAATGCAAACCCAGATACAGGAAATAAAATATCTCTGTAAGAGTTTTCCTGCAGTGTGGACTCCTGGGGAAAGAGTGGAGAAAGGAATTTTTCCTTCCCAGTCATCTCTTGGAGGTTTCCATTTCTACATAAGGAGGAGCTGGTACTTGTAACTCTGCTTTTGCAGGCTGCTGTGCAGAGACCAAGGCTGGCCTTGCTCAGGAGCTCCTGAGCTCTGATGGGCTTTCCAAAAACCTGAACATGAGACCTGTTTGCTCACATCTTTCACTTCACCACAGTTTGCCCTTAAAGCTGGCTCATAAATTTGCTTCTGTGGCTGCACTTTCAACAAAAAACTTCTGTTGCTTTGGTTTGTTTTTTTTTTTTTTTCCTTTATGACGTGGGTGTGTCTGTTTTCCCTCTGAACTTGATTTTACTACTCATAGTTCCCACCTCTTTCTGGCTGAAATCAAAAACTTGATTTGGAACCTAATATTTATGAAAATATGAATATTGTGAATTCAAGCACGTTTGCAAAAGCCTCTCTTTCACCACACCGGTACTTTTTTATTGGTGAAGGAGCAGAAGCTGCTCAGACAGCACCAGGAACTCATGTCCCTGCACATGGCAGGGGGCTGGAACTGGATGATCTTTAAGGCCCCTTCCAACCCAAGCCATTCCATGATTTTGTGAAGCTCAGGACATTTCCTAGGGAGGTTTCACTCCTTGCATCCTGTATTCACTGACAACAATACCCTTGAGAACACCACAGGGCTTTTCCAGCAACTTACACTCCATTTGTAGGGGTCCCAAGCGTTGAACCATCCTGTGAAGTTGAGGGGTTCGTAGCCCTGCTTCACCAGGATGATGGGAGTTGCCAGGTCCCTCCCAGCTGGATGGGTCTTGAGATACTCCTTAGCTGAGGCAATGGCATCGTTCCTCTCCTGGGCATTGGAGGCTTTGCCAACCCAAAGGAAAATCTGCAAGGGGAGAAGGTTTGAAGGTCAGTGAGGCACCAGAACCTGTGCAGACACAGTTGTTTGTTCTCCCCTGCCAGTGCGAGCAGAGACAAGACTGGAAATGTGTTCTCCCAACAGTCCCCTGTGATTCTGAGCCCAAATTTACCCCCAGCCAAGGAAGATTTTACTTTTGAGACAGGCATGGAGCATAAATATTCCAGGTGACAGCTCTTGTACGTTTCAAGGTAGCTCAACCCAGTCACGGGCCAAGATCCAACTCAATAAACACCAACTAAAGCCATAACTTGTTTGAAAATATGTCTGAGGAGAAGGGGAGGAGGCTTTTTCTGACCTCTTCCCATGTGTCCAGCAGCATGACATCATCTTCATCCAGGTCCTCCTGGCAGAACCCGACCACCTCCGTCATGATGAACCGACCCGTCTGGTTGGAGCACTCAAAGAGGCGAGGCTGGTAGTGTGTGACCTGCTCCTGGAACCTGCCTCATGCACGGCAGGGGAGGGGAAAAGCAACAAAGGTGGAAATCTTTCCCTCCTGGCTTACTGCAGGGCCCTGAAGCTACTTGTTGTGGCCTTGAAGGAAGAGGTGGAACATGGCAACACTCATCCAAAGGCCTGGAAGTCAGCAATGCCAGATACCAGGGGATTCTGAGACCATTTTAATGACTTTCAAAGGTAATTTTTTTCTCCACCCAAAAAGGCAAAAGCAGAACCCTTCCCTCACTGTGGCAATGAGCTTGATGTCAGGTGAAAGCCACACCAGATCACTTTTTGCAGAGGAAACCATCACCGGCCCAGAGGGCAGGAGAAATCCATGTTGTCCAAAAGCAGATCTAGTCTCATTATTCTCCTGGGGCTGCTGCTAATGATGGCTGGAAATGGAGCATGTGGTTCCTGCACCCCTCAGGACAAGATACGGGATAGGTTTACTGGGGAGGAAGGAGGATGTAGCACACCCTTGTCCGCAGGCTTTGGACCTGTAGCTCCCACTTCAGGAGAACTCCTGGCCCAAAAGCCAGGAAAGAAACACCTTGGTGTAGTTTCTGACCAAAGTCTTGGTGATATTCTGGCCTGGAGCTCCCTTTATTGAGGACACAGTATCAAAGTTTTGATCCCTTGCCTAATGTCCCCTGGTCAGGCGCAGAGGAACAAGCAGGTCACTATTACCTCTTTTCACTGGCATAAGGTGCTTTGCCTCCCAGAGCTTCCCAGAACTCTGCAGGCTCCTGTCCTTCCAGAATGGTGTGTTTGTCCCGTCTGGAAACGATGTCAGCCACCATTTTTGCCATCTCCCGCTCATCTCCGCTGCATCCCTGTGTCCAGGATAAAAGATGGAGGTGCAGTTAGGGGCAGACTGGCAAAAATTATCCATGGGGAAAAGCTGGCTTAATCCTCTGGAGAGCTTCAGACCTGCTTGAGTGCTCTCGAGCTGATCACTCAGAGTCCATTTCTAGTCCTTGAAGGAACATTTAGTGCAGCCAATGGCACTTAGAGCAAAACTCACAGACTGATTTGTGTTGGGAGGGACTTTAAAATTATTAGGAACACCTTCTACTCAAATAGGATGCTCCAAGCCATATCCAACATGGCTTTGAACACTTCCAGGGATGGGACATTGACAAGTTCTCTGCTTTGGTTTGATCTATCATCCTGATACACGACTGAATTTGCTCTCATCCTGATTTCTTACCCATCTCATCCTGACACACGACTGAAACCAGATAGATGAATTTGCTCTCATCCTGATTTCTTACAGCTGGAAAATCTGGGATTATTTATTTATCTGAATGAAAGCTGTATGAACACCTACAACGAGGTGAGGTGAACCCCAACATGGGTTCCTTTTGTAAAGAAGGCTTTTACTGCTGACCCTCGACAGACAGAGAGCCCTTTCCTGGGTGCACTTTCCTCACAGAATAATTGAATCATTAAGGTTGAAAAATACCTACAACGAGGTGAGGTGAACCCCAGCATGGGTTACTTTTGTAGAGAAGGCTTTTACTGCTGACCCTCCACAGACAGAGCCCTTTCCTGCGTGCACTTTCCTCACAGAATAATTGAATCATTAAGGTTGAAAAAGACCTTTAAGATCACAAAGTCCAACCATCAGCTCAGCACCATTATATCATGTCATCAAGTGCCACATCCACACATTTTTGAATACTTTTTACTCCATCATTGCCACGGGCTGCCTGTTCCAGTGCTTGACATCCCTTTCTGTGAATAAATTTTTTCTAATATGTAGTATTAACCTCCCCTGGCACAACCTGAGGCTGTTTCTCCACTGAATTAATGTGCCACCTGCCCAAGGATTCATCTCCATGACCTAGCAGAGGCAGGAGACTCAAGCCCCACCTCACCCATTCCATATCCCTTTGGCTGCCTCCCGGCGTGTCTCTGCAGACTCACCTTCCCACACCACAGGTAGCAGACCTGGCTGGTGGTCAGCAGGAAGACATCGTTGGAGTTGAGGGAGGAGGCTCGGGCTGGCACCTCTGTGGCCTTTGTGTTCACCTCATCCGTGCCCCTCACCTGGAAGAGGCGGATCGCCGGCTCGGGGCTGCTCTTCTGAGCCCGGCTCGTGCCACCCTGCAAGGAGAGAGGGAAGGGTGCCACTGGAGGTGAGGAGGACACAGATCCACGGAGTGACTGCTCTGGGGAAGGCTTTGGGCTCGCAGCCCTGCCCACCGTTGCAGTGACGGACCATGGTTCTGCACTGATTCCAGGTCGGAATGAAACCTACATGGCCCAATTCCCACATTTCTCCCTGATTACAGAGCTCCCATCAAGATCCTCAAGATCCATGTGACCAGATCTTAGCGTCTGTAGAGGATTTGCCATGCAAACTGGGCAAGGCATCTGTACCCTGATTTCCAGTTGTGCTCATCTTAACTCAACATCTGCCATGGAAACCACATAGTGGGACCAATACTGAGAGCTGAGGGCAATCCCCCTCTCCCACAGCCACAGGTGGAATTTCTCCACCACAGATGTCACAGCAGCAAGTGAAGTGGGTTGGTAGTTATGTGATGTAATTCAGGCAAGGACAATTCAAATCATGTTTCTAGAATATTTTGAAGGACCCTCTCTGGACAGCAGCATTGGTAATTCACCAATTATTCTAACTCTGCAAAATATTTTGGGACAGAGCTGGAATGAACCTCACACATCACTGCTGGAGTTCAGGGGTGGAGCTAGCAGCATTGGTAATTCACAGGACAATTGCCTTATTCTAACTCTGCAAAATATTTTGGGACAGAGCTGGAATGAACCTCACACATCACTGCTGGAGTTCAGGGGTGGAGCTCAGTTGAGGTGGGTCAGTCCAGGACTGTATTACACCAACAGTGTTCAGACTGCTTGGGGAATACTAGAAATGTCCCTTCTGCCAGCCTGTGCAGGGCTGGCAGGCTCCTTTCTTGAGTATCAGCCCATTTTTATTGGACTACTTCCACTGCAGCTGCCAAGCCATCCCTGCTGCTCCCACCTCCCAAAGCCAGGTTACCTCGTAGATGACCAGCTTGCCCTTGAAGATGGCCAGGAAGTGCCTGGGCTCCTTGCCCATTGTCACCCGCACCTGCACGGCCTCGTCCCCGTATTTCCTGTCCAGCTCGATGGCATTGAGGGCACAGGCAGTGATCTCATCCACGGAGGCGTGGCGGCCCTGGGGGACACACACAGTGTGAAGAGAGCAAGGGTACAAACCTCTGCACAATTCAACACCTGCCAATCCCAAAGTGTGTAATGTCATCAGATCAGAATTGAAACGTTCAGATATTTAAATTTCACTGGTATTCCGGTTTTGTAGACTTTAGAGTCCCATTTTTGAAGCTTCTCTCTGCGTGAAAATATACTTCAGAAAGGAAAGCAGAAAAATCCATATACCCACAGAACTCTAGGAACTGAGGCTTTAAGGGACAACCTGACTCCAAACTTTGACTCAGTACTGCAAGCCCCACCATTCTTCAGTCTTTCTGTCTGATTTTGCTAGTGCTCAGTCTGATGCCAGTTTGGGATCAATGTCCATGCTACCTACAAAGGACAGCTTGGGATATTTGAAACTGGGGAGCAAAGTGTATCTGAGTTCTGGGTGCTTGGGCTGGGATTTTTGTGTGCAATTGCTTCCTTTAGCTTTAGGCTTGTACAGCAGGCACAGCACAGTGCCCTCTGCTCTGCTTTGACCTACCTGCCACATGTAGAGGACGTAGTGAGGTCTGCCTGACCTCAGGTAGGTGTACAGGACCAGGTAGCAATCACCCCCGTAGAACTGCCCGTACATCTTGGGATTGACTGGCTGCATTTCCAAATCCTCAATCCTCCACACCTAGGGAACAAAAAACACCTTGGTGAGCAGCAGTGGAGTCAACGTGAGGACAGAGCACAACCCTTTGGCTACCACACCACTGAAGCTCCAGGTGTTCCCACAGGTCCCATCACTGGAGGGAAGAGACCAGTGCCTGCCCCTGTGAGGAGCTGTAAATTGCCATGAGGTCCATCCTCAGCCTCCCCCGGGCTGAACAAACCAAGTAATGCTTGGAAACAGGCTGATTACTGCACCCTCTGTCAGCCAAAGGAGCTCTCTCACCTCGATCTCCCCGGAGGCATCATCGACCATCCTCTGCTCAGCTGCCAGCTCAGGTCTGGCGTGGAGCTGGGTGGTGTCAAACTTCACCTGCTCCACCTTGGCTGCGTGCGCCAGCAGAACAAAAACAAGAACCCAGTGAATGCACAACACAAACCCTCCCCATCATCCTCACCCACAACCATTGTACAGCAAGTAAAACCCAGTCCAGGTTTGCAAAAAGCCACTCCTCCCCCCAGTAAACCAACGCTGATTTTGGGATATGCAAGAGCTCAGCCACTCCTGTGACAGCTGGAACTGACCACACAGCATGCTCCAGTGATGGCTAGCTGGTAAAAATATTACTGGTCTCCTGACTGAAAAATCTTTATTTTTCTCCAAATCTATAAATATTTCCCTCCTTTTAAAATGCTGATTTCAGAAATAAAATGCCTACATTTCTCCAGCTCATGACAAAGAAAGAGAGTATGTAGGAACAGCACAGAGAGAAGCAGAGATGGAGAGAAAAGAGAGAACTTGCAAGGGAAAGAGATTTGTGGCTCTCAAGCTGTTATTGATGGAGACATTCAGCATCTCTGTCACCTTCCCATCATTCATCAACAAGCTCTCTCTCTTTGGAATTGTTCAGTCTTTGGGGTTAATGCATTGAAATATTCCCTTCAGCAGTGTGATAAATACACCATTTTACACTTAGTGTAAATACAGCATCACTCCACTGACGTCAGGAGGGGATTGGATGGATGCCAGTGTAAATGAAAGCAGAACTCCTTATCAGGCTCAGCATTAGCCCTTTATAAAGGAAATTTGGGAGATCTGCAAGTGGGAAATTTTGCACACAATTCTTCAGAGAGGAGCGACTCTCTGCCAACATTTACATTCAGAGTAAGTGGCAATTTGGTTCATATAAGAAAATGCAGCAGAGCTGAATGTCATTCAGTTCATGAATCTTTTCCATCTACTGAAGAAGATGGAAAATAGAAGGCACTAGGAGAGTGTACATTAGATTTTCAAGATCCTGAAGGCAGGAGACATTTGATGTGAATTATGTTCCTTCAGCTATTGCTTAGCACAGGTAGGAAAGACAAACCCAGGACCAACATGCTCACCAATTTTGCCTGTAGAGTAGACCTTGCCCAGCCCTTGTGTTTCGTTCTTTTCTGTCCACCTCTGGAACAGCTGTTTGAACATGGCTGACTCTGCTCCATCATTGATCACCTCAACGTTGGTGGATGAAGGGTAGCCTTTGGCTTGGATAAAACCCTGGTGGGGTTCAGAAAGGTTATTAGTGAGCTTTTTGCTTTTTACAGACATGAGAAGAGGGATGTGGACCGGAACCAGCCTGAAGAGTGTCCCTCACTGAACACAGGGCAGGATTCACTCCAAGATTTGCATTCAAATTAATCAGAAGTAACTGAAGACTCTTGCTGCAGTATCCATCTTTACTTCTGTCTTTAGAGGACTGAACCCTACCCCTACCCCTTTTCTCCAAACTTTTTGTCCCTCTCTAAGCCAGGAAAACTGTTCTGCCTGCGGCCTGGTAGAGAGCATGGGACTGAAGGGGTGCAGGCAGCCCAGCACCCCCAGAGCATGAAGCCTGTTCTGAAGGGACTAAACTCTCACAAATATTTTTTCTTCTTTTTTCCATTTCTTTCCCTAAACCCATATTATTTCTTTGCAACAGTGCTACCATTGAGTTAAAAGTCTAGTTCAACAGAGGTGCTTGATACGAGTGGGAAGAAAACGTTCTGTGTTCTGCCACAATGCCAAAATCCTTGTTCAGTTTTGGGAATTGCTCCTGTGTTTATCTCAGAAGGCTCCAGGATGACCCGAGGTGCAGGGCTGGCAGCTGTGGGAAGAAGCCTGATTGCGGCTTTCTGAGCATCCAACTTCTGCTGTAAAAGCTGCAGCCACACACTGCCCTCAGGGAAAAGCAGAGCAGATGGTTCTCCCATCCCTCCCACCTGCCACACTGAAAGATAGACAGATCTTTTGTTCTACATGTGTAGCTCAGGGCCAGAATTTGCAGAGATGATTGCCTACTAAAATGAGTCTGAGTCAAGCTCTTGACAGGAGCTGGGAGGACAGTGAGATAAGTTTTAAGGCATTTTTAAGCTTTTCTTCTCTGAGACAAGAGGTGCAATCCTACTGAAGCTGGGGGTCTCCAGGTAGGACCTTACTGAAGGTGGACCCACTGAAGTTCAGGATCTCCTAGTTAGATCTCATGGAAGACAAAGCCATTTATGGTCTTCCTGTAAGTAAATGTCTAATTAAAAGCCATGCTCACTCATAGTCTTCACTTCAACATGTTAATTTGTAAAAAAATACCAAATACCTTACTTGCTCAGGCTCCCTTCAGGCTAATTTTTTCTGAGAGGAAGAGCAGACTAAAAAAAAAGAGCTCTGACAGAAAGTAACACATGGATGTCAAAGCCTCTTTATTATCTGCTCATGCACCTTTTTTGGTCAAATTCTTAACCCTGCTGATCCTCTCTGACTCCACCATCCCTTGAACCAACAGCTCCCAAAGCTCACTATCTACCACGTAGAAAAGTATTTTCTTTTATACTTGATTCTCTTTAATGATTTTTTTCTTAGTTTTAGTGGTGGGTCTTAGTCCTAGCACAATTTGATGACTAACAATTTTGTATTTATGTCATCATGCTTCCCCTAGACGTTCAACTTCTCTATTATTACACAGGCCAGATCCCCAAGACCTACACTTAATTGTAATTAGTGGTCAGATCTAGATCAGCACGTATCAACCGCCCACAACATCATCGTTTGCACTCTATTACAACTCACCACAGCTCGAGTGAATGCTGCTTTTTTCTCTTCTGGGCTGGAGGCTTTTCCTCTCCAGACATAAATTTTGAAGCCACCTTGGTCTAAAATGTAGCAGTCCTGAGGTTAAACCGAGAAAAACAGGAAACAGAAAAAAACAAACGTGAAAAACTCTGTGCAGGAAAAGCTCATCATTTGCAGCCCAATCAGGTGGATCCTTGTTGAAGATTTAAGTTAGATGCATATCCAGCTCATTTATTTGCCTTACAGAGCTCTTGCCCTGGTGCAGCCATTATCAGAGGCGACAAAGAATGAATTTCTTATGGTTTATAAATGGAGTACAACTACCACCAACCCCACAGGTCAGGGATTCACAGGTGTGGGCACACCTGGCCCAGGCTGCTGATTTATAATTGTAACTAGTTGAAGTATGTATTTTTCTTAGGCATTGCTCAAAACTGTCTATTACCCCCTCAGAGGAGGTGTTCTCAAACCAAAAAGGGTTTGGGCTCTAAAAGGGGTCAGGAGAAGTGCATGCTGAAATATCTACCCTGTCCTGCTGCTGCCTGCATTTGTGCCCCTGCTACTAAAAGAGCAGGAAAGGTCCAAGTTAGACATCTTCTGCATGGATATTTTGTCCTCATTGAGATCCCTGATCTGGAGCTCAGTGTTGCATTGCTGTGAATGCAGCAGGATCCCAAACCCAAGGGGGATGAGGGGTGGGCTGAGCCCACCACCATGAAGACAGCTGGTGCTCCAAACACACTGTGGGACCAGAGGCTGCTCCTTTTTCAAACTGAACTATGAAAGAAGGAAAAAGGGCTTCACGTGTCTGCAAAGGGAGGCTGAGATTTTAACAAGGCTGTCATCAGGATGAAAAGGGGAGTGGGAGCCTTGCGGCACAGCGCTCTGCTGGAATAGGCTGGTCTGCACTGCAGAGAATTAAGGATGAGCAATTCTATGCCAAATTTCAGTCAGAGGAAAAGCCTCTGTTTTTTGAAAAACTCTGCACAGAGGGTCTGTCAGGAAATCTCCTTCCAGGGTGGGTCACTGAGACCAGCCACTTGCTATGACAGGAAAACAAATCTCCCTGGTTTCGTGAGCAGAGTATTTATTTGCTCTGGAGTCAGCAGAGGGAAGGCTGTCCTTGAACATCAGGTATTAAGAAGCCTTCATTCCATCTGGAATTTATTCCTGGTATGCAGCTCTCCCTCACTGTGATTGCCAAGCTAATGTAATCCTTGGCTGAGAGCATCAATTTGCCATCTCTTCTTGGAACAGCTTCAACACACCACCTACCTCCGGCTGCTGAGATTGTAGCAGGGCTAAGCTGTCCTAACCTAACAGCGGGGATAAGCTCTCCTAGTGATGGAAGGCCTGATAATTTTCAGGAAACAGGTGCTCAGCTGAAAACAACGTGAGCCACAGCCTCCTTTTCTCACTGGAAAGGCCACTCTGGCTTTGTCTCACCTCGTGCTGAAGCAGATCCTGCGTCAGGGGCCGGGTGGCGATCTCCTGCACCACCAGGTCATTGTCCTTCTCATAGACACTGCAAGACAGAGCCACCGAGCTGAGTTAGACCCCACAGAGCCCCCTGAGAGAAGGGACGGGGTTTGGAGCCCAGCACTCACTGGTAGAGCCTGACGTTGGCTTTCTGCAGCTCATCGGCTTTGGTGTCGGGGACGGCGTCGCGGAGCTCCCCGCGCCTCTCGCCCAGCACCATCCTCATGATCTGCATCAGGTCTGGGGAGTCCCTCTCGTTGTCAATGATGCCAATCTGAGCACGGCCGCCCCTCTCGCTGTCCCTGATGCTCCGAGCCAGAGCAAGACCCTGCACAAGGAGCCACAGGGGTAAGGCCTGACACACACCCCAAACCCAGCGAGCCCCAGAGCCCAAGCAGTGACTGAGAACCAACAGCCCAAGCCAGGTTACCACAGCTCTCTGAAGCCCCTAGTGCCCTCCAAATTTAGCTGTAAAAGAAGCAGATATGTCTGTAATGCCTGATTACTAACTAACTCAGAGGAAAATGTTGCTAATTGTAGTCGCTGCTGACGCTGCTCCCGCAGGGCACAGGCATGTGGGAGCCACAATAGGCACTGCCTGTGTGTGACTGTGCACCAGCAGGTCCAGTGGTCCCGTGGGATGGTCTGGGGGGGAGATGAACACATGCTGAGGCCAACGAGGCAGGATGCTGCAGAGCTGCAGGACCCCGGCCGCCCCACGGTGACGTTTTACATTTAAATGTTTCAAGTGTTCAAAAAACGTGGATGTCTTCTGTGAAAAAAGCAGCATGAAATGTCAAGCAGCTAATTAGGTTGAAATCTCCACCTTCAATTCAATTTTTTTTGTTCCCATGACTCTTATTGCAATAGCTTTGAAAGACTCCTCTCTTTATAGGGGATGACCCCCTTGAGGCCTGAGATGAACCCAGCAGCCACCAACCTGCTCCCCATCCTCTGTTGAGGATTGCTTTGTACTTTCTTCAGCATCCACAGGATCTCCACTGTGCCCCAAAAATGGCATTCCCTGTGGAGATTCCTCCTCTCCCAGTTCATCAGGGGACACCACACACAGAGCAGACCCACCTGCCTTTTAATATTATAATGACCACAAGCTTGGCCACCAGCTTTGCTGATGACCTGTTGCTGTATCTTGCTTTATTAGATCTCTGTATCTTGGTTCCTGTATCAGTAAAATAAGGGTAATGATGCCATTGCAAAGTGCCTTAAGAGCTATAGATCTGACCTATCAGCACCTGGGTTATGTATTCCTTGTCTAACACTGACCAAGCCAGAATTCCCTGTTGATGCTGGCAACAAAAAATTAAAATTAAAATTAAAATTAAAATGAATCTACCCTGGGGTGGCTACTGCAGATAAACCTACTGGAGTTGCTGACTTTCTAATCTTATGCCATGCAAACAACAGGGCACAGAGGGATGGAGATGAGCTCCAGAGGGAGCTGGATGACTTTCTGGGGATGGAACTAGCCCTTGGCTGCCTGTGAAATGCAACCTGAGGCCAGGTCCGAACTGGGGCAAAGCAATTCCATGGGCCTCTAAAAACAGCAAATGGGCAAGTAGAAAATTTATGATTATTTGGCCATATCTATGTTGTTGGTCATAAGATTTTCATTGTGAAAACACTGTACTTTTTTTCTTTTTTTTTTCACTAGGCATCAAAAAATGCCACCTTAAGCCAAGTGGCTTCCACCTGTACTCACCCTGGATTTCTCAGCAATGCTGCAGCTGGGTCCATTCCACTGGATCAGCACTTTACCAAGGTCCAGCAAGAAAACGTCTCCCTTATTGAAACTGTCCCAGGAGAGCGCTACCTGTCACAGGGAAATGAGAGAGTTTGGCAAAGTGGGGAGGATGAGGAGAGCTGCAGGTGACAAGTCACAGCCATGGCAAACCCGTCCCTGGGGATGTAAGAACAGGTTTGCAGTGACTGCTCATTCTGCTGGCACTCAGCTGAGCACAGTGGTAACACCAAACCCTCAAATGAGAACTTGAAAACTGTCCTGAAATAGAAATTCTTGAGCAGAAATGAGGTACCCACCAGGCAAATTGCCTCAAAAATGAGTGTAGGAGGAGAGGGAAGGAGAAATGATCCACAAGATCATTTCTCCTTCCCAGACCAGGGTCTTCTTCTTACCTCTGTGGCTGACACGTGCTTCTTGCCCTTGACATGAAGGAGACGCTTGATGTTGTACATGTTGGTCTCCACGTGCTTAAATCCTGAAGCCACTCCTCCCTTCTTGTAGCTGTTGTGTAGCAGAGAATAAAGACTTAGAGCTGATTAGAAAATACCTTCCCCTCTATCCTCTGAGAACAACCCAAGATTTTGGTGGCAACTAAAAAATCTGGAGGCAAAATAATCTCAAGGTCCTAAAATTGCAGTGACAAATGCTGTGTTGCCTCACTGCTGCTCATGGTCCTTATCAAGGTGTCTGTCTGCCTCTTATGGGTGTTGTGTTCCTGCTGTGCACACAATTATAGAATCATAAAATCATTTAGGCTGGACTTTCAAGATCATCGGTTCCAAGCATTAAACATCCTGGGAGAAGATGAACAGGCAGGTCAGGGATGGCAATGGGATTGTAACACAACCAAACTGAAAATCCTATTGACCATGGCAGTGGCATCCCAAAATTGAAATATTCCATAAGCATTCAATTAAAATATGAATCTGACTTGGCAGAAAACAAACTTCTTGTTAAAATTTTGTTTTCTTCAAAATAGTTATTTCATTAAAAGCAGCTTAGAAAGGAAACTGTGGCCAGAAGCAGAGCAAAACTGTAAAAGGACACTGTCTTTCTGTCAGATTTTACCTCCCAATTTTTTTCTTCCATCCTTGAACACACACTTTGCAGTAGCCACTCTCAGCACTGTTATCACCTCATGCCTCTCTTGTGGCAACTTTGCACAATCATGAGAGGGCACAACCCCCCACAGAAGTCCTTTTAAATGTTTTTTGGGTAAGTCTGATCCACTCCCACATATCCTAGACCATTTTAGAAAACAGATCCATTGTTCACACTACAGTAATAACTGACACAATGCCATTTAGGGGGGAAAAAGGGACAATTGTTTATTGCGTTTTTTGCCCTGTGGGTAACAGATGTATTTTATTATAGGTGGAAAGGTACTGACTAATGTGGTCAGAAATGTGACTCACAGCACTCTAGACTTGTTTAGATACCCACAGAAGGATGTTGTGGTGATTAGTCCACCTGCCAAGATGTGGAAAGAGCCTCCTTTAATTTCCCATTCTGCCTCAGACTTACTCACTGACCACGGGGATGTGGTTTAGACCCAGATGAGTTCTAACTCATGCTGATTTCAGAGGCAAAGAGGTTTCAAAACAGACTGGTTTTGAGGGTCTGATTTTCAGTCCTTCATTGTCCCCTCTCAACTTCAAGATGAGTCTAAAAGCACTTTTCTCCTCAGAAGAATTCTGAGGAGATTAATGAGAGGTTGTTGAGATGAACAAGACAGATATACCATTCCAGACTGGGATGGAGGATATTGACCCAGGATCATCTGAGTTTCCTTCAGCTGTTTGAAACCAAAGCACTCAGGCTGTTTATTGCCAGTGAAGATCTTCCTTGGAGGACAGCAACTGGAGTCCTTCCAAAAACCCCAGAGTGAGCAAAGACCCTGGGATTGGATTCAATATATCAACATATCATATAATAACAGTATCTTTTAGATGACAGAAGTTCAGTCACTTCTTCCTTCCACTACAGGAATATTACACCCAGTACGAGCCAAATCAGCACTTCACTGTAAGGTGGATATTAGTCTGAAGTGCTCTGAATGAGCACTTGAAATTCTGTGGAGGAGAGGAATGAAGACTCTGAAGTGAACAAAAGGGAGGTTAAGATTCAATTACTGCAAATATCTGGGAAAATGACCAATGGAACAGAATGCCACAGCTCCAGACTGAATAAGTAATTCCTTCAAAATGGGCATTCTTTGCTCTGAATTTTAACCAGCATCCGTGCTGACCCAGGGAGGTCACTCTGCCCCTGTGCTCAGCTCTGCTGGGGTCACACCTGGAATGCTGTGCCCAGCTCTGGCCCCTCAGTTTGGGAAGGACCTTGGTACACTGAGCACGGCCAGAGGGGACAATGAGGCTGGAGAGAGGCTGGGAACACAAACCCTGAGAGGAAACCCTGAGGGAGCTGGGGGTGCTCACCTGGAGAAAAGGAGACTCAGGGCTGCCCTCCTCACTCTGCACAGCTCCTGAAAGGGGCCTGTGCTCAGCTGGGGCTGGGCTCTTTCTCCAGCAGCACTGACACAGCCAGAGCACACAGCCTCCAGCTACACCAAGGGAAATACAGGCTGGATAGCAGGAAAAAGTTTTTCCCAGAAAGGGCGATAAAGCTGTGGAATGGCTGCCCGGGGAGGTGGCGCAGTCACCATCCCTGGGTGTGTTTAACAAAGCCTGGATGTGGCACTGGGGGCCAGGGTTGAGTTGAGCTGTTGGGGCTGGCTTGCACTCGATGATCTTGCAAGGTCTCTTCCAATCTGGTAATTCTGGGAATTCTGCATTTATCACATCTTTGAGATGTCTCTGAGACGTAGAAAGAAGCAGAGTCCCCCCCAGGGGCCACGACCCCCCTTGCTGTGGGTCATTTGGAGCCACTCACATGATGCCGTTGCGGAAGTAGCTCTGGAAGGTCTCGGACTCGTGTCCCTGTGCCTCGCGGTGCTGCACCGGGCTGCCCCCGAGCGCCGCGTCCAGCTGCGTCACGTACACGGCCGCGGCACCTTGCTCGTCCTGGGAGGAGTCCTTGCCTATCCAGTAGTGCAGATCCACGGCTGAGCCACGGGAGGTCCTTTTGGTCTGGAAGAGGTGGGAAGGACAAGTCCAGGTGAAGGCACAGCCCATTTTTGTGTTGGAAAACAAAGTGACCACAGAGCCCTTTCCCAGTTCTGCCTTTCTGCTGGGCAAGGGGAGAGAGGACAGAGCCTCAGGTACTCCCTGGGAGCTCAGCCTGGAACTCTCCTTATTCAGCAGAGCAATTTATGGGTTTTATAAGCGGAACTGAAGGATGTTTCTGTTTGATATTCTTTTATAACTCCCATTATCAAGTAAAACTGAGCGCCCGGCAATTAATGTGTTCAGCTTGTCCTATTCTTGTACATTTTGATATTAAGACTTAAAGCAGATTCTTCTCATAGATCACCTTTTGAAATGCAATGCACGCTGCTGTTTATTTGCCTGGAGATGCTACCCCTTCTTTCCTGTTGTTGCTCTCACAGCACATGACAGAGCAGCACAAACTGCCTCGGAATTCCTGCTGACTTGCAAAACAGACATAACTCCAAACAAAGCTGAGCCAGTGTGTGCATGCTGGGTTTCATCTTATTACAGAAAACCCCAGCAGCCTAGAAAAAGGAAGCAAGTAGGCTGAGAAGAAGGTGTGCTCAGTGTTATTTGAGTTGTGCCAGTTATTTTTCAGCACCCACTGTGTTAAATCCCCTTGTGGACACCTGGGAAAGGTAATAAAACCTCATTTTATAAGCTGGATTTGACACTAAACTCTGTTTATTTGCTTTGTGCAGTGATACCACAGCGAAACACAGCAGAAGGAGTTGAATAAAATATGGCTCTGTTCCTCAGGCACAGACAATTAATTTGTGGAAAAAATCACTCAATTTAATACACTACTACTGAAGATGATCAAAGTCCCATTGTCCCACGGACAATTGTTATTTGGAAAGGCTCCAATAAAGACGCAGAATGCACAGATGAGTGTTTTTACCCTCCTGTCTTCCAGGGAAAAGGAGAATAGTGGGCTGATGAAGGGCTCTTCTGCTTGGGGAAGTTGCTGCAACAGAAGCTGAGCCTGTGAGCATCAAAATCCATATTTACACTGCCAGCTCCCTGCAAGGACTCCAGTACTCTGCTCTAAGCATATGTTTGTGGGCCTGTAAGTCAGGCTTTCAGCACTCAGGAGGTACCCTAGAGGCATGTGTGTGGGGCATTTGAGCAGGAGACACACCCTGTGCTGCTATCCCAGCCTGCTTTCCCATCCTGGCACAGGGGGGATGTGCAGCTGGTTACTGTGGGGCACTGGAGGTGTCGCTGCCTCTCCACTGGCAGAGATGTTTGCAGGAGGCACACTCAGATCCAAAAAGTGGGAAATGCTTCTGACCTCCATCATAATGGGTTTGTGCTCAATGGGACCTGGGTTGCTCTAGGTAGATGAAGAGATTTGGAAGGGACCCAAAAAGTGGGAAATGCTTCTGGTCTCCACCATATGATGGGTTTGGGCTCAGTGGGACCTGGGTTGCTCTAGGTAGATGAAGAGATTTGGAAGGGATTTTAGGAGGCAGTTTGCACAGAGCAGAGCTGGTTCTCAGCAGTCCTTCACAGCCAGCTCAGGTTCAGCTGGTTGCAGGTAGGTCTGGACCAAATTTGGGTGGGGCTGAAGTGTCTTTATGGAGACATGGCATGGGCTGCAAAGCCTCTGCTGCTTACGTGACACGACATGGAGCATCTTCATGGCCCACATCACCTGCTAAAAATGAGACCCTCCAGCTGGTCACATCCCACATCCCCCAAGGACTCCCATAAATCATTTAAATGTGGGCCCTGATTGAGTTTTTCAGGAATGTACTGGTCATTCTGCCATGCCTGGGCATGACTCAGCTGATTGGAAGATAAACACTTTTAATGAATTACTAAGTTAATGGCTTCTCTGAACTTCTGATTTACTAAACAGGCAGTGTTGTCACAACAGCCATGTGAAATTCAGATCCATGATTAGATGGTGAGCACACATGCACAACCACTTCAACAGTGCTTTTTCCACAGGACAAAGGTACCTAGGAACCAAGGCAGATCTAAATAAAAAGGGTTGAACCAGTTGTCCAACAGAGAGCAGTGTTTGCTGTCTTACTTACGTGCAAAATGATGTAACAGTCTCCTTCAAAAAATGTCCCATAAGCCTTCTCAGGTATGGGAACCATCTTCATGTTCTGTAAGGAAATCAGAGTTGGGGTCATTGCTAAAAGTGAAGAGCCAGAAATGTTTGGTGTGTATCAAACAGGACAGGCTGGGTTGCACAAAAAAAAAAAAAAAAGCACTGAGGTGACAATCAGGGTTTGGAGAAGGAAGAATCAGGGTGAGTTTGTGAGGAAACATTCAAAGTACTAAGGAGTGGGAATGGAAAATTATGATTTTGTTTGGACAGACTGTCAAGTACATTTTAGTGCCCTTGCCCCTGTGCAATCCTGTAGATTTACACCTGGGGCTCAGGCTGAAGTTCTCCAGAGCTTGCATTTGTAGGGAATTTCCCAGGTGAGTGAGCACATCTCATCCTAGGTTTAGTTTTGGGCACAGTTTGCTCAGTCCCCGTGAGTTCCAGGAAAACTTTCAGCATTTTGTGAAGATAACCACTCTGCTAGGGATTCAGCTCAGAAAAGACAGAGCAGAGGACACTGATGGTCCCTCACCCCTCCAGACCCTAACTGCAGATTTCCTCTGGCACAAGTGCATAATTAACCAGCCATGCCTGCCCAGCACAGGTGCCTGCTGTGCCACCCACCAGTCCACACGCAGCTCCTGGGCTGGAGCTGGCTCTGAAGTTCCCTGAAATTAGAGCCAGGCATTCTTCTGCTGGCCTGACTTGTCTCCCAGCATACCAGCTTGACCCCTGTGAACCCACACAGCTCTAATTACAGATCCTCTGGAGAGCAGCTCAGAGCAGTGCTTTGCAGAGAAATGGAAAGGTGAAGACCCTGTGATTTTTGGAACATGGTTGGGACCTGCTGAATATCACTTGGAGATGTTGGAGCCTCTTCTCACTGCTCCCCTGAGTGGATTCTGCACCTCAGTCTAAATCCACTCTCATTGCAGGGGAATTTTCTTGGTGAATTGGGCCAGAAAAGGCAGATTTGAGCACAGCTTGGGTCCAATCCAAAATCAGACACCACCACCAGCAAAAAGGCATCCTCTCAAGCTGCAGGATCGCTCCTTGCACTGACACAGAGTAGGAAAAGCAAGGAAGAAGTACAAATAGATTCCATGGAACGCCTTTGCTGCAAAAGTTGGTGTCCTCCCCGTGGCAGCTGCTGGTGTGGACTAAGGCTGCCTATGGAAAACCCACCTAGGTGAAACAGGGAATTTCTGGTGTGTTAAAGCAGCCTTGCATCGATTCCAAAAAGGGGTGAGAAAAGCCTCCAGTGCTGGAGGAATTATTTCAGTCCCACCACATTCCTGTTTCCTTTGTAAACATTATCATCTCCGTTTTACAGAGCAGGAAACCAAAACAATAACATGTTGAACATTTCATGGGGAAATACTCAGTCTGTTTCCCACTGTATCTTATCTTTAGGACCCTCTTTTCCCACACAGATTACTGCAACATAAACATGCTTGAAACATAAACACACAGATGTACAGAGGGCATGTGACATGACTGTGACAGAGGACGTGTGCCATCCCTCTTGTCCTACCTCTATGCCCCATATCTGCAGTCCCAGCTTCCTCTCGATGCTTGGGAGGTTTGTGTCACCGTCTGTCATCCTGCAGGCTGAGCTAGAAGGCAAAGGGAGAAGAAAACCCAAAATAATGACATAATTAGATGCAACAGTGAGTGTGCTGTGTTCCTCTTGCCATCAGAGCAGGTTTAATACAGAAAATCCACATTTTGAAATGTCTCTCTTTGCTATGAACAGTTAGTGAACCCCCATTCCCAGGCTATCCATGCTCATGAAGGGCCAAGCAAAGTGTAGGATCCCAGCCCAGCAAACACTGACAGGACACAGCTGTTTGGGTGGGGGATTATTTTCCCTGGATTTGAACCGGTGGAAAGGATCCACTGGGCTGTTGGACCTGACACCAGTACTGGTTTGTTCCCACCATGGAACGAGGGGTGGAGGAGACACGAGAGGACCTCCAGGAGCCCTGTGCCCCCCTGGGCCAGCCAGGCCAGGCCAGGTCAGGTCTTCTGACCTTGGGGCACTGGGAGCCCAAGGAATGAAGCCCTTCTACTTCAGGCCACCATTCAGCTGTAAATTCAGACAGGTATCCCAGGGCAGGGCACCAGACTGCCAGCTCCATGCAGGCACAGCAGCACACAGAGGGATCCAACCAATAACCAGAATGCAAAATTTGTTTTACACAAATCCCAGCACCTTCCGAAGCTCTGCTGCCTCCATGGGGAAGAAGCAGGTTTCAGGTTGCCCACACAAAGGTGTCTGAGAATATTTGGGATGGTTTTTGTGTCTTCAGCTGCCCCTGTGATGGGTGGAGGTCTCCCATCCATCCTCTATCATACCTACCAGATGTGGGGAAAATAAAGGACCATCCTTGGCTATGCTCCCTGTTCCTACTGCTGAGGCTTTTGCCCAAGAAACAACTTCAGAACCCAGCTTGTTTACAGGGCAACTTCCAGAAACAAATGTAATCCCAAAGCAATGTCCATAAAAACGTGCAGTTAGATCCTATGGGAGCTGGCTCTGCAGCAGCAGCCACGGGACAGGCTGTTTGTGCAGGGGCACAACCCACACCAGCCTTTTTGTACACCAGTCCTGCTCACAAATCCAGGCCCAGCCTCCAGAGAAAACACAGTTCAGAGCTGTTCTGAAGGAGGGGAAGAGCAGAGGTGTGATCCCTGCCAGAAGGCATTTATTGCTCGTGTTGGGAGCAGCAAGTGCTGGTCACCCTGATGAGGTTCAACACTAAGTAAGAGCATAAAAAATGCTGCCACAGGCAGGAACACTGGTCCATCCATACCTCCCAGACCCTGGCTCCGTGCTCAGGCAGTAGGGAGGTGCAGGTGTTTCCTGGGGTGTTATGAGCACAGCCCCAGCACCTCTCTGCTACCTGAGCAGGCACAGCCTGGCAGTGCTCAGCAGCAGGAGTCAGAAAGTGCTGATTCCTTCCTGAACACAGAAGGACTGCTGGAGACTGAGTCCATGTGGCCTCAGGAACATATTCAGCAACCTTCAGCTCCCTCTTAGGTCCTCCAGAGAACTTCCAGGCAGGGAAACAAACAGCAAGGACAAAAAAAGACATTTTTCACTTCAATTCCCAGAAAGGTGATTGACACCCACGCAGATTAAAAGCCAGATCCAGGAAGATATTTCAGTGTCCACAGAGGAGACAGACACTGTTCTAAATGGTGTCGTGACTCAGCTACAGCCCTGGGGTACAGGGCTATCAGGAACTAAATACAAAAACACAGTCTTAGTTCAGATCTTTAGCCAAAAGACCTCTCCTTTATTTTAATATCACACTCAAAAATTCCCTATCAAAGAAAAACCCAAGTGAAGCCTCGTTCCCTCAGCTACCTTTTTAATTTATTTAGGGTTTTTTCCTTCCAGCATCAAAACAGGAAGAACCTGAAAAGAAAGCCAGTAAAGACATTTATATTTGAGGGCAGTGAAGCTTTTTAGCACCGCTGACACTTCTCCCTGTGGAAGGCAGCAGGCGTCTTGCTCTCCTGCCAACAGCTCAGGAAACCAGCAGCTGGCCAGCTGTGAGACACAGCTGGATCCCTGCTTCTCTTAGCATCCCAACCTCTCTTGGAAAAATTAACCCAAAGGATGCTGAGATTCCTCTGAGCACAGGCAGTGGTGCAGGACAGAGCCCTCTGAGAGCCAGCAGTGCTGCACAGAACCCACATCAAACCTATTTAACTGAAAACGAGGATCTTGGACCTCCTTCACTCCTGGGAATCCTCTCTCCATCTGAACCCTCACAATTAGTGCTGACTCCCCACTTTTCTGAGAAATGGTGTCCCTCCCTTTCTCCTCAGTGCTTTAGCTGGGGGAGTGTGAATCACAGACAAGGTTGGCTGTTTCTTTAGACTTTCCAGCTTCTTTCGGCCAGTGGCCAAGTTAGAAATAATAGGAATATGACTTATATAATCAAATAGCTCATTTCATTAATGATTTAATGTGGGGCTTTAATCAGATGATCCCATAATTCAACTCCTGTCCAGACATGAAATCTGGTATTTATGCAGTGAAATCTTCCCATCTGTGCTGAAATCATGAAGGGCAGAAACTTTTAGAATTTAAAAAGAAGAAAAACAGGGATGTTAAGAGTCTTGGGGCATTCACTGTGGGGTTTCAACAGCAGTGTCTGGGGCAGCCCTTATCTCAGTCAAACCAGTTTTGCTCAGCATTAGGCGAAATGCAAATTGGCAAGAAGTGTGAGTCAACCACCTCAGGGGCAGGAATTCACCAGGGAAAATCACTGGTTATGGGGATGGATTTGCTTGCTTGGGCAGACACAGCTTTACCTGTGAAGGGAGGAGAGAAGCAGCTGTAGCTCATCTCTCTGCCCGCACATTAATAACATGCAACTCCTCAATTTCCACCTCCAGGGCCAGCCTCTCCCATTGCCACCATTTCCAGGGAAATCTTCCTTTCTGCGTGGGAAGAAGAGAAAAGTTCACCCCTTGAATGTGGGCTGAGAGGTGGCCACTGCATAGCAAAGGCAGCTTCTGGCTTGGAGCTGCTCTGCTGGGTCATCACCACTTGGTTAAGGTGCTATAAATTAAATTGCAAAGATCAAATGCTGCTCTTGACTGAGGGTAGAGAACCTGGAAACCAAACATTGGTGGCTGGCCCTTGACTGGGTGTTACAGCCAGGGGCACCTGGAGCCTCCAGAGCTAAAATCAAAGCTTTTCCTGTCACAATCCAGGCAACAAAGCTGCTGGGTGAAGGCAGATGGGTCTCCCTTACACCCACTGCCCTTTGTGCACTGCAAAAACCACAGCAACACCCCTGCTTGCTAAATCCAACCCTCATCCCCTCTCCAACCAGCACTGCATGAGGAAAAGCTTCCCCTTCAGGAAGGACTACATGACTAATTAAGTGTCAAGGTCACTCCCAAGGCTGGTTAATGATTAATGGCTGGGGTGGAAGCGCCAGCCATCACTGGGTCAGCTCGGTCCACGCTGGGAACCCAGGCCTAGCAGGACATTTCTCCAGGCAGTCTTGGGCTGTTTGGGTGGGGATGGAAAAGGAGGACTCAGAAAGGGGACAGGGGAGCATTTCCAGCTCCTGAAGCTCACTCTGAATTCAGGCTGGTTTGGCTGGCCTGGGTCTTGGCGCGCGCTTACGGGGCTGCAGTCACGGCAATAAAAAAGGCCCAGTGAAATGACTCATGCTCTGTACAGCTTTGGGAAAATAGGAAGCAGCTGTGGCTCCAGCCTTTCCAGGCTGAAAGGCCTAATTATTGGGAATACTTGGACTGGCATTAGATGAGGTAAAGCAGGGGCTGTTGAATTGCTTTCATTGTCTCCACTGTAGTTGGGCATCAGGGCCCAAGTAGGTGCCATTTTTTGTTTGCAGAGAGGACAGTGCTTAACTCTTGTTTTGCCCACAGGAGTGAAATTCAACACTGGAGTTCCCTCATGTGGCTCATCAGCCACAGCTCAGGAACAGTGACAGTCCAGAAGTTCAGCACTCAGCCTGGATAAGCTGTTTTTTATTTCTCTGTTGCAAGAGGAGAAAAGCAGCTTTTATGCCACAGGAAAATCATGGCTAGGGAGGGCCAGCTATGGGGCTTGTCTCCTCTCTCATGTTGTCACACAATCAGAGCTGTAAGACCTTCCTCCAGCCCGTGCTGGATGTGCTGGAGCCCGGTGGTGAGGGCAAGGAACAGGACATGCACTGTGGGGATGGGAAAAGAGGAACAAACACAACTCAGCTCATCCTCCTGCTCAAGTCCTGTGAGGTCCAGGTTCAGGAGCTCAGTGTGGCCCCCAAGCCAAGGACAGGGCTCTGCCCAGACATGCCTGGGTGACCACAGAGAGCACTTCAGCCTTCTTGGAAAGAGCTGTTGCCTGGCAGCTAAAATTACGTAAAGAAGGCCTTGAAATAAGATGCTATTTCTGATCACGGTGGGCAATTAAACATTGGAACAGCTTATTAGGGAAGCTGGCAGGCTTGGCTTTACTTAATGTCTTTGAAATGAGATGGGTGAATGGCTGGGCCCAGCTCTCTGGGCCCAGCTCCTCGGGCTCTGTGGCCAGGAGCTGCTGCTCAGGAGCTGCACTTGCAGCAAGCTGCTCCTTCCCATGGCTTCGGCAAAAAGGCAAACACCTGGACTGGCCCTCGTGCTTCAGACACCTCCACTGGTCAGGGGATCCCCTACAGGATCATCAGCATGGATCTTGAAATGGCTTGGAGGGTTTTTCAGACTTAAGTAGTGCTGGATCAAAACCCGAGATGTGGAATTGGAGGGATGAACTGAGATTGTGCTCCTCTCCTCAAGGTCAGTGGCTCTGGAGATAAGAGGGGACTTCACTGCTTTAAGTGGGGCAGGTTTTTCCCCTTTTTCCATGAATGGCTGCCAGGGATCACCACACCACAAGCTACTACAGAAGACAGGTGTTTTCTGTTCTCTGTTCCTGGGCTGAGATGCTGAGGTTGATGTGAGTGAGGATATATGAGCATGGGATAAAGAGATGGTTTGATGTTAATGATGGCCTCTCAAACTGTAAGTGCTCTACTCAAGATAAGTTTGAATTCCCTATCCAGTGAATTCAAAGGATGCAGGGACCTGCATTCACCTAGCCAAGGAACTCCTCAGGCTCTGAAAGAGCAATAACCATTTTGCCCTGTCTGAAAAAAAAAACTGACCAGTGTTTCTGGGACTGAGTTGCTCTGTCCCTTGAACCCTGGAAATTCACCCCATCTCCAACCATCAAGCCAGGCCTTACAAGAAGCAGACCTCGGGCTTAGTGTGATTTCTTACAACCTGTGCCTTCCCCTCCTGGCCACTTCTGGCATCTCAGACTTAGCAGCTGATACTTGGTCATTCCCAGAAAACCACTGAGGCTGTGAGCTTTACCTTTCAGCTCCTCGTGAGGATGGACTTTGCACTAATCCTCCAGTGCTTCCATTGTTGCTAACATAAAAGCAAAGAGCACAAGGAAATACCAGGCTGCTGGGAAATAACCACCTTCCCACCTGCACCAGCCCTCAATCTGTATCTCATCTTCCTCTTCAAATTCCTCCTGATTTAGAAGAGAAGGCATCTCATGATTGATCTCCTCTCATTTTGTCCCTGCAGCTGCATTTCCACCTGCCACAAATTCCAGCTCAACACCTCACTCCATCCAGGGAATATTTCTCATCTCTCCACACCTCTCTTCATGATCCCCCTTGTCCCCCCTGTTTATCTCACTGTTGGTGGAGTTCCAGCAGCCTGATCTTTAAGCAGATGGTCTTGGGAAACTGATTTGTAAGAGCAGATTGTTTTTTTTTCCCCAAACTGCTGCTATTTCTGAGTCTTCCCTCTAAAATTTTACCAGCTGACTGCTTGTCCTGGGAACGATGGAGCTGCATTGTCCCAGCAAACTTCTCACAATGTGGGAACAATGCGCTGACAATTAAATCAGAACTTTGACTTCAGCCCCGGCTCCCGAGTCATGTGGTCTGAGTTTCCACATTCATCACGCTGGATGTGGAGCCCAGATCTCAGCAGTGGCTGGCTCTGGGAAAGGCAGAGCCACTTGGCTGCAGGTGGGGCTGGCCTTGGTGTCCTGCACAGAAGGTCAGAGCACCCACGCAGCTCCTGCCTGAATTCTTTCCCAGCCAGTCCTCCTTCCCCAGGATGGCTTTGAAAGCAGGAGGCTCTTCCAGGCAGGCAGGATCTCTGCAGGCTGAGGGCAGCCCGAAAAGATTCAAAGCTTTCCCAAGCAGAGGCTGAGCTGCAGGGAGCTCCCCCTGAGACTGACAACAAACTCTTGCTGTGCAAACCCACCTCTCTGAAGATCCATGAGGAAAAAAAAAATAAAACCAGGCACAAGAAGCTGTTAAAAACCTGCATGCAAACCTAGTGCAGCAGCATTGTGCTGGTGTGGTGCCAGGTGCATTTTTGTCAAATAATAAATTTCAGCTGGGTGCACACCTACTTCAGAGGTATCCACTGCACCTCCAGCCCCTCTCCTGGGGTTTGTGAGCCAGCAACAGCACGGAGCCATCCCAAGGGAAAGGTGAGCAGGCAGCTTGCCAACTCATCAGGAACAAATCTCTCCTTTCTTTTAGCTCTTTCTCCTCTGGTTGAAAGGGAGAGATTCCTGGCTCAGGACCAGCCCTGCATCCAAAGGCACGGGCAGGAGATGCACACAGAAGGAAAGCAAAGCCATTTTAACTCCTCTTCCTGGTTTCCAGGGAAGGGGTTAAGGATCTAACTCACTCCTAATTACTCACCACCTCCACAAAAAAAGTTACCACGCTCTCCCACATCAGCATTTTAACAGAGCATTATTTAACCCCATGGCTGCAGGTTAAATAAAACCAGAGCTGAGACATCAGGGAGGAGAGAAGGTGTGTTTGTTCACCTGTGCAAGAGAATCCTGGGGAGCAACTGCTCTTCAAAAGTTTAAAGGAAGGAGAAAACCTCAAAAAAATTACATTTTCCCAGCTGAAGCTGAGGAAAGGGCCACAGCAGCTTCCTATGCAGAGCCTGGAGGAAGGGGAGGAGAGGGGGTTAGAGACTGGGATTTATCCACCTTCCCTTGGGAGTCAGTTTCAGCTGCACAAGTCTGAGGAGGGCTTCCCCTGGCTGGTTCCCCTCATCCTGGTGCTTGCCCTAGGGCAGATCCAGTGGATCTTTGACAAAAGGGATTTGCTGTTCCCTTGGCCTAACGGGAAAAGCCCTGGGTGGAGAGCCCAGCTTGCCACACTTCCCTCCTGCTCTCCCAGAGTCTGGGGCTCAGTCCCATCCACTGTGCCTCAAGATTCTGCCAGCATGAGCTGATACAAATACCATAAATAAACCTCCTTTAAACCCAGCTGCCAGTGCCCACCAGGCCCATCCTTCTCAAAAAACAACTCTAAGAGTTAGGAGTTTTGCTGCTGCGTGTAACAGTTTTATATTTATTGATAATTCACATATGTGTATGTGTGCAAGACCAAGAGCAGCTTTTCCCTGGTGCACAGTTTAATGAGTGCAGTTGGATAAGCCCTTGCTCACAGGACCTTTTTTGGGGGTGATGGAGCAGGGGAGATGCCCTGCCTCCCCTCAGACCAGCTGGAGAACTGGTTCCAGAGCACTGGCTTCCCAGTGGAGAGTGGAAACATTAACTATCAAAAAGCAGGTTTCAGTTTTGTCCCAGTGCAGACCTGCAAGCATGACATCAAGCTTGGGAAGAGAAACCCAGGACTTCCAATAAAAAAAGAAAACAAAAACAAAACCCCAAACAGTTTCCATTTTGGATTGCAAATGACAAGCCCTGGACCTAAGCAGGTGCTCTGTGGGTGACTCTGCACTTCCATCTCTGGCCCAGTGAAATGTAAAAGATGTTTATTCAGGGAGAAGTTTTGTTTCTCAAGCAGCAAAGGGAAGCTCATCCCAGTGAGTGTTAGCTGACACAACTCTAATGAAAGACAGACCTGTGTCAAAACAAAAGGGGACCAACTAACCCAGCCCAAGGTTCCACTGGGATGGGTGCTGAGGCACCATCAGGCTGTGAGTTTCCTTTTCTGAGCTTTAAGGTCTCAGGAGCAGAGCCAGCCCTCCCCAGGATCTGCTCTCAGTGGAACACCAGCACCACACCTTCTTGGCAGCAGCCACCCACAGCAGGGTTGCCCTCCAGGCTCGTGTTCACCCCACACCTGAGGTGTTTTTGTCACTGTCTCACCCAGTCCTTCCAACCCTGGGGGGCTCTGAGGCTGCTCTTGGCTCTCCTGGGACCTTGGAGAGGCCACTCAGCTCCTCTGGGCAGGGACGAAAGCAGAGAGAGCAGCACATCACCAGCACAAAGGCAGGTGAGTAAAACACCTCTGAAAACACCACAAAACTGCTTTAGACAGAGTCACTCATCCTGGACAACCTTTTTCACCTGGAGCTGCCAAGGGGAGTTTTGTCTGAGCACCAGGAGGGGAACCAGGCATCTGAAGGACTGGGATGGGTGGGACAGCAACAAAGGACAGCAATTCAGGCTCTGCACACTCCCAAAGGAAAGATGGGTACCCAGATAGTCTCTCTAACCCAAAAAAGAACATGATTTCCAGCACTGCCTGTCTCCTAGCCTGTGCAGCTGTTTTTGTAAGAGCAGCTTTAAATAAAGGGCCAGGCACAAACCTCTCCTTTCATCCCAGGGCATGGCAACAGGACGTTTTTAGGTAGAAGAGGTCAACTGCTGTGAATAGCTCCTTCCACAGGAACTGCCCAGGATGGAGCCCAACCATGCAATTTAAGGTCCCCCATGTGTCACATCCCTGACGTGGATATAAGGCAATAACAAGTTCCACTGTTACTGTACCTAGCTCTGCCTCAGATAAGCTTGAAGAGGCTCAGGTAAAGACAGGTAACAAAATGAGGGTTTCTGTTACAAGCAGAGATCCTTGGAAATGAAGGCAACTTGAATTGGATGCACGTCACCTGATGCCTGGACTTTTCAGAGTGAAAGATGCCAAAGATTTTAAATGACAATATTCACCCCTTTCTGCATCCCTTTCACACCCAGAATGGGTGAAAATACAGTAGAAATGTATAATCATCCAGGATAAACCATAATTAGGCCCATTTCTAGGGTTGTATTATATGGAGAGAGAGCTCCTGAGAGGAGAGGTTTTAATGAGTTATGGGAGAGTGTTTCCCTTTGTGACTGAAAGATCTGCTCCTCTGAGGGGACAACAGAGGCTGAAGAATATCTGTGAATAAACAAAGAGATATTTTGGGTGTGGTGTGGCTACCCTGGAGTCCTTCCTCTGGCACATGCACATTTCACACATGGAAAGCCCAACCTGTGGCTTGTGTCAGTCCAGTGAGAACCTCAGAGGGCTGACACAAAAATGTCATGAAGGAGGGACCTTGAGGAGGGTCAGTGGTGGCACAAGTGTTCCCCAGGCGTGACAAAAACACATCTGGGGCAGGTAACAGAATGGTTTTGGCTGTGCCCTGAGCTCCCTTCACTGCACTGAGCACTTCAGGGCTCTGCTTCCAAGTGGGTCACCACGTATTTAACTCTGGGAACTGAGGGAAGGCTTTTGGTCCAGCAGGATGTGCCCAGCACAGAGCTGAGCCCCAGCACAGAGCTGAGCCCCAGCACATTTCCATTTCCAAGCAAGGGGCAGGTGTCCAAGCCAGCCTCCTCCTCAGCTGGGGATGGATCACCACAGGACGGGTGCTCCATAACAGACAAGATAACAACTTCCATGCTCAAAGTGCAGAAAAACTTTCACAGCTCTGTGGAAAAGACCAGGATATGCTGTGAACATACAGAATCACAGAATTATGAGGTTGGAAGAGCCCTCTAAGATCATTGAGTCCAACCTATGTCCTAACACCTCAACTCAGAATCTAGACTATAGCACCAAGTGCCATGTCCAGCCTTTTTTTAAACACATCCAGAGATGGTGATTCCACCACCTCCCTGGGAAGAGCATTCCAGTGCTTGATTATTCTTTCAGTGAAAAATTTTTTCCTAAGAACAACATCTTCAGCATCCCTGGCCATGCAAGAGCAGGGATTTATTGACTCAGCCTAAGGAGAAGCCCCAAGGTACAGGAGGAGGCAGGAGATCAGGGTGACACTGCTCACAGCCATGGCACAAAACCTTTGCTCCCAGCTGGGAGACCTTTTTTCAAAGTCGTGCCTGGGAAAAAAAACATCATGAGACCTCTGTGTCTGCTGGTGAGAAGGGAGCTGGAGGAGGATAAAGGCATCCTGTTTGTGCAGGGAGGAGAAGGAGGAGGAGGAGGGGAGGCTCACCTGGCCTTGCCAGGAGGAAGGTGAGGCAAGGCGGTTGTAGGGTTTTTTTGATCTGCCTGTCCTTGCATTGCCTTCCACCTGGCATCCCGGGGGAACGGTAAAACCCCGGGAAGAGGAAAGCCAGTGCCCTCTGATTGTCTAATCTCTACTTTGCAGGCTCTAATCAGCCCATTTAGCTGCGCTGTGTAAAAAGCACCTGGATGCCCTACCATCTAAGGGCTGCTCTGGCGGGGCCGGTTTGCTTCAGCTGCTGCAACACTTGTTTACATCTGCGTTAGGGCAGCCTTGAATAAGCGTGAACCTCCCACAGATGCTAATTCATATCAGCTCTCCTTTGTGTTAAATATTTATATTCCTAATAGGCACGCCTAAGAAAAATACTGGCAAGTGAGCCAGCAGCTCCACTCCATTACAACTCAATTTTTATCTCGGGGCAACTCGCATCTCCAACGAGCAGGATGAGAAAACATTCTATCTGCAGAGCTCAGCAGCTCGGCCATTAGCAATCTGTCGATCAGATGACAATAAAACCCATCGATGAGAACTTCCAAAGACTTTCTGTGGCTGCCTGTACCCATAACTGCGCCCCAAAGGCAGGCGAGCTTTTGGAAATCCCCACGGCAGCAAAGCATAAAACAATCCAGGCCCAGACAAAACGCTGTTAATCGGCTGCTGCATGAAATCAAAGCCAGGCTGTGCAGAGCTAAAGGAAAAGTTGTGTCCTCGGAGCTGATAGGGAGCCGGGACGGGTTCTTGGCAAGCTCAGAGCTGCTTGTTCCAGCCCCAAACGATGTAAATCAGGGTGGGCTCCTTCCAGCAGACACATCCTGCTTTGTAACAGGGCAGGATTTTTAATTTATTATTATTTTTTTTTAAGTATGAGGCATATTAATTTTTTTGTCTGTTGTAACAAAACAAATTCATCGAACAGTTCTGGCCTCATTGGCACTGGCAGGGTGCAGGGACCTGGCTTACCTTGCTGGAAGTGCGCGCTGTCCTCGCAGGTGTCCCTTCTCCACCAAGCCCAGCTCCTTCTTCTCCTCTCCGCCGAGTTGCAAGGCACTTTTGTTCACTGCTCTGCTACCTTGTCAGCCGGGGAACAGCACTGTTCGGTAATTCAATCCTCTACTTAACCGCAGAGACACTCCTACCCGGAGATCACACCCATTCCCAGGCTCACGGGGGGACAAAGAGGGAGCCGGTACGGGAGAGTTTCAACCAACTCTGTTTGCATCAAATATCCCCCGCTCTGAATTCGCTGAATAGTGATTAAGTGCTGCTTTCATTAAAAACCTGTTTTGTCCAGGTTAGCAGGGCACGGGAGGGATTTTTTTCCCTCCCTTTTCTCGGTCTCTGCGGGACAAAGCAAGGTGCGGTGCTGCTCAGCGCCGTGCTAACCCTTGGGGCCAAAGAATTCCAGCTCCAGTCGCTGGCTCTGACTTGTCCCGAATTTTGGCAAAGCTGTCCCAAGGGGAAAAGCGTTCGGGGAAGATCCCTGCTCTTCTCCCTGCAAGGCCGAGCTGGGTGTCCCTGTGCTCACAAGGAGCCCTGGGTGAGGATTGCCCTCAGGTTTAGTGCCCGGAATGGGGATGTAACAGAGCATTGGAGTGTTTAACCGGGCTGCCCTCCCAGGAGAGCAGTAATGATAAACCAGACAGCCCCAGCAGTGTTTGCTGAGCCACAGAAAGCTCTGTGTGTGGACACTTGTAGCTCATTGCTGAGAAAAAATCACCTGTGAAGGATGGCTAATACCTAAAAACTGTGATATCACAGCCACTGAAGGCTGGCTGATTCACTGGCTGGGGATGACCTGAGGAAAAACCATCTCCTGGCATTCCCAGCTGCTCCTGCCTGCCATGTGCATGGTGCTGCTGATGGAGGGAACATCCCTGTCTGGAGGGGGCCCCACATGGTACCTTGTCATCAGCCGCCAGCTCTGCTCCTGGGGGATCCAGGGCTGTGTCCAGCTGTGTTCTGCACCTCTCTGAGGATGGAGATTTTTGGGGGGATCCAGGGCTGTGTCCAGCTGTGTTCTGCACAGCTCTGGGGATGGAAACTTTTGGGGGACCCAGGGCTGTGTCCAGCTGTGTTCTGCACCTCTCTGGGGATGGAAACTACACACAACCTCTCAGGACTGGCAGCTACCCAAGGCCTTCCCTTCAGATACATTTTTCCCTTGTCACTTCCTTAATTTTCTAGATTAGCCCCCACAATCTGAAAATAAATATGAATCAGCTCACCAGCTAAACCAGGTGGCTGAATAGGTTTAAACCACAGCTCCCACAGATCTCATCCACTGACCACTGTCAGACCTCAGGGATGGGAGGAGTGCCCAAAATACCAGCGATGCTGCCTGCAGACCGGTGTGCCACTGACCACAGAGAGCTGCAAACCAGGGCGTGGGCTGGAGCTCCTTATTCAGCCTGGGTGTGCCCATTTCTGAGAGGATCATTGCAGAGGCCGAAGTTTCGCAGTTTAAGATGCAAAACCAACTCCTCACAAGTGATTTCTCCCTTTATGACTGCAGGCTATAGCTCATAAACCTGTAACAGCCTTCACCTTTCATTTTTCATTATTTTCATGCCATTCTTTTCATTTCACCATTCTGAGAGTGTTCATCTGTTGGAGGGACAGAGGAACAATGCTTTGTGTTTCCTCCAGTCCACAGAGGATGGGGACCTGCAACAGGGTCTGCTTTTATCTTTGGAGCCCACTCTGAGCCCACTGCTGGCCCAGCAGTGAGGGTCACACACCAGCAGATCTGGTGGGAGGCACTGGGAGGTGGGGTGAAATCACCTGGAATCTTGGAGGATCAGCACCTGGAATCTTGGAGGATCAGCACCAAGGGGTGTTTTCCCACTCCCTTTTTGCCACATGGACTCATTATCCCCAGAACCAAGGATTTAATTAATAGTTGGGTGTTTTTTGGTGCTGCTGTAAGTCAAGGCACTTCCATGGCTGTGGCTACACGAGTTTGAGCTCTGGGATGGAGCCTGTCATTGCTGTATCCACAGCTTTGCTAATGCACTCCAGGCTCCCACACAGGTGATGCCTGAGCTGCCTGCCCTCTCCTCCTCTCCATTAGTGCCACAATGAAGAACCACTAAATCATCCTGTTGAGCTTTTAAGGAGCCCAACTCTGCAGAAATATGTGCAAAGCAGTTTAGAACAGTCACTGCCAAGGGAAAAGATCTTCATCATAAAACGTGGGCTCATTTAGTGCTGAGCTGTAGGCACTTTTGCTTCCTGCTAATTCTGGTCGTGCCATGGGGTTATAGAGCAGAAAACATTATTTCCGAGCAGTTTAGCTCAGTAGTGGTGGAAAACAGCCTGGCCTGACTTTCAGAACTGAAATATTATCTGAGATGTCCCTGTCCAGCTGTGCTTCCCATGTGCTCGACTTGCTGCACTCGTGTCCTGGTCCTAAGCCTGGCCCTGGTATTCCCAGAGCTCACAGACCTTGTGGTTTGGGGTTATTTTGTGCTTGCAGGTGGCAGATGAGGCAAGCCCAAGACACTGCAAGCATTGTCACAGGTCCAGGCTGGGCTAAATCAGAGGCTGCTGGGAGGAAGAGAGCAGAACTGCAAGCTCAGGGTCTGGCAGCACCAAGGCCCAACATCTGCCTCAGCCTGGAGCAGCCCACGCTCCTGTGGACAAGGTTGACATTGTGCATGGGGAAACAGGTTCTGCCAAGGATGTGTTTGCAAAGTGACACCTTGCAAAGGCATTTCCAGCCCTCTTTTGGGTTGGAGCTCTGGGAGGAAGAGGGAAGGGCCAAGCCCTGCAGATGAGATAACACAGCAGGGGCCTCCTGTCTTGGAAAAGCAAAGGAAGGAGTTAAAAAAACCCTCAGAAGCTGCTCAAATACCGGTGCTTCAGCCATCAGTCTGAGGTTAAAGACCCTGACCTGTAGGTAGCAAAAGCACTGCATGAATTTCTGAGAAGCTTTCAGGAGAGCTTTCCTTGACCCACAACCCAAGCAAGTGACATTTCACTGCAAGTCCCTCACGTGACATTTCACTGCAAGCCTCACTCAGGCACTTCCCTGCCCTAAAAAATCATAATGTCCAAATGAAAATCTGCATTCTGCCTCTTACAGGTGTAACTGCTGACCTGATAGAGGAGGATTGGGTTATAACCTACTGCTCCCTCACCCCCTGTGCCCCTGGGTGTGGGGGAAAAGGTGAGAAGGCAATACAAATACTTGTGTGCTGACTGCAAGATCATCTCTCAGATGAGACCTTATCCCTCTCTGCAGCTCCCTGACAGGAGCTGGGGGTTGGTCTCTTCTCCCAGGTAACAAAAGAAAAGAGGAAGTGGTTCCGAGTTGTGCCAAAGGAGATTTAGCTTGGATATTAGGAAAAAAGTTACTTCACCACAAGGGTTATCAGGCATTGAAACAGGCTGACCAGGGAAGTGGTGGAGACACCATCCTTGAAGGGATTTAAAAGACAGAGGTGTGGCACTTGGGGACAGGGTTTAGTGGTGGCCTTGGCAGTGCTGGGTTTACTGTTGATCTTGTGGGTCTTTTCCTACATAAATGGTCCTGTGGTCCTGTTCTGGAGCTCTGTGGGCAGCAGCTGACAGGGCAGCACAGAGCAGCCCCTGGCACCATCAGGGTGCTGGTTAATGGTTAACAGCAGCAGATGGGAATATCTGAGGACAGGAAAAGGTGCCTGGGCACTCAGGCGAGGAGCGTGGCTGTCACACACCTCTCCAGCCACAGGGAGTGGCTGCATCCTCCCCTGGTCACCTCCTGTCAGCCAGTGGCTCCCTGCACACAGAGAACCCTCAGTGCTCCTCAGGAGCCCTCCCAGCACAGCTCTGGGGCATTGCTGTGCTCTGCAGACTCCGTGGAGGCAGGGGCAGGATGGGCCCCATTCTGGAGAAAGGCACGGCCTTGGCAAGCCAAGGGCCCCAGGCTAAATGCTGGTTTGGGGCAGGAGTAGCTTTGGCAAGAGCTCTGGAGATGCAGTTCACCCTTCCAGAGCCAGCAGCTCGCAGCAGGTTAAGACAGGACCAGTTTCTGACATGGGGCAAACCTGTAGGTGTTGCTCCACTTTATTACTTGGCCATGTTAGTGCAAAATCCATTTCAAGCCATCTGTGGGCTGGGGACTGGAGAGATGGGGCTCGTGTGTCCTCAGGCTTATGGGCAAAAGTACCCCCTGAGAGAGAGACAGAGGTGGTGACTTCTTGCAGCATTGCCAGCAAGGTCTGCCAGTGCTTCTGGTCAGTCTTGAACCCTCTTCTGCATCCTGAAATGTCTATAACCCATCCTTGGAGGTGGGATGCACCACTCTAAGTCTCTGCTAGCCAGGAGAAATACCTCAGTGAATATAACCACAGCAAGACTGATGGAATGGCTATATCGTGTCCCTTGGTCTGTCCCTGTGAGCTCTGGCTGGAGTTTTTGCAGAGGGATGTACAGCAGCACGTTTTCCAAAATTACATTTGGGTGAATTACATTCTCCCAGTCTTGGGGGAGGAGGTTTATTCCAGATTTCTGTCTTGGAGCAAAAGAGCTGCCCTGCCGTTGCAGGAGGTAAATCTGCAGCTGGCTGGGTGCAGGGGAGGTGGCAGAGGAGGGGCAGCTGCCCAGCCTGTGTGCACTGTGGGTTGGGCTCCTCTGCACCTCTCCCCGTTCAACCTCGCCCGCCACGGCCAGGAATCAGCAGGTGCAGAGAGAACAGGACAGCCCAGGTGGGACCCTGACGTGGCAGCCCTGGCTGCCTTCCAGGAATGCAGGAAATGGGCCCCAGGCCAGATCTGGATGTGTTCAGACCCTTGTTTTATCTGGGGAAACTTCCAGAAGCACCCAAACCCCCAAGAGCCGTCACCCCCTTGTTGCTGTCAAAGCCTGCTCCTAGTGCTGATGGGCACAAGATGTTCTTTGGGTTATCTCACTGTCTGCAAAGATGGATGAGGTTTGTGCTAGGAAAAACTTGGTTTTGCTACTGCAGAAAATGAGCCAGAAGCTTTTCCAGAATGCCAAGAAACTTTAGGGAAGTGCTTGGTGGCAGTGAAGGCTCAGCAGGAGCTGATCCTTTAGGGAAAGAGATGGAGCCTGACAGGGTGAGTTTGATGGCAGCTTCACAGAGGAACCTTGGGGGAACAATGTGCAGGAAAACAAAGCTGGGCAGTTCCTGTTCCTGAGGGTTTTTCTCAGTTGTTCTCAAGCCACAGCTGGCTGAGCCGTTTGGACTGTCAACTGCTGATTCTTGATATTAAACTGCAGTCTTCTAGAGATCTTAAATCCTGATTCAGGACTTAATCCCAGGTAAGGCATTGTGGGAGCCTTGCATTGAGATGTTTCCTGTCCCATGTCTGCCTTAAGAAGGCAGCAGGGATTATTGCTTGCCCTGACAGGGATGATAGCAGGGAGGAAGCACAGGATACACACAGAGGTTTTCCAGCCAGGACCACTGGCAGGATATGGGTAATGAAGGCAAAATCAAATCCAGATCACCCAAACACGAGCCTGGCAACTTGGTAATGGTACCCAACCTCCTCCTGATCATCCTGTCACCACCCTGTCCCTCAGCCACAGAATCACTGAGGCTGGAAAAGACCTCTCAGATCACTGAGTCCAGCACTGCCAGGTCCTCCACTAAACCCTGTCTCCAGGTGCCACATCTACATGGTTTTGAACATTTCCAGGGATGGTGACTGCACCACTTCCCTGGGCAGCCTGTGCCAATGCCTGAGCACCCTTTCAGCCCTAGTGTGGATCAGATGTTTCCTTAGAGCAACGTGTACACCTTGAAGAGGGAGACAGTGGGAGAGGAAGAAAAAAAGCAGAGAGGATCAGTAAAAACCAACGCCCCTGCAAAGAGAACAGTTTTGCAAATCGCTGCGTGGATAGTTTAGGAGTTCCACAAAACCTCAGGGGCTCTCTCACAGCCCTAATGGAAACCTTATGAAACCCAGCAAATTCCAGCACACTTTGGTCAGGGTCATCAAGCAGAGCCTCTGCCATTTCCAGTGTCAGCTGGGTCCAGCAGAAAGGAGACATTTCACAGGCAGGGAAGGCTCAGCCCCAGCGCTGGTTAATGGGTGTGTGAGCCTGGCAAAGGTCATCCATGGCATCCTGTGGAGGAGGAAATCACTTGTGCTGTGGCAGGGACAACCCTTGAGGTCCAGGTTCCTTGGAACTGTCCTTTCATGGGAATCACACCACGAGCAAGCAAGATGAGAGAACAATACCTTGTTCTACCATGGGAGCTGAGGCAAACAGAGGTTATTTATGCCCTTTGGACAAGATTACCTGGGATGTCCATGCAGGAACCAGAAAGTTGGCTCAGTTTCCTCACAGCTCATGCCCATCCTGCAGGAGAGGTAGCCTGGGTTTCTCTCCTGCATAGTGCAAGGCTGCTCCTTTAGCACTCAGTAATCCAAGTGGGTTTTAATCCCAGTGGTTTCACTGTGGGTCAGGATCACTGGATGCTGAGGTAGCTGTGGAACATGTTGGCTTTACTGGTGAAGGCAGCTAGAATTCTCACCCTCACTGTTTATTTCCTTTTTTCCTTATTTCCTTTTTTCCCCAGGCAGACCAGAAGTTTTCACAACTGTGGGAAACCTGGTTGCTCCTGTTGGTGACCCGAGTTCCCACAAAATAACCCCACCCTCCCTTGCAAACTTAATTTTTAAGCCGTCTCATTTCAGTGACCAGGCTGCACGTGTGGGTACAGAGAGTCGCCGTGTGCTCGGGGGTGGGCTGGGGGGTGAAATCCTGAACCCCTGCCTTTGCCAGGGCCCACCAGCCTCTCCCAGGAAATTGTTAGCAGCACAGCAGCTGCCAGTCTGGGGAGCATAGGGGATGTCCTTTCCTGTGTCAGGTGGGAATTGTGCCCTGCAAGAGAATCCAGATTTTTCTTAGGGACTTTTAAGTTCGTTCCCCAAAACAGAGCAAAGATTTCTCCAGGAGAGGCAGTCTGGCAGCTGAGTTGAGTTCATCACTGCTCTGGTTCACAAGTGCTAGCAGAGCTCATGAATCCAGCTCTGAGGAGGTGCAGGAGTGTGAGGACAAACCCTGCAAGCCTGGAAGCTGCGGGCAGAGCCGGGGCTGTGCCTGCACGGCCAGGGGACAGCGGGTGGCAGGGCTGGGGCTGCCCGGGTGGAGCTATTGTCTGCAGGAATGCAGCCCTGCCTGTGCCAACCAGGAAGGAGCAACAAAAATCCACCACCCCTGAAGGCTGGGAAAATGCCACCCTCCTGTCACCCCTCCCTGCTCTGTGCAGTCCCCAAGGGCGCAGTCACTGTCTGTGCCTGGCGTCCTTCCTTGGGCCATTGCCCCCCAGTCAGATGTGGGTCAGTCAGCTCTGCCACCCCTGCTGCCAGCACCGAGGGGATGATCCCACCAGAGCCTGGTTCAGCTGTTGGATGAACAGCAGGCACCCCGCCAGGTGCTGGGCACACCTCCCCGTGTGGCCCCCACAGTTCTGCACCTCCTTATTGCAGATCAGCCCAAGGATCTCAGACTGGGAGGGCTGGGACCACAGAACTTCTCAAAAATGGAAGATAGAATAGTTAAGGCTGGAAATTACTCCTCAGGTCATTGAGTCCAACCAGAACTGCCATGTTTACCACCAAACCATACCCCCAAGATAAAGTGCAAGTCTGATTTTACTATTACAGCTTTTCAATGGGTGAAGAATTCAAGCAGCCATTCTTTAGGCAACATCACAGTCTACAGACTTCAGCTGCCTTATCAGAAGTGATCTCCACAGAGTCCAGATCAGAGCTGACACCCCAGCTCCTGTGTCCCCTGTCCCTTCTGGGCCATATCTCCTGCTGTGCTGCATGTGGAGTTCAAAGGCCACCACAGTCTTGGGTGCCAGCAAGGATTGGTGTCCCCCAGCCACCCCCAACCTGTGCAGGACAGGCTGAGAGCAGGCTGCTGCCTGAAACCCTCTAGTTTTCATTGCCACAAGGCTGATACACCCAGTGCTTCCCAGGAACCTTTTGAGGTTATTCCATGAGAATAACTGGAATTGTCACACTGACATCACCCAGAGCCAGCTCAGAGCTCAACTGAGCCCAGAGCCTTTTCCCAGGAAGTTCTGGTTACTGTGTTTGAACACCAAACAACAAGCTCACTTTACTTCCCTGTGGGATGGGATTCCTTCTAACACAAGTGAGAGGTTGTTCCAGGGGCATCCCTGTGCCACGCCCCAACAGGAACTGGCTGGATTCTTGCGTCTCCTTCTGACTTTTCCAGGCTCTTCTGAACAGCAGCACTCACTCAAAGAGCTCACCCTGAAAAGGGCAGTGTTATCTCACCTATTTTTGGCACTGGGGAAAGCATGAGGAGTTGCAGAAGTTGCCTCTCCTTACGCCCAGGGCTTGGCCGATTTGGATTAAACACATCACCCAGCAGAGCAGAGGGGCACCAGCACACAGCACAACATGCCAGGCAATCTCCCTGCTCACCAAAACTGCCTGGGGACAGGCAGAGGTGGCACCAGTGACATCACCATGCACCTGGTGGCATCAGTGTGCACTGGCACCCGGGCCCTCCCCGTGTCTGCTCGGGTTGTGCCTGGCAGACAGAGGCATCACCCCCTTTGCAAACAGGGACAGGGACAGGGACAGGGACAGGGACAGGGACAGGGAGGAGCCAGGGGAGGAGGGAAGGGCAGGGCACTCACACCTGAGCAGGAGTCCTGGCCCTTGAGGCAGATCTGCTGCACCCACGCTTGGCTTTGGGATGTTTTCTCTCCTCAGCAAGGATCTGGATGAGGCTGAGTATTGTACTTGCAGACAACACCCATGGCAGGGAGGAAGGATGAATCTGACACTATGTTCTTAAAAAGGCTCATTTATTACTTTGTAATACTATATTATATTAAAGGATGCTATACTAAACTATACTAAAGAATACAGAAAGAATACCTACTGAATGCTAAAAAGATAATAATGAAAACTCGTGATTCTTTCCAGAGTCCCAACACAGCTTGGCCTTGGTTGGGCAAAGAGTGAAAACAACTCACAGCAGAATCCAATGAAACAATCACCTGTGGGTAAATAATCTCCAAACACATTCCAAAGGAGCAAAACACAGGAGAAGCAAATGAGATAAGAATTGTTTTCCTTTTCTCTGAGGCTTCTCAGCTTCCCAGGAGAAAAATCCTGGGCAAAGGGATTTTTTCAGAGAATGTGAATGCCACAGCTGAGGATCAGACAAGAGAGGAACTCTACTCCTCTTTGCTCAAAGATTTCCTGGGGAGGACTTCTCCAGACCACATTCCTTCTGCACAGAAATCCAGCTCCAGAAGAGGATTTTGGGAGAGGCCCCAAACGATGCCTCCAGGGCTGCATTCCTGTGCTGGTGGATGAATCATTCTCCAGTCCCACAAGGAAAGAGCCCAGCTCTGATGCACCGAAGGCCAGGAACCAGGGAGGGAGGGGACTGGAACAGGCTGGACTGGTTTGCAAGCTTCAGGCAGCTGAGTGAAGGCAAGACAGCAGTGAGCAGAGAGCAGGAACTGCAGGGACACAGGGACTGCGGAACAAAGGGAGAAAGGGATTGGAGAATTTCAGGAAACTCAGGGATTGGGGAATTTCAGGGACACAGGGATTGGAGAACTGCAGGGACAATGGGATTGGGGAACTCAGGGAACACAGATTTGGAAACTGTGGGGAACTCAGGGGACACAGGGACTGGGGAACTCAGGGGACACAGGGATTGGGGAACTGCAGGGAACTCAGGGATTGGGGAATTTCAGGAAACTCAGGGATTGGGGAATTGCAGGGACACAGGGATTGGGGCACTGCAGGGAACTCAGGTATTGGGGAATTTCAGGAAACTCACAGATTGGGGAACTGCAGGGACACAAGGATTGGGGAACTGCAGGGGAAGTTTTTGGAACTCAGGGGACACAGAGATTTTGGAACTCAGGGGACACAGGGATTGCTGCTGCCCGGGGAGCAAAGGACCTGACATTTCTAAAGGACCACACTTTACGCATAGGAAACGTGTGGTCTGAACAACTGAAACACCAGAGGTTTCTCAGGAACATTTTTGCACTTTGCACAGAAAATGGCAATTATTCAATAAAAGCCCACGCCCCAGCTCTCAGCCATTTCAGCCAAAATCCAAACCACTTCAAATCTCCAATGACGCAGGCTTGAAGTTATTTCCTTCCATCCCCTTTCTTCTCTCCCAAATCAGCCTTCCCAGCTGGATTACACTTCCCAAAGTCTCCAAGCCTCTTCACTGGGCTGCTTTGCACCTCACACTCACTGGCAGCAGGGCAGCTGCAGGTAACCCCTTCCTGGCTGCTGGCAGCTCCCACATTTGCTTTTGAAGAGGAGTCCAGATTCATTTGTGCCAGAGAATTCCAGCTGCAGATATTCTTGTGGCCCCAGGGATGCAGGGGTGGCCAGAAGCCTCACCTGCAGCACGGTGACAGTGACAGGGTGTGTGCTGGTCCAGATCAGGGGTGTCCTCACTTAGACAAGGGAAATGGGAAACGAAGGAACCTGAAGAGGACACACAGCTCCTGCCCAGCCGTGTTTGGAGTCTGCAGAGCTGTGTGCTGCTGGAGCCCAGTGGCTGGGTTTGTTCAATATCTTCACTAAAAGGAGCTCACAGGTGCTACAGGTATCTTGTTTTGGCATTCATATTGGAGAGAGATGTGAAAAGAGGTGAGGACAGGTGGGAAAGAGCTGGAAGCAAAGTGAAAAAGGAGAGGAGAGGGAGAGGGAGAGGTTTCCAGTTGGAAAGGATCTACAGGAATCATCCACTCCAGCTGCAGCATCCTTGCAGGAAGGATGTAGCTGTATAATGAATTCAGGGTGCCCCCAACGCAGAGAGTGATTGGTATCTGACTCTATGATTTATAAGGTTGAACAATTGCTTTATTAAACTATATTATGTTATACTGTACTATATTAAAAAGATACTGTACTATACAAAAGATACTACTAAAGAAAAACCCATGAGTGTCTCCAGACAGCTAGGACACAGCTTTGACCTAATTGGCCAATTAATAAAAACAACTATTACTATAGTCTAATTACTAAATCTTTTCAGGTAAATAATTTTCTTAACGCATTCCACATGTGCAAAAACCAACAGGAGCAGCAAGGAGAGGTAAGAATTGTTTTCTCTTCTTCTCTCTGTGCTTCTCCAGGTAAAAGCCCTGAGAGAGAGAATTATCTCTGTTCAGAGAATGTGAATGCCACAGCTATATGGTTGTCCTTACACATTGCTGAAATCTCATTTTTGTGTTGAGAATTAATCCTCTTTTTGATGTGACACAAATCAGACATCCTGCCGAAAGCCAGGCATTTATCCTGGTAACAACTTCCTCCCTCTTCTAGAATCCTGGGGTGGTTTGGGTTGGAAGGGACCTTAAAGATTTTCTAGTTCCACCCCCTGCCATGGGCAGGGACACCAGAGGAGAGAAGAGCCTCTCTCTGTGATGTTTTTCTCCCCCTGTGCTTTCCCCACTCTGTTCTGTGGCACTCCTAGCCCACTTTATCTCTGATTTCTGCCCTAGGGCCCACTGGCACTGACCACAGCTCTGATGGAAACCTCTCTGGCATCCAGCAGGGCAGCAGCACTTATTTCCCATTTTTTATGTAACTCCCCTTTTGAAAACCCCCATTCCTCAGATGAGATGGGGATTTTTTTGGCAATGCTTTGTTAATTTAAACTCATGGTTTTTCCCTTCTGAAGCACAGCATAGGTGATCCAGCCAGACCTTGTCATTCATTGCACAGGATCATTCAATCTTGAAATTTGGAAAAGACCTCTATGATCCATGAGTCCAATCTTTAACCCAGCACTGCCAAGACCACCACTAAACCCTGTCCCCAGGTGCCACATCCACACATTTTTTGGACACTTCCAGGGATGGTGACTCCACCACTGCCCTGGGCAGCCTGTTCCAGTGCCTGATCACCCTTGTGGTGATTAAATATTCCTAAAGATCCAAACTAAACCTTCTCTGGCACAAATTGGGGACATTTCCTCTTGTCCTGTGGCTTATGATGTGGGAGAAGAGACCAACTCCCACTTCATCACCACCTCCTTTTATCTCCCTGCTCTCCATTCCTGTATTTGGTCTGCTTGGATTTGTCACTCGAGGAGATCTCCCTGCTCACATCTCTGATTTCAGTCATTCCCAGGGAAAACTCTCTTCTGCTCCTCCTGGATTTTGAACTGCAGATTGTTCCTCCATGGCTTCAGAGACCCTTCCCTGCTCTGGTTGGGGGAGCATCAGTCAGGTGTGGCTGTACCCACAGATCCACTGCCAGAGGAGGTGATTTTGCACGGAGCTTCCCTAAAATAGCAGCAGTGTCTAACACAGAGCCTTGCTTTCATCTCCCTCCAGCTCGACAGCTCAGCTCACCAAATCCTCACAGGACAGGGCTCTCCCTGGGGAAACTGCTGCAAGAAATGATGCTTGGAAAGCCCCTCCAAGCCCACCCAGCTTAGGTAGCTGAGCTTGAGACAGGAGGGTTTAGCTCTTTCCAGGGAGCTTTGGGCATGACTAAAGCAATTTTCCCCCTAGATTTTCTGTAAGCAGCACTTCTGGTCAGGCTGGGGGAGCTGAAGGATGAGCAAAGCTGTGTTACAAACCTCTGTACAAATCAGCTGGAGCAGGTAACAGCAAGGTGTCCTGGTTTGGACAGACAGCTGTCTGCTAAGGAAGGCAGGAGCCTCCCCTGAACTGGAAACTGTAAACCCCCTCCCTCCAAATTGTTATAATTTTGAAATTAAGGGGCTCTCAGGCAAAGACATGGGAGCAGGAATAACAGCTCTTTTATTAGGGAAGAAAATAAAAAAATAAAATAAACACTGCAGTAAATCAAAACAACACTGAAAGAGCCAGAACACAGCCTGACAGCCTGTGGGTGAGGGTGGTGGTAGCAGTCCAATGGGAATTGTGGCTCAGCCCTCCTGGCTGGTCAGGTGTGGTTCTATTGGAGCAGGGATCCTGTAGAAGGGTGGAGTCTTCCTCTGAAGGTCCAGTGGCAGAGGCAGCTGCTCCTCCAGGAATCCAGGAAATGCTGTTCTGATGTCCCAAAAATCTCAGATTGTATCCAGGTAGGAATGCTTGGCTCCTGCCCTGGGTGGAGCATCTCCCCATGGGATGCTGGAATTTGATCAGCCCTGCAGGGACACTCAGTGGCCATGGACAGCAGAGATCTCCTGGAGGGAGGATTGGCTGTGGGAGAGATAAAGAAAACTGCCCCATGGAAAGAGGAGAACTGCCCCAGCTCTGACAGACGGGAACAGAATACACACATTGCCTGGCAGTCTAGGACACAAGGGAAGCACTGACCTCAGCCTGCCCAGTGGGAGGTGTCCCAGCCATGGCAGGGCCTTGGGACTGGATGATCTTTAAGGTCCCTTCCAGCCCAAGCCATTCCAGAATTCCGTGAATGACTTTTTGGCCATTCCCACCTTGGGCTGACCTGAGATGAGAGAGGCTTCTCCCACCACTGTTTTTCCCAGGGAGGTCACTCTGCCCCTGTCCCTGCTCTGCTGGGGTCACACCTGGAGTGCTGTGCCCAGCTCTGGCCCCTCAGTTTGGGAAGGACCTTGGGACACTGAGCACGGCCAGACGGGACAACGAGGCTGGAGAGAGGCTGGAACACAAACCCTGAGAGGAACCCCTGAGGGAGCTGGGGGTGATCACCTGGAGAAAAGGAGACTCAGGGGTGCCCTCCTCACTCTGCACAGCTCCTGAAAGGTGCCTGTGCTCAGCTGGGGCTGGGCTCTTTCTCCAGGCAGCACTGACACAACCAGAGCACACAGTCTCAAGGTTTGCCAAGGGACATGTAGGTTGGATATCAGGAAAAAGTTTTTTACAGAAATGGTGATAAAATTCCAGAATTATCTGCCTGGGGAGGTGGTGGAGTCACCATTCCTGGGTGTGTTTACCAAAGCCTGGATGTGGCACTGGGTGCCAGGGTTTAGTTGAGGTGTTTAGGGCATGGGTTGGACTCGATGATCTTGAAGGTCTCTTCCAACCTGGTCATTTTGGGAATTCTGTGGAACAGGCACCTGATGTTATTTTCCCCACTCCTGCATGTTTTCCAGCTCAGACAGCCGAGGTTTGCTGCAGTGCTTTGAAGCTGCTGCTGGAGATCTGAGGGCAGCTCCAGTACCTGACAGATTGTGCTTCCCCTCCTCCCTCCTGCCTCAGCCTGACACAGTCATTCTCCCCTCCCACCCTGCACTGTGCAATTTTAAATAGAGCATCAGGATAAGCTCTGAACATTTAGGAAAACAGGGCTGTGCTTTCACACAATTTACAGAGCTGGACTGGGACCATTTAGAATTCAGCCTCTCTCTCCCCTTCCCTCCCTTGAATGGTGGTTTAAGCTACCTGCAAGCTAAAATTGAATGTTCAGAGGCCACATACAGCTCACTGGTACAGCAGCAGCCTTAATTTTCCCATCTCTGTGTTTCTTTCATTACAGCAGTGCAGCTTTTTTATATCAGCCTCAAGGCTGTTGGTTGATAAAAGCAGTAAAGCTGCAGTTGCTGCTCATTTAAAGAAAAAAAGAAAGGAAATAAAATAATAATCACAGAATTGTTATGAACTTTGAAAATACTGTTGAAAAAAATGTCCAGAGCTGTCTAAGAGTAGGAGAGGGGAGCAGAAAGTTTGTAGGAATCCACAATGTTGAGGTTTGTTTTGAAAAAATATTGGCATTTAAAAAGGCAACTGAGAGCATTTTGAGCCATCTCTAATTGCTGTCATTCTCAGCAGGCCCATGACAGGTGGGATCTTTTAGAATCCCAAAATGTCTTGGGTTGGAAGGGACATTAAAACTCATCCAGTTCCACCTTCACCCTGGAAGGGCTCTGAGCTCTCCCTGGAGCCTTCTCCTCTCCAGGTGAGCACTCCCAGCTCTCCCAGCCTGGCTCCATCTCCATGGCCTCCTCTGGAGTTGCTCCAGCAGCTCCAGGTTTTTGTTGTGTTGGGACTCCAAAGCTGCTCCCAGCCCTGCAGGAGGGTCTCACAAGGGCAGAGCAGAGGGGGAATCACCTCCCTCCACCTGCTGGTGCCAGTCCTGCTGTAGCAGCCCAGGATGTGCTCCACGTGCTGCAGGATGAGCTGCTGCTCTCTTGATTTGCCCAGGTTCTTAATGATCCAGTTTCTGCTTCACTGATAATCACACATCAGTTCTCAGGAGGTACCTGCTCTAAAGCTCAAAATGATATCAGGGAAAAGAACCCACCATTATGACTAATTAGTGGCTCTGCTTCAACATTTCTGACTGTCTCCAGGATGGAGCTGATACCTATTTTGGTAGTGAGATCCCTAAAAATGGGTGACAGCATACAAACCCAGTGCCTGTGTGATCCAGCCTGTCAGCAAGCACATCAAATTCATTATTTTAAAAAACATCACAACAAAGTGTCACAGCTGACAACCTGGTTATGAAAAAGTTAAAAGAAGAACTTGCCTTTTCTGTAAAGTTGAAATTTAGAAAATCTGGCTCCCTTTGCTGCCTTGTAGCTGACTCATCGCAGGCAGATAAAAAACATTTATCCCCCAGCACCCAAAGACTTTCAGGAGAACAAGAGTGATGTGGAATCAAATGAGATGAGGCCACAACCTTTACAGAATAGAAAAGAAAAGATATTATTTTGGTTTTACCCCTTGGACAATGAGGTATAGATAATTTCCTTCCCTTTCATACAAGTGAAGGTGAGAGGTGCCTGTGCCCCAACAGCATCCAACGAACTGAAGGAATTTGAGGAGAAACTGGATCTTGGAGAGACCCAGGTTTAACATCAAGTCAATAACTGGAGCCTGACCTTTTCCCTGGCACACTGCAAAGCTTAGGAAATGCCTGTCAAGGAATTTTTCTCCTTTTATAAATTTTCCATATTGGCTGGGTTACATTCATCAAGTTACACCTTCATCCTGCATCCCGTGGGGAACACGGATTTGCAGATAATCTGACTTTGCAGCCAAGAATGTCTTTGTTTTGCTAACAGAGATGCAGGAGTTCCCTGCAGCAGCTTCCCTTCAGCTCCTGCAGCCCCAGGGTCCTGTGTGGCTGGAGCTGCCTGGGATGGGCAAAGCTGTCTCCTGGAAAAGCCAGGAACTAGGCCCAGGCAGGGATCCCTGATGGGATTTAACTTTTAGGGCAGTCTTGCCCTCGTGAATTAAGGGAGAGGCAAAAGAGGAGAGGCCATCTGTCACCAGCTGGGGTCTGTGTACAGATCACAAACGGGACGGGCCTGCTGGGAACCTGCCTTGAGCTGGTTTATTTTCCAGCAGCACTCTCATTCCATGGTTGTGACAATGGGAAGAGGCCAGCAGCTCACACCCCAGGCAGCAGACCAAGAACTCAATGTTACACCTCACTTTAAAATTTTATTGCCCAATAACAAAAAGCAAAAGCACATTGACAGTAGTTCTATCCAACCCCTACAAGCACACATCCCTTCAGTTAAAGCAGTGCTTGCTTATTTTGAATACAGTACCTGCTTGTGAGCCTTAAAATACAATGCACAGAGCTCCATTATTAAGCTTAGAACTTCCTAATATCTCACTAGATATACTTTTCTGCAGCTTAGGGAGTTATTCTAGCCAAGTGTTAATACACAGACCATTGCTCCATTTGTCCTTACTTTTCTACTTTTTACACAATTTTTTTGCTGACTTATTTTATGGCTACTGCTTAGCTCTAATCACAGTTCTGCTGTCTCTGAGGCCTGCCTTTTGCAGCTTTCCCAAAACCCTCTGACTTTATGCATTCCCACAGCCATCTAAGCCAGAAGGGAATAGCCAAGGTTGGGTGGCTCCTCCTCAGCTGCTGGGGCTGCAGAGCACCCCTGCTTTACCATGGGCACCCCATTCCTGGGCACAGCCTCCAGGAGGGCGAGGGTGATAAATGGGAATCACAGAGTCAAAGAAGAGCCCAGGCTGAAAGAGATCCTGATCACCTGCTCCAGCCTCTCATGGAAAGGGAGCCTAGGTGAGGCTTTCCATCACTGGCCAGTCCCACCTGGAAATCCTCCAGCCCTGGGGAAGTTGTTTCCAGGATTCTCACTGTAAAGATTTCTTGTGTCAAGACAAAACCTTTTCTGGGGCAACCCGTAGCCATTCCTTGTTTTCTCCATGGCTCTGTGGGATGAAAGAGAGGAGGAGAGAGCCTCCATCCTCTTTGTGGCACCTTCCAGCCCTGGGCTGGGGGGATGAGGGGCCCCTGAGCCTTCTCATCCCCAGGCAGCAGGGACCCAGCTCCTCTGGTCTTTCCTCACAGGGCAGCTGCTTCCAGGTGGGAAAGAGCCTGCCAGGAGAGCAGAAAGCCAAGGAGATGGGCTGAAAGGGGTGGCCAATGGCTTGGAAAACCCACCCTCCTCCAAAAAAACCCGAAAAGCAGATGCTGCAGTCACTAACAAGGATTCCATTTCCATTCCCTGGAAAGGTCCAGCCCTTTTGGAGCAGGCTGGCCCCCTGTCCCTGTGCCCCTGGCTGCCCTGTCCCCTCGCCCCCACACGCTGGCCACGGGCAGGGAGCGGAACTGGCACAGGGAATTGCCTTGTCACACACCTGCCAGCTTGGCACCACTTCTGTTTCTTCTTTTTTTTTTCCTCCCTCTCCTGGAGATTCAACATTTGTCCACAGTTCTCCTCGTGTACTTCAGCCAGAGCTCAATTTAAAATTATGTTGGTTGAAAAAAAAAAAAAGGTGAGCAGCAAAGCTTTTGGAGGAAAAAATGGGGACACACACACTAGGGGAGGCGTAAGGACATAATTTAGAGCTAAGCTATTTGAGAAACGCTGATTTCCCTCTTTTATTTTCTTGTGCTGATCACATATTTCTGCATTTTCATGGAAGAAAAAATAATCAGTGACTAGAATGACCAGGAATACTTATCCTGTATTCGGGCATGGAGCCACTGGTTCCTTTCTCAAAGGAAACTCAGGAATGACTGGGGAATGAAGAAATTGCTTGTGAAGCACCAAAAGAGAGTTTTTTTACCTGAAGGAAGGCGTTATCCATGGACCCGTGGAGCACAATCCTGGCAGGGCACTCAGACATCCAAAGCTGTGGTGATGCTCCAGGAGATAAAAATGTCATTTAAATTCCCTCTAGGGCTCCTTTGAAGGGCAGCGCTGCACGGCTGCACCATCTCGTGGTGTGACGGAGCCCTGCACGGCCAGAGCCTTCAAACCCTGCTTTTTTCCAAGACTTCCATCACTGGCACATCAAAGCCAAACGCTGCCACCGCCAGACCTTGGAGCACCACAATCCCGAGCCACAAAGGCTCTCCAGACATTCCTCCCTCATGCTCCTCTTTGGGATGCAACAATCCGATGGTTTTCCAAGCATCACCACCCGGAGTATTTGCCTGATCCCCCTGGTTGTTATTCCAAGATCTATCCAGCAGGTCAGGGCTCAGACCAGTGGGTGGTTACTCATCTGAACCTGCTCAGGGTGACTAAGATCTGCTACACAGAATTCCAGTGAGGCCAAGGCTCCAGTCACTACTGAGAGGAAAAACCAGAAGGAAAATGAAGAGTCACAGAGCTGCAGCCCTGTGATGCAGAGCCAAGGGCAGGACCTGTACGTGCTCAGCCTCAGCCCTACTCCTACACAGCACCTGGTCCCTCTCAGCTCTGAGCCCTTCCCAACCAAAATGATTCTGTAATTCTGTCATTAAATGGGTTCGTTAGGTTCTTCTGACAAAAATTTTCCCCTCCTCTTCTAGATGCATTTGTTTGTGAAGGAAAAAGATGCACTAAAGACCCCCCCACAGATAAATTTTACACAGATCTCTGGTTCTCAGTCTCTGAGGGTACAGCAGGTATTAACCAGGGGATCAGGCAGAGACTAGAAAGAAAGAAACTAACAGCATCTATAAAATAATTTTCCAATTAAAAACACACATGGAAATGCCAGACTTTCACCTTTCTGTGGGCTTGTCTTGCAGCAAATGCTTAACTTACAACTTCTTCAGCCTGATCCTTCCATGCAGACCTAACTCGGGACCTGTGCCAGGTGAGAAACTGCTTCTTTGGGCACCTTGACCCCATCCAGCTCCAGCAGAAGGCAGCTCCCCCAGCTTCCTTCCCTCAGGAATGGATGTTTGCAGCAGGCTGGGTGACCCAAGACCTGTGCCAGCTCAGCTGCCCAACATCAGCGCTCGCAGCAGGCACTGCCACAGTCACAGAGAGGGGACACCACAGCCTGGGAAAAAGGCAGCCATCCTGATCCACTCTCAGCACCATTTATCCCTAAAAACCGAGGACAGGCAGGTGAAAAACAAACTGTTCCAGGGATGCTGGGAATGTCATGGCCCGTTTATCCCTAAAAACCCAGGACAGGCAGGTGAAAAACAAAACTGTTCCAGGGATGCTGGGAATGTCATGGTACAAGGGGTGCTGCATGCAGGGACTGCAAGGGGTTTTACACAAACCCCTCCAGCCACCATCAGGTTTCCTCCTGCCCCTTACCCCCTCCCACACTCCAGGATCTTGCTCCTTTTCTCAGCTCCATCTTACAGGCTTCAGTGGCTTTGGAAAGCAGCCCGATGGATTTATCCAAACCTCAGCAAGTTAACCAAAAGGAACAGGGGCTGAACCTTTCTGCCAAATCTGCTGGCAGAGGAAGAAGGCCTTGGTGCTCAGCAGTCAAAGCTTTCATCTTTACTAAAGCCCAGCAGCTCCCAGGAGTTGAGAAAATGGAATGAGAACTTTCTGGCCTGATTCTCTGAAGTCTTTGCTTCCCCCTCCCAACGCTTTCCCCACAGAGAATGATGGCATGTGGACAGAGAAAGGGGGATTTCTGGGAACAGACCTAAACTATTTGCATTATCAGACATGAAAAGAATGAAAAAAATAACACAGATAGTTTATTGTCAAACTGAATCAAAGCATGAAAAAAAAATTTACAAGGTTACACTGTAAAGAAATTTGGTTTTCATCACAAAAGCTCATTAAAATCAAAGAAAACAACCCATTGTCAAGCCAGCAACTCCCCAACAACCCCCCCCGAGCTTCTGAGTGCAACATTTATTGCAAGGCTGGGAATTCAGAGGCGGTGACATCACATTTGTAGGGACAAAAGGATCACCCCTCATTATCTGGAGGGACAGAGGTTCTCGAGGGGGTGACACGTGTCTGGCTGAGCGGTGACTCCTCTGTTCCCTCTGAGCAGCAGCAGCCTTGTCCTTGTTGGGGTGCAGCCCGAGGTGAGGAGGCTGATGGGTGCCAGATGCGCTTGTGTCCAGCTTTTCCTGCCTTTCCACCCCCGCCAGGTGTGTCCATGTCATGAAATCAAAGCCTGGGTGCAAAACCGAGCCATGCTGGTTTGGGGAGAGCAGTGGGAGGCACCACGGGGGGACACAGCCACAGCCACCACCTCCAAAATCTTTGTAACCCCATTTTAGCCATGGCCAACCCTCACCTTTTGACACTGGGGTGCACTGCAGAGGGAACCCTGCCCTGTGGAGCCACACTGACCCCCGAGCGTCCTGTGCCTCAGAAATGGCCTGAACACGGCTTCAACCACAGACACCCTGCTCCCAGCACGGCTCCTTCCCAACACAACTCCTGCAGCTTCCCAAGGCTCCCAGCACGGCTCCTTCCCAACACAACTCCTGCAGCTTCCCAAGGCTG